>NC_088908.1:689028-1289028 GCF_037157495.1 Lathamus discolor
TGCTCGGTGCTTGGCTCCGCGACGGCTTTGATGCCGCCGGATGCGAGGGAATGAGGGATGGTATTCCCGAAGCCTGGCTCCTTATGATCCATGATAACGGGCTTGCTTTTTTGGGATGCGCGCATTCCCCGTTAGGAAAACGTCCCTCTTCATCCACAGGAAATTCCCACCGGGAAAAGCCGGAATGCTGATCCCGGCCGGCTTCATCCCGGTTTATCGCCTCCTCCAATCCCCCCCCCCCCCCCCACCTTTTCCCTATGGATATTCCCATTCTCCAGCAGTCCCATTCCATAAGCCCGACGTCGGGAATGCTGTGGGGGGGGGGAAAGGGGCAGCGAGATCCTTTGGGATGGAGGTGCCTTTGAGGGAATGGCAGGGTTTGTTGGGAATACCGGGAATAGGGATGTATATAGGGCTAAATAGAGAGCTGTATGTACATAGGCCTATATATACTGCATGTATAGGGCGTATATAGCTATATACACTATATATAGGGTCCTATATAGGGCTATATATACTGTATGTATAGCCTATATATAGGTATATCCACCCTATATGCTATATATATAGCGTATATAGTATATATGTGCTATATAGACTACCTATATAGGGAGCTTTATGTCCATAGGACTATATAGACTACCTATATAGGGAGCTTTATGTCCATAGGACTATATAGACTACCTATATAGGAAGCTTTATGTCCATAGGACTATATAGACTACCTATATAGGGAGCTTTATGTCCATAGGACTATATAGACTACCTATATAGGGAGCTTTATGTCCATAGGACTATATAGACTACCTATATAGGGAGCTTTATGTCCATAGGACTATATAGACTACCTATATAGGGAGCTTTATGTCCGTAGGACTATATATACCCCCTATATATAGCTATATAGAGAGCTTTATGTCCATAGGACTATATATACCCCCTATATATAGCTATATAGAGAGCTTTATGTCCATAGGACTATATATACCCCCTATATATAGCTATATAGAGCTGCATAGGTGTATAAATGCAGCTCTATATGGCCGTAAAGCCCTATATCTACTCGTATAGGGGCATGAATGCAGCTCTCCATGCCCTTAAGGCCATATATATGCCTTTGGACCTCTATAGCACATATAGTTCTATATGCAAAAGGCAGTTCCTATAGCTACCTATAGATATATAGGTCTCGAGCTGCATATAAGCCCCTGTATCTACCCGTATACGTGACTGTCGTGTCGTGTTACCCATCTATAAAGCTATAGGTGCGTGTAGGTATATATACAGGTTTAGATGCCTATAATACGGTCCTATATAGCTATATATCTATATAATAGGGTATTACGCCTATTGAAAGCTATGTATATAGGGTTATATAGGGGTATATATATATAGTTATGCATACATATAATGCTATATATGTGTCTTTCTATAGGTCTATATGCACCTATAGCTCTATACGGGTATAGGTGCCTATAATATGGCCCTATATAGCTGTGTATCTATATAATAGGGTATTACCCCTATTGAAAGCTATGTATATAGGGTTATATAGGGGTATATATATATAGTTATGCATACATATAATGCTATATATGTGTCTTTCTATAGGTCTATATGCACCTATAGCTCTATACGGGTATAGATGCCTATAATACGGTCCTATATAGCTATATATCTCTATAATAGGGTATTACCTCTATTAAAACCTATGGATATAGGGTTCTATAGGGGCATATATATAGGGCTATATATATATATATAAAAGGGTCTATATGTATCCATATCCATAGAGCAGAAGGGACCTTAAAGCTCACCCCAATGCCTCTCTAGCTCTTCATAGGCGCTCTATATGTACCGGTCCATCCATAGCATTCCCTGTGCATCCCTTCCAAATTCCCTATGGAATTGGGGCGAGGGGAAGAGCCCCGATAGGGATGCGCTCGGTTTTCCAGTGCCACGATCCCGGCGCAATTCCCGAGCCCAAAGGCACGGATGGGGGGGGGGGGGGGGGGGGGGATGGATGGATGGATGCCTCCTTTTTGCTTCCAAATCCCGCTTTTTCATCCCGGTTTTCCATGTTTCGGAGCTTTCCCATCTCCCATCGGTCATCCCGGGAATGTGAGGGATCTTTAGTGCGGAAAACCGCCCCATTCCCAGCCCCATTCCAGCCGGCTTCGGGGCTGGGGTTAACAAAAGGCGCCTCTTCCAAATGCCTTTCCCTATGGATCAGCCGGAAGCGGGGGCAGGAGAATGGCTTGTTTCCTGGGAATCTGCTTCGCATTAGGCTCGGCTCCGGGGGATAAAAGGGCCCGCTCGGGAATTGCGTCTGGAAAAGGGAATGTCGGAGCTGGGGCTCCTTTTGCCCATGGGACTGCGGGGTTCCTTCGGTTTCCATGGAATTCGGCTTGGATGCGGTGGGATTGGATTGGGGGGGGGGGGGTTTGGGATTGGATTGGAGTTGGTTTTGATTTTATGGGAATTCCGTGCGGGATGAGGGGGAAGTATTTGCGTTTGGAGGGGGATTCATTGGGATCTGGGGGGAATTAGTGGGAATTCCGGGGGAATTGGTGGGAATTTTAGGTGGAATTAGTGGGAATTTAAGGGAAACGAATTGGAATTCAGGTGGAATTGTTCGGAATTTAGGTGGAATTAATTGGAATTTAGGTGAAATGAATTGGAATTTAGGGGGAATTCTTTGGAATTCAGGTGAAATATGGAATTTAGGGGGAATTATTTGGAATTTAGGTGAAACTAATTGGAATTTAGGCGGAATTATTCTGAATTTAGGTGGAATTAATTGGAATTCAGGTGAAATTATATGGAATTTAGGTGGAATTAATTGGAATTCGGGTGAAATTATATGGAATTTGGGTGAAATTAATTGGAATTTGGGTGAAATTAATTGGAATTTGGGTGAAATTAATTGGAATTCAGGTGAAATTAATTGGAATTTGGGTGAAATTATATGGAATTCAGGTGGAATTAATTGGAATTTAGCTGGAATTATTTGAAATTTAGGTGGAATTATTTGCAATTCAGGAGAAATTTGGAATTTAGCTGGAATTGGAATTCAGGTGAAATTAATTGGAATTTAGGTGTAATTATTCGGAATTTAGGTGGAATTATTCGGAATTTAGGTGGAATTACTTGGAATTCAGGTGGAACTAATTGGAATTTAGGTGAAATGAATTGGAATTTAGGTGGAATTCTTTGGAATTCAGGTGAAATATGGAATTTAGGGGGAATTATTTGGAATGTAGGTGAAACTTATTGGAATTTAGGGGGAATTATTCTGAATTTAGGTGGAATTAATTGGAATTCAGGTGGAATTATATGGAATTTAGGTGAAATTTGGAATTTAGGTGGAATTAATTGGAATTCATGTGAAATTAATTGGAATTCAGGTGAAATTAATTGGAATTTGGGTGAAATTATATGGAATTCAGGTGGAATTAATTGGAATTTAGCTGGAATTATTTGAAATTTAGGTGGAATTATTTGCAATTCAGGTGAAATTTGGAATTTAGCTGGAATTAATTGGAATTCAGGTGAAATTAATTGGAATTTAGGTGGAATTATTTGGAATTTAGGTGGAATTACTTGGAATTCAGGTGGAACTAATTGGAATTTAGGTGAAATGAATTGGAATTTAGGGGGAATTCTTTGGAATTCAGGTGAAATATGGAATTTAGGGGGAATTATTTGGAATGTAGGTGAAACTAATTGGAATTTAGGTGGAATTATTCTGAATTTAGGTGGAATTAATTGGAATTCAGGTAGAATTATATGGAATTTAGGTGGAATTAATTGGAATTCAGGTGAAATTATATGGAATTTAGGTGAAATTAATTGGAATTTGGGTGAAATTAATTGGAATTTGGGTGAAATTATATGGAATTCAGATGAAATTAATTGGAATTTAGGTGGAATTATTCGGAATTCAGGTGAAATTGTATGGAATTCAGGTGGAATTATTTGGAATTTAGGTGGAATTATTTGGAATTTAGGTGAAATTATATGGAATTTAGGGGGAATTATTTGGAATTTAGGTGAAATAATTGGAATTTAGGTGAAATTAATTGGAATTTAGGTGAAATCATATGGAATTCGGGTGGAATTATTTGGAATTTAGGTGGAATTATTTGTAATTTAGGTGAAACTAATTCAAATTTAGGTGAAATTATTCAGAATTTAGGTGGAATTATTTGGAATTTAGGTGAAATTATTTGTTTCAGGTAAATTTCTTTAGATTTTAGGTGAAATTCCTTGGATTTTAAGTGGTTTTATTGAATTTTATTCCCTTTAATTTCATTTTAGGTGGATTTAGTCCCATTTTGGGTGGGTTTATTTGGAATTTGGGTGAACTTCCTTGCTTTCCCGGTGATTTTCAATTTTGGGTGAATTTCTTTCAATTTTGGGCGAATTTCTTTAGATTTTGGGTCATTTTATGTGGTTTGATTCCATTGTAGGTGAATTTAGCTCAATTTGCGGTGGTTTTATTTGGGATTTGGGTGAATTTATGTGGATTTTGGGTGAAATTCGCTCCATTTTGGGTCATTTTATTGGCCTCGATTTGATTTTGGGTGAAATCACTTGGATTTTAGGGGGTTTCATTTGGTTTTCTTCAATTTTTGGTCAATTTTTGGTGAGCTTCCATCAATTTTAGGTCAATTTTAGATGAATTTCGGTCAATTTTAGGTGTTTGTTGCTTTTTATTTGGGTTTAGGTGAATTTAGGGCCATTTTAGGTGGATTTTGGTCAATTTTAAGTGAATTTCAGTCAATTTTAAGTGAATTTCAGTCAATTTTAGGTGTTTCTTGCCTTTTAGTTGAGTTTAGGCAAATTTAGGGCAATTTTAGGTGAATTTTGGTCAATTTTAAGTGAATTTCAGTCAATTTTAAGTGAATTTTGGTCAATTGTAGGTGAATTTTGCTGAATTTTAGGTGTTCCTTGTTTTTTATTTGGGTTTAGATGAATTTAGGGCAATTTTAGGTGGATTTTGGTCAATTTTCAGTGAATTTCAGTAAATTTTAAGTGAATTTTGGTCAATTTTAGGTGAATTTCCATCAATTTTAGGTGTTTCTTTTTATTTGGGTTTAAGTGAATTTAGGGCCATTTTGGGTGGATTTTGGTCAATTTTAAGTGAATTTCAGTCAATTTTAAGTGGATTTCGATCAATTTTAGGTGAATTTTGGTCAATTTTAGGTGTTTCTTGTTTTTTAGTTGGGTTTAGGTGAATTTAGGGCCATTTTAGGTGGATTTTGGTCAAATTTAGGTTAATTTCAGTCAATTTTAGGTGAATTTCCATCAATTTTAGGTGTTTCTTGCCTTTTAGTTGAGTTTAGGCTAATTTAGGGCCATTTTAGGTGAATTTTGGTCAATTTTCAGTGAATTTCAGTCAATTTTAGGTGAATTTTGCTCAATTTTGGGTGAATTTTGGTCAATTTTTAGGTGAATTTTGGTCAGTTCTAGGTGTTTCTTGCCTTTTAGTTGAGTTTAGGCAAATTTCAGTAAATTTTAGGCGAATTTCAGTCAATTTTAGGTGAGTTTCAGTCAATTTTAAGTGAATTTCAGTCAATTTTAGGTTTTTCTTGCCTTTTAGTTGAGTTTAGGGGAATTTCAGTCAATTTTGGGTGAATTTCAGTCAATTTTGGGTGAATTTTGCTCAATTTTGGGTGAATTTTGCTCAATTTTGGGTGAATTTTGCTCAATTTTAGGTGTTTCTTGCTTTTTCTTTGGGTTTAGGTGAATTTAGGGCCATTTTGGGTGAATTCGCGTCAATTTTAGGTCCATTTGGTTTCATTTTGGCTGAACGGCGTTCCATTTGAGCTTGGTTTTGGTTTTCTTCGGATTTGGGGGAATTTCTTTGGATTTGAGGCCATTTTCTTGGAATTTCGGCGGAATTCCTTGCGTTCGCTTTGCTTTTCCGGGTTTCTCGGCATTTTCCTTCATTTCTTGGAATTTTCCTGGAATTTCTTTGCGTTTTCCGTGATTTTTGTCTAAATTGGAGGGGAATTTCCCTGGGTTTCTTAGGATTTTCTGGGAATTCCCCTTCCTTCCCTTCGGATTTCTGTTTCGGAGCCGCTTTTCCCTAAAAAGCCGCCCTGTTCCGCCTGGAAAACCGGGCTTGGAGCCGGCAAAAGAGCTGGATCTAAAGGGGGAAAAGGGAGTCCTGTTGCCTTTAATGCAATTCCCGGAATTGGGATCTGAATTGAGATGGATTTTTGGGATGCGGCTTTATTAAAGGGGGGGGGGTATTCCCATTATTATGGCGACGTTTTCCCTTCTCCTATTCCCGAGCCCGCCTCCTTCCGAATGGAATTCCAAAGGTCCGGAAGTGAAAAGCTCCTCGGAAAGTTGGGAATGGGGCCGGAGCGAATCCCTTTGGATCCCAAAGGATCGGGCCTTTTGTGCTTGCTTGCCGGAGGCTCGGCGGCATCCGGAGTATCCATAGGGAATGCGGGCTGGGAGAGAGGCTCAAGCTTCCCATTTTATTGGAGCTGCTACAAATCCACATGGATTTGGGGGGGGGGGGGGGTAAATCCTGAGCCGGGATCCCGAATCATTCCCATTGGGAATGCCGGCGCGACGGTGCTACAGGTTGGGGAGCGGATTCCTGGGAATGCCGAGGGGTTGGGAATGGAAAAGGGTTGGGAATGGAAAATGGTTGGGAATGCCGAAGAGTTGGGAATGCAAAAGGGTTGGGAATGCCAAAGAGTTGGGAATGCCGAGGAGCTGGAAATGCAAAAGGGTTGGGAATGCCAAAGAGTTGGGAATGCTGAGGAGTTGGGAATGGAAAATGGTTGGGAATGCGAAAGAGTTGGCAATGCGAAAGAGTTGGGAATGCCGGGGAGTTGGGAATACTGAGGAGTTGGGAATGCCAAAGAGTTGGGAATGCCGAGGAGTTGGGAATGCAAAAGGGCTGGGAATACCAAAGAGTTGGGAATGCCGAGGAGTAGGGAATGCAAAAGGGTTGGGAATAGCCAAAGAGTTGGGAATGCCAAAGAGTTGGGAATGCCAAGGAGTTGGGAATGCAAAAGGGTTGGGAATGCTGAGGAGTTGGGAATGCAAAAGGGCTGGGAATACCAAAGAGTTGGGAATGCCGAGGAGTTGGGAATGCAAAAGGGTTGGGAATAGCCAAAGAGTTGGGAATGCCAAAGAGTTGGGAATGCCAAGGAGTTGGGAATGCAAAAGGGTTGGGAATGCTGAGGAGTTGGGAATGCAAAAGGGCTGGGAATACCAAAGAGTTGGGAATGCCGAGGAGTTGGGAATGCAAAAGGGTTGGGAATAGCCAAAGAGTTGGGAATGCTGAGGAGTTGGGAATGCAAAAGGGTTGGGAATACCAAAGAGTTGGGAATGCCGAGGAGTTGGGAATGCCAAAGAGTTGGGAATGCCGAGGAGTTGGGAATACTGAGGAGTTGGGAATGCAAAAGGGTTGGGAATGCTGAGGAGTTGGGAATGCAAAAGGGTTGGGAATGCAAAAGGGCTGGGAATACCAAAGAGTTGGGAATGCCGAGGAGTTGGGAATGCCAAGGGATTCGGGAAGAATCCCGCTTGGATAACGCCTGAACTTGGCTTTTTCACCTGCGGAGCTGGAAAGGTGGGAATGGGATTGGGGGGGGGGCGGATGGCAAAGCATCTGATCCCGCTTTTTAGCTCCCGGAATTCCCGGGATAAAGAGGTTTATCCCATAGGCAGGGGATTATTCCATGGTTTTCCCTTGCAATGCCCTCGAGCGGCGCTGGCGTATCCCAGGAATTCCTTTCCGGAGAAGGGGATGGGGTTTGGCTTTTAACGGTCACAAGGCATCCGTATGGGAATACTTGGGAATGACGGGGATGATCCCGCGGCATTCCCGGGCGGACAGCGTGGGGATTGGCCTGGTGATCAGCGGCTCCATAGGGATCCCCGGGCGTTATTCCCGTTGTCGGGAATGGGAATGGGGGGGAAGGTGCCTGCTCCCGGCGGGATGCGGAGGGCGAAGGGGGGGAATGGGGGGGGAAAGGGGGGGTGCTGGGAGTGGTTTCTGCCTATTAGGGCTGTTATTAGGGCTATTATTAGGGCTATTAGCGCTATTATTAGTGCTGTTAGTGCTATTATTAGGGCTATTAGCGCTATTATTAGTGCTGTTCTTGCTATTATTAGGGCTATTAGTACTATTATTACTGCTATTATTAGTGCTATTATCGCTATTAGTGCTATTATTAGTGCTATTTGTGTTATTAGTGCTATTGTCGCTATTATTACTATTATTCCTATTAGTGCTATTATTGGTGCTGTTATTAGTGCTATTATTAGTGCTATTATCGCTATTATTACTATTGTTGCGATTATTACTGCTATTAGTGCTATTATTAGTGCTATTATCGCTATTATTACTATTATTGCTATTATTAGGGCTATTATTACTATTATTAGTGCTGCTATTAGTGCTATTATTAGTGCTTTTATCACCATTATTACTATGATTGCTATTGTTAGTGCTATTAGTGCTATTATTAGTGCTATTATTCGTGCTATTATCGCTATTATTATTACTGTTACTCTTATTATTAGGGCTATTACTATTAGTAGTGCTATTATTAGCGCTATTATTACTATTATTGCTATTAGTGCTATTATTAGTGTTATTATTAGTACTGTTAGTGTTATTATTAGTGCTATTAGCGCTATTATTAGGGCTATTATTACTTTTAGTGCTATTATTAGTGCTATTAGTGCTAGTGTTAGTGCTATTATTAGTGCTATTATCCTATTATTATTGCTATTATTAGGGCTATTATTACTATTATTAGTGCTGTTAGTGCTATTATTAGTGCTATTATCACCATTATTAGTGCTATTATTAGTGCTATTATTACTATTATCATTGGTATTATTACTATTATTGCTATTATTATTCCTATTATTCCCATTATTTTGATGATTATTGCTATTATCACTTCTGTTATTACTATTAGCATTACAATGGTAGCTAGTACTATTAGTGCTACTATTAGTGATATTATTATTACTATTATTGCTATTATTATGGCTAGTATTACAATTATTATGACTATTATTGCTATTATTATTCCTATTATTCCCATTATTGCTATTATTATTATTACTATCACTACTCTTATTACCGTTAGCATTGCAGTGATAGTTATTACCATTATTACTCCTATTTTTGCTATTATTATTCCTATTATCACAATTACTGCTATTAGTGCTAATATTATTACTGTGAGCATTGCAATGATCATTGCTATTATTGCTATTATTGCCATTATTAGCATTCGAATCATTATTACTGTTATTACCCTTATTGACACTATTATTGCTGTTATTATTACCCTCATTACCACTATTAGTGCTATTATTATTACTATTAGCATTGCAATGATCATTATTACCATTATTAGTGCTATTATTATTACTATTAGCATTGCAATGATCATTATTGCCACTATTATTGCTATTATTATTGCTATTAGCATTGCAATGATCATTATTACCATTATTAGTGCTATTATTATTGCTATTAGCATTGCAATGATCATTATTGCCATTATTACCACTATTATTGCTATTATTATTACTATTATCACCCCTATTATTGCTATTATTATTACTATTAGCATTACAATGATCATTATTCCCATTATTGCCACTATTATTGCTATTATTATTGCCATTATTACCACTATTATTGCTATTATTATTACTATCATCACCCCTATTATTGCTATTATTATTACTATTAGCATTACAATGATCATTATTACCATTATTAATGCTATTATTATTGCTATTAGCATTGCAATGATCATTATTACCATTATTAGTGCTATTATTATTACTATTAGCATTACAATGATCATTATTACCATTATTAGTGCTATTATTATTACTATTAGCATTACAATGATCATTATTACCATTATTAGTGCTATTATTATTGCTATTATTACTATTAGCATGCCAATGATCATTATCACCACTATTACCGCTATTATTATTACTATTAGCGTTAATAGAGGGGGCTGGACGATCCCTCCCAAGCCACGTTATTCCATGGTTACCAGGGATAACGGGAATAACAATAGGCGGGGGGGGGAAGAGGAGGAGCTTTAAGGCCTTTTCCAACCGGGAACCAGTTGGATTCTATTATTGGTAATATTAATAGGAGTATTAGGGCTATTATTAGGGCTATTATTAGGGCTGTTATTAGGGCTGTTATTAGGGCTATTATTAGGGCTATTATTAGGGCTGTTATTAGGGCTTTTATTAGGGCTGTTATTAGGGCTGTTATTAGGGCTATTATTAGGGCTTTTATTAGGGCTGTTATTAGGGCTATTATTAGGGCTATTATTAAGGCTATTATTAGGGCTATTATTAGGGCTATTATTAGTATTATTGCCATTCCTATTATTAACCCCTCCATGGCAGGGATGCGGCTTTAAGGTCCCTTCAGCCTGCTTGTATTATCCCTATTTGTATCCCTATTATTATCCCTGGTTTTATCCCTATTTCATCCTTCTATTATTCTTCCTATTATTACCCCTATTATTATCCCTATTAATATCCCTTTTACTATCCCTATTATTCTTCCTATTATTCTCCCTATTATTATCCCTTTTATCCCTATTATTATCCCTATATTCTTCCTATTATTACCCCTATTATTATCCCTTTTATTATCCCTATTATTCTTCCTATTATTCCCCCTATCATTATCCCTATTGTTATCCCTATTAATATCCCTTTTATTCTTCCTATTATTATCCCTATTAATATCCCTTTTGTTATCCCTATTATTATCCCTATTATTCTTCCTGTTATTCTCTTATTCCCCCCATTATTATCCCTTTTATCCCTATTATTATCCCTATTATTCTTCCTCTTATTCTCCCTATTATTTTCCCTATTATTACCCCTATTATTATCCCTTTTATTATCCCTATTATTCTTCCTATTATTCTATTAATCTTCCTATTATTATTCCTGTTATTATCCCAATGATTATTCCTATTTTTATCCTTATTTTTATCCCTATTTTATTCTTCCTATTAGTCTTCCTATTATTACCCCTATTATTATCCCTATTAATATCCCTTTCATTATCCCTATTATCCCTATTATTCTTCCTATTATTCCCCCTATTATTATCCCTTTTATTATCCCTATTTTTCTCTTTTATTATCCATACTATTCTCCCTATTATTCTCCCCATTATCCCTATTATTCTCCCTATTATTCTCCCCATTATCCCTATTATTCTCCCTATTATTAGCCCTATTATTATCCCTATTATCCCTATTATTCCCATCTTTTAGCTGCGGCGGAGGGAATCCAGCGTTTTCCCCCCCTGTCTTTGGGAATTCCATGCTTTGGAATTCCATGCTTTGGCATGGAGCCGCCTTCTCCCTGTATCCCGAGTGATGCTCTTCATCGCCTTCAGTATCCCTGTGTAGCCAATGGGTTTCCTATCCCGTTATCCATGAGTTGGGAATGTCGGAGCGGGTCCGTTGCCTTATCCCGGCTCTTCTTCCTGCTTGAACCGGGAATTGGGAATGGGCCCGAATCCATCCGGGAGATTCCAAGGTTTTTATGGGATCACATAACGGAGGCATCCAACAGCGTGTAACGGGATATAGGCTATGGGAAGAGGGAATGAAATCCCATGGGAATGCGGAATTCCCTTTCTCCTGCCTTCTTTTGGTTGGGAATTGTAGGGAATTCCGTTGGGATTTTGATGCTCCCAAGGAAAGGGAAACCATGGATGTTTGCCAAGGATAACGGGCAATATTCCCGGAATAGGGAATCGCCGCAAATCCGAAGGAAAAGAGCGCTTTTCCCACTTCTTTTTAGGGAATAATCCACATTTCCCCCCCGTCTTTGGGAATTCCATGCTTTGGGAATTCCATGCTTTGGGAATTCCATGCTTTGGGAATGCGCTCCGGGATTCATCCTTGCAAGAGGACCATTGGGATCTCGGCTGCTTCCTCCTTTGCATCCCTTAGGAGCTACCCAAGCTCTTGCTTCCCCATTCCAAGCGGTATTCCCATAGGATTTGGGGGGGGGGGGTCTTTTCCCTGTTTTCCCAGCAAATCCAAGCCGAATCCGTCTGTTTTTCCATAGGTTTATGCCCCGTCGGCCAGCACCGCCGACTACAACCGGGATTCTCCCGGTTTTCCAAGCTCCAAACCCGCCGCCGGCACTTTTCCAAGCTCTTTCTTCATGCAAGGTAAGGAATTCCAGTGGGAAGCGATTCGGGAAGTGATTCCCAATGGGAATAATGGGAGTGATTTGGGAAGCAATTCCCATTGGGAAGAATGGGAAGAATTTGGGAAGCAATTCCCAATGGGAATAGTGGGAATGATTTGGGAAGCAATTCCCATTGGGAAGAATGGGAAGAATTTGGGAAGCAATTCCCAATGGGAATAGTGGGAATGATTTGGGAAGCAATTCCCATTGGGAAGAATGGGAAGAATTTGGGAAGCAATTCCCAATGGGAAGAATGGGAGTGATTTGGGAAGCAATTCCCAGTGGGAATGGGAGCGATTCGGGAAGCAATTCCTACTGGGAATAATGGGAAGAATTTGGGAAGCAATTCCCATTGGGAAGAATGGGAAGAATTTGGGAAGCAATTCCCAATGGGAATAATGGGAATGATTTGGGAAGCAATTCCCATTGGGAAGAATGGGAAGAATTTGGGAAGCAATTCCCACTGGGAATGGGAGCAATTCGGGAAGCTCATCCCACTGGGAATGGGAGCGATTTGGGAAGCAATTCCCACTGGGAATAATGGGATTGATTCGGGAAGCAATTCCCACTGGGAAGACTGGGAAGAATTTGGGAAGCAATTCCCAATGGGAATAATGGGAGCGATTTCGGAAGCAATTCCCACTGGGAAGAGTGGGAACAATTCAGGAAGCAATTCCCATTGGGAATGGGAGCGATTCGGGAAGCAATTCCCACTGGGAATAATGGGATCAATTCAGGAAGCAATTCCCACTGGGAATGGGAGCAATTTGGGAAGCAATTCCCAGTGGGAAGAATGGGAATGATTCGGGAAGCAATTCCCACTGGGAAGAATGGGAAGAATTTGGGAAGCAATTCCCAATGGGAATAATGGGAGTGATTCGGGAAGCAATTCCCAGTGGGAATGGGAGCGATTTGGGAAGCAATTCCCATTGGGAAGAATAGGAACAGTTAAGGAAGCAATTCCCACTGGGAATGGGAGCGATTTGGGAAGCAATTCCCATTGGGAAGAATAGGAACAGTTAAGGAAGCAATTCCCACTGGGAATGGGAGCGATTCGAGAAGCTCATCCCATTGGGAATAACGGGAGCGATTCGGGAAGCAATTCCCACTGGGAAGAAGGGGAGCTCCATGGCATTCCATAGGGATTCCAGCCCTGCTCTTGCTTCCCAGATGGCCACCACGGCAGTGATCCATGGAGCTCTTCCAGTGGGATGAACCAGCCCGGCTACGGAGGGATGCTGGGAAGCTCATCCCATATCCCGCAATCCAGCAGCTACTGCAGCCTGCATCCGCACGAGCGCTTGGTAAGGACCTGCATCCATAGGGATGGCCGTGATGGACCCGGATCCATAGGGATGTCTATGATGGTCCAGCATCCATAGGGATGGCCGTGATGGACCCGGATCCATAGGGATGGCCATGATGGACCTGCATCCATAGGGATGGCCATGATGGACCTGCATCCATAGGGATGGCCGTGATGGACCAGCATCCATAGGGATGGCCGTGATGGACCAGCATCCATAGGGATGGCCATGATGGTCCAGCATCCATAGGGATGGCCATGATGGACCTGCATCCATAGGGATGGCCATGATGGTCCAGCATCCATAGGGATGGCCGTGATGGACCCGGATCCATAGGGATGGCCATGATGGACCTGCATCCATAGGGATGGCCATGATGGACCAGCATCCATAGGGATGGCCATGATGGTCCAGCTTCCATAGGGATGCCCATGATGGACCAGCATCCAAAGAGAAGTCCTTAATGGACCTGCATCCATAGGGATGGCCGTGATGGTCCAGCATCCATAGGGATGACCATGATGGACCAGCATCCATAAGGATGTCCATGATGGACCAGCTTCCATAGGGATGTCCATGATGGACCAGCACCCATAGGGATGGCCATGATGGACCAGGATCCATAGGGATGTCCATGATGGACCAGCATCCAAAGGGAAGTCCTTAATGGACCTGCATCCATAGGGATGGCCATGATGGACCAGCATCCATAGGGATGGCCATGATGGACCAGCTTCCATAGGGATGGCCATGATGGACCTGGATCCATAGGGATGGCCATGATGGACCTGCATCCATAGGGATGGCCATGATGGACCCGGATCCATAGGGATGGCCATGATGGACCAGCTTCCATAGGGATGGCCATGATGGACCTGGATCCATAGGGATGGCCATGATGGACCTGCATCCATAGGGATGGCCATGATGGACCCGGATCCATAGGGATGGCCATGATGGACCAGCTTCCATAGGGATGGCCATGATGGACCAGCATCCATAGGGATGGCCATGATGGTCCAGCATCCATAGGGATGGCCGTGATGGACCAGCATCCATAGGGATGGCCATGATGGTCCAGCATCCATAGGGATGTCCATGATGGACCCGGATCCATAGGGATGGCCATGATGGACCTGCATCCATAGGGATGGCCATGATGGACCAGCATCCATAGGGATGGCCATGATGGTCCAGCTTCCATAGGGATGCCCATGATGGACCAGCATCCATAGGGATGTCCATGATGGACCTGGACCCGTAGGGATGGCCACTATGGACCAGTATCATTCGGGATGTCCATGATGATCCATCATCCCCATTATGGATCTCCATGATGTTCCATCCTCACCATCCTGGATCTCCATGATGCTCTATCCCCATTATGGATCTCCATGATGCTCCATCATCCTTACGGATCTCCATGATGATCCATCACCATCATAGATCAAAGTGATGCTCCATCATCCTTATGGATCTCCATGATGATCCATCATCACCATCATGGATCTCCATGATGCTCCATCATCCTTATGGATCTCCATGATGATCCATCATCCCCATTATGGATCTCCATGCTGCTCCATCACCATCATAGACCAAAGTGATGCTCCATCATCCTTATGGATCTCCATGATGCTCCATCATCACCATCATGGACCTCAATGATGTTCCATCACCATCATGGATCTCCATGATGCTCCATCATCCTTATGGATCTCCATGATGCTCCATCATCACCATCATGGACCTCAATGATGTTCCATCACCATCATGGATCTCCATGATGCTCCATCACCATCTTAGACCAAAGTGATGCTCCATCATCCTTATGGATCTCCATGATGATCCATCATCACCATCATGGATCTCCATGATGCTCCATCATCCTTATGGATCTCCATGATGCTCCATCATCACCATCATGGACCTCAATGATGTTCCATCACCATCATGGATCTCCATGATGCTCCATCACCATCTTAGACCAAAGTGATGCTCCATCATCCTTATGGATCTCCATGATGATGCATCATCACCATCATGGATCTCCATGATGCTCCATCATCCTTATGGATCTCCATGATGATCCATCATCCCCATTATGGATCTCCATGATGCTCCATCCCCATTATGGATCTCCATGCTGCTCCATCACCATCATAGACCAAAGTGATGCTCCATTATCCTTATGGATCTCCATGCTGCTCCATCACCATCATAGACCAAAGTGATGCTCCATCATCCTTATGGATCTCCATGATGATCCATCATCACCATCATGGATCTCCATGATGCTCCATCATCCTTATGGATCTCCATGATGATCCATCATCCCCATTATGGATCTCCATGCTGCTCCATCACCATCATAGACCAAAGTGATGCTCCATCATCCTTATGGATCTCCATGATGCTCCATCATCACCATCATGGACCTCAATGATGTTCCATCAGCATCATGGACCTCAATGATGCTCCATCACCATCATGGACCAAAGTGATGCTCCATCATCCTTATGGATCTCCATGATGCTCCATCACCATCATGGACCTCCATGCTGCTCCATCACCATCATGGCCCCAAGTGATGCTCCAGCACCACCAGCCCCCATCCATCCCCATTACCTCCTCCAGATGCCCCCCAACCTCCCTTTATCTCTTCCCCCCCCTTCTCCCCATTGATTCCCCCCCCCCCCCCCGCCCCACGGATCGGGCCGCTCCGGGTATCCCGATCAGCTCCTGCCTTTTTCCATGCAGAGCTTCCCATCCCATTCCTCCGGAGAGCTCAATTCCAGCCTCCCTCCGATGTCCACCTTCCACCGCGGCGGCAGCGGCCACTACAGCACCTCCTCCTGCACCCCCCCGGCCAACGGCACCGACCCCATCATGGGTGAGTCCGCGGGGGCCCCATGGGTGCTGGTACCCGAGGGATGAAGGCAAAGTGGGGCGGGATGCGGTGGGTAGCATCCATATGGAATGATGGGGCCATTGGGATGCTGGTACCCAAGGGATGAAGGCAAAGTGGGATGGGATGCGGTTGGAAGCATCCATGGATAGTGATGGGGTCATTGGGATGCTGGTACCCAAGGGATGAAGGCAAAGTGGGGCGGGATGCAGTGGGATGCATCCATGGATAGTGATGGGGCCATTGGGATGCTGGTACCCAAGGGATGAAGGCAAAGTGGGGCGGGATGCAGTGGGAAGCATCCATATGGAATGATGGGGTCATTGGGATGCTGGTACCCAAGGGATGAAGGCAAAGTGGGGCGGGATGCGGTGGGATGCATCCATATGGAGTGATGGGGCCATTGGGATGCTGGTACCCAAGGGATGAAGGCAAAGTGGGGCAGGATGCAGTGGGATGCATCCATGGATAGTGATGGGGTCATTGGGATGCTGGTACCCAAGGGATGAAGGCAAAGTGGGATGGGATGCGGTTGGAAGCATCCATGTATAGTGATGGAGCCATTGGGATGCTGGTACCCAAGGGATGAAGGCAAAGTGGGGCAGGATGCAGTGGGTAGCATCCATATGGAATGATGGGGCCATTGGGATGCTGGTACCCAAGGGATGAAGGCAAAGTGGGATGGGATGCAGTGGGTAGCATCCATATGGAATGATGGGGCCATTGGGATGCTGGTACCCAAGGGATGAAGGCAAAGTGGGGCGGGATGCAGTGGGATGCATCCATGGGTAGTGATGGAGCCTTTGGGATGCTGGTACCCAAGGGATGAAGGCAAAGTGGGATGGGATGCAGTGGTTAGCATCCATATGGAATGATGGGGCCATTGGGATGCTGGTACCCAAGGGATGAAGGCAAAGTGGGGCGGGATGCAGTGGGAAGCATCCATATGGAATGATGGGGCCATTGGGATGCTGGTACCCAAGGGATGAAGGCAAAGTGGGGCGGGATGCGATGGAAGCATCCATGGATAGTGATGGGGTCATTGGGATGCTGGTACCCAAGGGATGAAGGCAAAGTGGGGCGGGATGCAGTGGGAAGCATCCATATGGAATGATGGGGCCATTGGGATGCTGGTACCCAAGGGATGAAGGCAAAGTGGGGCGGGATGCAGTGGGAAGCATCCATATGGAATGATGGGGTCATTGGGATGCTGGTACCCAAGGGATGAAGGCAAAGTGGGGTGGGATGCAGTGGGAAGCATCCATATGGAATGATGGGGCCATTGGGATGCTGGTACCCAAGGGATGAAGGCAAAGTGGGATGGGATGCGGTTGGAAGCATCCATGTATAGTGATGGAGCCATTGGGATGCTGGTACCCAAGGG
The DNA here is from genome assembly GCF_037157495.1 of Lathamus discolor. NCBI lineage: Eukaryota > Metazoa > Chordata > Aves > Psittaciformes > Psittacidae > Lathamus > Lathamus discolor. The sequence continues at coordinate 706,883 of NC_088908.1, forward strand.
ATGAAGGCAAAGTGGGGCGGGATGCAGTGGGAAGCATCCATATGGAATGATGGGGCCATTGGGATGCTGGTACCCAAGGGATGAAGGCAAAGTGGGCCGGGATGCAGTGGGAAGCATCCATATGGAATGATGGGGCCATTGGGATGCTGGTACCCAAGGGATGAAGGCAAAGTGGGGCGGGATGCGGTGGGATGCATCCATCCCTAGTGATGGGGCCATTGGGATGCTGGTACCCAAGGGATGAAGGCAAAGTGGGGCGGGATGCAGTGGGATGCATCCATGGATAGTGATGGGGCCATTGGGATGCTGGTACCCAAGGGATGAAGGCAAAGTGGGATGGGATGCAGTGGGAAGCATCCATATGGAATGATGGGGCCATTGAGATGCTGGTACCCAAGGGATGAAGGCAAAGTGGGATGGGATGCAGTGGGAAGCATCCATCCGTAGCCGATGGATGGGCTGAAGGAAACGGGAAGCATTCCCCATTCCCGATGCCGGGAAGCCCCTTGGAGCAGCGGGATGAAAGCGGCGATGGAAAAGGGGATGGGATCCGGTTGGGAATGGGAATTCCCAAGGTTTTTTCCCTACTTCTTTTCACCCGCTTCCCTTTTGTTTTCCAGGCACCCGAGGAAGCGGAGCAGGCGGAAGCTCCCAGACTGGGGATGCCCTGGGCAAAGCCCTTGCCTCCGTAAGGATCCATTTCCTCTTGGAATGCTCATTTCCCAGCGGGAATGGGGGCGGGGAGCCCAGCAACCCCATCCCAATGGCATCCCGGAGGAATTCTCCCCGAGAAGCATCACTTGTGAGGCCGGAATTCCGTGGCGAAAGGACCCGGCGCCTTTAGCCGGGATAACCAGGAAGCGTTTTCCATGCCGGCATTCCCGACGGATAGGGATGCTTTGGGTATCCCGAGGGCAATTCCCACCTTTTTTTTCTTTCCATGATTTTCCGCCCCACAAAGGGCGCCCGGCGTTCCCGAAGGAGAATTTCATGGAAGCGCTTCCATGAATTCCTCTTCGGATCGCTCGATCCCCATGGAAAACAAGGCAGGAGGTCTTGTGTGGGCAGAGCGGGTTCCATGGAGTTCTCCGGCCAGGGAATGGCTCCTTGGTCTCCTTCCCATCTTCTGGAATGCCGCCTTCAACCAGGCCAAGGGCTTGCGGGCAACGGGTCTATGGGATGGGGGATGGAGCGGTGCTGAGGCCGTCATTCCATAAGGATCCAATGGGATTGTGTCTTATGTGATGGGGAAGAGCAATGCTGAGGCCGTCATTCCATACGGATCCAATGGGATTGGGTCCATCTATTGCAGTAGAGCAGTTTGGGGGCCATCATTCCATAAGAATCCAATGGGATTTGTGTCTGTGTGGTGGGGTAGAGCGATGCTGAGGCCGTCATTCCATAAGGATCCAATGGGATTGTGTCTATGTGATGGGGTAGAGTGATGCTGAGGCTGTCATTCCATACGGATCCAATGGGATTCTGTCTATCTTATTACAGTAGAGCAGTTTGGGGGCCATCATTCCATAAGAATCCAATGGGAATGTGTCTGTGTGGTGGGGTAGAGTGATGCTGAGGCCGTCATTCCATAAGGATCCAATGGGATTGTGTCCATCTATTGCAGTAGAGCAGTTTGGGGGCCGTCATTCCATAAGAATCCAATGGGAATGTGTCTGTGTGGTGGGGTAGAACGATGCTGAGGCCGTCATTCCATACGGATCCAATGGGATTCTGTCTATGTGTTGTCATAGAGTGATGCTGAGGCCGTCATTCCATAAGGATCCAATGGGATTGTGTCTATGTGTTGTCATAGAGTGATGCTGAGGCTGTCATTCCATAAGGATCCAATGGGTTTGTGTCCATCTATTGCAGTAGAGCAGTTTGGGGGCCGTCATTCCATAAGAATCCAATGGGAATGTGTCTATGTGATGGGGTAGAGTGATGCTGAGGCCATCATTCCATAAGGATCCAATGGGATTCTGTCTATCTTATTGCAGTAGAGGAGCTTGGGGGCCATCATTCCATAAGAATCCAATGGGAATGTGTGTGGTGGGGTAGAGCGATGCTGAGGCCGTCATTCCATAAGGATCCAATGGGAATGTGTCTGTGTGGTGCGGTAGAGTGATGCTGAGGCCGTCATTCCATAAGGATCCAATGGGATTGTGTCCATCTATTGCAGTGGAGCAGTTTGGGGGCCGTCATTCCATAAGGATCCAATGGGAATGTGTCTGTGTGGTGCGGTAGGACGATGCTGAGGCCGTCATTCCATAAGGATCCAATGGGATTTGTACCTTTCTATAGTAGTAGATGAGTTCTGTGGCCATCATTCCTTAAGGATCCAATGGGATTTGTGCCTTTCCATAGTAGTAGAGCAATTTGGGGCCATCATTCCTTAGCGATCCAACGGGATTTGTGCCTTTCCATAGTAGTTAAGTAGTTTTGGGGCCATAATTCCTTAAGGATCCAATGGGATTTGTGCCTTTCTATAGCAGTAGATGAGTTCTGTGGCCATCATTCCTTAGCGATCCAATGGGATTTGTGCCTTTCTATAGTAGCAGAGCAATTTGGGGCCATCATTCCTTAGCGATCCAATGGGATTTGTACCTTTCTATGGTAGTAGATGAGTTCTGTGGCCATCATTCCTTAGCAATCCAATGGGATTTGTGCCTTTCCATAGTAGTAGAACAATTTGGGGCCATCATTCCTTAAGGATCCAATGGGATTTGTGCCTTTCCATAGTAGCAGAGCAATTTGGGACCATCATTCCTTAGCGATCCAATGGGATTTGTGCCTTTCTGTAGTCGTAGAGCAATTTGGGACCATCATTCCTTAGCGATCCAATGGGATTTGTGCCTTTCCATAGTAGCAGAGCAATTTGGGACCATCATTCCTTAGCGATCCAATGGGATTCCATCCATCCCTCGCCGCAGCCCCCTTCAACGGCCTTCTCCAAGGCCATTCCATAGGGATCTCTCCCCTTCCCATCCCTCCGGAGCCCTTGCCATATCCCCATCCAGGCCATTCCCCTCCTTCCCCTTCCCCTTCCCATCTCCCGATCCGTGCCCTCCCGTCGGGAATACCGACGGCCCGTATCCCGCCGCGCTTCCCGGTATTCCATGCTTTTTAGATTAATGCTCTATCATCGTCTCTTAAAGATCTACTCTCCAGAGCCCACCACCACCAGCTTCCCATCCACTCCTTCAACTCCTGTTGGCTCTCCCCCTTCTCTCGCAGGTATTGTGCTTCCTTCTTTTATTCCCTTCCTTTCCCGGGTGTGGGTTTGGAATGGGGCCGGGAAAAAAGAAGGAAAAGGAAAAAAAAAACCTGGAAAAGACCCGGAATTCCCCCCCCCCCCCCCCCCCCTTTCCTGGGGTTGCTTCCCGTTTTTTCCCTATGAACCTAAAAGGGGGGGGGGGGGGGGGGTTGGAAAAGGGATGGAGGGATGAGGTGAGGTTGGAAGGGCTGGCGGTATTCCCAAGGTTATTCCAAAGGTGGGGTGATGGCGGTCCCGGAAAAGCCCTTTTGGAAGGGGGCTCCGATAGGATGGGGTTGGGAAAGGGCCCAAGGGAAGGAGCGCGGCGCTGCATCCGTTGGGATGCGGAGCGCATCCGAGGATGGGGCATTCCCAATTCCCAAGTTTTTCCATGTATGGAGCATTCCCGCTTCCCATGCACTTCTAAGGATGAAGCATTCCCAATTCCCATGCACTTCCAGGGATCCTTAAGGATGGGATTGGGATGGAAAGGGCCATAAGAGCTAGGGCCAGGTGAGGACCACGTTGCTGCATCCATTGGGATGCGGAGCGCATCCGAGGATGGAGCATTCCCAATTCCCAAGTTTTTCCAAGGATGGAGCATTCCCAATTCCCAAGCACTTTAAAGCATGGAGCATTCCCAATTCCCATGCACTTCCAGGGATGCTTTAGGATGGGATTGGGATGGAAAGGGCCGTAAGAGCTAGGGCCAGGTGAGGACCACGTTGCTGCATCCATTGGGATGCTGAGCGCATCCAAGGATGGAGCATTCCCAATTCCCGAGTTTTTCCAAGGAAGGAGCATTCCCAATTCCCAAGCACTTTAAAGCATGGAATATTCCCAATTCCCATGCACTTCCAAGGATCCTTAAGGATGGGATTGGGATGGAAAGGACCATAAGAGCTAGGGCCAGGTGAGGACCACGTTGCTGCATCCATTGGGATGCGGAGCGCATCCAAGGATGGAGCATTCCCAATTCCCAAGTTTTTCCAAGGATGGAGCATTCCCAATTCCCAAGCACTTTAAAGCATGGAGCATTCCCAATTCCCATGCACTTCCAGGGATCCTTAAGGATGGGATTGGGATGGAAAGGGCCCTAAGAGCTAGGGCCAGGTGAGGACCATGTTGCTGCATCCATTGGGATGCGGAGCGCATCCGAGGATGGAGCATTCCCAATTCCCAAGTTTTTCCATGTATGGAGCATTCCCGCTTCCCATGCACTTCTAAGGATGGAGTATTCCCAATTCCCATGCACTTCCAAGGATCCTTAAGGATGGGATTGGGATGGAAAGGGCCCTAAGAGCTAGGGCCAGGTGAGGACCACGTTGCTGCATCCATTGGGATGCTGAGCGCATCCGAGGATGGAGCATTCCCAATTCCCAAGTTTTTCCAAGGATGGAGCATTCCCAATTCCCAAGCACTTTTGAGCATGGAGCATTCCCAATTCCCATGCACTTCCAAGGATCCTTAAGGATGGGATTGGGATGGAAAGGGCCGTAAGAGCTAGGGCCAGGTGAGGACCACGTTGCTGCATCCATTGGGATGCGGAGCGCATCCGAGGATGGAGCATTCCCAATTCCCAAGTTTTTCCATGTATGGAGCATTCCCAATTCCCAAGCACTTCTAAGGATAGAGCATTCCCAATTCCCTTGCACTTCCAGGGATGCTTTAGGATGGGATTGGGATGAAAAGGGCCCTAAGAGCTAGGGCCAGGTGAGGACCACTTTGCTGCATCCATTGGGATGCTGAGCGCATCCAAGGATGGAGCATTCCCAATTCCCAAGTTTTTCCAAGGATGGAGCATTCCCAATTCCCAAGCACTTTTAAGCATGGAGCATTCCCAATTCCCATGCACTTCCAAGGATCCTTAAGGATGGGATTGGGATGGAAAGGGCCGTAAGAGCTAGGGCCAGGTGAGGACCACGTTGCTGCATCCATTGGGATGCTGAGCGCATCCGAGGATGGAGCATTCCCAATTCCCAAGTTTTTCCATGGATATGGCATTCCCGCTTCCCATGCACTTCTAAGCATGGAGCATTCCCAATTCCCTTCCACTTCCAAGGATGCTTTAGGATGGGATTGGGATAGAAAGGACCATAAGAGCTAGGGCCAGGTGAGGACCACGTTGCTGCATCCATTGGGATGCTGAGCACATCCAAGGATGGAGCATTCCCAATTCCCAAGTTTTTCCATGGATATGGCATTCCCACTTCCCATGCACTTCCAGGGCTTCCAGGCAGGCGAAACAAGAGCCCATATAGAATCCCATCTCCCTGCTCCGAGCCTAATCCTGGCTCCTGAAGTCGGGAATGGCTGGGAAAAGCCCTTCTTTTCCCTATGGATACCCGCGCATCCCTTCGGATCAGCGGCACCCGGTCCCCGGCACCAAAGCCGAAGGCTCGAGGCCTGCGACCTCCCTCTCCGAGCCCCCCCTTGGGAATTACTTATGGAAAACCTATGGAAAACGGGATCCCCTCGATCCCCATCCATCCCCTCCCTCCACCGCGATGCCTCCCTTCTCCATTGGAAACCAATGGAAGGAACCCCTCCTTATCCATGCTTCCTTAAGGAAGTTTTCCCGGCTGTTTCCCCTTCCCCCCCTCCCCTTCTTCCCATTCCCGAATCCCTTGGGAATGCCGGGGTTCTAATGGTGCTTCCCGTTTTGCTACCAGCAGGCCCAGCTGTATGGTCTAGGAATGGAGGCCAAGCGGCAGCATCTCCCACTTATGAAGGTCCCTTACATTCCTTGGTAGGTGATTCCATGGGGACCTTCCCCATTCCCGGCCTTTTCCATGCCTCATCCATGCTTTTCCTTCCCCTTCCCATCCCGTTTTGCCCAGGAGATGGAGTTTGGATCCCGTAGGAAAAGAGAGCGGAGGAGGAGGAGGAGGTGGTGGTGGTCAAAGGATGGAGGAGATGGTGGTGGTACCCGTAGGATGGAGATGGTGGTTATCCCATTGGATGGAGATGGTGGTTATCCATAGGATGGAGATGGTGGTTATCCCAGTGGATGGAAATGGTGGTTATCCCATAGGATGGATGGGAATATAGGAGGAGATGGTTATCCCATTGGATGGAGATGGTGGTTATCCCATAGGATGGAGATGGTGGTGGTACCCATTGGATGGAGATGGTGGTTATCCCATAGGATGGAGTGGATGGATAGGAATATAGGAGGAGATGGTGGTGGTACCCGTAGGATGGAGATGGTGGTTATCCCATAGGATGGAGATGGTGGTTATCCCATAGGATGGAGATGGTGGTTATCCCATTGGATGGAGATGGTGGTTATCCCATTGGATGGAGATGGTGGTTATCCATAGGATGGAGATGGTGGTTATCCCAGTGGATGGAAATGGTGGTTATCCCATTGGATGGAGATGGTGGTTATCCCATTGGATGGAGATGGTGGTTATCCCAGTGGATGGAAATGGTGGTTATCCCATAGGATGGATGGGAATATAGGAGGAGATGGTTATCCCATTGGATGGAGATGGTGGTTATCCCATTGGATGGAGATGGTGGTTATCCCATTGGATGGAGATGGTGGTTATCCCAGTGGATGGAGATGGTGGTTATCCCAGTGGATGGAAATGGTGGTTATCCCATAGGATGGATGGGAATATAGGAGGAGATGGTTATCCCATTGGATGGAGATGGTGGTTATCCCATAGGATGGAGATGGTGGTGGTACCCATTGGATGGAGATGGTGGTTATCCCATAGGATGGAGTGGATGGATAGGAATATAGGAGGAGATGGTGGTGGTACCCATAGGATGGAGATGGTGGTTATCCCATAGGATGGAGATGGTGGTTATCCCATAGGATGGATGGGAATACTGGAGGAGATGGTTATCCCATAGGATGGAGATGGTGGTTATCCATAGGATGGATGGGAATATAGGAGGAGATGGTAATCCCATTGGATGGAGATGGTGGTTATCCTATAGGATGGATGGGAATATGGGAGGAGATGGTGGTGGTACCCTTAGGATGGAGATGGTGGTTATCCCATTGGATGGAGATAGTGGTTATCCCATAGGATGGATGGGAATGTAGGAGTTGATGGTGGTTATCCCATAGGATGGAGTGGATGGATGGGAATATAGAAAGAGATGGTGGTTATCCCATTGGATGGAGATGGTGGTTATCCCATTGGATGGAGATGGTGGTTATCCCATAGGATGGATGGGAATATAGGAGGAGATGGTTATCCCATTGGATGGAGATGGTGGTTATCCCATAGGATGGAGATGGTGGTGGTACCCATTGGATGGAGATGGTGGTTATCCCATTGGATGGAGATGGTGGTTATCCCATTGGATGGAGATGGTGGTTATCCCATTGGATGGAGATGGTGGTACCCATAGGATGGAGATGGTGGTTATCCCATAGGATGGAGATGGTGGTTATCCCATAGGATGGATGGGAATACTGGAGGAGATGGTTATCCCATAGGATGGAGATGGTGGTTATCCCATAGGATGGATGGGAATATAGGAGGAGATGGTAATCCCATTGGATGGAGATGGTGGTTATCCTATAGGATGGATGGGAATATGGGAGGAGATGGTGGTGGTACCCTTAGGATGGAGATGGTGGTTATCCCATTGGATGGAGATAGTGGTTATCCCATAGGATGGATGGGAATGTAGGAGTTGATGGTGGTTATCCCATAGGATGGAGTGGATGGATGGGAATATAGAAAGAGATGGTGGTTATCCCATGGGATGGAGATGGTGGTTATCCCATTGGATGGAGATGGTGGTGGTCCCATAGGATGGATGGGAATACTGGAGGAGATGGTTATCCCATAGGATGGAGATGGTGGTTATCCCATAGGATGGATGGGAATACCGGAGGAGACGGTGGTTATCCCATAGGATGGAGATGGTGGTTATCCCATTGGATGGAGATGGTGGTTATCCCATTGGATGGAGACGGTGGTTATCCCATTGGCTGGAGTTGATGGTTATCCCATAGGATTGGATGGGAATACCGGAGGAGACGGTGGTGCTCCATGGACTCCAGCGAGCTCCATGGAGCTTCTCCCTTCCTCATCATTCCCATAGGGAAGCGCTGGAGCTTCCCGAAACAACGGCTCATTCCCGATGTTCAAGCCTTCCCTTAGGAATGTTGCACTTCCCGGCCTGCATTCCCAATGGGATCCGTCTGCTTGACCGGGATCTTGAGGCTTCGGAATGCTGTGGCCTATTCCTTAAGGGACCCAATCCCCCTTCCCGTTTTCCTTATGGAGGCCCATGGGGAATGCATATCCCTATGGAAAAGTAGGGATGGGGAGGGTGATTCCTTCCGCTTGGAATTCCATCCATGCTTCCTCCTCATCCTCCCCTTCATCCCGGCGTTGGGGAGGCGCCGATCCCCAAGGCCAATCCTATGGAATCCTAAGGCTTCATCCCTATCCATAGGGATCCATTGGGATGAGGCGCTCCCATCCTTGCCGGAGCGGCCCCATTCCCGCTTGGAGATGCTTTGGAAAGGCGGAATTGGGCTGGGAGAAGGGAGGGAGCCGGCTTGGAGGCGCATTCCCAAAGGAATTCCAGATGGATTTCATCTTCCATCCCAAGTTTTCTTTGGGGGGTGGGTTTGGAGGTTGGAAGCAGCTTTTCCAAGGCAATTCCCATATTCCGGATCCTCTTGGAACCCGCTTTGCCCATGGAAATGAAGGCCCGGGCGAACGCCCTTGGTGCGGAATTCCAGCCGTTGGGAAAAGGAATCCCCGGTCCCCTATCCCTGAAGGCAAAGAGGGAGCCGGAAAGGGGTGGAAAAAAGCCGGGAAGCAGGGATACGGTCGATCCCACTTAATTCCATCCCCCCCCCCCCCCTAAAATGACGGCATTCCCATTGTTTAGTGATGCTCTTCCACTGTTTCCCCCCGCCTCTTCCCTTCTTCCCAAAGCAGCAGAGCCGCATCGAGGACCGCTTGGAAAGGTTGGATGATGCCATCCATGTGTTACGGAATCACGCTGTGGGGCCGGCTCCCCCCCCCATGGCCGGGCCCCATGGGGACCTACACGGCTTGATAGGACCCGCTCCCAACGGATCCATGACGGGATTGGCGTCGGGATACGGCACCGGGCTCCTGTCGGCCAATAGGCACTCGTTGATGGTAAAAGCATGGGATAAAGGGATAAAAGGAAGTGGGATGGGATGGATGCAAGGGTTTGGTGGTATCCGATTGGAGATGCCAGTATCCCGGGATGGGGATGGAGGTGGTACCCATGAGCATCCCAGGATGGGGATGGAGGTGGTACCCATGAGCATCCCGGGATGGGGATGGAGGTGGTACCCATGAGCATCCCGGGATGGGGATGGAGGTGGTATCCATGGAGACAACAGTATCCCGGGATGGAGATGGTACCCATGAGTATCCCAGGATGGGGATGGAGGTGGTACCCATGAGCATCCCGGGATGGGGATGGAGGTGGTATCCATGGAGACGCCAGTATCCTGGGATGGGGATGGAGGTGGTACCCATGAGCATCCCGGGATGGGGATGGAGGTGGTACCCATGGAAACGCCAGTATCCCGGGATGGGGATGGAGGTGGTACCCATGAGCATCCCGGGATGGGGATGGAGGTGGTACCCATGGAGACGCCAGTATCCCGGGATGGGGATGGAGGTGGTACCCATGGAAACGCCAGTATCCCGGGATGGGGATGGAGGTGGTACCCATGAGCATCCCGGGATGGGGATGGAAGTGGTACCCATGAGAATCCTGGGATGGGGATGGAGGTGGTATCCATGGAGACGCCAGCATCCCGGGATGGGGATGGAGGTGGTATCTATGGAGACGACAGTATCCCGGGATGGGGATGGAGGTGGTACCCATGAGCATCCCGGGATGGGGATGGAAGTGGTACCCATGAGCATCCCGGGATGGGGATGGAGGTGGTACCCATGAGCATCCCGGGATGGGGATGGAGGTGGTACCCATGAGCATCCTGGGATGGGGATGGAGGTGGTACCCATGGAGCCATGAGCATCCCGGGATGGGGATGGAGGTGGTATCCATGGAGACGCCAGCATCCCGGGATGGGGATGGAGGTGGTACCCATGAGCATCCGGGATGGGGATGGAGGTGGTACCCATGAGCATCCCGGGATGGGGATGGAGGTGGTATCCATGGAGCTATGAGTATCCTGGGATGGGGATGGAAGTGGTATCCATGAGCATCCTGGGATGGGGATGGAGGTGGTACCCATGAGCATCCTGGGATGGGGATGGAGGTGGTACCCATGAGCATCCTGGGATGGGGATGGAAGTGGTACCCATGAGCATCCCGGGATGGGGATGGAGGTGGTACCCATGAGCATCCAGGATGGGGATGGAGGTGGTACCCATGAGCATCCCAGGATGGGGATGGAGGTGGTACCCATGAGCATCCCGGAATGGGGATGGAGGTGGTATCCATGGAGACGCCAGTATCCTGGGATGGGGATGGAGGTGGTATCCATGAGCATCCCGGGATGGGGATGGAAGTGGTACCCATGGAGCCATGAGCATCCCGGGATGGGGAATGGAGGTGGTATCCATGGAGACGCCAGCATCCCGGGATGGGGATGGAGGTGGTACCCATGAGCATCCCGGGATGGGGATGGAAGTGGTACCCATGAGCATCCCGGGATGGGGATGGAGGTGGTACCCATGAGCATCCCGGGATGGGGATGGAAGTGGTATCCATGGAGACGCCAGCATCCCGGGATGGGGATGGAGGTGGTATCCATGGAGACGCCAGCATCCCGGGATGGGGATGGAGGTGGTACCCATGAGCATCCCGGGATGGGGATGGAGGTGGTACCCATGAGCATCCCGGGATGGGGATGGAGGTGGTATCCATGGAGACAACAGTATCCCGGGATGGGGATGGAGGTGGTACCCATGAGTATCCCGGAATGGGGATGGAGGTGGTATCCATGGAGACGCCAGTATCCTGGGATGGGGATGGAGGTGGTACCCATGGAAACGCCAGTATCCCGGGATGGGGATGGAGGTGGTACCCATGAGCATCCCGGGATGGGGATGGAGGTGGTATCCATGGAGACGCCAGTATCCTGGGATGGGGATGGAGGTGGTACCCATGAGCATCCCGGGATGGGGATGGAGGTGGTACCCATGGAAACGCCAGTATCCCGGGATGGGGATGGAGGTGGTACCCATGAGCATCCCGGGATGGGGATGGAGGTGGTATCCATGAGCATCCTGGGATGGGGATGGAGGTGGTATCCATGGAGACGCCAGTATCCTGGGATGGGGATGGAGGTGGTATCCATGAGCATCCCGGGATGGGGATGGAAGTGGTACCCATGGAGCCATGAGCATCCCGGGATGGGGATGGAGGTGGTATCTATGGAGACGCCAGTATCCCGGGATGGGGATGGAGGTGGTACCCATGAGCATCCCGGGATGCGGATGGAAGTGGTACCCATGGAGCCATGAGCATCCTGGAATGGGGATATTACACTGGGATAACGGATAGGGCCCGGGGACATGGTCCAGGACCTGGATCCATCCCAATGGATGGCCATGGCCCTATGGAGACCATGGAGCAGGTCGATGGAGCTCTTCATCCCTCTGGATCATGGAAGATGGAGCTGGCAGGCCAGGTGTAGCAGCATTCCCAATGGGATTAGGCATCCCAATGGAGATCCGATTGATGGGATCCACACCGGATTCCTTAGGGGGGGCGGATCCCATTCCCTGCATTCCCTTTGTATTCCCTATTTATTCCCTTTGTATTCCCTCTATATTCCCTATTTATTCCTTCTTCATTCCCTATTTATTCCCTTTGTATTCCCTGTTTATTCCCTCTATATTCCCTATTTATTCCCTCTTCATTCCCTATTTATTCTCTCTGTATTCCCTATTTATTCCCTTTGTATTCCCTATTTATTCCCTCTATATTCCCTATTTATTCCCTGTTTATTCCCTCTTCATTCCCTATTTATTCCCTCTGTATTCCCTCTTTATTCCCTCTGTATTCCCTCTGTATTCCCTATTTATTCTTTCTGTATTCCCTGTTTATTCCCTCTATATTCCGTATTTATTCCCTTTGCATTCCCTGTTTATTCCCTCTTCATTCCCTGTCTATTCCCTGTTCATTCCCCGCTTGCATTCCCTGCTTACGCTCCCAGCCTGTATTCCCTGCCTTATTCCCTACTTTATTCCCTTATTCCCTACCTTATTCCCTGCCCATAGATGGGAGCATCCCTGTATCCATAGAGCCCAGAGATGGGAGCATCCCTGTATCCATAGGGAACATAGATGGGAGCATCCCTGTATCCATAGAGCCCATAGATGGGAGCATCCCTGTATCCATAGGGCCCATAGGTGGGAGCATCCCTGTATCCATAGAGCCCATAGATGGGAGCATCCCTGTATCCATAGAGCCCATAGATGGGAGCATCCCTGTATCCATAGAGCCCATAGATGGGAGCATCCCTGTATCCATAGAGCCCATAGATGGGAGCATCCCTGTATCCATAGGGCCCATAGGTGGGAGCATCCCTGTATCCATAGAGCCCATAGATGGGAGCATCCCTGTATCCATAGAGCCCATAGATGGGAGCATCCCTGTATCCATAGAGCCCATAGATGGGAGCATCCCTGTATCCATAGAGCCCATAGATGGGAGCATCCCTGTATCCATAGAGCCCATAGATGGGAGCATCCCTGTATCCATAGAGCCCATAGATGGGAGCATCCCTGTATCCATAGAGCCCATAGATGGGAGCATCCCTGTATCCATAGGGCCCATAGATGGGAGCATCCCTGTATCCATAGAGCCAAGAGATGGGAGCATCCCTGTATCCATAGGGAACATAGATGGGAGCATCCCTGTATCCATAGAGCCCATAGATGGGAGCATCCCTGTATCCATAGGGCCCATAGATGGGAGCATCCCTGTATCCATAGGGCCCATAGATGGGAGCATCCCTGTATCCATAGAGCCCATAGATGGGAGCATCCCTGTATCCATAGGGCCCATCTTAGGGAGCATCCCTGTATCCATAGAGCCCATCTTACGGAGCATCCCTGTATCCATAGAGCCCATAGATGGGAGCATCCCTGTATCCATAGAGCCCATAGATGGGAGCATCCCTGTATCCATAGAGCCCATAGATGGGAGCATCCCTGTATCCATAGAGCCCATAGATGGGAGCATCCCTGTATCCATAGGGCCCATAGATGGGAGCATCCCTGTATCCATAGAGCCTCTGGAGCTCTTCCCTTTGCTTGCAGGTGGGATCCCATCGGGAAGACGCCGTCGGAATCCGAGGGAGCCACTCGCTGGTGCCAAACCAGGTCCCCGTGCCCCAACTTCCCGTCCAATCGGCCACGTCTCCGGAATTGAATCCCCCCCAGGATCCATACCGGGGTGAGTGGGAGCCAGCATCCCATGGGATGTGGGTCTGGAGAAGGGGTGGCAGTGGGGAAAGGGTAAAGGAGCACCCGTCCTTGGAGCATCCCTTCCTTAGAGCATCCCATCCTTGGAGCATCCCATCCTTGGAGCATCCCATATTGGAGCATCCCATCCTTAGAGCATCCCATTATTAGAGCATCCCATCCTTGGAGCATCCCATCCTTGGATCATCCTATCCTTAGAGCATCCCTTCCTTAGAGCATCCCATCCTTGGAGCATCCCATCTTGGAGCATCCCATCCTTGGAGCATCCCATCCTTGGAGCATCCCATCCTTGGAGCATCCCATATTGGAGCATCCCATCCTTAGAGAATCCCATCTTGGAATATTCCATCCTTAGAGCATCCCACCTTGGAGCATCCCATCCTTAGAGCATCCCATCCTTGGAGCATCCCATCCTCGGAGCATCCCATCCTTGGAGCATCCCATCCTTAGAGCATCCCATCTTGGAGCATCCCACCCTTAGAGCATCCCATCCTTGGAGCATCCCATCTTTAGAGCATCCCCTCTTTGGAGCATCCCATCCTTAGAGCATCCCATCCTTGGAGCATCCCATATTGGAGCATCCCATCCTTAGAGCATCCCATTATTAGAGCATCCCATCCTTAGAGCATCCCATCCTTGGAGCATCCCATCTTGGAGCATCCCATCCTTAGAGCATCCCATCCTTAGAGCATCCCATTCTTAGAGCATCCCATCCTTGGAGCATCCCATATTGGAGCATCCCATCCTTAGAGCATCCCATTATTAGAGCATCCCATCCTTAGAGCATCCCATCTTGGAGCATCCCACCCTTAGAGCATCCCATCCTTGGAGCATCCCATCCTTAGCACATCCCATCTTGGAGCATCCCATCCTTAGAGCATCCCATCCTTAGAGCATCCCATCCTTAGAGCATCCCATCTTGGAGCATCCCATCCTTGGAGCATCCCATCCTTAGAGCATCCCATCTTGGAGCATCCCACCCTTAGAGCATCCCATCCTTGGAGCATCCCATCTTTAGAGCATCCCCTCTTTGGAGCATCCCATCCTTAGAGCATCCCATCCTTGGAGCATCCCATCCCTGGAGCATCCCATCTGGAGCATCCCATCCTTGGAGCATCCCATCTTGGAGCATCCCATCCTTGGAGCATCCCATCCTTACAGCATCCCATCCTTGGAGTGTCCCATCCTTAGAGCATCCCATCTGGAGCATCCCATCTTGGAGCATCCCATCTGGATCATCCCATCCTTGAGCATCCCATCCTTGGAGCATCCCATCCTTAGAGCATCCCATCCTTAGAGCATCCCATCCTTGGAGCATCCCATCCTTGGAGCATCCCATATTGGAGCATCCCATCCTTAGAGCATCCCATCCTTGGAGCATCCCATCCTTGGAGCATCCCATATTGGAGCATCCCATCCTTGGAGCATCCCATCCTTGGAGCATCCCATCCTTAGAGCATCCCATCCTTAGAGCATCCCATCCTTAGAGCATCCCATCCTTGGATCATCCCATCCTTAGAGCATCCCATCCTTGGAGCATCCCATATTGGAGCATCCCATCCTTGGAGCATCCCATCCTTAGAGCATCCCATCCATAGAGCATCCCATCCCTAGAGCATCCCATCCTTAGAGCATCCCATCCTTGGAGCATCCCATCCTTAGCGCATCCCATCCTTGGAGCATCCCATCCTTAGAGCATCCCATCCTTAGAGCATCCATCTTGGAGCATCCCATCCTTGGAGCATCCCATCCTTAGAGCATCCCATCCTTAGGGCATCCCATCCTTAGAGCATCCCACCCTTAGAGCATCCCATCCTTAGAGCATCCCATCCTTAGAGCATCCTATCATTAGAGCATCCCATCCTTAGAGAATCCCATCTTGGAATATTCCATCCTTAGAGCATCCCATCTTGGAGCATCCCATCCTTAGAGCATCCCATCTTGGAGAATCCCATCCTTGGAGCATCCCATCCTTGGAGTATCCCATCCTTAGAGCATCCCATCCTTGGAGCATCCCATCCTTGGAGCATCCCATCCTTAGAGCATCCCATCTTGGAACATCCCATCCTTGGAGCATCCCATCCTTAGAGCATCCCATCCATAGAGCATCCCATCCTTCGCCCATCCCATCCTTGGAGCATCCCATCCTGAATCCCTTTTCCATGCCTCTTCTCCCAGGCATTCCCAGCGGGCTCCAAGGCCAAAGCGTCTCTTCGGGAAGCTCGGAGCTGAAGTCGGATGAGGAAGGCGATGAGAACCTCCAAGATTCCAAAGCTCCGGAAGACAAGAAGCTGGAGGAGGACAAGAAGGAGCTCAAATCCATTACTAGGTCAAGATCTAGGTAACGGGATGGCCCTCACGTCGCTTCATTCAATTCCAGGAGTGGATTTCCATGAAGTGACCGGATCGGGAAGGGAAAACCTTCCGGGAATGCTTGGGAATGGCCCGCGGGCACCTTGGAGGGATGCTCTCCATTGGGGCCCATTGCGCTCCATCCGTGCCCTTAGGGGGCAATGCTTCCCTGCCTGGGCTTTTCCTATGGGATAACCCGGGGGGGGGGGGGGGGGATGGTTTTCCAGCTTTTGGGAACATGGGAATGGGGTGAGTGGAGAATGGATGCCGGCATTCCAGGAAGTGGGAATGCTTTAACGCACCGTAGCAGAGGATATCCTCTGGAGATGGAGCTTTGGGTACCAAAGGATGCAAGGAGCTTTGGGTACCAAAGGATGCGGGAGCTTTGGGTACCAAAGGATGCAGGAGCCTTGGGTACCAAAGGATGCAGGAGCCTTGGGTACCAAAGGATGCGGGAGCTTTGGGTACCAAAGGATGCAGGAGCTTTGGGTACCAAAGGATGCAGGAGCTTTGGGTACCAAAGGATGCAGGAGCTTTGGGTACCAAAGGATGCAGGAGCCTTGGGTACCAAAGGATGCAGGAGCTTTGGGTACCAAAGGATGCAGGAGCCTTGGGTACCAAAGGATGCAGGAGCTTTGGGTACCAAAGGATGCAGGAGCCCATCCATGACTTCCATGATGCTCCAAAGGGTTGAGGTCCTGCCCTCCCCTTTAGTGATGGAGAAGGCTGCTTCCCAAGGCCAGATGTTGGTGCAGCCAATTCCCAACGTTGGGAATACCGGAGCCGCCGGCAGAACGGGAATGGGATATCCAGGAATGATGCGGTTGTGACTCGGACCACCCTATTGGTCCTTGCTTGGAGCTGGGTGAGCTTTAAGCTCCCTTCCCAACCCAAGCATTCCATGTGGGCTGGAAAACCATGGGATCAATGGGAGATGCCCATTGGAGATGCTCCATTCCCAATGGGTTCCTTGCTCCATGGAGACATCAGAATGGGATCAATGGGAGATGCCCATTGGAGATGCCCCATTCCCAATGGGTTCCTTGCTCCATGGAGACATCAGAATGGGGTCAATGGGAGATGCCCATTGGAGATGCTCCATTCCCAATGGGTTCCTTGCTCCATGGAGACATCAGAACGGGGTCAATGGGAGATGCCCATTGGAGATGCTCCATTCCCAATGCGTTCCTTGCTCCATGGCGGCACTAGAATGGGGTCAATGGGAGATGCCCATTGGAGATGCCCCATTCCCAATGGGTTCCTTGCTCCATGGAGACATCAGAACGGGGTCAATGGGTGATGCCCATTGAAGATGCTCCATTCCCAATGAGTTCCTTGGTCTATGGAGGCAGTAGAACGGGGTCAATGGGAGATGCTCATTGATGGTGGCCATTCCCAATGCATTCCTTGCTCCATGGCTGCATCAGAACGGGGTCAATGGGTGATGCCCATTGAAGATACCCCATTCCCAATGCGTTCCTTGCTCCATGGCAGCAGTAGAACGGGGTCAATGGGAGATTCCCATTGATGGTGGCCATTCCCAATGGGTTCCTTGCTCTATGGAGGTTGGAGAATGCCATCAATGGGTGATGCCCATTGGAGATGCCCCATTCCCAATGGGTTCCTTGCTCCATGGCAGCATCAGAACGGGGTCAATGGGTGATGCCCATTGGAGATGCCCCATTCCCAATGGGTTCCTTGCTCCATGGCGGCACTAGAATGGGGTCAATGGGAGATTCCCATTGATGGTGGCCATTCCCAATGCATTCCTTGCTCCATGGAGGCATCAGAACGGGGTCAATGGGAGATGCCCATTGGAGATGCCCCATTCCCAATGGGTTCCTTGCTCCATGGCTGCATCAGAACGGGGTCAATGGGTGATGCCCATTGGAGGTGCCCCATTCCCAATGGGTTCCTTGCTCTATGGAGACATCAGAATGGAGTCAATGGGAGATGCTCATTGATGGTGGCCATTCCCAATGCATTCCTTGCTCCATGGCTGCATCAGAACGGGGTCAATGGGTGATGCCCATTGGAGATGCCCCATTCCCAATGGGTTCCTTGCTCTATGGAAGCAGTTGAATGGAGTCAATGGGAGATGCTCATTGATGGTGGCCATTCCCAATGGGTTCCTTGCTCCATGGCTGCATCAGAACGGGGTCAATGGGTGATGCCCATTGAAGATGCTCCATTCCCAATGGGTTCCTTGCTCCATGGCAGCAGTAGAACGGGGTCAATGGGAGATGCTCATTGATGGTGGCCATTCCCAATGCGTTCCTTGCTCCATGGCGGCATCAGAACGGGGTCAATGGGAGATGCCCATTGGAGATGCTCCATTCCCAATGGGTTCCTTGCTCCATGGCGGCACTAGAATGGGGTCAAGGGGAGATGCTCATTGATGGTGGCCATTCCCAATGGGTTCCTTGCTCCATGGAGGCATCAGAACGGGGTCAATGGGTGATGCTTATTGAAGATGCTCCATTCCCAATGAGTTCCTTGGTCTATGGAGGCAGTAGAACGGAGTCAATGGGAGATGCTCATTGATGGTGGCCATTCCCAATGCATTCCTTGCTCCATGGCTGCATCGGAACGGGGTCAATGGGAGATGCCCATTGGAGGTGCTCCATTCCCAATGGGTTCCCTGCTCTATGGAGGTTGGAGAATGCCATCAATGGGTGATGCCCATTGGAGATGCCCCATTCCCAATGGGTTCCTTGCTCCATGGCGGCACTAGAATGGGGTCAATGGGAGATTCCCATTGATGGTGGCCATTCCCAATGCATTCCTTGCTCCATGGCTGCATCAGAACGGGGTCAATGGGAGATGCCCATTGGAGATGCTCCATTCCCAATGGGTTCCTTGCTCCATGGCGGCATCAGAACGGGGTCAATGGGTGATGCCCATTGAAGATGATCCATTCCCAATGAGTTCCTTGGTCTATGGAGGCAGTAGAACGGGGTCAATGGGAGATGCTCATTGATGGTGGCCATTCCCAATGCATTCCTTGCTCCATGGTGGCATCAGAACGGGGTCAATGGGAGATGCCCATTGGAGATGCTCCATTCCCAATGGGTTCCTTGCAATATGGAGGCAGTTGAATAGGGTCAATGGGAGATGCTCATTGATGGTGGCCATTCCCAATGCGTTCCTTGCTCCATGGAGGCATCAGAACGGGGTCAATGGGTGATGCTTATTGAAGATGCCCCATTCCCAATGGGTTCCTTGCTCCATGGCAGCATCAGAACGGGGTCAATGGGTGATGCCCATTGGAGATGCTCCATTCCCAATGGGTTCCTTGCTCTATGGAATCAGTTGAATGGGGTCAATGGGCGATGCCCCTTCGGGAGCATCCTTACCTCTACCCATCATTGGAAGCCGCTTTTGCCCTTCTCGGTGTCCTGTCCCCGTCCCCCCCCCCCTTTTTGGCCGTGCAGCGCCAACGACGACGAGGACCTGACCCCCGAGCAGAAGGCCGAGCGGGAGAAGGAGCGGCGCATGGCCAACAACGCCCGGGAGCGCCTGCGCGTGCGCGACATCAACGAGGCCTTCAAGGAGCTGGGCCGCATGGTGCAGCTGCACCTCAAGAGCGACAAGCCCCAGACCAAGCTGCTCATCCTGCACCAGGCCGTGGCCGTCATCCTCAGCCTGGAGCAGCAAGTGCGGGGTGAGGGCGATGGCGCAGGCCGGCCGTATCCGTTTGTCTGTCCGGTATCGTCTTTGAGCCGTGCGGCGGTAGCTAGCGGCAGCCGTTCGGCGTCCGTCATCCGTCCATCAGCATCCATCCATCATCCATCCATCAGCATCCATTCAGCATCCATTCAGCATCCATCATCCATCCATCAGCATCCATCCATCATCCGTCCATCAGCATCCATCCATCATCCATCATTCGTTATCATCCATTCATCTTCCATTCAGCATCCGTCATCCATCCATCAGCATCCATCCATCATCCATCCATCAGCATCCCTCCATCATCCATCCATCAGCATCCATTCAGCATCCATCATTCGTTATCATCCATTCATCTTCCATTCAGCATCCGTCATCCATCCGTCAGCATCCCATCCGTCATCCGTCCATCAGCATCCTTCGGCCATGCGCCGTCATCCATTGTCATCCATTCATCTTCCATTCAGCATCCATGCATCCATCATCCATCCATCATCCATCAGCATCCATTCATCATCCATTCAGCATCCATCATCCATCCGTCATCATCCTTTAGCCATGCGTCGTCATCCATTGTCATCCATTCATCTTCCATTCATCATCCATCATCCATCAGCATCCATTTATCATCCATCATCCATCCATCAGCATCCATTCATCGTCCATCATCCATCCATCAGCATCCTTTAGCCATGAGTCGTCATCCATCAGCATCCATTCATCATCCATCCTCCATCCATCATCATCCATTCATCATCCATTCATCATCCATCATCCATTCATCATCATCCATCCATCATCCATCCATCAGCATCCATTCATCATCCATCATTTGTTAGCATCCATTCATCTTCCATTCTTCATCCATCATCCATCCATCATCATCCATTCATCATCCATCATTCGTTATCATCCATTCTTCATCCATCATCCATCCATCATCATCCTTTAGCCATGCGTCGTCATCCATTGTCATCCATTCATCATCCATCCTCCATCCATCAGCATCCATTCAGCATCCATCATTCGTTAGCATCCATTCGGCATCCATTTGGCATCCTTCATCCATCCATCATCATCCTTTAGCCGTGCATCGTCATCCATCGTCATCCATTCAGCATCCATCATCCATCCATCATCCATCAGCATCCATTCATCATCCATCAGCATCCATCCATCATCCATTCATCACCCATCATCCATCCATCATCATCCTTTAGCCATCCGCCGTCATCCATCTTCATCCAGTCATCTTCCATTCATCGTTCGTCATCCATCATCATCCCTTAGCCATCATCCATCCATCCAGTCTCATCCCTTAGCCATCCGTCATCATCCATCATCATCCATCATCCGTTATCATCCCTTCATCATCCATTCAGCATCCATCATCCATCCATCATCATCCATTCATCATCCATCATTCATCATCCATCATCCATTATCATCCCTTCATCATCCATTCAGCATCCATCATCCATCCATCATCATCCATTCATCATCCATCATCCGTTATCATCCCTTCATCATCCATTCATCATCCATCATCCATCCATCATCATCCATTCATCATCCATTCATCATCCATCATCCATCCATCATCATCCATTCATCATCCATCATCCATCCATCATCATCCATTCATCATCCATCCATCATCCATCATCCATCCATTCATCATCCATCCATCATCCATCATCCATCCATCATCATCCATCCATCATCCATCCATCATCCATCATCCATCCATTCATCATCCATCCATCATCCATCATCCATCCATCATCATCCATTCATCATCCATCATCCATCCATCATCATCCATTCATCATCCATCCATCATCCATCATCCATCCATTCATCATCCATCCATCATCCATCATCCATCCATCATCATCCATCCATCATCTAGCATCCATCCTTCATCATCCCTTAGCCATCATCCAGCCATCATCCGTTATCATCCGTTCATTATCCATCATCCATCCATTATCATCCCTTAGCCATGATCCGTTCATCATCCATCATCCACCCATCCATCATCATCCATCATCCATCCATCCATTATCATCCCTTATCCATCATCCATCCATCATCCATCATCCATCCCTCCATCATCATCCATCCATCATCCGTCCATCCATTATCCATCATCATCTCTCATCCATCATCCGTCATCCTCCATCATCACCTGTCCATCATCCATCCATCCATCCATTATCATCCATCCATCCATCCATCCATCCTCATCCATCATCATCCCAAATCCATCCATGCATCCATCCATCCATCATCATCTATCCATCATCCATCCATCCATTCTCATCCCTTATCCATCCATCATCCATCCATCCATCCATCATCCATCCATCATCCATCATCCATCATCCATCCATCATCCATCCATCCATCATCCATCATCCATCCATCATCCATCCATCATCCATCCATCATCCATCCATCATCCATTATCCATCCATCCATCCATCCTCATCCATCATCATCCCAAATCCATCCATGCATCCATCCATCCATCATCATCTATCAATCATCCATCCATCCATCATCATCTATCCATCATCCATCCATCCATCATCCATCCATCCATCATCCATCCATCATCCATCATCCATCCATCATCCATCCATGGCCTTCCATCATCCATCCATCATCCATCCATGGCCTTCCAGCCCCCTTCCACCCCATTCCCTAGGGATTCCCCCTACACCCGTGACCCCCTGGCTGTGAAGAAGCCTTTGACGTCCCCTTCTCCTTCCATCCCAACAGAAAGGAACCTGAATCCCAAGGCGGCGTGCCTGAAGCGACGGGAAGAAGAGAAGGTCTCCTCGGATCCCCCCCCGCTTTCCCTGGCAGGACCCCATCCTGGCATGGGAGATGCTTCCAATCACATGGGACAGATGTAAAAAGGCAAGTCCCTCGGGATCGGGCGTCCGGCGCGCGGCCATGAGGCCATCCCTCATCCATCATCCATCCATCATCCATCATCCATCATCCATCCATCATCCATCATCCATCATCCATCCATCCATCATCCATGCATCCATCATCCATCATCCATCCATCATCCATCCATCATCCATCATCCATCCATCCATCATCCATCCATCCATCATCCATCATCCATCCATCCATCATCCATCATCCATCCATCCATCCATCCATCATCCATCATACATCATCCATCCATCATCCATCATCCATCATCCATCATCCATCATCCATCCATCCATCATCCATCCATCCATCATCCATCATCCATCCATCATCCATCCCTCATCCATCCATCATCCATCATCCATCATCCATCCATCATCCATCATCCATCCATCATCCATCATCCATCCATCATCCATCATCCATCATCCATGCATCCATCATCCATGCATCCATCATCCATCCATCATCCATCCATCATCCATCATCCATCCATCCATCCATCCATCATCCATCATCCATCATCCATCATCCATCCATCATCCATCATCCATCATCCATCATCCATCCATCCATCATCCATCCATCCATCATCCATCATCCATCCATCATCCATCCATCATCCATCATCCATCATCCATGCATCCATGCATCCATCATCCATCCATCATCCATCATCCATCATCCATCATCCATCATCCATCATCCATCATCCATCCATCATCCATCCATCATCCATCATCCCTCATCCATCATCCATGCATCCATCATCCATCCATCATCCATCATCCATCATCCATCCATCATCCATCCATGCATCCATCCATCATCCATCCATCATCCATCCATCATCCATCCATCCATCCATCCATCATCCATCCATCATCCATGCATCCATCCATGCATCCATCCATCATCCATCCATCATCCATCCCTGCATCCCTACATCCCTTCATCCCCGCATCCACCCCTCTCCTCAATCCCCACTCCTTCCCATCCCCTTCCCAACCCATTCCATACCCCTTTCCCCCCCAAATCCCTGCTAGCTGCATCCCATCGCACTTCCAACCCATGGATCGGGATCGAATCCCGCTTTCTAACCCATTCCCATTCCCTTCTCCCCCCCTAGGTCCACGTTGCCCCAGTGAAGCAAGAGCCCACTTCCTTAAGAGCTGTATCCCAACCCTTCCCGATATTCCCACTTTTCCAACACCCCCCCCCCCCTTTTTGTACCGTAAGACAAGTCTGCGTGGTCGAAGCAACCCAGACGCACCGCCATCCCAGCATTCCCGACGGCCGAATGCCGCCGCGCTTGGCCGTGCCGTAAGCCTTCCAATGGCTCCTTCCAATCCGCACTGTGGGGGACAATGCAGCTCTCTTTTGTGCCTAAATCCGGGATTTGGATTGGATTGGGATTTGGGGGGGGGGGGGGGGGGAGGAAAAAAACATGGAAAACCGAGGTGGGGATACATGATGGGAATGGGGCCGGGTGGGAAAAAAGATGGAAAACCGTCGGAATCTTGCAATAATGACCAAGTGTACTTCAGATTAAGGCACCCCCCCCCCCCCTCCTCTTCGGTATTCCCAAATCCTTCGGGATGAGTGAAGCGCATCCTGATGGAAAAAAAGGGGATGGAGGGCTCCTTTCCTAATCCCGCGCTCCTTTTCCATGCCGCTCTTCCCAAGGAAGTTGCGCCTGCCTGCCTTCTTTCCTTCCTTATCCCTTCGGCATTCCCAACTTTTCCCCCCCCCCCCTTTCTCCAAAAGCCAGCATTGTCCAGTGGAAGCGCCGGGATCCTTGGAGCCCATTCCTTTAGGATAGCAGAAACAGATGGATCTTATAGACCTATGACAAATATATATATATATATATATATAGAAAGCTATATGAGCAAAGTGGCTTGTAAATATCCGGGAATTCCGGGATAACAAGGGGAAGGGTTGGGAATGCCGTCGGGAATGCCGGCATTCCCACTTTTTATCCTTCCCCCCCCCCCCCCTTCTCTTTCCTCCTCCTCCTTGGCTTCTCCATAGGGCCAACGCTGGAATGCTGCCCCTCGCCTCCCCCCTTTTCCTTCCTCTTCCCGTTGGGAATGGGAATTGCGTTGGGATAAAAGCCGGAAAAAGGCGGTTTGGGTGTTAAAGGGGGGGGGGGGGGGGGGGGTGTTATCCCATCTTTTTCCATCCCCTTTTTCGGAATGGATCCTATGGGATTGAAGGTTGCGAACTGAACCACTGTGCCTTCCAATGGGTGCGAGCAGGAAAGAGCGGATGGATTCCCGTTGGGATAACGGGATAACGGGAAAGGGGATGATGATGGGGATGGATGGGGAGAATTCCCAAGGATTGGGAAGTGGATTCTTGCCTTCCTCCTCCTCTTCCTCACCCGGCTCCCCAACGGGAGTTGGGAATCCCACAGCATTCCTTACGCTCGGCAATCGGGAAGACGCCGACATTCCCAAACTCCGGCATCGCCTCATCCCGAAGGGAAAAGGGGGAAAACTGCTGCTTCTTTGGCAACAAGGACAACGCCGGGATCGGAGCGGGGGGGGGGGGTATCCCAATGGATCGGCGGCGGTATTCCCAATCCCGGTATTCCCGATGGAATTCCATACCCCCCCCCCCCACTGCTTTTTCCAAACCCACCCGGCTTGGACCTGCTCAACGGATCCATAGGGAACGGATCATAGGGATCCATAGGGAATGGTGGGCGTTGCGGCGCGGGCCCTCTTCCCGAAGTCGGGAATGCCGTCGGGAATGGGCCGCTCGCATCATTCCGTATATATGCCGGGTTGTGTGGTGTCCAATGGGCTCCTGGTCCCATGTAACTGCTTGGTCTTTCTGTGCTTTTCCATTGTTGGGAATGGGGATCGGGAATGGGGATCGGGAATGGGATCGGGAATGGGAATATTGGGGGGGGGGGTCAGGGTTTGGTTTCCAACAAAAGCTTTGGGAATGCCGGAATGCTGCCGAAGCTCTCCCGCTTGGAATAGCGAGCGGGATGCTGAGGACCAAGGGGATAGCATCCCAAGCATCCGGGATGAACGGAATGGGAATTCCATCGGGAAGCGCTTCCCCCCCCCCCCCCACTAAGGGAATTCCATCGGGAATTCCATCAGGAATTCCATCGGGAATGGCCTGCGAGGCAAGATTCCCGTTGGGAATGCATCCCGGCTCGCATCCAAGAGCATCCCGGCATCCGGTCCCTTTGGGATGCTCTTATCCATGGATGTTATCCCAGCATCCCAACCTTTTCCAAAGGGATTTGGGGGGGGGGGGGGAAGGCGGAATTCCATTGGAAGTCGAGGAATTCCCGGCATTGGGAATGGGAAGAGAGGAAAGGTTTTCCCTATGGATCACCCGCAGGGATCCAAGGAATAGCTTGGAAAAGGGCGGAATTCCAATGGGAGAATCCCGTTTCCTTCCTGTTCGCATCCCCACTCCGGGCTCCTTTTCCATCCTTTTCCCTTGGAATTCCGCTCCCGTCTTGGCGCATCCCCATTCCCAAAGCGTGATCCTTTGGGATGCGCGCCGGGATACACCGGGATATGGATGAGCGCTTCCTATTGGGAAGAGCTGGAAAAGGCCCAAAGGATCGGATTTGCCCCCCAAAAAAACCAGGAATGCCGAGGGAAAGAATTCCCGGTGTTTTTTCCATTGGGAAAACTGCCCGAATCCCGAAAATTCCCGGCTTTATTCCGCTGTTTCCAATGGAAAAGAGGGAATTATCCCATTGAGGGGGGGGGGCGGAGAGGGAGAAGGGGGGGGTTGGAGGAACCGGCCACGAAATCCATGGAAAAGCATGGAAAAACATGGAAAAGCATGGAAAAACATGGAAAAGCATGGAAAAAGATGGAAAAGCATGGAAAAAACGGAGAAAATCATGGAAAACCGTGGGAAATGCCCTAGAAACGGGGAGATCCATGGGGAACCTATGGAAAACCAAGGGAAATCATGGAAAACCATGGGGGGAAAATGGGAAGCCCTGGAAAAACAATGGAAAAACGGTGGGAAAGTAGAGAAAATCCATGGAAAACCGTGGGAAAAGATGGAAAATCCTGGAAAATACATGGAAAAGCATCGAAATCCCATGGAAAATGAGAAAATCCGTGGAAAACCGTGGAAAAAGATGGAAAATCCTGGAAAATACATGGAAAACGAGAAAATCCCATGGAAAATGAGAAAATCTGTGGTAAAAGATGGAAAATCCTGGAAAATACATGGAAAAGCATCAAAATCCCATGGAAAACTGGAGAAAATCCATGGAATACCATGGGAAACGGTGGAAAAGGTGGAAAATCCTGGAAAATACATGGAAAAGCATCAAAATCCCATGGAAAATGAGAAAATCCATGGAAATCCATGGAAAAAGATGGAAAATCCTGGAAAATACATGGAAAAGCATCAAAATCCCATGGAAAACGAGAAAATCCGTGGAAAACTGTGGAAAAAGATGGAAAATCCTGGAAAACACATGGAAAAGCATCAAAATCCCATGGAAAACTGGAGAAAATCCATGGAATATCGTGTTAAACGGTGGAAAATGATGGAAAATCCTGGAAAATGCATGGAAAAGCATCAAAATCCCATGGAAAACAAGAAAATCTGCGGAAAACTATGGAAAAAGATGGAAAATCCTGGAAAATACATGGAAAAGCATCAAAATCCCATGGAAAATGAGAAAATCCATGGAAAACCATGGGAAATCCTGGAAAAAGATGGAAAATCCTGGAAAATACATGGAAAAGCATCAAAATCCCATGGAAAATGAGAAAATCCATGGAAAACCATGGGAAATCCTGGAAAAAGATGGAAAATCCTGGAAAATACATGGAAAAGCATCAAAATCCCATGGAAAATTAGAAAATCCGTGGAAAACCGTGGAAAAAGATGGAAAATCCTGGAAAATGCATGGAAAAGCATCAAAATCCCATGGAAAACTAGGAAATCCATGGAAAACCGTGGGAAACCGGAAAATAATGGAAAACCGCTAAAAATATATGGAAAAGCATTAAAAAAACATGGAAAATTGGAGAAAATCCATGGAAAACCATGGGAAACGGTGGAAAAAGATGGAAAATCCTGGAAAATACATGGAAAAACATCAAAATCCCATGGAAAACTTGAAAATCCATGGAAAACTATGGGAAATCATTGGAAAACTCTGGAAAACCAAGTCAACCCTTGGCAAGCCATTGAAAAAGCCTGGAAAACCATGGAAAAATAGGGAAATCCATGGAAAAATAGAGAAATCCATGGAAAACCGTGTTAAACCATGGAAAAATAAGGAAATCCACGGAAAACCATGAAAAAACAGGGAAATCCATGGAAAACCCATGTTAAATCATGGAAAAATAAGGAATTCCATAGAAAACCACGGAAAAACAGGGAAGTCCATGGAAAACCCATGTTAAACCATGGAAAAATAAGGAAATGTATGGAAAACCCGTGTCAAACAAAGGAAATCCATGGAAAACCACCTGAAAATAGGGAAATCCATGGAAAACTAGGGAAATCCATAGAAAACCATGGAAATTCATGGATAACCCATGCCAAACCATGGAAAAATAAGGAAATCCATGGAAAACCGATGTCAAACTAAGGAAATCCATGGAAAAGCATGGAATTCCATGGAAAACCCATGCCAAACTAAGGAGATCGACGGAAAACCATGTGAAAATAGGGAAATCCATGGAAAAACCCCTGGAAAACTTGTGAAATCCATGGAAAACCCCGGAAATCCATGGAAAAGCCTGGAATTCCATGGAAAACCCAAGCCAAACCATGTAAACATAAGGAGATTGATGGAAAACCATGTGAAAATAGGGAAATCCATGGAAAAACCTGGAATTCCATGGAAAACCCATGTCAAACTATGGAGATCCATGGAAAACCTTGGGAAAATAGAGAAGACCATGGAATTCCATGGAAAACCCATGCCAAACTATGGAGATCGACGGAAAACCATGTGAAAATAGGGAAATCCATGGAAAAAGCCCTGGAAAACTTGTGAAATCCATGGAAAACCCGGGAAATCCATGGAAAACCATGGAAATCCATGGAAAAGCCTGGAATTCCATGGAAAACCCATGTCGAACTAAGGAGATCAATGGAAAACAGTGTGAAAATAGGGAAAACCATGGAAAAAGCCCTGGAAAACTTGTGAAATCCATGGAAAACCCGGGAAATCCATGGAAAAGCATGGAATTCCATGGAAAACCCATGCCAAACTAAGGAGATCGACGGAAAACCATGTGAAAATAGGGAAATCCATGGAAAAACCCCTGGAAAACTTGTGAAATCCATGGAAAACCCATGTCAAACTAAGGAGATCAATGGAAAACAGTGTGAAAATAGGGAAAACCATGGAAAAACCCCTGGAAAGCTTGTAAAATCCATGGAAAACCCAGGAAATTCATGGAAAACCATGGAATTCCATGGAAAAGCCTGGAGTTCCATGGAAAACCATGTCAAACTAAGAAGATCGACGGAAAACCTTGAGAAAATAGGGAAATCCATGGAAAACTCTCTGGAAAACCCTTGAAATCCATGGAAATCCATGGAAATCCATGGAAAACCCTGGAATTCCATGGAAAACCCATGCCAAACCATGTCAAACTAAGGAGATTGATGGAAAACCATGTGAAAATAGGGAAATCCATGGAAAAACCCCTGGAAAACTTGTGAAATCCATGGAAAACCCAGGAAATCCATGGAAAAGCCTGGAAATCCGTGGAAAACCATGGAATTCCATGGAAAAGCCTGGAATTCCATGGAAAACCCACGCCAAACCATGTCAAACTAAGATCGATGGCAAACCATGTGAAAATAGGGAAATCCATGGAAAAACCCCTGGAAAACTTGTAAAATCCATGGAAAAGCCTGGAATTCCATGGAAAAGCCTGGAATTCCATGGAATTCCATGGAAAACCATGGGCCAAGAGGGCCCCCCCATGGCAACCGAGGGCGAAGTCATCCAACCCCATCCGGAGCGCGTTGGGTCGTGTTCCTTCCCCCCCCCTTCCAAACCTTGGGTATCCCAATGGAAAAGGGGGGGGGGGGGTTGGAATGGGGTTGGGAATGGGGTTGGGAATGGGGTTGGGAATGGGGGGGGGTGGATGGCTCCAAGGATCCCGGCCATTCCCTGTATCCCGTTGTAATTCCTCGATGGCGTCGTGTACAGGCCCGTTCCGTAGCAATAAATGTGCCCTTTTGGTAAGGAAGCCGGCTGGTTTTTGGGGGGGGGGGGGGGCGGAATTCCAGAGGTTGGGAATGTTGGGGGGGGGGGGTTGGGTATTCCAGAGGTTGGGAATTGGGGGGGGGGGGGGGGAAGAGGGGGAATGGGGGGGGGAAAGGGACTCGATGTTGTCGTTGGCCTCATTGGCATTGTCAGTGTCCATCATTGTCATCATCATCATGGTCATCCATCATCATCATCTTCATCATCATCCATCATCATCATCATCTATCGTCATCATCCATCCTCAATCATTATCCACCATCATCATCCTTCATCTTCATCATCCATCATCATCATCATCCTTCATCCATCATCATCAACATCCATCTTCATCATCATCCATCATCCTTCATCATCATCATCCTCCATCATCATCATCCTTCATCATTGTCATCCATCATCATCATCATCCATCATCATCATCATCACCAATCGTTATCCATCATCATCATCCTTCATCTTCATCATCCATCATCATCATCATCCTTCATCCATCATCATCAACATCCATCTTCATCATCATCCATCATCCTTCATCTTCATCATCATCCATCATCATCATCCTTCATCATTGTCATCCATCATCACCTTCATCAGTCTTCATCATCATCCTCCATCATTATCCATCATCACCATCATCCTTCATCATCATCATCGTCATCCATCATCATCATCCATCATCTTCATCATCATCATCCATCATCATCATCAATCATTATCCATCATCATCATCGTCGTCCATCATCATCATCCATCATCTTCATCTTCATCATCCATCGTCATCACCACCATCATCCTTCATCATCCATCATCATCATCACCACCATTATCATCCATCATCATCCTTCATCATCCATCATCAATCATCATCATCATCATCCATCATCATCATCAGTCATCCTTCATCACCCATCATCATCATCGTCATCCATCATCATCATCATCAGCATCATCATCCTCCTCCTTCTTCATCATCCATCATCATCCTTCATCTTCATCATCCATCATCATCATCATTGCTGGAGTCAAGCCCTGGATCAGCTTTGCCCATCCCCACACCTCTTCCATTGGGATCATCCTTTGGGATCATCCATTGGGATCCTCCATTGGGATTATCCATTGGGATCCTCCATTGGGATCATCCATTGGGATCCTCCATTGGGATCCGCCATTGGGATCCTCCATTGGGATCATCCATTGGGATCCTCCATTGGGATTATCCATTGGGATTATCCATTGGGATCCTCCATTGGGATCCTCCATTGGGATCCTCCATTGGGATCATCCATTGGGATCCTCCATTGGGATCCTCCATTGGGATCCTCCATTGGGATCATCCATTGGGATCCGCCATTGGGATCCTCCATTGGGATTATCCATTGGGATCATCCATTGGGATCCTCCATTGGGATTATCCATTGGGATCCTCCATTGGGATCCGCCATTGGGATCCTCCATTGGGATCCGCCATTGGGATTATCCATTGGGATCCTCCATTGGGATCCTCCATTGGGATTATCCATTGGGATCATCCATTGGGATCCTCCATTGGGATCATCCATTGGGATCCTCCATTGGGATCCGCCATTGGGATCATCCATTGGGATCCTCCATTGGGTTCCTCCATTGGGATCATCCATTGGGATCCTCCATTGGGATTATCCATTGGGATCCTCCATTGGGATCCTCCATCGGTATTATCCATTGGGATTATCCATTGGGATCCTACATTGGGATCCTACATTGGGATTATCCATTGGGATCCCCCATTGGGATCCTCCATTGGGATTATCCATTGGGATCCTCCATTGGGATCCTCCATTGGGATCCGCCATTGGGATCCTCCATTGGGATTATCCATTGGGATCCGCCATTGGGATCCTCCATTGGGATTATCCGTTGGGATCCTCCATTGGGATCATCCATTGGGATCCTCCATTGGGATCCTCCATTGGGATTATCCATTGGGATTATCCATTGGGATCCTCCATTGGGATCATCCATTGGGATCCTCCATTAGGATCCTCCATTGGGATTATCCATTGGGATTATCCATTGGGATCCTCCATTGGAATCATCCATTGGGATCCGCCATTGGGATCCTCCATTGGGATCCGCCATTGGGATCCTCCATTGGAATCATCCATTGGGATCCTCCATTGGGATCATCCATTGGGATCCCCCATTGGGATCCTCCATTGGGATTATCCATTGGGATTATCCATTGGGATCATCCATTGGAATCATCCATTGGGATCATCCATTGGGATCCTCCATTAGGATTATCCATTGGGATCCTCCATTGGGATCCTCCATTGGGATTATCCATTGGGATCATCCATTGGGATCATCCATTGGGATTATCCATTGGGATCCTCCATTGGGATCCTCCATTGGGATTCTCCATTGGGATCATCCATTGGGATCATCCATTGGGATCCCCCATTGGGATCCTCCATTGGGATTATCCATTGGGATTATCCATTGGGATCATCCATTGGAATCATCCATTGGGATCATCCATTGGGATCCTCCATTGGGATCCTCCATTGGGATTATCCATTGGGATTATCCATTGGGATCCTCCATTGGGATCCGCCATTGGGATCCTCCATTGGGATTATCCATTGGGATTATCCATTGGGATCATCCATTGGGATCCGCCATTGGGATCCTCCATTGGGATCATCCATTGGGATCCTCCATTGGGATCCTCCATTGGGATCATCCATTGGGATCCTCCATTGGGATCCTCCATTGGGATCCTCCATTGGGATCATCCATGCGGATCGCCCCCTGCTCTCCACCCTGGGGCCTTCATCCTCCCCATCCCGACCCTTCCGTCATGCCCATTCCCTTGGGATGAAGGCATCCGTTGGGAATCAGGGGGATCAATTGGGAAAATCCCTAGGGAAGAGCCATAGGGAAGATCCCTACAGAAGATCCCTAGGGAAGATCCATGGGGAAAATCCACAGGGGAAATCCCTAGGGAAAATCCATAGGGAAGATCCATAGGGAAGATCCATAGGGAAAATCCACAGGGAAAATCCATAGGGAAAATCCATAGGGAAAATCCACAGGGGAAATCCCTAGGGAAAATCCATAGGGAAAATCCACCGGAAAAATCCATAGGGAAAATCCCTAGGGAAGATCCATAGGGAAAATCCACAGGGAAAATCCATAGGGAAGATCCACAGGGAAAATCCACAGGAAAAATCCACAGGGGAAATCCCTAGGGAAAATCCATAGGGAAAACCCATAGGGAAGATCCATAGGGGAAATCCACAGGGAAGTTCCATAGGGAAAATCCACAGGGAAAATCCATAGGGAAGATCCACAGGGGAAATCCATAGGGAAAATCCATAGGGAAGATCCATAGGGAAAATCCACAGGGAAAATCCATAGGGAAAATCCACAGGGAAAATCCATAGGGAAAATCCCTAGGGAAAATCTATAGGGAAAAAACCTAAGGAAGGTCAATAGGGAAAATCCCTAGGGAAAACCCATAGGGAAGATCCACAGGGAAAATCCCTAGGGAAGATCCATAGGGAAAATTCCTAGGGAAAATCCACAGGGAAGATCCATAGGGAAAATCCATAGGGAAAGCCCATAGGGAAGATCCATAGGAAAATCCACTGGAAAAATCCATAGGGAAAATCCACAGAGGAAATCCACAGGGAAGATCCATATGGAAAATCCATAGGGAAGATCCATAGGGAAGATCCCTAAGGAAGCTCAATAGGGAAAATCCCTAGGGAAAATCCAAAGGGAAGATCCATGGGGAAAATCCACAGGGAAAATCCGTAGGGAAAATCCCTAGGGCAAACCCATAGGGAAGATCCATAGGGAAGATCCATAGGGAAAATCCCTAGGGAAGCATGGAAGGCCCCTGCGGAGCTCCAATCGGAGCCGGCCTTAACCTTCCTTTTCCCCAGCCTCTCCCGAATCCCTGCCATGGAATTCCATGTGGGAAGCCCCAGGTATCCCGGTGGCCGTCGGAATTCCTGACTCCGGGAATGGAAGCATTGGGAAAGCTGGGAATAAAGGACTTGGAGCACGGGATGGAATCGGGGAATGCTTCCAGGGCCTTCTATGGGGTATCCCGGTATCCCTGCATCCCTGTATCCCGGTATCCCTGCATCCCTGTATCCTTGTATCCCTGCATCCCTGCATCCCTGTATCCCGGTATCCCTGCATCCCTGTATCCCGGTATCCCTGCATCCCTGTATCCTTGTATCCCTGCATCCCTGCATCCCGGTATCCCTGTATCCCGGTATCCCTGTATCCCTGCATCCCTGTATCCCTGCATCCCTGCATCCCTGTATCCCTGCATCTCTGTATCCCTGCGTCCCTGTATCCCTGTATCCCTGCATCCCTGTATCCCAGCATCCCTGTATCCCTGCATCCCTGCATCCCTGTATCCCTGCATCCCTGCATCCCTGCATCCCTGCATCCCTGTATCCCAGCATCCCTGTATCCCTGTATCCCTGCATCCCTGTATCCCTGTGTCCCTGTATCCCTGTATCCCTGCATCCCTGAATCCCTGTATCCCTGAATCCCTGTATCCCAGTATCCTGGCATCCCTGCATCCCTGCATCCCTGCATCCCTGTATCCCTGCATCCCTGCATCCCTGCGTCCCTGTATCCCTGCATCCCTGTATCCCTGCATCCCTGTATCCCTGAATCCCTGTATCCCTGAATCCCTGCATCCCTGTATCCCTGTATCCCATCCCCCCCCCATTCCTATGGGATAAGAGCTGGGAAAAGCCTCCCTGGGAGCTGCTTCCGATGGGATGGGTTTGTGTGGGAATGGGAATACCGACCGCCCCCCCCCGTTTTGGGGCTTTTTGTGGGATAACAATGGGATAACAGTGGGATAACAGTGGGATAACAATGGGATAACAG
Organism: Lathamus discolor; assembly: GCF_037157495.1. Lineage (NCBI taxonomy): Eukaryota > Metazoa > Chordata > Aves > Psittaciformes > Psittacidae > Lathamus > Lathamus discolor. The sequence continues at coordinate 741,690 of NC_088908.1, forward strand.
TGGGATAACAGTGGGATAACAATGGGATAACAGTGGGATAACAATGGGATAACAATGGGATAACAATGGGATAACAATGGGATAACAGTGGGTTAACAATGGGATAACAGTGGGATAACAGTGGGATAACAATGGGATAACAATGGGATAACAGTGGGATAACAATGGGATAACAGTGGGATAACAATGGGATAAACATGGGATAACAATGGGATAACCAAATGGATAACCATGGGATAACCTTGGGATAGGCATGGGATATCCAATGGGATAACTATGGGATAAGCATGGGATAACAATGGGATAACCAATGGGATAAGCATGGGATACCAATGGGATATCCAATGGGCTAACCTTGGGATAACCAATGGGATAACCTTGGGATAACAATGGGATAACCAATGGGATAGGCATGGGATAACCAATGGGATAACCTTGGGATAACCAATGGGATAACCATGGGATAGGCATGGGATAACCATGGGATAACCTTGGGATAACCAATGGGATAACAATGGGATAACCTTGGGATATCCAATGGGATAACAATGGGATAACTTTGGGATAGGCATGGGATATCCAATGGGATAACAATGGGATAAGCATGGAATATCCAATGGGATAAGCATGGGATAACAATGGGATAACCAATGGGATAACCAATGGGATAACCATGGGATATCCAATGGGCTAACCTTGGGATAACCATAGGATAACCATGGGATACCCAATGGGATAACCAAAGGGATAAGCATGGGATAACTATGGGATGACCATGGGATATCCAATGGGATAACCATGGGATAACAACGGGATAAGCATGGGATAGGCATGGAATATCCAATGGGATAACCAATGGGATAACCTTGGGATAACCAAAGGGATAAGCATGGGATAACAACGGGATAAGCATGGGATAGGCATGGAATATCCAATGGGATAACCATGGGATAACCAATGGGATAAGCATGGGATAACCTTGGGATAACCAATGGGATAACAATGGGATAACCTTGGGATAACCAATGGGCTAACCATGGAACATCCAATGGGATATCCAACGGGATAACCAATGGGATATCCAATGGGATAAGCATGGGATAGGCATGGGATAACCAATGGGATATCCAATGGGATATCCAATGGGATATCCAATGGGATAAGCATGGGATAGGCATGGGATAACCAATGGGATAACCAATGGGATATCCAATGGGATATCCAACGGGATAACCAAGGGGCGCTGGGGGTCACTGCCGGCCGTATTCCCGACGGACCCCATTCCAACGGATGGGAATGCGCCATTCCAGCTTGGGAATGATGCTCTCCATCCCCCCCCCCCCCCCCTTTTCCTGCCGATGGAGCCCCATTCCAGGATGGATTTTGGGAATCGCCTTAGGGATGCACTGGGATATTCCCTTGGGAGCAATCCCGATGGATTCCCCACTTCCCCCCCCCCCTCCATCCCTGTGCATCCCTTAGCCCAAAGCCTTCCCCCATTAGAAACCCATTGGGACCCATAGGGACCCATAGGGACCCATAGAAGCCATTGAGCCCCATTGAGCATCATAGGGACCCATTGAGCCCCATAGAACACATTGAGCACCATTGAGCCCCATAGAATCCATTGAGCCCCATAGGCCCCATTGAGCCCCATAGAACCCAATGAGCCCCATAGAACCCCATGAACCCCATAGGGACCCATTGAGCCCCATAGAACCCATTGAGCCCCATAGGGACCCATTGAGCCCCATAGGCCCCATTGAGCCCCATAGAACCCATTCAGCCCCATAGGGACCCATTAAGCCCCATAGAACCCATAGAGACCCATAAAACCCATTCAGCTCCATAGAACCCATTGAGCCCCATAGACCCCATAGAGACCCATAGAACCCATTGAGCCCCATAGAACCCATTGAGTCCCATAGACCCCATAGAGACCCATAGAACCCATAGAGACCCATAGAACCCATTGAGCCCCATAGACCCCATAGAGACCCAGAGAACCCATTGAGCCCCATAGAACCCATAGAGACCCATAGAACCCATTCAGCCCCATAGAACCCATAGAAACCCATAGAACCCATTCAGCCCCATAGAACCCATTGAGCACCATTGAGCCCCATAGGGACTCACTGAGCACCATAGAACACACTGAGCACCATTGAGCCCCATAGAACCCATTGAGCCCCATAGAACCCATTGAGCCCCATAGGGAACCATTGAGCCCCATAGAACCCATTGAGCACCACTGAGCCCAATAGGGACACATTGAGCCCCATAGAACCCATTGAGCACCATTGAGCCCCATAGGGACCCATTGAGCCCCATAGAACCCATTGAGCCCATTGAGCCCCATAGAGACCCATTGAGCCCCATAGAACCCATTGAGCCCCACTGAACAACATAGAACCCATTGAGCCCCATAGAACCCATTGTGCCCCATAGGGTCCCACTGAGCCCCATAGGCCCCACTGAGCCCCATAGAACCCAATGAGCCCCATAGAACACATTGAGTCCCATAGGGACCCATTGAGCCCCATAGAACCCATAGAAACCCATAGAACCCATTCAGCACCATAGACCCCATTGAACCCCATAGAGACTCACAGAACCCATTGAGCCCCATAGACCCCATAGAGCCCCATAGAGCCCATTGAGCACCATAGAACCCCTTGAACCCCATAGGGACCCATTGAGCCCCATAGAACCCATTGAGCCCCATAGAACCCCTTGAAACCCATAGGGGCCCATTGAGCCCCATAGAACACATTGAGCCCCATTAAGCACCATAGAACCCATTGAGCTCCATAGAGACCCATTGAGCACCATAGAACCCATTGAGCCCCATAGAGCCCATTGAGCCCCATAGGGACCCATTGAGCCCCATAGAACACATTGAGCACCATTGAGCCCCATAGAGACCCATTGAGCCCGATAGGGACCCACTGAGCCCCATTGAGCCCCATAGAACCCATTGAGCCCCATAGAGACCCATTGAGCCCCATAGGCCCCATTGAGCCCCATAGGCCCCATTGAGCATCATGGAGCCCCATAGAACCCATTGAGCCCCATAGGGACCCATTGAGCCCCATTGATCTTCATAGAACCCATTGAGCCCCATAGGGAACCATTGAGCCCCACAGGGGCCCATTGAGCCCCATTGAACCCCATAGAACCCATTGAGCCCCATAGAACCCATTGTGCCCCTTAGGGACCCACTGAGCCCCACTGAGCCACATAGAACCCATTGAGCCGCATAGAACCTATTGAGCCCCATAAGGACCCATTGAGCCCCATAGAACCCCTTGAACTCCATAGAGACCCATTGAGCCCCATTGAGCCCCATAGGGGCCCATTGAGCCCCATTGAACCCATTGAGCCCCATAGAACCCATTGAGCCCCATAGAACCCATTGTGCCCCATAGGGACCCATTGAGCCCCATAGGGACCCATTGAGCCCCATTGAGACCCATAGAACCCATTGAGCCCCATAGGGACCCACTGAGCCCCATAGGCCCCATTGAGCCTCATAGAACCCATTGAGCCCCATAGAACCCATTGAGCCCCACAGAACCCATTGAGCTCCATAGAAGCCATTGAGCCCCATAGGGACCCATTGAGCCCCATAGAACCCATTGAGCCATATAGAACCCAATGAGCCCCATAGAGACCCATAGAACCCAATGAGCACCATAGGCCCAAGAGAGCCCATAGGGACCCATAGAACCCATCAAGCCCCATAGAGAACCATGGAGCCCCATAGAACCCTTTGAGCCCCACAGAACCCATTGAGCCCCATAGAACCCATTGAGCATCATTGAGCCCCATAGAACCCATCGAGCCCCATAGACCCCCTTGAACCCATTGAGCCCCATAGGGACCCATTGAGCCCCATAGACCCCAATGAGCCCCATAGGGACCCATAGAGACCCATAGACCCCATTGAACCCAATGAGACCCATAGGGACCCATAGAGACCCATAGACCCCATTGAACCCAATGAGCCCCATAGGGACCCATTGAGCCCCACTGAGCCCCATAGACCCCATAGAGACCCATAGAAGCCAATGAGCACCATCAGCCCCATTGAGCCCCACAGACAACATTGAACCCCATAGACCCCATAGAGACCCATAGACCCCATTGAGCCCCATAGGGACCCATTGAGCGCCATAGAACCATTGAGCCCCATAGGGACCCATTGAACCCCATAGAAGCCATTGTGCCCCATAGGGACCCATTGAGCTCCATAGGCCCCACTGAGCCCCATAGAACCCAATGAGCCCCATAGAACCCCTTGAATCCCATAGGGACCCATTGAGCCCCATAGAACCCATTAAGCCCCATAGGGACCCATAGAGACCCATAGAACACATAGAGACCCATAGAACCCATTGAGCCCCATAGAACCCATTGAGCCCCATAGGGACCCATAGAGACCCATAGAACACATAGAGACCCATAGAACCCATTGAGCCCCATAGAACCCATTGAGCCCCATAGGGACCCATAGAGACCCATAGAACCCATAGAGACCCATAGAACCCATTGAGTCCCATAGGGACCCATTGAGCCCCATAGGGACCCATTGAGCCCCATAGAAGCCATTGAGTCCCACTGAGCACCATAGGGACTCATTGAGCCCCATAGAACACATTGAGCACCATTGAGCCCCATAGAACCCATTGAGCCCCATAGAACCCATTGAGCCCCATAGGGACCCATAGAGACCCATAGAACCCATAGAGACCCATAGAACCCATTGAGTCCCATAGGGACCCATTGAGCCCCATAGGGACCCATTGAGCCCCATAGAACCCATTGAGCACCATTGAGCCCCATAGAACCCATTGAGCCCCATAGAACCCATTGAGCCCCATAGGGACCCATAGAGACCCATAGAACCCATTGAGCCCCATAGAACCCATTGAGTCCCATAGGGACCCTTTGAGCCCCATAGACCCCATAGAGACCCATAGACCCCATTGAGCCCCATAGAACCCATTGAGTCCCATAGGGACCAATTGAGCCCCATAGGGACACATTGAGCCCCATAGAAGCCATTGAGCCCCACTGAGCCCCATAGGGACTCATTGAGCCCCATAGAACACATTGAGCACCATTGAGCCCCATAGAACCCATTGAGCCCCATAGGGACACATTGAGCCCCATTGAGCCCCATAGGGACCCATTGAGCCACATTGAGCCCCATAGAACCCATTGTGCCCATTAGGGACCCACTGAGCCCCATAGGCCCCACTGAGCCCCATAGAACCCAATGAGCCCCATAGAACCCAATGAGCCCCATAGGGACCCATTGAGCACCACAGGGACCCATTGAGCCACATAGAACCCATTGAGCCCCATAGGGACCCATAGGTACCCATTGAGCCCCACAGGGACACATAGGAACCCACTGAGCCTCATGGAGCCCCATAGAATCCCTTGAACCCCATAGGGACCCATTGAGCCCCATAGAACCCATTGAGCCCCATAGAACCCATTAGGCCCCATTGAGCCCCATAGGGACCCACTGAGCCCCACTGAGATCCATAGAACCTATTGAGCCCCATAGAACCCATTAAGCCCCATAGGGACCCATTGTGCCCCATAGGGACCCACTGAGCCCCAAAGGCCCCACTGAGCCCCATAGAATCCAATGAGCCCCATAGAACCCCTTGACCCCCATAGGGACCCATTAAGCCCCATATGGACCCATTGAGCCCCATAGAACCCATTGAGCATCATGGAGCCCCATAGAACCCATTGAGCCCCATAGGGACCCATTGAGCCCCACTGAGCCACATAGAAGCCATTGAGCCCCATAGAACCTATTGAGCCCCATAAGGACCCATTGAGCCCCATAGAACCCCTTGAACCCCATAGGGGCCCATTGAGCCCCATTGAACCCATTGAGCCCCATAGGGACCCATTGAGCCCCATAGAACCCATTGAGCCCCATAGGGACCCACTGAGCCCCATAGGCCCCATTGAGCCCTATAGAACCCATTGAGCCCCACAGAACCCATTGAGCCCCATAGAACCCATTGAGCATCATTGAGCCCCATAGGGACCCATTGAGCCATATAGAACCCAATGAGCCCCATAGAGACCCATAGAACCCAACGAGCACCATAGGCCCAAGTGAGCCCATAGGGACACATAGAACCCATCGAGCCCCATAGAGACCCATGGAGCCCCATAGAACCCTTTGAGCCCCACAGAACCCATTGAGCCCCATAGAACCCATTGAGCATCATTGAGCCCCATAGAACCCATCGAGCCCCATAGGGACCCATTGAACCCATTGAGCCCCATAGGGACCCATTGAGCCCCATAGACCCCAATGAGCCCCATAGGGACCCATTGAGCCCCACTGACCCCATAGACCCCATAGAGACCCATAGAAGCCAATGAGCACCATCAGCCCCATTGAGCCCCATAGACAACATTGAACCCCATAGACCCCATAGAGACCCATAGACCCCATTGAGCCCCATAGGGACCCATTGAGCACCATAGAACCCAATGAGCCCCATAGAACCCAATGAGCCCCATAGGATGAATTGAGACCCATAGACCCCATTGAGCCCCTGACCCATGGACCCCATTGATCCCCTGCCCCATAGACCTGAATGAGCCCCATAGACCCCACTGAGGGCCTGCCCCATAGAACCCATTGAGCTCCTGACCCATAGATCCCATAGACCCCCTTGGCCCCTACCCCATAGACCCTATAGAGGCTCTGCCCCATAGAAACCATTGAGCCCCTGCCCCATAGACCCCATTGAGCCTCTGTCCCATAGAACCCGTTAAGGTTCTGCCCCATAGAGGCCCTGCCCCATAGACCCCATTGAGCCCCATAGAACCTATTGAGCCCCTGCCCCATAGACCCCATTGACTGCCTGCCCCATAGAACCCATTAAGGCTCTGCCCCACAGAGGCCCTGCCCCATAGACCCCATTGAGCCCCATAGATCCCATTGATCCCCATAGACCCCATTGGGCTCTGCCCCATAGACCCTATAGAGCTTCTGCCCCATAGAAACCATTCACCCCAGCCCCATAGACCCCACGGAGCCTCTGCCCCATAGATCCCACTGAGCCCCATAGATCTCCTGCCCCATAGAACCTATTGAGCCCTGCCCCATAGACTCCAGCCCTATAGACCCTATAGAGCTTCTGCCCCATAGAAACAATGAACCCCTGCCCCATAGACCCCATTGAGCCCCATAGATCTCCTGCCCCATAGAACCAATTGAGCCCTGCCCCATAGACTCCAGCCCCATAGACCACATAGAGATTCTGGCCCACAGAAAAAATGAGCCCCTGCCCCATAGACCCCATTGAGCCCCATAGAAACCAATGAGACCCATAGACCCCATTGAGACCCATAGAACCCATTCAGCCCCATAGATCCCATTGGCCTCTGCCCCATACAACACATTGAGCCCCTGCCCCATAGACACCATTGAGCCCAATAGGCCCCATTGAGCCCCAGCCCCATAGACCCCATTGGCCCCTGCCACACAGATCCCATAGAGCCCCACAGACCCCTGCCCCATAGATCCCATTGAGCTCCTGCCCCATAGATCCCATTGAGCCTCAAAGACCCCATTGAGCCCCACTGACCCCATTGAAAACCATAGACCCCACTGAGTGCCTGCCCCATAGAAGCCATTGAGCCCTGCCCCATAGATCCCATTGAACCTCTGCCCCATAGAACCCATTGAGCCCCTGCCCTATAGACCAGATAGAGGCTCTGCCCCATAGAAACCATCGAGCCCTGCCCCATAGATCCCATCAAACCTCTGCCCCATAGAACCCATTGAGCCCCATAGACCCCATTGAGCCCCATAGAAACCAATGAGCCCCATAGGCCCCATTGAGCCCCATAGGCCCTATTGAGCCCATTTGCGCCATTGAGCCTCTGACCCATAGAGCCCCATAGACCCCAATGAATGCCTGCCCCATATAACCCATTGAGCCCCTGACCCATAGAGCCCCATAGACCCCATTGGCTTCTACCCCATAGACCCTATAGAGGCTCTGCCCCATAGAAACCATTAGGGCTCTGCCCCATAGTGGCCCTGCCCCATAGAGCCCATTGAGCCCCATAGGGCCCATTGAGCCCCATAAACCCCATTGGCCTCTGCCCCATAGTCCCCATTGAGCCACATAGAGCTCCTGCCCCATAGAACCCATTGAACCCTGCCCCATAGACTCCAGCCCCATAGATCCTATAGAGGTGCTTCACCATAGAAACAATGAGCCCCTGCCCCATAGACTGCAATGAGCCCCATAGACACCATTGAGCACCTGCCCCATAGACCCCATAGAGACCCATGGACCCCATTGGCTCCTGCCCAATGGACCCTATAGAGCCTCTGCCCCATAGAAATCATTGAGCACCAGCCCCATAGACCCCATAGATCCCCTGTCCCATAGATCCCGTTGAGCCCCATAGACCGCATTGAGCCCCATAGACAACATTGTGCCCCATAGACCTCATTAAGCCCAATCCCCATAGACCCCATTGGCCCGTGCCCCATAGATCCCACTGAGCCCTTGCCCCATAGAATCCATTTTGCCCCATAGAGCCCATTGAGCCTGTGCCCCATAGACCCCATAGAGCCCCATAGACCCCATTGAGCCCCATAAAGCCCATTGGCCTCTGCCCTATAGAACCATTGAGCCGCTGCCCCATAGACTCAACTGAGCCCCATAGACCCCATTGACCCCCGCCCCATAGATCCCACTGAGCCCCTGTTCCATAGACCCCCATAGAGCCCCATAGAGCCCCATAGATCCCATAGAGCCCCACAGATCCCATTGAGCCCCTGCCTCAGTGACTCCTTTGAGCCCCATAGACCCCATTGGGCCTTTGCCCCATAGACACCATTGAGCCCCATAGACCCCATTGAGCCTCTGCCCCATAGACACATAGAGCCCCATACACCCCACTGATGTTGTGCCCCATAGACCCCAGTGAGCCCCATAGACCCCATCGAGCCCCATAGAACCCATTGAGATCCTGCCCCATAGACCCCATAGAGCCCTGTAGACCCCAATGAGCCCCATAGACGCCATTGAGCCCCTGCCCCATAGACCCCATTGAGCCCCATAGACGCCATTTAGCCCCATAGACCCCAATAAGCCCCATAGACGCCACTGAGCCCCATAGATCCCACTGAGCTCTATAGAACCCATTGAGCCCCCACTGAGCTCCTGCCCCATAGACCCCATAGAGCCCCATAGACCCAAGTGAGCCCCATAGAACCCATTGAGCCCCTGCCCCATAGACACGTAGAGCCCCATACACCCCACTGATGCTGTGCCCCATAGACCCCAGTGAGCCCCATAGACCGCAGTGAGCCCCATAGACCCCACTGAGGCCCTGCCCCATAGACCCCATAGAGCCCCATAGACCCCATTTAGCCCCATAGACCCCAATGAGCCCTATAGACACCATTGAGCCCCATAGATCTCACTGAGCTCCATAGAACCCATTGAGCCCCATAGACCCCATAGAGCCCAATAGACCCAATTGAGCCCCATAGAACCCATTGAGCCCCTGCCCTATAGACACCTAGAGCCCCATACACCCCATTGATGCTGTGCCCCATAGACCCCAGTGAGCCCCATAGACCCCATTGAGCCCCATAGACCCCACTGAGCCCCTGCCCCATAGACCCCATAGAGCCCTATAGACTCCATTGGGTCCCATAGACCCCATTGAGCCCCATAGACAACATTGAGCCCCATAGACCCCAATGAGCCCCATAGACGCCATTGAGCCCCATAGACCCCACTGAGCCCCTGACCCATAAACCCCATAGAGCCCTGTAGACCCCACTGAGCCCCATAGATCCCATTGAGCCCCACAGAACCCATTGAGCCCCTGCCCCATAGACCCCACTGAGCCCATAGACCCCACTGAGGCCCTGACCCATAGACCCCATTGAGCCCCATAGACCCCAATGAGCCCCATAGACCCCATTGAGCCCCATAGACCCCATAGACAACATTGAGCCCCATAGACCCCAATGATCCCCATAGACGTTATTGAGCCCCATAGACCCCATTGAGCCCCTGCCCCATAGACCCCATAGAGCCCTGTAGACCCCACTGAGCCCCATAGACCCCACTGAGGCCCTGCCCCATAGAACCCAGTGAGCCCCATAGACTCCATTGGGGCCCATAGACCCCATTGATCCCCTGCCCCATAGACCCCATTGAGCCCCATAGACAACACTGAGCCCCATAGACCCCATTGAACCCCATAGACCCCATTGAGCCCCTGCCCCATAGACCCCATTGAGCCCCTGCCCCACAGATCCCATTGATCCGTGATCCCATGGAATTCCGAAGTCTTGATGGAGCCGAGGGGTTGGGAATGCCATTGGATGCTTGGACCTATAGGGACGAGGAAGGCAATGGAAAGACATGGAATGACACTGAATCCCTATGGAATTCCATGGATTCAATGGAATTCCATGGATTTCCATGGATTTTATGGAATTCCATGGAATTCCGAAGTCTTGATGGAGTGGAGAAGTTGGGAATGCCATTGGATGCTTGGAGCTATAGGGAGGAGGAAGGCAATGGAATGACGCTGAATCCCATTGGAATTCCATGGATTCAATGGAATTCCATGGATTTTATGGAATTCCATGGAATTCCTAACTTTGATGGAGTGGAGAGGTTGGGAATGCCATTGGATGCTTGGACCTATAGGGAGGAGGAAGGCAATGGAACCCTATGGAATGATGCTGAATCCCTATGGAATTCCATGGATTGGATGGAATTCCATGGATTTCATGGAATTCCATGGAATTCCTAACTGTGATGGAGTGGATAAGTTGGGAATGCCATTGGATGCTTGGACCTATAGGGAGGAGGAAGCCCATAGAAAGACATGGAATGACGCGGAATCCCTATGGAATTCCATGGATTGGACGGAATTCCATGGATTTCCATGGATTTTATGGAATTCCGAAGTCTTTATGGAGCGGAGAGGTTGGGAATGCCATTGGATGCTTGGAGCTATAGGGAGGAGGAAGGCAATGGAACCCTATGGAATGATGCTGAATCCCTATGGAATTCCATGGATTCAATGGAATTCCATGGATTTCATGGAATTCCATGGAATTCCGAAGTCTTGATGGAGTCCAGAGGTTGGGAATGCCATTGGATGCTTGGACCTATAGGGACGAGGAAGCCCATAGAAGGACATGGAATGACGCGGAATCCCTATGGAATTCCATGGATTCAATGGAATTCCATGGAATTCCAAAGTCTTTATGGAGCCGAGGGGTTGGGAATGCCATTGGATGCTTGGACCTATAGGGAGGAGGAAGGCAATGGAATGACACTGAATCCCTATGGAATTCCATGGATTGGATGGAATTCCATGGATTTTATGGAATTCCATGGAATTCCTAACTTTGATGGAGTGGAGAAGTTGGGAATGCCATTGGATGCTTGGACCTATAGGGAGGCGGAAGGCAATGGAACCCTATGGAATGACGCTGGATCCCTATGGAATTCCATGGATTGGACGGAATTCCATGGATTTCATGGAATTCCATGGAATTCCTAACTTTGATGGAGTGGAATAGTTGGGAATGCCATTGGATGCTTGGACCTATAGGGACGAGGAAGCCCATAGAAAGACATGGAATGACGCGGAATCCCTATGGAATTCCATGGATTGGACGGAATTCCATGGATTTCATGGAATTCCATGGAATTCCAAAGTCTTTATGGAGCAGAGGGGTTGGGAATGCCATTGGATGCTTGGACCTATAGGGAGGAGGAAGGCAATGGAACCCTATGGAATGATGCTGAATCCCTATGGAATTCCATGGATTGGACGGAATTCCATGGAAATCCATGGATTTCATGGAATTCCATGGAATTCCTAACTTCGATGGAGTGGAATAGTTGGGAATGCCGTTGGATGCTTGGACCTATAGGGAGGACGAAGGCAATGGAACCCTATGGAATGACGCTGGATCCCTATGGAATTCCATGGATTCCATGGAATTCCGAACCTGGATGGAGCCGAGGGCTTGGGAATGCCGTTGGATGCGGGGGGATCCATAGGGAATTCCTGCCCCATCCCAGCCATTGCTTGCGGATGCAGCACGCGAGCGGGGCGGAGGCCCCACGGCATTCCCAACATTGGGAATGCTGCCCCCCCCCCTCCCCCCGCACAGCCCCACAGCATCAGCCCCATAGCATCAGCCCCATAGCAGCAGCCCCACAGCATCAGCCCCATAGCAGCAGCCCCATAGCAACAGCATCAGCCCCACAGCATCAGCCCCATAGCACCAGCCCCATAGCAACAGCAGCAGCCCCATAGCAGCAGCCCCATAGCAGCAGCCCCATAGCAGCAGCCCCATAGCATCAGCAGCAGCCCCACAGCATCAGCCCCATAGCACCAGCCCCATAGCAACAGCATCAGCCCCACAGCATCAGCCCCATAGCAGCACCCCCTTAGCATCAGCAGCAGCCCCACAGCATCAGCCCCATAGCACCAGCCCCATAGCAACAGCATCAGCCCCACAGCATCAGCCCCATAGCATCAGCAGCAGCCCCATAGCAGCAGTCCCATAGCAGCAGCAGCAGCCCCACAGCATCAGCCCCACAGCATCAGCAGCAGCCACACAGCATCAGCCCCACAGCATCAGCCCCATAGCATCAGCAGCAGCCCCACAGCATCAACCCCATAGCATCAGACACACAGCAGCAGCCCCATAGCATCAGCCCCATAGCACCAGCCCCATAGCAACAGCATCAGCCCCATAGCATCAGCCCCATAGCAGCACCCCCTTAGCATCAGCAGCAGCCCCACAGCATCAGGCCCACACCATCAGCCCCATAGCACCAGCCCCACAGCATCAGCATCAGCCCCATAGCATCAGCCCCATAGCAGCTGCAGCAGCCCCAGAGCAGCAGCCCCACAGCATCAGCCCCATAGCAGCTGCCCCATAGCAGCAGCCCCATAGCAACAGCATCAGCCCCATAGCATCAGCCCCATAGCAGCAGCCCCATAGCAACAGCATCAGCCCCACAGCATCAGCCCCATAGCATCAGCAGCAGCCCCATAGCAGCAGCATCAGCTCCACAGCATCAACCCCACAGCATCAGCCCCATAGCATCTGCATCAGCCCCACAGCAGCAGCCCCACAGCAGCAGCCCCATAGCAGCAGCATCAGCCTCATAGCATCAGCCCCATAGCATCAGACACACAGCAGCAGCCCCATAGCAGCAGCAGCCCCACAGCATCAGCCCCATAGCATCAGCCCCATAGCATCAGCAGCAGCCCCATAGCAGCAGCAGCCCCACAGCATCAGCCCCATAGCATCAGCCCCATAGCATCAGCAGCAGCCCCATAGCAGCAGCATGAGCCCCACAGCATCAGCCCCATAGCATCAGCCCCATAGCACCAGCCCCATAGCAACAGCATCAGCCCCACAGCATCAGCCCCATAGCAGCAGCCCCACAGCATCAGCATCAGCCCCATAGCATCAGCCCCATAGCAGCTGCAGCAGCCCCAGAGCAGCAGCATCAGCCCCATAGCATCAACCCCATAGCACCAGCCCCACAGCATCAGCATCAGCCCCATAGCATCAGCCCCATAGCAGCTGCAGCAGCCCCAGAGCAGCAGCCCCACAGCATCAGCCCCATAGCATCAGCAGCAGCCCCATAGCAGCAGCATCAGCCCCACAGCATCAGCCCCACAGCATCAGCCCCATAGCAGCAGCATCAGCCCCATAGCATCAACCCCATAGCACCAGCCCCACAGCATCAGCATCAGCCCCATAGCATCAGCCCCATAGCAGCTGCAGCAGCCCCAGAGCAGCAGCCCCACAGCATCAGCCCCATAGCAGCTGCAGCAGCCCCATAGCAGCAGCAGCAGCCCCACAGTATCAGCCCCATAGCAGTAGCCCCATAGCAACAGCATCAGCCCCACAGCATCAGCCCCATAGCATCAGCAGCAGCCCCATAGCAGCAGCATCAGCCCCATAGCATCAGACACACAGCAGCAGCCCCATAGCAGCAGCAGCCCCACAGCAGCACCCCCTTAGCATCAGCAGCAGCCCCACAGCATCAGCCCCACAGCATCAGCCCCAGAGCAGCAGCCCCACAGCATCAGCCCCATAGCATCAGCATCAGCCCCATAGCAGCAGCATCAGCCCCACAGCATCAGCCCCACAGCATCAGCCCCATAGCAGCAGCATCAGCCCCACAGCATCAACCCCACAGCATCAGCCCCATAGCATCAGCATCAGCCCCATAGCAGCAGCATCAGCCCCACAGCATCAACCCCACAGCATCAGCCCCACAGCATCAGCCCCATAGCATCAGCCCCACAGCATCAGCAGCAGCCCCACAGCATCAGCCCCATAGCAGCAGCAGCAGCCCCACAGCATCAGCCCCACAGCATCAGCAGCAGCCACACAGCATCAGCCCCACAGCATCAGCCCCATAGCATCAGCAGCAGCCCCATAGCAGCAGCAGCAGCCCCACAGCATCAACCCCATAGCATCAGACACACAGCAGCAGCCCCATAGCATCAGCCCCATAGCACCAGCCCCATAGCAACAGCATCAGCCCCATAGCATCAGCCCCATAGCAGCACCCCCTTAGCATCAGCAGCAGCCCCACAGCATCAGGCCCACACCATCAGCCCCATAGCACCAGCCCCACAGCATCAGCATCAGCCCCATAGCATCAGCCCCATAGCAGCTGCAGCAGCCCCAGAGCATCAGCCCCATAGCAACAGCATCAGCCCCATAGCATCAGCCCCATAGCAGCAGCCCCATAGCAACAGCATCAGCCCCACAGCATCAGCCCCATAGCATCTGCATCAGCCCCACAGCAGCAGCCCCACAGCAGCAGCCCCATAGCAGCAGCATCAGCCTCATAGCATCAGCCCCATAGCATCAGACACACAGCAGCAGCCCCATAGCAGCAGCAGCCCCACAGCATCAGCCCCATAGCATCAGCCCCCTAGCATCAGCAGCAGCCCCATAGCAGCAGCATCAGGCCCACAGCATCAGCCCCACAGCATCAGCCCCATAGCATCAGCCCCACAGCAGCAGCCCCATAGCATCAGCCCCATAGCAGCACCCCCTTAGCATCAGCAGCAGCCCCACAGCATCAGCCCCACAGCATCAGCCCCATAGCATCAGCCCCACAGCAGCAGCCCCATAGCATCTGCATCAGCCCCAGAGCAGCAGCCCCACAGCATCACCCCCATAGCAGCAGCATCAGCCCCATAGCATCAACCCCATAGCATCAGCCCCACAGCATCAGCAGCAGCCCCACAGCACCAGGGCATTCTGGGAGCTGTAGGCGCAGCCTTGCATGAGCGTCAGCGAGGACTTCAACTCCCATCACGCCCTGCGGTGCAATGGCGGCCCGAGCGCAGGGCACGACGGGAGCTGTAGGCTACGCATGACTGACAGGGCCGAGACAACAACTCCCATCATGCAGAGCGGCGCAATGGCGCTGCAGCGCAAGGCACCATGGGAGCTGTAGGCACAGCGTTGCATGCACAGCTAGGACCACAACTCCCATCATCCCCTGCGGTGTAATGGCGGCCGGAGCGCACGGCACAGTGAGAGTCGTAGGCACCCATAGAGAGAACAGCACCCATAGAGAGAACAGCACCCATAGAGCCAACAGCACCCATAGAGAGAACAGCACCCATAGAGAGAACAGCACCCATAGAGCCAACAGCACCCATAGAGAGAACAGCACCCATAGAGAAAACAGCACCCATAGAGCCAACAGCACCCATAGAGAGAACAGCACCCATAGAGCCAACAGCACCCATAGAGCCAACAGCACCCATAGAGAGAACAGCACCCATAGAGACAACAGCACCCATGGATGGAACAGCACCCACAGAGACAACAGCACACATAGACCCAAGAGGACCCATAGAGAGAACAGCACCCATAGAGCCGACAGCGCCCATAGAGAGAACAGCACCCATAGAGGCAACAGCTCCCATAGAGCCAAGAGCACCCACAGAGAGAACAGCACCCATAGAGCCAACAGCACCCATGGAGAGAATAGCACCCATAGAGGGAACAGCACCCATAGAGCCAACAGTACCCATAGAGGGAACAGCACCCATAGAGCCAACAGCACCCATAGAGAGAACAGCACCCATAGAGGGAACAGCACCCCTAGAGCCAACAGCACCCCTAGAGCCAACAGCACCCATAGAGCCAAAAGCACCCATAGAGGGAACAGCACCCATAGAGAAAACAGCACCCATAGAGAGAACAGCACCCATAGAGAGTACAGCACCCATAGAGAGTACAGCACCCATAGAGCCAACAGCACCCATAGAGGGAACAGCACCCATAGAGAAAACAGCACCCATAGAGCCAACAGCACCTATAGAGAGAACAGCACCCATAGAGAGAACAGCACCCATAGAGCCAACAGCACCCATGGAGAGAATAGCACCCATAGAGGGAACAGCACCCATAGAGCCCACAGCACCCATAGAGAGAACAGCACCCATAGAGGGAACAGCACCCATAGAGCCAACAGTACCCATAGAGGGAACAGCACCCATAGAGCCAAAAGCACCCATAGAGGGAACAGCACCCATAGAGAGAAAAGCTCCCATAGAGCCAACAGCACCCACAGAGAGAACAGCACCCATAGAGCCAACAGCACCCATGGAGAGAACAGCACCCATAGAGCCCACAGAACCCATAGAGCCAACAGCACCCATAGAGAGAACAGCACCCATAGAGGGAACAGCACCCATAGAGAAAACAGCACCCATAGAGCCAACAACACCCATAGAGCCAACAGCACCCATAGAGGGAACAGCACCCATAGAGCCAAAAGCACCCATAGAGGGAACAGCACCTATAGAGAGAACAGCACCCATAGAGCCAACAGCACCCATAGAGAGAACAGCACCCATAGAGCCACAAGCATCCATAGAGGGAACAGCACCCATAGAGAAAACAGCACCCATAGAGAAAACAGCACCCATAGAGAGAACAGCACCCATCGAGAAAACAGCACCCATAGAGAAAACAGCACCCACAGAGACAACAGCACCCATAGACCCAAGAGCACCCATAGAGAGAACAGCACCCATAGAGCCGACAGCGCCCATAGAGTGAACAGCACCCATAGAGGCAACAGCACCCATAGAGCCAACAGCAACCATAGAAAGAACAGCTCCCATAGAGCCAACAGCACCCACAGAGAGAACAGCACCCATAGAGCCAACAGCACCCATGGAGAGAATAGCACCCATAGAGGGAACAGCACCCATAGAGCCAACAGTACCCATAGAGGGAACAGCACCCATAGAGCCAACAGCACCCATAGAGAGAACAGCACCCATAGAGGGAACAGCACCCATAGAGCCAACAGCACCCATAGAGCCAAGAGCACCCATAGAGCCAAAAGCACCCATACAGGGAACAGCACCCATAGAGAAAACAGCACCCATAGAGGGAACAGCACCCATAGAGAGAACAGCACCCATAGAGTGTACAGCACCCATAGAGCCAACAGCACCCATAGAGGGAACAGCACCCATAGAGAAAACAGCACCCATAGAGCCAACAGCACCTATAGAGAGAACAACACCCATAGATAGAACAGCTCCCATAGAGCCAACAGCACCCACAGAGAGAACAGCACCCATAGAGCCAACAGCACCCATGGAGAGAATAGCACCCATAGAGGGAACAGCACCCATAGAGCCCACAGCACCCATAGAGAGAACAGCACCCATAGAGGGAACAGCACCCATAGAGCCAACAGTACCCATAGAGGGAACAGCACCCATAGAGCCAAAAGCACCCATAGAGGGAACAGCACCCATAGAGAAAACAGCACCCATAGAGAAAACAGCACCCATAGAGGGAACAGCACCCATAGAGCCAACAGCACCTATAGAGCCAACAGCACCCATAGAGCCAACAGCACCCATAGAGGGAACAGCACCCATAGAGAAAACAGCACCCATAGAGAAAACAGCACCCATAGAGTGAACAGCACCCATAGAGCCAACAGCACCCATAGAGCCAACAGCACCCATGGAGAGAACAGCACCCATAGAGCCAACAGCACCCATAGAGCCAACAGCACCCATAGAGAGAACAGCACCCATAGAGCCAACAGCACCCATAGAGAGAACAGCACCCATAGAGGCAACAGCATCCATAGAGAGAACAGCGCCCATAGAGAGAACAGCACCCATAGAGCCAACAGCACGCATAGAGCCAACAGCACCCATAGAGGGAACAGCAACCATAGAGGGAACAGCACCCATAGAGAGATCAGCACCCAAAGAGAAAACAGCACCAATGGATGGAACACCACCCACAGAGACAACAGCACCCATAGAGCCAACAGCACCCATAGAGCCAACAGCACCCATAGACCGAAGAGCACCCATAGAGAGAACAGCACCCATAGAGCCGACAGCGCCCATAGTGAGAACAGCACCCATAGAGGCAACAGCACCCATAGAGCCAACAGCAACCATAGAAAGAACAGCACCCATAGAGAGAAAAGCTCCCATAGAGCCAACAGCACCCACAGAGAGAACAGCACCCATAGAGCCAACAGCACCCATAGAGAGAACAGCACCCATAGAGGGAACAGCACCCATAGAGAGAACAGCACCCATAGAGCCAACAGCACCCATAGAGCCAACAGCACCCATGGAGAGAACAGCACCCATAGAGCCAACAGAACCCATAGAGCCAACAGCACCCATAGAGAGAACAGCACTCATAGAGCCAACAACACCCATAGAGCCAACAGCACCCATAGAGCCAACAGCACCCATAGAGGGAACAGCACCCATAGAGCCAAAAGCACCCATAGAGGGAACAGCACCTATAGAGAGAACAGCACCCATAGAGCCAACAGCACCCATAGAGAGAACAGCACCCATAGAGCCACCAGCACCCAAAGAGCCAACAGCACCCATAGAGGGAATAGCACCCATAGAGAAAACAGCACGCATAGAGCCAACAGCACCCACAGAGAGAACAGCACCCATAAAGCCAACAGCACCCATGGAGAGAATAGTACCCATAGAGGGAACAGCACCCATAGAGCCCACAGCACCCATAGAGAGAACAGCACCCATAGAGGGAACAGCACCCATAGAGCCAGCAGCACCCATCGAGCCAACAGCACCCATAGAGCCAAAAGCACCCATAGAGGGAACAGCACCCAGAGAGAAAACAGCACCCATTGAGAAAACAGCACCCATAGAGGGAACAGCACCCATAGAGCCAACAGCACCTATAGAGCCAACAGCACCCATAGAGCCAACAGCACCCATAGAGAAAACAGCACCCATAGAGAAAACAGCACCCATAGAGGGAACAGCACCCATAGAGCCAACAGCACCCATAGAGCCAACAGCACCCATGGAGAGAACAGCACCCATAGAGCCAACAGCACCCATAGAGAGAACAGCACCCATAGAGCCAACAGCACCCATAGAGAGAACAGCACCCATAGAGCCAACAGCACCCATAGAGCCAACAGCACCCATAGAGAGAACAGCACCCATAGAGCCAACAGCACCCATAGAGAGAACAGCACCCATAGAGAGAACAGCACCCATAGAGCCAACAGCACCCATAGAGCCTACAGCACCCATAGAGGGAACAGCGCCCATAGAGAAAACAGCACCTATAGAGAGATCAGCACCCAAAGAGAAAACAGCACCCATGGATGGAACAGCACCAACAGAGACAACAGCACCCATAGAGCCAACAGCACCCATAGAGCCAACAGCACCCATAGACCCAAGAGCACCCATAGAGAGAACAGCACCCATAAAGCCGACAGCGCCCATAGAGAGAACAGCACCCATAGAGGCAACAGCACCCATAGAGAGAATAGCACCCATAGAGCCAACAGCACCCATAGAGGGAACAGCACCCATAGAGAGAACAGCACCCATTGAGCCAACAGCACCCATAGAGAGAACAGCACCCATAGAGAAAACAGCACCCATAGAGCCAACAGCACCCATAGAGAGAACAGCACCCATAGAGAGAACAGCTCCCATAGAGCCAACAGCACCCAGAGAGCCAACAGCACCCATAGAGCCAACAGCACCCATAGAGAGAACAGCACCCATAGAGCCAACAGCACCCATAGAGAGAACAGCACCCATAGAGCCAACAGCACCCAGAGAGCCAACAGCACCCATAGAGCCAACAGCACCCATAGAGAGAACAGCACCCATAGAGCCAACAGCACCCACAGAGACAACCGCACCCATAGAGCCAACAGCACCCATAGAGCCAACAGTACCCATAGTCCCAAGAGCACCCATAGAGAGAACAGCACCCATAGAGCCGACAGCGCCCATAGAGAGAACAGCACCCATAGAGGCAACAGCACCCAGAGAGCCAACAGCATCCATAGAAAGAAGAGCACCCGTAGAGAGAACAGCACCCATAGAGCCAACAGCACCCATAGAGCCAACAGCACCCATAGAGCCAACAGCACCCATAGAGGGAACAGCACCCATACAGCCAACAGCACCCATAGAGAGAACAGCACCCATGGAGTCAACAGCACCCATAGAGCCAACAGCACCCATAGAGGGAACAGCACCCATAGAGAAAACAGCACCCATAGAGAGATCAGCACCTAAAAAGAAAACAGCACCCATGGATGGAACAGCACCCACAGAGACAACAGCACCCATAGAGCTAACAGCACCCATAGAGCCAACAGCACCCATAGACCCAAGAGCAGCCATAGAGAGAACAGCGCCCATAGAGGCAACAGCACACATAGAGCCAACAGCACCCATAGAGCCAACAGCAACCATAGAAAGAACAGCACCCATAGAGAGAACAGCATCCATAGAGCCAACAGCACCCATAGAGAGAACAGCACCCATAGAGAAAACAGCATCCATAGAGCCAACAGCACCCATAGAGGGAACAGCACCCATAGAGAGAACAGCGCCCATAGAGGCAACAGCACCCATAGAGCCAACAGCACCCATAGAGCCAACAGCACCCATAGAGCCAACAGCACCAATAGAGAGAACAGCTCCCATAGAGCCAACAGCACCCATAGAGAACAGCACCCATAGAGCCAACAGCACCCATAGAGCCAACAGCACCCATAGAGAGAACAGCACCCATAGAGCCAACAGCACCCATAGAGGGAACAGCACCCATAGAGAGAACAGCACCCATAGAGCCAACAGCACCCATAGAGAGAACAGCACCCATAGAGGGAACAGCACCCATAGAGAAAACAGCACCCATAGAGATATCAGCACCCAAAAAGAAAACAGCACCCATGGATGGAACAGCACCCACAGAGACAACAGCACCCATAGAGCCAACAGCACCCATAGAGAGAACAGCACTCATAGAGCCAACAGCACCCATAGAGCCAACAGCACTCATAGAGAAAACAGCACCCATAGAGAAAACAGCACCCATAGAGAAAACAGTACTCATAGAGGGAAAAGCACCCATAGAGCCAAGAGCACCCATAGAGCCAACAGCACCCATGGAGAGAACAGCCCCCATAGAGCCAACAGCACCCATAGAGGGAACAGCACCCATAGAGAGAACAGCACCCATAGGGCCAACAGCACCCATAGAGAGAACAGCACCCATAGAGCCAACAGCGCCCATAGAGCCAACAGCACCCATAGAGAGAACAGCACCCATAGAGCCAACAGCACCCATAGAGAGAACAGCACCCATAGAGCCAACAGCACCCACAGAGGGAACAGCACCCATAGAGAGAACAGCACCCATAGAGCCAACAGCACCCATAGAGCCAACAGCACCCATAGAGGGAACAGCACCCATAGAGAAAACAGCACCCATAGAGAAAACAGCACCCATAGAGGGAACAGCACCCATAGAGCCAAAAGCACGCATAGAGCCAACAGCACCAATGGAGAGAACAGCACCCATAGAGCCAACAGCACCCATAGAGAGAACAGCACCCATAGAGCCAACAGCACACATAGAATCAAAAGCACCCATAGAGGGAACAGCACCCATAGAGCCAACAGCACTCATAGAGCCAACAGCACCCATAGAGGGAACAGCACCCATAGAGAGATCAGCACCCAAAGAGAAAACAGCACACATGGATGGAACAGCACCCACAGAGACAACAGCACCCATAGAGCCAACAGCACCCATAGACCCAAGAGCACCCATAGAGAGAACAGCACCCATAGAGCCGACAGCGCCCATAGAGAGAACAGCACCCATAGAGCCAAAAGCACCCATAGAGGAAACAGCACCCATAGAGAAAACAGCACCCATAGAGAAAACAGCACCCATAGAGGGAACAGCACCCATAGAGCCAACAGCACCCATAGAGAAAACAGCACCCATAGAGAAAACAGCACCCATAGAGCCAACAGCACCCATAGAGCCAACAGCACCCATAGAGCCAACAGCACCCATGGAGAGAACAGCACCCATAGAGCCAACAGCACCCATAGAGCCAACAGCACCCATGGAGAGAACAGCACCCATAGAGCCAACAGCACCCATAGAGAGAACAGCACCCATAGAGGCAACAGCATCCATAGAGAGAACAGCGCCCATAGAGAGAACAGCACCCATAGAGCCAACAGCACGCATAGAGCCAACAGCACCCATAGAGGGAACAGCAACCATAGAGAAAACAGCACCCATACAGAGATCAGCACCCAAAGAGAAAACAGCACCAATGGATGGAACACCACCCACAGAGACAACAGCACCCATAGAGCCAACAGCACCCATAGAGCCAACAGCACCCATAGACCCAAGAGCACCCATAGAGAGAACAGCACCCATAGAGCCGACAGCGCCCATAGAGAGAACAGCACCCATAGAGGCAACAGCACCCATAGAGCCAACAGCAACCATAGAAAGAACAGCACCCATAGAGAGAACAGCACCCATAGAGCCAACAGCTCCCATAGAGAGAACAGCACCCATAGAGAAAACAGCACCCATAGAGCCAACAGCAACCATAGAAAGAACAGCACCCATAGAGAGAAAAGCTCCCATAGAGCCAACAGCACCCACAGAGAGAACAGCACCCAAAGAGCCAACAGCACCCATGGAGAGAATAGCACCCATAGAGGGAACAGCACCCATAGAGCCAACAGCACCCATAGAGAGAACAGCACCCATAGAGGGAACAGCACCCATAGAGAGAACAGCACCCATAGAGCCAACAGCACCCATAGAGCCAACAGCACCCATGGAGAGAACAGCACCCATAGAGCCAACAGAACCCATAGAGCCAACAGCACCCATAGAGCCAACAGCACCCATAGAGAGAACAGCACTCATAGAGCCAACAACACCCATAGAGCCAACAGCACCCATAGAGCCAACAGCACCCATAGAGGGAACAGCACCCATAGAGCCAAAAGCACCCATAGAGGGAACAGCACCTATAGAGAGAACAGCACCCATAGAGCCAACATCACCCATAGAGAGAACAGCACCCATAGAGCCACCAGCACCCAAAGAGCCAACAGCACCCATAGAGGGAATAGCACCCATAGAGAAAACAGCACCCATAGAGCCAACAGCACCCACAGAGAGAACAGCACCCATAAAGCCAACAGCACCCATGGAGAGAATAGTACCCGTAGAGGGAACAGCACCCATAGAGCCCACAGCACCCATAGAGAGAACAGCACCCATAGAGGGAACAGCACCGATAGAGCCAGCAGCACCCATCGAGCCAACAGCACCCATAGAGCCAAAAGCACCCATAGAGGGAACAGCACCCAGAGAGAAAACAGCACCCATTGAGAAAACAGCACCCATAGAGGGAGCAGCACCCATAGAGCCAACAGCACCTATAGAGCCAACAGCACCCATAGAGCCAACAGCACCCATAGAGCCAACAGCACCCATAGAGAAAACAGCACCCATAGAGAAAACAGCACCCATAGAGGGAACAGCACCCATAGAGCCAACAGCACCCATAGAGCCAACAGCACCCATGGAGAGAACAGCACCCATAGAGCCAACAGCACCCATAGAGAGAACAGCACCCATAGAGCCAACAGCACCCATAGAGAGAACAGCACCCATAGAGCCAACAGCACCCATAGAGCCAACAGCACCCATAGAGAGAACAGCACCCATAGAGCCAACAGCACCCATAGAGAGAACAGCACCCATAGAGAGAACAGCACCCATAGAGCCAACAGCACCCATAGAGCCTACAGCACCCATAGAGGGAACAGCACCCATAGAGAAAACAGCACCTATAGAGAGATCAGCACCCAAAGAGAAAACAGCACCCATGGATGGAACAGCACCCACAGAGACAACAGCACCCATAGAGCCAACAGCACCCATAGAGCCAACAGCACCCATAGACCCAAGAGCACCCATAGAGAGAACAGCACCCATAAAGCCGACAGCGCCCATAGAGAGAACAGCACCCATAGAGGCAACAGCACCCATAGAGAGAATAGCACCCATAGAGCCAACAGCACCCATAGAGGGAACAGCACCCATAGAGAGAACAGCACCCATTGAGCCAACAGCACCCATAGAGAGAACAGCACCCATAGAGAAAACAGCACCCATAGAGCCAACAGCACCCATAGAGAGAACAGCACCCATAGAGAGAACAGCTCCCATAGAGCCAAGAGCACCCAGAGAGCCAACAGCACCCATAGAGCCAACAGCACCCATAGAGAGAACAGCACCCATAGAGCCAACAGCACCCATAGAGAGAACAGCACCCATAGAGCCAACAGCACCCATAGAGCCAACAGCACCCATAGAGGGAACAGCACCCACAGAGACAACCGCACCCATAGAGCCAACAGCACCCATGGAGCCAACAGTA
Source organism: Lathamus discolor (assembly GCF_037157495.1). NCBI lineage: Eukaryota > Metazoa > Chordata > Aves > Psittaciformes > Psittacidae > Lathamus > Lathamus discolor. The sequence goes on from NC_088908.1 coordinate 766,589, forward strand.
CCCATAGTCCCAAGAGCACCCATAGAGAGAACAGCACCCATAGAGCCGACAGCGCCCATAGAGAGAACAGCACCCATAGAGGCAACAGCACCCAGAGAGCCAACAGCATCCATAGAAAGAAGAGCACCCGTAGAGAGAACAGCACCCATAGAGCCAACAGCACCCATAGAGCCAACAGCACCCATAGAGCCAACAGCACCCATAGAGGGAACAGCACCCATACAGCCAACAGCACCCATAGAGAGAACAGCACCCATAGAGTCAACAGCACCTATAGAGCCAACAGCACCCATAGAGGGAACAGCACCCATAGAGAAAACAGCACCCATAGAGAGATCAGCACCTAAAAAGAAAACAGCACCCATGGATGGAACAGCACCCACAGAGACAACAGCACCCATAGAGCTAACAGCACCCATAGAGCCAACAGCACCCATAGACCCAAGAGCACCCATAGAGAGAACAGCACCCATAGAGAGAACAGCACTCATAGAGCCAACAGCACCCATAGAGCCAACAGCACTCATAGAGAAAACAGCACCCATAGAGCCAACAGCACCCATGGAGAGAACAGCACCCATAGAGCCAACAGCACCCATAGAGAGAACAGCACCCATAGAGCCAACAGCACCCATAGAGAGAACAGCACCCATAGAGCCAACAGCACCCATAGAGCCAACAGCACCCATAGAGAGAACAGCACCCATAGAGCCAACAGCACCCATAGAGAGAACAGCACCCATAGAGAGAACAGCACCCATAGAGCCAACAGCACCCATAGAGCCTACAGCACCCATAGAGGGAACAGCACCCATAGAGAAAACAGCACCTATAGAGAGATCAGCACCCAAAGAGAAAACAGCACCCATGGATGGAACAGCACCCACAGAGACAACAGCACCCATAGAGCCAACAGCACCCATAGAGCCAACAGCACCCATAGACCCAAGAGCACCCATAGAGAGAACAGCACCCATAAAGCCGACAGCGCCCATAGAGAGAACAGCACCCATAGAGGCAACAGCACCCATAGAGAGAATAGCACCCATAGAGCCAACAGCACCCATAGAGGGAACAGCACCCATAGAGAGAACAGCACCCATAGAGAAAACAGCACCCATAGAGCCAACAGCACCCATAGAGAGAACAGCACCCATAGAGAGAACAGCTCCCATAGAGCCAACAGCACCCAGAGAGCCAACAGCACCCATAGAGCCAACAGCACCCATAGAGAGAACAGCACCCATAGAGCCAACAGCACCCATAGAGAGAACAGCACCCATAGAGCCAACAGCACCCATAGAGCCAACAGCACCCATAGAGGGAACAGCACCCACAGAGACAACCGCACCCATAGAGCCAACAGCACCCATAGAGCCAACAGTACCCATAGTCCCAAGAGCACCCATAGAGAGAACAGCACCCATAGAGCCGACAGCGCCCATAGAGAGAACAGCACCCATAGAGGCAACAGCACCCAGAGAGCCAACAGCATCCATAGAAAGAAGAGCACCCGTAGAGAGAACAGCACCCATAGAGCCAACAGCACCCATAGAGCCAACAGCACCCATAGAGCCAACAGCACCCATAGAGGGAACAGCACCCATACAGCCAACAGCACCCATAGAGAGAACAGCACCCATAGAGTCAACAGCACCTATAGAGCCAACAGCACCCATAGAGGGAACAGCACCCATAGAGAAAACAGCACCCATAGAGAGATCAGCACCTAAAAAGAAAACAGCACCCATGGATGGAACAGCACCCACAGAGACAACAGCACCCATAGAGCTAACAGCACCCATAGAGCCAACAGCACCCATAGACCCAAGAGCACCCATAGAGAGAACAGCACCCATAGAGCCGACAGCGCCCATAGAGAGAACAGCGCCCATAGAGGCAACAGCACACATAGAGCCAACAGCACCCATAGAGCCAACAGCAACCATAGAAAGAACAGCACCCATAGAGAGAACAGCACCCATAGAGCCAACAGCACCCATAGAGAGAACAGCACCCATAGAGAAAACAGCATCCATAGAGCCAACAGCACCCATAGAGGGAACAGCACCCATAGAGAGAACAGCGCCCATAGAGGCAACAGCACCCATAGAGCCAACAGCACCCATAGAGCCAACAGCACCCATGGAGAGAACAGCACCAATAGAGAGAACAGCTCCCATAGAGCCAACAGCACCCATAGAGAACAGCACCCATAGAGCCAACAGCACCCATAGAGCCAACAGCACCCATAGAGAGAACAGCACCCATGGAGCCAACAGCACCCATAGAGGGAACAGCACCCATAGAGAGAACAGCACCCATAGAGCCAACAGCACCCATAGAGAGAACAGCACCCATAGAGGGAACAGCACCCATAGAGAAAACAGCACCCATAGAGATATCAGCACCCAAAAAGAAAACAGCACCCATGGATGGAACAGCACCCACAGAGACAACAGCACCCATAGAGCCAACAGCACCCATAGAGAGAACAGCACTCATAGAGCCAACAGCACCCATAGAGCCAACAGCACTCATAGAGAAAACAGCACCCATAGAGAAAACAGCACCCATAGAGAAAACAGTACCCATAGAGGGAAAAGCACCCATAGAGCCAAGAGCACCCATAGAGCCAACAGCACCCATGGAGAGAACAGCACCCATAGAGCCAACAGCACCCATAGAGGGAACAGCACCCATAGAGAGAACAGCACCCATAGGGCCAACAGCACCCATAGAGAGAACAGCACCCATAGAGCCAACAGCGCCCATAGAGCCAACAGCACCCATAGAGAGAACAGCACCCATAGAGCCAACAGCACCCATAGAGAGAACAGCACCCATAGAGCCAACAGCACCCACAGAGGGAACAGCACCCATAGAGAGAACAGCACCCATAGAGCCAACAGCACCCATAGAGCCAACAGCACCCATAGAGGGAAGAGCACCCATAGAGAAAACAGCACCCATAGAGAAAACAGCACCCATAGAGGGAACAGCACCCATAGAGCCAAAAGCACCCATAGAGCCAACAGCACCAATGGAGAGAACAGCACCCATAGAGCCAACAGCACCCATAGAGAGAACAGCACCCATACAGCCAACAGCACCCATAGAGCCAACAACACCCATAGAGGGAACAGCACCCATAGAGAAAACAGCACCCATAGAGAGATTAGCACCCAAAGAGAAAACAGCACCCATGGATGGAACAGCACCCACAGAGACAACAGCACCCATAGAGCCAACAGCACCCATAGAGCCAACAGCACCCATAGTCCGAAGAGCACCCATAGAGAGAACAGCACCCATAGAGCCGATAGCGCCCATAGAGAGAACAGCACCCATAGAGGCAACAGCACCCATAGAGCCAACAGCAACCATAGAAAGAACAGCACCCATAGAGAGAACAGCACCCATAGAGCCAACAGCACCCATAGAGCCAAGAGCACCCATAGAGGGAAAAGCACCCATACAGCCAACAGCACCCATAGAGAGAACAGCACCCATAGAGCCAACAGCACCCATAGAGCCAACAGCACCCATAGAGGGAACAGCACCCATAGAGAAAACAGCACCCATAGAGAGATCAGCATCCAAAAAGAAAACAGCACCCATGGATGGAACAGCACCCACAGAGACAACAGCACGCATAGAGCCAACAGCACCCATAGACCCAAGAGCACCCATACAGAGAACAGCACCCATAGAGAGAACAGCACCCATAGAGCCAACAGCACCCATAGAGCCAAGAGCAACCATAGAAAGAACAGCACCCATAGAGAGAACAGCCCCCATACAGCCACCAGCACCCATAGAGAGAACAGCACCCATAGAGAAAACAGCACCCATAGAGCCAACAGCACCCATAGAGAGAACAGCACCCATAGAGAGAACAGCTCCCATAGAGCCAACAGCACCCATAAAGAACAGCACCCATAGAGAGAACAGCACCCAAAGAGCAAACAGCACCCATAGAGCCAACAGCACCCATAGAGAGAATAGCACTCATAGAGCCAACAGCACCCATAGAGCCAACAGCACCCATAGAGGGAACAGCACCCATAGAGAAAACAGCACCCATAGAGAAAACAGCACCCATAGAGAAAACAGTACCCATAGAGGGAACAGCACCCATAGAGTCAACAGCACCCATAGAGCCAACAGCACCCATGGAGAGAACAGCACCCATAGAGCCAACAGCACCCATAGAGAGAACAGCACCCATAGAGCCAACAGCACCCATAGAGCCAAGAGCACCCATAGAGTGAACAGCACCCATAGAGCCAACAGCACCCATAGAGAGAACAGCACCCATAGAGCCAACAGCACCCACAGAGGGAACAGCACCCATAGAGAGAACAGCACCCATAGAGCCAACAGCACCCTTACAGCCAACAGCACCCATAGAGGGAAAAGCACCCATAGAGAAAACAGCACCCATAGAGAAAACAGCACCCATAGAGGGAAGAGCACCCATAGAGCCAAAAGCACCCATAGAGCCAACAGCACCCATGGAGAGAACAGCACCCATAGAGCCAACAGCACCCATAGAGAGAACAGCACCCATAGAGCCAACAGCACCCATAGAGAGAACAGCACCCATAGAGCCAAAAGCAGCCATAGAGGGAACAGCACCCATAGAGCAAACAGCACCCAGAGAGGGAACAGCACCCATAGAGAAAACAGCACCCATAGAGCCAACAGCACCCATAGAGCCAACAGCACCCATAGAGCCAACAGCACCCATGGAGAGAACAGCACCCATAGAGCCAACAGCACCCATAGAGAGAACAGCACCCATAGAGAGAACAGCACCCATAGAGCCAACAGCACCCATAGAGAGAACAGCACCCATAGAGCCAACAGCACCCATAGCGCCAACAGCACCCATAGAGAGAACAGCACCCATAGAGCCAACAGCACCCATAGAGCCAACAGCACCCATAGAGCCAACAGCCCCCATAGAGGGAACAGCACCCATAGAGAGATCAGCACCCAAAGAGAAAACAGCACCCATGGATGGAACAGCACCCACAGAGACAACAGCACCCATAGAGCCAAGAGCACCCATAGAGCCAACAGCACCCAAAGACCCAAGAGCACCCATAGAGAGAACAGCACCCATAGAGCCGACAGCGCCCATACAGAGAACAGCACCCATAGAGGCAACAGCACCCATAGAGCCAACGGTAACCATAGAAAGAAGAGCACCCATAGAGAGAACAGCACTCATAGAGAGAACAGCACCCATAGAGCCAACAGCACCCATAGAGAGAACAGCACCCATAGAGAGAACAGCTCCCATAGAGACAACAGCACCCACAGAGAGAACAGCACCCATAGGGCCAACAGCACCCATAGAGGGAACAGCACCCATAGAGCCAACAACACCCATAGAGAGAACAGCACCCATAGAGAAAACAGCACCCATAGAGAAAACAGCACCCATAGAGGGAACAGCACCCATACAGCCAACAGCACCCATAGAGCCAACAGCACCCATAGAGGGAACAGCACCCATAGAGAAAATAGCACCCATAGAGAAAACAGCACCCATAGAGGGAACAGCACCCATGCAGCCAACAGCACCCATAGAGAGAACAGCACCCATAGAGCCAACAGCACCCATAGAGGGAACAGCACTCATAGAGAAAACAGCACCCATAGAGAGATCAGCACGCAAAAAGAAAACAGCACCCATGGATGGAACAGCACCCACAGAGACAACAGCACCCATAGAGCCAACAGCACCCATAGACACAAGAGCACCCATAGAGAGAACAGCACCCATAGAGCCAACAGCACCCATAGAGCCAACAGCAACCATAGAAAGAACAGCACCCATAGAGTGAACAGCACCCATACAGCCAACAGCACCCATAGAGAGAACAGCACCCATAGAGAAAACAGCACCCATAGAGCCAACAGCACCCATAGAGCCAACAGCACCCATAGAGAGAACAGCACCCATAGAGAGAACAGCTCCCATAGAGCCAACAGCACCCATAAAGAACAGCACCCATAGAGAGAACAGCACCCAAAGAGCAAACAGCACCCATAGAGCCAACAGCACCCATGGAGAGAACAGCACTCATAGAGCCAACAGCACCCATAGAGCCAACAGCACCCATAGAGGGAACAGCACCCATAGAGAAAACAGCACCCATAGAGAAAACAGCACCCATAGAGGGAACAGCACCCATAGAGCCAACAGCACCCAGAGAGGGAACAGCACCCATAAAGAAAACAGCACCCATAGAGCCAACAGCACCCATAGAGCCAACAGCACCCATGGAGAGAACAGCACCATAGAGCCAACAGCACCCATAGAGAGAAGAGCACCCATAGAGCCAACAGCACCCATAGAGAGAACAGCACCCATAGAGCCAACAGCACCCATAGAGCCAACAGCACCCATAGAGAGAACAGCACCCATAGAGCCAACAGCACCCATAGAGAGAACAGCACCCATAGAGCCAACAGCACCCATAGAGCCAACAGCACCCATAGAGGGAACAGCACCCATAGAGAAAACAGCACTCATAGAGAGATCAGCACCGAAAGAGAAAACAGCACCCATGGATGGAACAGCACCCACAGAGACAACAGCACCCATAGAGAGAACAGCTCCCATAGAGCCAACAGCACCCACAGAGAGAACAGCACCCATAGAGCCAACAGCACCCATAGAGCCAACAGCACACATAGAGACAAAAGCACCCATAGACAGAACAGCACCAATAGAGAGAACAGCACCTATAGAGCCAACAGCACCCATAGAGAGAACAGCACCCATAGAGAAAACAGCACCCATGGAGAAAACAGCACCCACAGAGGGAACAGCACCCATAGAGAGAACAGCACCCGTAGAGCCAACAGCACCCATAGAGAGAACAGCACCCATAGAGATAACAGCACCCATAGAGCAAACAGCACCCATAGAGAGAACAGCACCCATAGAGAAAACAGCACCCATAGAGAGAACAGCACCCATTGAGAGAACAGCACCCATAGAGCCAACAGCACCCACAGAGAGAACAGCACCCATAGAGCCAACAGCACCCATGGAGAGAATAGCACCCATAGAGGGAACAGCACCCATAGAGCCAACACCACCCATAGAGAGAACAGAACCCATAGAGGGAACAGCACCCATAGAGCACCAGCACCCATAGAGAGAACAGCACCCATAGAGAAAACAGCACCCATAGACCAACAGCACCCATAGAGCCAACAGCACCCATAGAGCCAACAGCACCCATGGAGAGAACAGCACACATAGAGCCAACAGCACGCATAGAGAGAACAGCACCCATAGAGCCAACAGCACCCATAGAGCCAAAAGCACCCATAGAGGGAACAGCACCCATAGAGAGAACAGCACCCATAGAGCCAACAGCACCCATAGAGGGAACAGCACCCATAGAGAAAACAGCACCCATAGAGAAAACAGCACCCATAGAGGGAACAGCACCCTTACAGCCAACAGCACCCATAGACAGAACAGCACCCATAGAGCCAACAGCACCCATAGAGCCAACAGCACCCATAGAGCCAACAGCACCCGTAGAGGGAACAGCACCCATAGAGAGATCAGCACCCAAAAAGAAAACAGCACCCATGGATGGAACAGCACCCACAGAGACAACAGCACCCATAGAGCCAACAGCACCCATAGACCCAAAAGCACCCATAGGGGGAACAGGACCCATAGAGAGAACAGCACCCATAGAGAAAACAGCATCCATAGAGCCAAGAGCACCCATAGAGAGAACAGCTCCCATAGAGACAACAGCACCCACAGAGAGAACAGCACCCATAGAGAAAACAGCACCCATAGAGCCAACAGCACCCATAGAGCCAACAGCACCCATAGAGAGAACAGCACCCATAGAGCCAACAGCACCCATAGAGCCAACAGCACTCATAGAGACAAAAGCACCCATAGAGGGAACAGCACCAATAGAGAGAACAGCACCCATAGAGCCAACAGCACCCATAGAGAGAACAGCACCCATAGAGAAAACAGCACCCATAGAGGGAACAGCACCCATACAGCCAACAGCACCCATAGAGCCAACAGCACCCATAGAGGGAACAGCACCCATAGAGAAAATAGCACCCATAGAGAAAACAGCACCCATAGAGGGAACAGCACCCATACAGCCAACAGCACCCATAGAGAGAACAGCACCCATAGAGCCAACAGCACCCATAGAGAGAACAGCACCCATAGAGCCAACAGCACCCATAGAGCCAACAACACCCATAGAGGGAACAGCACCCATAGAGAAAACAGCACCCATAGAGAGATTAGCACCCAAAGAGAAAACAGCACCCATGGATGGAAGAGCACCCACAGAGACAACAGCACCCATAGAGCCAACAGCACCCATAGAGCCAACAGCACCCATAGTCCGAAGAGCACCCATAGAGAGAACAGCACCCATAGAGCCGATAGCGCCCATAGAGAGAACAGCGCCCATAGAGAGAACAGCACCCATAGAGGCAACAGCACCCATAGAGAGAACAGCACCCATAGAGAGAACAGCTCCCATAGAGCCAACAGCACCCATAAAGAACAGCACCCATAGAGAGAACAGCACCCAAAGAGCCAACAGCACCCATAAAGAACAGCACCCATAGAGAGAACAGCACCCATACAGCCACCAGCACACATAGAGAGAACAGCACCCATAGAGAAAACAGCACCCATAGAGCCAACAGCACCCATAGAGAGAACAGCACCCATAGAGAGAACAGCTCCCATAGAGCCAACAGCACCCATAAAGAACAGCACCCATAGAGAGAAGAGCACCCATAGAGCCAACAGCACCCATAGAGAGAACAGCACTCATAGAGCCAACAGCACCCATAGAGCCAACAGCACCCATAGAGGGAACAGCACCCATAGAGAAAACAGCACCCATAGAGAAAACAGCACCCATAGAGAAAACAGTACCCATAGAGGGAACAGCACCCATAGACTCAACAGCACCCATAGAGCCAACAGCACCCATAGAGGGAACAGCACCCATACAGAGAACAGCACCCATAGAGCCCACAGCACCCATAGAGAGAACAGCACCCATAGAGCCAACAGCACCCATAGAGCCAAGAGCACCCATAGAGAGAACAGCACCCATAGAGCCAACAGCAACCATAGAAAGAACAGCACCCATAGAAAGAACAGCAGCCATACAGCCAACAGCACCCATAGAGAGAACAGCACCCATAGAGTGAACAGCACCCATAGAGCCAACAGCACCCATAGAGAGAACAGCACGCATAGAGCCAACAGCACCCATAGAGCCAACAGCACCCATAGAGCCAACAGCACCCATAGAGAGAAAAGCACTCATAGAGCCAACAGCACCCATAGAGCCAACAGCACCCATAGAGGGAACAGCACCCATAAGGAAAACAGCACCCATAGAGAAAACAGCACCCATAGAGAAAACAGCACCCATAGAGAAAACAGCACGCATAGAGCCAAAAGCACCCATAGAGAGAACAGCACCCATAGAGCCAACAACACCCATAAAGAGAACAGCACCCATAGAGCCAACAGCACCCATAGAGCCAACAGCACCCATAGAGAGAACAGCACACATAGAGCCAACAGCACCAATAGAGAGAACAGCACCCATAGAGCCAACAGCACCCATAGAGAGAACAGCACCCATAGAGCCAACAGCACCCATAGAGAGAACAGCACCCATAGAGCCAACAGCACCCATAGATCCAACAGCACCCATAGAGAGAACAGCATTCATAGAGCCAACAGCACCCATAGAGAGAACAGCAGCCATAGAGCCAACAGCACCCATAGAGGGAACAGCACCCATAAAGGGAACAGCACACATAGAGCCAACAGCACCCATAGAGCCAACAGCACCCATAGACCCAAGAGCACCCATAGAGAGAACAGCACTCATAGAGACGACAGCACCCATAGAGAGAACAGCACCCATAGAGACAACAGCACCCATAGAGCCAACAGCACCCATAGAGCCAACAGCAACCATAGAAAGAACAGCACCCATAGAAAGAACAGCACCCATACAGCCAACAGCACCCATAGAGAAAACAGCAACCATAGAGGGAACAGCACCCATAGAGCCAACAGCACCCATAGAGCCAACAGCATCCATAGAGCCAACAGCAACCATAGAAAGAACAGCACCCAAAGAAAGAACAGCACCCATACAGCCAACAGCACCCATAGAGAGAACAGCACCCATAGAGAGAACACCTCCCATAGAGCCAACAGCACCCATGGAGAGAATAGCACCCATAGAGCCAACAGCACCCATAGAGAGAACAGCACCCATAGAGAGAACAGCACCCATAGAGCCAACAGCACCCATAGAGAACAGCACCCATAGAGAGAACAGCACCCATAGAGCCAACAGCACCCATAGAGCCAACAGCACCCATAGAGAGAAAAGCACTCATAGAGCCAACAGCACCCATACAGCCAACAGCACCCATAGAGGGAACAGCACCCATAAAGAAAACAGCACCCATAGAGAAAACAGCACCCATAGAGGGAACAGCACCCATAGAGCCAACAGCACCCATAGAGCCAACAGCACCCATGGAGAGAACAGCACCCATAGAGCCAACAGCACCCATAGAGAGAACAGCACCCATAGAGCCAACAGCACCCATAGAGCCAACAGCACCCATAGAGAGAACAGCACCCATAGAGCCAACAGCACCCATAGAGAGAACAGCACCCATAGAGCCAACAGCACCCATAGAGAGAACAGCACCCATAGAGCCAACAGCACCCATAGAGCCAACAGCACCCATAGAGAGAAAAGCACTTATAGAGCCAACAGCACCCATACAGCAACAGCACCCATAGAGAGAACAGCACCCATAAAGAAAACAGCACCCATAGAGAAAAGAGCACCCATAGAGGGAACAGCACCCATAGAGCCAACAGCACCCATAGAGCCAACAGCACCCATGGAGAGAACAGCACCCATAGAGCCAACAGCACCCATAGAGAGAACAGCACCCATAGAGCCAACAGCACCCATAGAGCCAACAGCACCCATAGAGAGAACAGCACCCATAGAGCCAAAAGCACCCATAGAGAGAACAGCACCCATAGAGCCAACAGCACCCATAGAGGGAACAGCACCCATAGAGACAACAGCAACCATTGAGCCAACAGCACCCATAGAGCCAACAGCACCCATAGACCCAAGAGCACCCATAGAGAGAACAGCACTCATAGAGCCGACAGCACCCATAGAGAGAACAGCAGCCATAGAGCCAACAGCACCCATAGAGAAAACAGGAACCATAGAGGGAACAGCACACATAGAGCCAACAGCACCCACAGAGCCAACAGCACCCATAGAGCCAACAGCACCCGTAGAGCCAACAGCAACCATAGAAAGAACAGCACCCATAGAAAGAACAGCAGCCATACAGCCAACAGCACCCATAGAGAGAACAGCACCCATAGAGTGAACAGCACCCATAGAGCCAACAGCACCCATAGAGAGAACAGCACGCATAGAGCCAACAGCACCCATAGAGCCAACAGCACCCATAGAGCCAACAGCACCCATAGAGAGAAAAGCACTCATAGAGCCAACAGCACCCATAGAGCCAACAGCACCCATAGAGGGAACAGCACCCATAAGGAAAACAGCACCCATAGAGAAAACAGCACCCATAGAGAAAACAGCACGCATAGAGCCAAAAGCACCCATAGAGAGAACAGCACCCATAGAGCCAACAACACCCATAAAGAGAACAGCACCCATAGAGCCAACAGCACCCATAGAGCCAACAGCACCCATAGAGCCAACAGCACCCATAGAGAGAACAGCACACATAGAGCCAACAGCACCAATAGAGAGAACAGCACCCATAGAGCCAACAGCACCCATAGAGAGAACAGCACCCATAGAGCCAACAGCACCCATAGAGAGAACAGCACCCATAGAGCCAACAGCACCCATAGATCCAACAGCACCCATAGAGAGAACAGCATTCATAGAGCCAACAGCACCCATAGAGAGAACAGCAGCCATAGAGCCAACAGCACCCATAGAGGGAACAGCACCCATAGAGGGAACAGCACCCATAGAGCCAACAGCACCCATAGAGCCAACAGCACCCATAGACCCAAGAGCACCCATAGAGAGAACAGCACTCATAGAGCCGACAGCACCCATAGAGAGAACAGCACCCATAGAGACAACAGCACCCATAGAGCCAACAGCACCCATAGAGCCAACAGCAACCATAGAAAGAACAGCACCCATAGAAAGAACAGCACCCATACAGCCAACAGCACCCATAGAGAAAACAGCAACCATAGAGGGAACAGCACCCATAGAGCCAACAGCACCCATAGAGCCAACAGCATCCATAGAGCCAACAGCAACCATAGAAAGAACAGCACCCAAAGAAAGAAGAGCACCCATACAGCCAACAGCACCCATAGAGAGAACAGCACCCATAGAGAGAACACCTCCCATAGAGCCAACAGCACCCATGGAGAGAATAGCACCCATAGAGCCAACAGCACCCATAGAGAGAACAGCACCCATAGAGAGAACAGCACCCATAGAGCCAACAGCACCCATAGAGAACAGCACCCATAGAGAGAACAGCACCCATAGAGCTAACAGCACCCATAGAGCCAACAGCACCCATAGAGAGAAAAGCACTCATAGAGCCAACAGCACCCATACAGCCAACAGCACCCATAGAGGGAACAGCACCCATAAAGAAAACAGCACCCATAGAGAAAACAGCACCCATAGAGGGAACAGCACCCATAGAGCCAACAGCACCCATAGAGCCAACAGCACCCATGGAGAGAACAGCACCCATAGAGCCAACAGCACCCATAGAGAGAACAGCACCCATAGAGCCAACAGCACCCATAGAGCCAACAGCACCCATAGAGAGAACAGCACCCATAGAGCCAACAGCACCCATAGAGAGAACAGCACCCATAGAGCCAACAGCACCCACAGAGGTAACAGCACCCATAGAGAGAACAGCACCCATAGAGCCAACAGGACCCATAGAGCCAACAGCACCCATAGAGGGAACAGCACCCGTAGAGAAAACAGCACCCATAGAGAAAACAGCACCCATAGAGGGAACACCACCCATAGAGCCAAAAGCACCCATAGAAGCCAACAGCACCCATGGAGAAAACAGCACCCATAGAGCCAACAGCACCCATAGAGAGAACAGCACCCATAGAGCTAACAGCACCCATAGAGCCAAGAGCTCTCATAGAGCCAACAGCACCCATAGAGCCAAGAGCACCCATAGAATGAACAGCACCCATAGAGCCAACAACACCCATAGAGCCAACAGCACGAATAGAGAGAACAGCACCCATAGAGCCAACAGCACCCATAGAGAGAACAGCACCCATAGAGACAACAGCACCAATAGAGAGAACAGCACCCATAGAGCCAACAGCACCCATAGAGAGAACAACACCTATAGAGCGAAGAGCACTCATAGAGCCAGCAGCACCCATAGAGGGAACAGCACCCATAGAGAGAACAGCACCCATAGAGCCAACAGCTCCCATAGAGAGAACAGCACCCATAGAGGGAACAGCACCCATAGAGCCGACAGCACCCATAGAGAGAACATTACCCATAGAGCCAACAGCGCCCATAGAGAGAACATTACCCATAGAGCCAACAGCGCCCATAGAGGGAACAGCACCCATAGAGAGAACAGCACCCATAGAGCCAACAGCACCCATAGAGAGAACAGCACCCATAGAGCCAACAGCACCCATAGAGAGAACAGCACCCATAGAGCCAACAGCACCCATAGAGAGAACAGCACCCATAGAGCCAACAGCACCCATAGAGAGAACAGCACCCAGAGAGCCAAGAGCACCCATAGAGAGAACAGCACCCATAGAGAGAACAGCACCCATAGAGCTAACAGCACCCATAGAGGCAAGAGCAGCCATAGAGAGAACAGCACCCATAGAGCCAACAGCACTCATAGAGAGAACAGCACCCATAGAGCTAACAGCACCCATAGAGCCAACAGCAATCATAGAGCTAACAGCACCCATAGAGCCAACAGCACTCATAGAGAGAACAGCACCCATAGAGATAACAGCACCCATAGAGCCAACAGCACTCATAGAGCTAACAGCACCCATAGAGGCAACAGCACCCATAGAGCCAACAGCACCCATAGAGCCAACAGCACACATAGAGGGAACAGCAGCCATAGATCCAACAGCACCCATAGAGAGAACAGCACCTATAGAGCTAACAGCACCCATAGAGCCAAAAGCTCTCATAGAGCCAACAGCACCCATAGAGCCAAGAGCACCCATAGAGGGAACAGCACCCATAGAGCCAACAGCACTCATAGAGCCAACAGCACCAATAGAGAGAACAGCACCCAAAGAGCCAACAGCACCCATAGAGAGAACAGCACCGATAGAGCCAACAGCACCCATAGAGAGAACAGCACCTATAGAGAGAACAGCACCCATAGAGCCAACAGCACCCATAGAGGGAACAGCACCCATAGAGCCAACAGCACCCATAGAGAGAACAGCACCCATAGAGCTAACAGCACCCATAGAGCGAAGAGCTCTCATAGAGCCAACAGCACCCATAGAGCCAAGAGCACCCATAGAGTGAACAGCACCCATAGAGCCAACAGCACCCATAGAGCTAAAAGCACCAATAGAGAGAACAGCACCCATAGAGCCAAGAGCACCCATAGAGAGAACAGCACCCATAGAGCCATCAGCACCCATAGAGCCAACAGCACCAATACAGAGAACAGCACCCATAGAGGCAACAGCACCCATAGAGAGAACAGCACCCATAGAGCCAACAGCACCCATAGAGAGAACAGCACCCATAGAGCCAACAGCACCCATAGAGAGAACAACACCTATAGAGCGAAGAGCACTCATAGAGCCAGCAGCACCCATAGAGGGAACAGCACCCATAGAGAGAACAGCACCCATAGAGAGAACCTTACCCATAGAGCCAACAGCGCCCATAGAGAGAACATTACCCATAGAGCCAACAGCGCCCATAGAGGGAACAGCACCCATAGAGCCAACAGCACCCATAGAGAGAACAGCACCCATAGAGAGAACAGCACCCATAGAGCCAACAGCACCCATAGAGAGAACAGCACCCATAGAGCCAACAGCACCCATAGAGAGAACATTACCCATAGAGCCAACAGCGCCCATAGAGGGAACAGCACCCATAAAGAGAACAGCACCCATAGAGCCAACAGCACCCATAGAGAGAACAGCACCCATAGAGCCAACAGCACCCATAGAGCCAACAGCACCCATAGAGAGAACAGCACCCATAGAGCCAACAGCACCCATAGAGAGAACAGCACCCATAGAGCCAACAGCACCCATAGAGAGAACAGCACCCAGAGAGCCAAGAGCACCCATAGAGAGAACAGCACCCATAGAGAGAACAGCACCCATAGAGCTAACAGCACCCATAGAGCCAACAGCAGCCTTAGAGAGAACAGCACCCATAGAGAGAACAGCACCCATAGAACCAACAGCACCCATAGAGCCAAGAGCAGCCATAGAGAGAACAGCACCCATAGAGCCAACAGTACCCATAGAGCCAACAACACCCATAGAGGGAACAGCAGCCATAGAGCCAACAGCACCCATAGAGCCAACAGCACCCATAGAGCCAACAGCACCCATAGAGAGAACAGCACCCATAGAGAGAACAGCTCCCATAGAGCCAACAGCACCCATGGAGAGAATAGCACCCATAGAGGGAACAGCACCCATAGAGCCAACAGCACCCATAGAGAGAACAGCACCCATAGAGTGAACAGCACCCATAGAGCCAACAGCACCCATAGAGGGAACAGCACCCATAGAGCCAACAGCACCCATAGAGAGAACAGCACCCATAGAGCTAACAGCACCCATAGAGCCAAGAGCTCTCATAGAGCCAACAGCACCCATAGAGCCAAGAGCACCCATAGAGTGAACAGCACCCATAGAGCCAACAGCACCCATAGAGCTAACAGCACCAATAGAGAGAACAGCACCCATAGAGCCAAGAGCACCCATAGAGAGAACAGCACCCATAGAGCCATCAGCACCCATAGAGCCAACAGCACCAATACAGAGAACAGCACCCATAGAGGCAACAGCACCCATAGAGAGAACAGCACCCATAGAGCCAACAGCACCCATAGAGAGAACAGCACCCATAGAGCCAACAGCACCCATAGAGAGAACAACACCTATAGAGCGAAGAGCACTCATAGAGCCAGCAGCACCCATAGAGGGAACAGCACCCATAGAGAGAACAGCACCCATAGAGAGAACCTTACCCATAGAGCCAACAGCGCCCATAGAGAGAACATTACCCATAGAGCCAACAGCGCCCATAGAGGGAACAGCACCCATAGAGAGAACAGCACCCATAGAGCCAACAGCACCCATAGAGAGAACAGCACCCATAGAGCCAACAGCACCCATAGAGCCAACAGCACCCATAGAGCCAACAGCACCCATAGAGAGAACAGCACCCATAGAGCCAACAGCACCCATAGAGAGAACAGCACCCATAGAGCCAACAGCACCCATAGAGAGAACATTACCCATAGAGCCAACAGCGCCCATAGAGGGAACAGCACCCATAAAGAGAACAGCACCCATAGAGCCAACAGCACCCATAGAGAGAACAGCACCCATAGAGCCAACAGCACCCACAGAGCCAACAGCACCCATAGAGAGAACAGCACCCATAGAGCCAACAGCACCCATAGAGAGAACAGCACCCATAGAGCCAACTGCACCCATAGAGAGAACAGCACCCAGAGAGCCAAGAGCACCCATAGAGAGAACAGCACCCATAGAGAGAACAGCACCCATAGAGCTAACAGCACCCATAGAGCCAACAGCAGCCTTAGAGAGAACAGCACCCATAGAGAGAACAGCACCCATAGAACCAACAGCACCCATAGAGCCAAGAGCAGCCATAGAGAGAACAGCACCCATAGAGCCAACAGTACCCATAGAGCCAACAACACCCATAGAGGGAACAGCAGCCATAGAGCCAACAGTACCCATAGAGGGAACAGCACCCATAGAGCCAACAGCACCCATAGAGCCAACAGCACCCATAGAGAGAACAGCACCCATAGAGAGAACAGCTCCCATAGAGCCAACAGCACCCATAGAGAGAACAGCAGCCATAGAGACAACAGCACCCATAGAGCCAACAGCACCCATAGAGAAAACAGCAACCATAGAGGGAACAGCACCCATAGAGCCAACAGCACCCATAGAGCCAACAGCACCCATAGAGCCAACAGCAACCATAGAAAGAACAGCACCCATAGAAAGAACAGCACCCATACAGCCAACAGCACCCATAGAGAGAACAGCACCCATAGAGATAAAAGCACTCATAGAGCCAACAGCACCCATAGAGGGAACAGCACCCATAAGGAAAACAGCACCCATAGAGGGAACAGCACCCATAGAGCCAAAAGCACCCATAGAGCCAACAGCACCCATAGAGAGAACAGCACCCATAGAGCCAACAGCACCCATAGAGAGAACAGCACCCATAGAGCCAACAGCACCCATAGAGCCAACAGCACCCATAGAGAGAACAGCACCCATAGAGCCAACAGCACCCACAGAGGGAACAGCACCCATAGAGAGAACAGCACCCATAGAGAAAACAGCACCCATAGAGGGAACACCACCCATAGAGCCAACAGCACCCATAGAGCTAACAGGACCCATAGAGCCAACAGCACCCATAGAGGGAACAGCACCCATAGAGAAAACAGCACCCATAGAGAAAACAGCACCCATAGAGGGAACACCACCCATAGAGCCAAAAGCACCCATAGAGCCAACAGCACCCATGGAAAAAACAGCACCCATAGAGCCAACAGCACCCATAGAGAGAAGAGCACCCATAGAGCCAACAGCACCCATAGAGAGAACAGCAGCCATAGAGCCAACAGCACCCATAGAGAGAACAGCACCCATAGAGCCAAAAGCACCCATAGAGGGAACAGAACCCATAGAGCCAACAGCACCCATAGAGCCAACAGCACCCATAGAGAAAACAGCAACCATAGATGGAACAGCACCCATAGAGCCAACAGCACCCATAGAGAGAACAGCACCCATAGAGCCAAAAGCACCCATAGAGGGAACAGCATCCATAGAGAGAACAGCACCCATAGAGCCAACAGCACCCATAGAGCCAACAGCACCCATAGAGCCAACAGCACCCATAGAGAGAACAGCACCCATAGAGCCAACAGCAGCCATAGAGAGAACAGCACCCATAGAGCCAACAGCACCCATAGAGAGAACAGCACCCAGAGAGCCAAGAGCACCCATAGAGAGAACAGCACCCATAGAGCTAACAGCACCCATAGAGCCAACAGCAGCCTTAGAGAGAACAGCACCCATAGAGAGAACAGCACCCATAGAACCAACAGCACCCATAGAGCCAAGAGCAGCCATAGAGAGAACAGCACCCATAGAGCCAACAGTACCCATAGAGCCAACAACACCCATAGAGGGAACAGCAGCCATAGAGCCAACAGTACCCATAGAGGGAACAGCACCCATAGAGCCAACAGCACCCATAGAGCCAACAGCACCCATAGAGAGAACAGCACCCATAGAGAGAACAGCTCCCATAGAGCCAACAGGACCCATAGAGAGAACAGCAGCCATAGAGACAACAGCACCCATAGAGCCAACAGCACCCATAGAGAAAACAGCAACCATAGAGGGAACAGCACCCATAGAGCCAACAGCACCCATAGAGCCAACAGCACCCATAGAGCCAACAGCAACCATAGAAAGAACAGCACCCATAGAAAGAACAGCACCCATACAGCCAACAGCACCCATAGAGAGAACAGCACCCATAGAGATAAAAGCACTCATAGAGCCAACAGCACCCATAGAGGGAACAGCACCCATAAGGAAAACAGCACCCAAAGAGGGAACAGCACCCATAGAGCCAAAAGCACCCATAGAGCCAACAGCACCCATAGAGAGAACAGCACCCATAGAGCCAACAGCACCCATAGAGAGAACAGCACCCATAGAGCCAACAGCACCCACAGAGGGAACAGCACCCATAGAGAGAACAGCACCCATAGAGAAAACAGCACCCATAGAGGGAACACCACCCATAGAGCCAACAGCACCCATAGAGCTAACAGGACCCATAGAGCCAACAGCACCCATAGAGGGAACAGCACCCATAGAGAAAACAGCACCCATAGAGAAAACAGCACCCATAGAGGGAACACCACCCATAGAGCCAAAAGCACCCATAGAGCCAACAGCACCCATGGAAAAAACAGCACCCATAGAGCCAACAGCACCCATAGAGAGAAGAGCACCCATAGAGCCAACAGCACCCATAGAGAGAACAGCAGCCATAGAGCCAACAGCACCCATAGAGAGAACAGCACCCATAGAGCCAAAAGCACCCATAGAGGGAACAGAACCCATAGAGCCAACAGCACCCATAGAGCCAACAGCACCCATAGAGAAAACAGCAACCATAGATGGAACAGCACCCATAGAGCCAACAGCACCCATAGAGAGAACAGCACCCATAGAGCCAAAAGCACCCATAGAGGGAACAGCATCCATAGAGAGAACAGCACCCATAGAGCCAATAGCACCCATAGAGAGAACAGCACCCATAGAGCCAACAGCACCCATAGAGCCAACAGCACCCATAAAGAGAACAGAACACATAGAGCCAACAGCACCCATAGAGAGAACAGCACCCATAGAGCCAACAGCACCCATAGAGCCAACAGCACCCATAGAGGGAACAGCACCCATAGAGAAAACAGCACCCATAGAGAGATCAGCACCCAAAGAGAAAATAGCACCCATGGATGGAACAGCACCCACAGAGCCAACAGCACCCATAGAGCCAAGAGCACCCATAGAGCCAACAGCACCCATAGTCCCAAGAGCACCCATAGAGAGAACAGCACCCATAGAGCCGACAGCACCCATAGAGGGAACAGCACCCATAGAGAAAACAGCACCCATAGAGCCAACAGCAACCATAGAAAGAACAGCACTCATAGAGAGAACAGCACCCATAGAGCCAACAGCACCCATAGAGAGAACAGCACCCATAGAGAAAACAGCATGCATAGAGCCAACAGCACCCATAGAGAGAACAGCACCCATAGAGCCAACAACACCCATAGAGAGAACAGCACCCATAGAGCCAACAGCACCCATAGAGCCAACAGCACCCATAGAGCCAACAGCACCCATAGAGAGAACAGCACACATAGAACCAACAGCACCAATAGAGAGAACAGCACCCATAGAGCCAACAGCACCCATAGAGAGAACAGCACCCATAGAGCCAACAGCACCCATAGAGCCAACAGCACCCATAGATCCAACAGCACCCATAGAGAGAACAGCATTCATAGAGCCAACAGCACCCATAGAGAGAACAGCAGCCATAGAGACAACAGCACCCATAGAGCCAACAGCACCCATAGAGGGAACAGCACCCATAGAGGGAACAGCACCCATAGAGCCAACAGCACCCATAGAGCCAACAGCACACATAGACCCAAGAGCACCCATAGAGAGAACAGCACTCATAGAGCCGACAGCACCCATAGAGAGAACAGCAGCCATAGAGACAACAGCACCCATAGAGCCAACAGCACCCATAGAGAAAACAGCAACCATAGAGGGAACAGCACCCATAGAGCCAACAGCACCCATAGAGCCAACAGCACCCATAGAGCCAACAGCAACCATAGAAAGAACAGCACCCATAGAAAGAACAGCACCCATACAGCCAACAGCACCCATAGAGAGAACAGCACCCATAGAGAGAACAGCTCCCATAGAGCCAACAGCACCCATGGAGAGAATAGCACCCATAGAGGGAACAGCACCCATAGAGCCAACAGCACCCATAGAGAGAACAGCACCCATAGAGTGAACAGCACCCATAGAGCCAACAGCACCCATAGAGAGAACAGCACCCATAGAGCCAACAGCACCCATAGAGAAAAGCACCCATAGAGAGAACAGCACCCATAGAGCCAACAGCACCCATAGAGCCAACAACACCCATAGAGAGAAAAGCACTCATAGAGCCAACAGCACCCATAAAGCCAACAGCACCCATAGAGGGAACAGCACCCATAGAGACAAAAGCACCCATAGAGCCAACAGCACCCATGGAGAGAACAGCACCCATAGAGCCAACAGCACCCATAGAGAGATCAGCACCCATACAGCCAACAGCACCCATAGAGCCAACAGCACCCATAGAGAGGACAGCACCCATAGAGCCAACAGCACCCATAGAGAGAACAGCACCCATAGAGCCAACAGCACCCACAGAGGGAACAGCACCCATAGAGAGAACAGCACCCATAGAGCCAACAGGACCCATAGAGCCAACAGCACCCATAGAGGGAACAGCACCCATAGAGAAAACAGCACCCATAGAGAAAACAGCACCCATAGAGGGAACACCACCCATAGAGCCAAAAGCACCCATAGAGCCAACAGCACCCATGGAGAAAACAGCACCCATAGAGCCAACAGCACCCATAGAGAGAACAGCACCCATAGAGCTAACAGCACCCATAGAGCCAAGAGCTCTCATAGAGCCAACAGCACCCATAGAGCCAAGAGCACCCATAGAGTGAACAGCACCCATAGAGCCAACAGCACCCATAGAGCCAACAGCACCAATAGAGAGAACAGCACCCATAGAGCCAACAGCACCCATAGAGAGAACAGCACCCATAGAGCCAACAGCACCCATAGAGAGAACAGCACCCATAGAGCCAACAGCACCCATAGAGAGAACAACACCTATAGAGCGAAGAGCACTCATAGAGCCAGCAGCACCCATAGAGGGAACAGCACCCATAGAGAGAACAGCACCCATAGAGCCAACAGCTCCCATAGAGAGAACAGCACCCATAGAGGGAACAGCACCCATAGAGCCGACAGCACCCATAGAGAGAACAGCACCCATAGAGAGAACATTCCCCATAGAGCCAACAGCGCCCATAGAGAGAACATTACCCATAGAGCCAACAGCGCCCATAGAGGGAACAGCACCCATAGAGAGAACAGCACCCATAGAGCCAACAGCACCCATAGAGAGAACAGCACCCATAGAGCCAACAGCACCCATAGAGAGAACAGCACCCATAGAGCCAACAGCACCCATAGAGAGAACACCACCCATAGAGGCAACAGAACCCATAGAGAGAACAGCACCCAGAGAGCCAAGAGCACCCATAGAGAGAACAGCACCCATAGAGAGAACAGCACCCATAGAGCTAACAGCATTCATAGAGCCAAGAGCAGCCATAGAGAGAACAGCACCCAGAGAGCCAACAGCACTCATAGAGAGAACAGCACCCATAGAGATAACAGCACCCATAGAGCCAACAGCACTCATAGAGCTAACAGCACCCATAGAGGCAACAGCACCCATAGAGCCAACAGCACCCATAGAGGCAACAGCACACATAGAGGGAACAGCAGCCATAGAGCTAACTGCACCCATAGAGAGAACAGCACCTATAGAGCTAACAGCACCCATAGAGCCAAAATCTCTCATAGAGCCAACAGCACCCATAGAGCCAAGAGCACCCATAGACGGAACAGCACCCATAGAGCCAACAGCACCCATAGAGCCAACAGCACACATAGAGAGAACAGCACCGATAGAGCCGACAGCACCCATAGAGAGAACAGCACCTATAGAGAGAACAGCACACATAGAGCCAACAGCACCCATAGAGGGAACAGCACCCATAGAGCCAACAGCACCCATAGAGAGAACAGCACCCATAGAGCTAACAGCACCCATAGAGCCAAGAGCTCTCATAGAGCCAACAGCACCCATAGAGCCAAGAGCACCCATAGAGTGAACAGCACCCATAGAGCCAACAGCACCCATAGAGCCAACAGCACCAACAGAGAGAACAGCACCCATAGAGCCAACAGCACCCATAGAGAGAACAGCACCCATAGAGCCAACAGCACCCATAGAGAGAACAACACCTATAGAGCGAAGAGCACTCATAGAGCCAGCAGCACCCATAGAGGGAACAGCACCCATAGAGAGAACAGCAGCCATAGAGCCAACAGCTCCCATAGAGAGAACAGCACCCATAGAGGGAACATCACCCATAGAGCAGACAGCACCCATAGGGAGAACAGCACCCATAGAGAGAACATTACCCATAGAGCCAACAGCGCCCATAGAGAGAACATTACCCATAGAGCCAACAGCGCCCATAGAGGGAACAGCACCCATAGAGAGAACAGCACCCATAGAGCCAACAGCACCCATAGAGAGAACAGCACCCATAGAGCCAACAGCACCCATAGAGCCAACAGCACCCATTGAGAGAACAACACCCATAGAGCCAACAGCACCCATAGAGAGAACAGCACCCATAGAGCCAACAGCACCCATAGAGCCAACAGCACCCATAAAGAGAACAGAACACATAGAGCCAACAGCACCCATAGAGAGAACAGCACACATAGAGCCAACAGCACCCATAGAGCCAACAGCACCCATAGAGGGAACAGCACCCATAGAGAAAACAGCACCCATAGAGAGATCAGCACCCAAAGAGAAAATAGCACCCATGGATGGAACAGCACCCACAGAGCCAACAGCACCCATAGAGCCAACAGCACCCATAGTCCCAAGAGCACCCATAGAGAGAACAGCACCCATAGAGCCGACAGCACCCATAGAGGGAACAGCACCCATAGAGAAAACAGCACCCATAGAGCCAACAGCAACCATAGAAAGAACAGCACTCATAGAGAGAACAGCACCCATAGAGCCAACAGCACCCATAGAGAGAACAGCACCCATAGAGAAAACAGCACGCATAGAGCCAACAGCACCCATAGAGAGAACAGCACCCATAGAGCCAACAACACCCATAGAGAGAACAGCACCCATAGAGCCAACAGCACCCATAGAGCCAACAGCACCCATAGAGCCAACAGCACCCATAGAGAGAACAGCACACATAGAACCAACAGCACCAATAGAGAGAACAGCACCCATAGAGCCAACAGCACCCATAGAGAGAACAGCACCCATAGAGCCAACAGCACCCATAGAGCCAACAGCACCCATAGAGAGAACAGCACGCATAGAGCCAACAGCACCCATAGAGAGAACAGCACCCATAGAGCCAACAACACCCATAGAGAGAACAGCACCCATAGAGCCAACAGCACCCATAGAGCCAACAGCACCCATAGAGCCAACAGCACCCATAGAGAGAACAGCACACATAGAACCAACAGCACCAATAGAGAGAACAGCACCCATAGAGCCAACAGCACCCATAGAGAGAACAGCACCCATAGAGCCAACAGCACCCATAGAGAGAACAGCACCCATAGAGCCAACAGCACCCATAGAGCCAACAGCACCCATAGAGAGAACAGCATTCATAGAGCCAACAGCACCCATAGAGAGAACAGCAGCCATAGAGACAACAGCACCCATAGAGCCAACAGCACCCATAGAGGGAACAGCACCCATAGAGGGAACAGCACCCATAGAGCCAACAGCACCCATAGAGCCAACAGCACACATAGACCCAAGAGCACCCATAGAGAGAACAGCACTCATAGAGCCGACAGCACCCATAGAGAGAACAGCAGCCATAGAGACAACAGCATCCATAGAGCCAACAGCACCCATAGAGAAAACAGCAACCATAGAGGGAACAGCACCCATAGAGCCAACAGCACCCATAGAGCCAACAGCACCCATAGAGCCAACAGCAACCATAGAAAGAACAGCACCCATAGAAAGAACAGCACCCATACAGCCAACAGCACCCATAGAGAGAACAGCACCCATAGAGAGAACAGCTCCCATAGAGCCAACAGCACCCATGGAGAGAATAGCACCCATAGAGGGAACAGCACCCATAGAGCCAACAGCACCCATAAAGAGAACAGCACCCATAGAGTGAACAGCACCCATAGAGCCAACAGCACCCATAGAGAGAACAGCACCCATAGAGCCAACAGCACCCATAGAGAACAGCACCCATAGAGAGAACAGCACCCATAGAGCCAACAGCACCCATAGAGCCAACAGCACCCATAGAGAGAAAAGCACTCATAGAGCCAACAGAACCCATAAATCCAACAGCACCCATAGAGGGAACAGCACCCATAGAGACAAAAGCACCCATAGAGCCAACAGCACCCATGGAGAGAACAGCACCCATACAGCCAACAGCACCCATAGAGAGAACAGCACCCATAGAGTGAACAGCACCCATAGAGCCAACAGCACCCATAGAGAGAACAGCACCCATAGAGCCAACAGCACCCATAGAGAACAGCACCCATAGAGAGAACAGCACCCATAGAGCCAACAGCACCCATAGAGCCAACAGCACCCATAGAGAGAAAAGCACTCATAGAGCCAACAGCACCCATAGAGGGAACAGCACCCATAGAGACAAAAGCACCCATAGAGCCAACAGCACCCATGGAGAGAACAGCACCCATAGAGCCAACAGCACCCATAGAGAGAACAGCACCCATAGAGCCAACAGCACCCATAGAGCCAACAGCACCCATAGAGAGAACAGCACCCATAGAGCCAACAGCACCCATAGAGAGAACAGCACCCATAGAGCCAACAGCACCCATAGAGAGAACAGCACCCATAGAGCCAACAGCACCCATAGAGAGAACAACACCTATAGAGCGAAGAGCACTCATAGAGCCAGCAGCACCCATAGAGGGAACAGCACCCATAGAGAGAACAGCACCCATAGAGGCAACAGCTCCCATAGAGGGAACAGCACCCATAGAGCCGACAGCACCCATAGAGAGAACAGCGCCCATAGAGAGAACATTCCCCATAGAGCCAACAGCGCCCATAGAGAGAACATTTACCCATAGAGCCAACAGCGCCCATAGAGGGAACAGCACCCATAGAGAGAACAGCACCCATAGAGCCAACAGCACCCATAGAGAGAACAGCACCCATAGAGCCAACAGCACCCATAGAGAGAACAGCACCCATAGAGCCAACAGCACCCATAGAGAGAACAGCACCCATAGAGGCAACAGCACCCATAGAGAGAACAGCACCCAGAGAGCCAAGAGCGCCCATAGAGAGAACAGCACCCATAGAGAGAACAGCACCCATAGAGCTAACAGCACCCATAGAGCCAAGAGCAGCCATACAGAGAACAGCACCCAGAGAGCCAACAGCACTCATAGAGAGAACAGCACCCATAGAGATAACAGCACCCATAGAGCCAAAAGCACTCATAGAGCTAACAGCACCCATAGAGGCAATAGCACCCATAGAGCCAACAGCACCCATAGAGCCAACAGCACACACAGAGGGAACAGCACACATAGAACCAACAGCACCAATAGAGAGAACAGCACCCATAGAGCCAACAGCACCCATAGAGAGAACAGCACCCATAGAGCCAACAGCACCCATAGAGCCAACAGCACCCATAGAGAGAACAGCATTCATAGAGCCAACAGCACCCATAGAGAGAACAGCAGCCATAGAGACAACAGCACCCATAGAGCCAACAGCACCCATAGAGGGAACAGCACCCATAGAGCCAACAGCACCAATAGACCCAAGAGCACCCATAGAGAGAACAGCACTCATAGAGCCGACAGCACCCATAGAGAGAACAGCAGCCATAGAGACAACAGCATCCATAGAGCCAACAGCACCCATAGAGAAAACAGCAACCATAGAGGGAACAGCACCCATAGAGCCAACAGCACCCATAGAGCCAACAGCACCCATAGAGCCAACAGCAACCATAGAAAGAACAGCACCCATAGAAAGAACAGCACCCATACAGCCAACAGCACCCATAGAGAGAACAGCACCCATAGAGAGAACAGCACCCATAGAGCCAACAGCACCCATAGAGAGAACAGCACCCATAGAGTGAACAGCACCCATAGAGCCAACAGCACCCATAGAGAGAACAGCACCCATAGAGCCAACAGCACCCATAGAGAACAGCACCCATAGAGAGAACAGCACCCATAGAGCCAACAGCACCCATAGAGCCAACAGCACCCATAGAGCCAACAGCACCCATAGAGAGAAAAGCACTCATAGAGCCAACAGCACCCATAAAGCCAACAGCACCCATAGAGGGAACAGCACCCATAGAGACAAAAGCACCCATAGAGCCAACAGCACCCATGGAGAGAACAGCACCCATAGAGCCAACAGCACCCATAGAGAGAACAGCACCCATAGAGTGAACAGCACCCATAGAGCCAACAGCACCCATAGAGAGAACAGCACCCATAGAGCCAACAGCACCCATAGAGAACAGCACCCATAGAGAGAACAGCACCCATAGAGCCAACAGCACCCATAAAGCCAACAGCACCCATAGAGAGAAAAGCACTCATAGAGCCAACAGCACCCATAGAGGGAACAGCACCCATAGAGACAAAAGCACCCATAGAGCCAACAGCACCCATGGAGAGAACAGCACCCATAGAGCCAACAGCACCCATAGAGAGAACAGCACCCATAGAGCCAACAGCACCCATAGAGCCAACAGCACCCATAGAGAGAACAGCACCCATAGAGCCAACGGCACCCATAGAGAGAACAGCACCCATAGAGCCAACAGGACCCATAGAGAGAACAGCACCCATAGAGCCAACAGCACCCATAGAGAGAACAACACCTATAGAGCGAAGAGCACTCATAGAGCCAGCAGCACCCATAGAGGGAACAGCACCCATATAGAGAACAGCACCCATAGAGGCAACAGCTCCCATAGAGGGAACAGCACCCATAGAGCCGACAGCACCCATAGAGAGAACAGCACCCATAGAGAGAACATTCCCCATAGAGCCAACAGCGCCCATAGAGAGAACATTTACCCATAGAGCCAACAGCGCCCATAGAGGGAACAGCACCCATAGAGAGAACAGCACCCATAGAGCCAACAGCACCCATAGAGAGAACAGCACCCATAGAGCCAACAGCACCCATAGAGAGAACAGCACCCATAGAGCCAACAGCACCCATAGAGAGAACAGCACCCATAGAGGCAACAGCACCCATAGAGAGAACAGCACCCAGAGAGCCAAGAGCACCCATAGAGAGAACAGCACCCATAGAGAGAACAGCACCCATAGAGCTAACAGCACCCATAGAGCCAAGAGCAGCCATAGAGAGAACAGCACCCATAGAGCCAACAGCACTCATAGAGAGAACAGCACCCATAGAGATAACAGCACCCATAGAGCCAACAGCACTCATAGAGCTAACAGCACCCATAGAGGCAATAGCACCCATAGAGCCAACAGCACCCATAGAGAGAACAGCACCTATAGAGCTAACAGCACCCATAGAGCCAAAATCTCTCAAAGAGCCAACAGCACCATAGAGCCAAGAGCACCCATAGAGGGAACAGCGCCCATAGAGCCAACAGCACCCATAGAGCCAACAGCACCAATAGAGAGAACAGCACCCAAAGAGCCAACAGCACCCATAGAGAGAACAGCACCCATAGAGCTAACAGCACCCATAGAGCCAAGAGCTCTCATAGAGCCAACAGCACCCATAGAGCCAAGAGCACCCATAGAGTGAACAGCACCCATAGAGCCAACAGCACCCATAGAGCCAACAGCACCAATAGAGAGAACAGCACCCATAGAGCCAACAGCACCCATAGAGAGAACAGCACCCATAGAGCCAACAGCAGCCATAGAGAGAACAGCACCCATAGAGCCAACAGCACCCATAGAGAGAACAACACCTATAGAGCGAAGAGCACTCATAGAGCCAGCAGCACCCATAGAGGGAACAGCACCCATAGAGAGAACAGCACCCATAGAGCCAACAGCTCCCATAGAGAGAACAGCACCCATAGAGGGAACAGCACCCATAGAGCCGACAGCACCCATAGAGAGAACAGCACCCATAGAGAGAACATTCCCCATAGAGCCAACAGCGCCCATAGAGAGAACAGCACCCATAGAGCCAACAGCACCCATAGAGAGAACAGCACCCATAGAGCCAACAGCACCCATAGAGAGAACAGCAGCCATAGAGGCAACAGCACCCATAGAGAGAACAGCACCCAGAGAGCCAAGAGCACCCATAGAGAGAACAGCACCCATAGAGAGAACAGCACCCATAGAGCTAACAGCACCCATAGAGCCAAGAGCAGCCATAGAGAGAACAGCACCCATAGAGCCAACAGCACTCATAGAGAGAACAGCACCCATAGAGATAACAGCACCCATAGAGCCAACAGCACT
The DNA here is from genome assembly GCF_037157495.1 of Lathamus discolor. Taxonomy (NCBI): domain Eukaryota; kingdom Metazoa; phylum Chordata; class Aves; order Psittaciformes; family Psittacidae; genus Lathamus; species Lathamus discolor. Next base: position 795,993 of record NC_088908.1, read on the forward strand.
CATAGAGCTAACAGCACCCATAAAGGCAACAGCACCCATAGAGCCAACAGCACCCATAGAGGCAACAGCACACATAGAGGGAACAGCAGCCATAGAGCCAACAGCACCCATAGAGCCAACAGCACCAATAGAGAGAACAGCACCCAAAGAGCCAACAGCACACATAGAGAGAACAGCACCGATAGAGCCAACAGCACCCATAGAGAGAACAGCACACATAGAGCCAACAGCACCCATAGAGGGAACAGCACCCATAGAGCCAACAGCACCCATAGAGAGAACAGCACCCATAGAGCTAACAGCACCCATAGAGCCAAGAGCTCTCATAGAGCCAACAGCACCCATAGAGCCAAGAGCACCCATAGAGTGAACAGCACCCATAGAGCCAACAGCACCCATAGAGCCAACAGCACCAATAGAGAGAACAGCACCCATAGAGCCAACAGCACCCATAGAGAGAACAGCACCCATAGAGCCAACAGCACCCATAGAGAGAACAACACCTATAGAGCGAAGAGCACTCATAGAGCCAGCAGCACCCATAGAGGGAACAGCACCCATAGAGAGAACAGCAGCCATAAAGCCAACAGCTCCCATAGAGAGAACAGCACCCATAGAGGGAACAGCACCCATAGAGCCGACAGCACCCATAGAGTGAACAGCACCCATAGAGAGAACATTACCCATAGAGCCAACAGCGCCCATAGAGGGAACAGCACCCATAGAGAGAACAGCACCCATAGAGAGAACAGCACCCATAGAGCCAACAGCACCCATAAGGCCAACAGCACCCATAGAGAGAACAGCACCCATAGAGCCAACAGCACCCATAGAGAGAACAGCACCCATAGAGCCAACAGCACCCATAGAGCCAACAGCACCCATAAAGAGAACAGAACACATAGAGCCAACAGCACCCATAGAGAGAACAGCACCCATAGAGCCAACAGCACCCATAGAGCCAACAGCACCCATAGAGGGAACAGCACCCATAGAGAAAACAGCACCCATAGAGAGATCAGCACCCAAAGAGAAAATAGCACCCATGGATGGAACAGCACCCACAGAGCCAACAGCACCCATAGAGCCAACAGCACCCATAGAGCCAACAGCACCCATAGTCCCAAGAGCACCCATAGAGAGAACAGCACCCATAGAGCCGACAGCACCCATAGAGGGAACAGCACCCATAGAGAAAACAGCACCCATAGAGCCAACAGCAACCATAGAAAGAACAGCACTCATAGAGAGAACAGCACCCATAGAGCCAACAGCACCCATAGAGAGAACAGCACCCATAGAGAAAACAGCACGCATAGAGCCAACAGCACCCATAGAGAGAACAGCACCCATAAAGCCAACAACACCCATAGAGAGAACAGCACCCATAGAGCAAACAGCACCCATAGAGCCAACAGCACCCATAGAGAGAACAGCACCCATAGAACCAACAGCACCAATAGAGAGAACAGCACCCATAGAGCCAACAGCACCCATAGAGAGAACAGCACCCATAGAGCCAACAGCACCCATAGAGAGAACAGCACCCATAGAGCCAACAGCACCCATAGAGCCAACAGCACCCATAGAGAGAACAGCATTCATAGAGCCAACAGCACCCATAGAGAGAACAGCAGCCATAGAGACAACAGCACCCATAGAGCCAACAGCACCCATGGAGAGAACAGCACCCATAGAGCCAACAGAACCCATAGAGCCAACAGCACCCATAGAGCCAACAGCACCCATAGACCCAAGAGCACCCATAGAGAGAACAGCACTCATAGAGCCGAAAGCACCCATAGAGAGAACAGCAGCCATAGAGACAACAGCATCCATAGAGCCAACAGCACCCATAGAGAAAACAGCAACCATAGAGGGAACAGCACCCATAGAGCCAACAGCACCCATAGAGCCAACAGCACCCATAGAGCCAACAGCAACCATAGAAAGAACAGCACCCATAGAAAGAACAGCACCCATACAGCCAACAGCACCCATAGAGAGAACAGCACCCATAGAGAGAACAGCTCCCATAGAGCCAACAGCACCCATGGAGAGAATAGCACCCATAGAGGGAACAGCACCCATAGAGCCAACAGCACCCATAGAGCCAACAGCACCCATAGAGTGAACAGCACCCATAGAGCCAACAGCACCCATAGAGAGAACAGCACCCATAGAGCCAACAGCACCCATAGAGAACAGCACCCATAGAGAGAACAGCACCCATAGAGCCAACAGCACCCATAGAGCCAACAGCACCCATAGAGTCAACAGCACCCATAGAGAGAAAAGCACTCATAGAGCCAACAGCACCCATAAAGCCAACAGCACCCATAGAGGGAACAGCACCCATAGAGACAAAAGCACCCATAGAGCCAACAGCACCCATGGAGAGAACAGCACCCATAGAGCCAACAGCACCCATAGAGAGAACAGCACCCATAGAGTGAACAGCACCCATAGAGCCAACAGCACCCATAGAGAGAACAGCACCCATAGAGCCAACAGCACCCATAGAGAACAGCACCCATAGAGAGAACAGCACCCATAGAGCCAACAGCACCCATAGAGCCAACAGCACCCATAGAGAGAAAAGCACTCATAGAGCCAACAGCACCCATAGAGGGAACAGCACCCATAGAGCCAACAGCACCCATAGAGCCAACAGCACCCATGGAGAGAACAGCACCCATAGAGCCAACAGCACCCATAGAGAGAACAGCGCCCATAGAGCCAACAGGACCCATAGAGCCAACAGCACCCATAGAGAGAACAGCACCCATAGAGCCAACAGCACCCATAGAGAGAACAGCACCCATAGAGCCAACAGCACCCATAGAGAGAACAGCACCCATAGAGCCAACAGCACCCATAGAGAGAACAACACCTATAGAGCGAAGAGCACTCATAGAGCCAGCAGCACCCTTAGAGGGAACAGCACCCATAGAGAGAACAGCACCCATAGAGGCAACAGCTCCCATAGAGAGAACAGCACCCATAGAGGGAACAGCACCCATAGAGCCGACAGCACCCATAGAGAGAACAGCACCCATAGAGAGAACATTCCCCATAGAGCCAACAGCGCCCATAGAGAGAACATTACCCATAGAGCCAACAGCGCCCATAGAGGGAACAGCACCCATAGAGAGAACAGCACCCATAGAGCCAACAGCACCCATAGAGAGAACAGCACCCATAGAGCCAACAGCACCCATAGAGAGAACAGCACCCATAGAGTCAACAGCACCCATAGAGAGAACAGCACCTATAGAGGCAACAGCACCCATAGAGAGAACAGCACCCAGAGAGCCAAGAGCACCCATAGAGAGAACAGCACCCATAGAGAGAACAGCACCCATAGAGCTAACAGCACCCATAGAGCCAAGAGCAGCCATAGAGAGAACAGCACCCATAGAGCCAACAGCACTCATAGAGAGAACAGCACCCATAGAGATAACAGCACCCATAGAGCCAACAGCACTCATAGAGCTAACAGCACCCATAGAGGCAATAGCACCCATAGAGCCAACAGCACCCATAGAGCCAACAGCACACATAGAGGGAACAGCAGCCATAGAGCCAACAGCACCCATAGAGAGAACAGCACCTATAGAGCTAACAGCACCCATAGAGCCAAAATCTCTCAAAGAGCCAACAGCACCCATAGAGCCAAGAGCACCCATAGAGGGAACAGCGCCCATAGAGCCAACAGCACCCATAGAGCCAACAGCACCAATAGAGAGAACAGCACCCAAAGAGCCAACAGCACCCATAGATAGAACAGCACCCATAGAGCTAACAGCACCCATAGAGCCAAGAGCTCTCATAGAGCCAACAGCACCCATAGAGCCAAGAGCACCCATAGAGTGAACAGCACCCATAGAGCCAACAGCACCCATAGAGCCAACAGCACCAATAGAGAGAACAGCACCCATAGAGCCAACAGCACCCACAGAGAGAACAGCACCCATAGAGCCAACAGCACCCATAGAGAGAACAACACCTATAGAGCGAAGAGCACTCATAGAGCCAGCAGCACCCATAGAGGGAACAGCACCCATAGAGAGAACAGCAGCCATAGAGCCAACAGCTCCCATAGAGAGAACAGCACCCATAGAGGGAACAGCACCCATAGAGCCGACAGCACCCATAGAGAGAACAGCACCCATAGAGAGAACAGCATCCATAGAGCCAACAGCACCCATAGAGAGAACAGCTCCCATAGAGAGAACAGCTCCCATAGAGCCAACAGCACCCATAGAGAGAACAGCACCCATAGAGAGAACAGCATCCATAGAGCCAACAGCACCCATAGAGAGAACAGCTCCCATAGAGCCAACAGCACCCATAGAGCCAACAGCACCCATAGAGAGAACAGCACCCATAGAGCCAACAGCACCCATAGAGAGAACAGCACCCAGAGAGCCAAGAGCACCCATAGAGAGAACAGCACCCATAGAGCTAACAGCACCCATAGAGCCAACAGCAGCCTTAGAGAGAACAGCACCCATAGAGAGAACAGCACCCATAGAGCCAACAGCTCCCATAGAGCCAAGAGCAGCCATAGAGAGAATAGCACCCATAGAGCCAACAGCACTCATAGAGAGAACAGCACCCATAGAGATAACAGCACCCATAGAGCCAACAGCACTCATAGAGAGAACCGCACCCATAGAGGCAACAGCAACCATAGAAAGAACAGCACTCATAGAGAGAACAGCACCCATAGAGCCAACAGCACCCATAGAGGGAACAGCACCCATAGAGAAAACAGCACGCATAGAGCCAACAGCACCCATAGAGAGAACAGCACCCATAGAGCCAACAACACCCATAGAGAGAACAGCACCCATAGAGCCAACAGCACCCATAGAGCCAACAGCACCCATAGAGAGAACAGCACCCATAGAACCAACAGCACCAATAGAGAGAACAGCACCCATAGAGCCAACAGCACCCATAGAGAGAACAGCACCCATAGAGCCAACAGCACCCATAGAGAGAACAGCACCCATAGAGCCAACAGCACCCATAGAGCCAACAGCACCCATAGAGAGAACAGCATTCATAGAGCCAACAGCACCCATAGAGAGAACAGCAGCCATAGAGACAACAGCACCCATAGAGCCAACAGCACCCATGGAGAGAACAGCACCCATAGAGCCAACAGAACCCATAGAGCCAACAGCACCCATAGAGCCAACAGCACCCATAGACCCAAGAGCACCCATAGAGAGAACAGCACTCATAGAGCCGAAAGCACCCATAGAGAGAACAGCAGCCATAGAGACAACAGCATCCATAGAGCCAACAGCACCCATAGAGAAAACAGCAACCATAGAGGGAACAGCACCCATAGAGCCAACAGCACCCATAGAGCCAACAGCACCCATAGAGCCAACAGCAACCATAGAAAGAACAGCACCCATAGAAAGAACAGCACCCATACAGCCAACAGCACCCATAGAGAGAACAGCACCCATAGAGAGAACAGCTCCCATAGAGCCAACAGCACCCATGGAGAGAATAGCACCCATAGAGGGAACAGCACCCATAGAGCCAACAGCACCCATAGAGAGAACAGCACCCATAGAGTGAACAGCACCCATAGAGCCAACAGCACCCATAGAGAGAACAGCACCCATAGAGCCAACAGCACCCATAGAGAACAGCACCCATAGAGAGAACAGCACCCATAGAGCCAACAGCACCCATAGAGCCAACAGCACCCATAGAGTCAACAGCACCCATAGAGAGAAAAGCACTCATAGAGCCAACAGCACCCATAAAGCCAACAGCACCCATAGAGGGAACAGCACCCATAGAGACAAAAGCACCCATAGAGCCAACAGCACCCATGGAGAGAACAGCACCCATAGAGCCAACAGCACCCATAGAGAGAACAGCACCCATAGAGTGAACAGCACCCATAGAGCCAACAGCACCCATAGAGAGAACAGCACCCATAGAGCCAACAGCACCCATAGAGAGAACAGCACCCATAGAGCCAACAGCACCCATAGAGCCAACAGCACCCATAGAGAGAAAAGCACTCATAGAGCCAACAGCACCCATAGAGGGAACAGCACCCATAGAGCCAACAGCACCCATAGAGCCAACAGCACCCATGGAGAGAACAGCACCCATAGAGCCAACAGCACCCATAGAGAGAACAGCGCCCATAGAGCCAACAGGACCCATAGAGCCAACAGCACCCATAGAGAGAACAGCACCCATAGAGCCAACAGCACCCATAGAGAGAACAGCACCCATAGAGCCAACAGCACCCATAGAGAGAACAGCACCCATAGAGCCAACAGCACCCATAGAGAGAACAACACCTATAGAGCGAAGAGCACTCATAGAGCCAGCAGCACCCTTAGAGGGAACAGCACCCATAGAGAGAACAGCACCCATAGAGGCAACAGCTCCCATAGAGAGAACAGCACCCATAGAGGGAACAGCACCCATAGAGCCGACAGCACCCATAGAGAGAACAGCACCCATAGAGAGAACATTCCCCATAGAGCCAACAGCGCCCATAGAGAGAACATTACCCATAGAGCCAACAGCGCCCATAGAGGGAACAGCACCCATAGAGAGAACAGCACCCATAGAGCCAACAGCACCCATAGAGAGAACAGCACCCATAGAGCCAACAGCACCCATAGAGAGAACAGCACCTATAGAGGCAACAGCACCCATAGAGAGAACAGCACCCAGAGAGCCAAGAGCACCCATAGAGAGAACAGCACCCATAGAGAGAACAGCACCCATAGAGCTAACAGCACCCATAGAGCCAAGAGCAGCCATAGAGAGAACAGCACCCATAGAGCCAACAGCACTCATAGAGAGAACAGCACCCATAGAGATAACAGCACCCATAGAGCCAACAGCACTCATAGAGCTAACAGCACCCATAGAGGCAATAGCACCCATAGAGCCAACAGCACCCATAGAGAGAAAAGCACTCATAGAGCCAACAGCACCCATAGAGGGAACAGCACCCATAGAGCCAACAGCACCCATAGAGCCAACAGCACCCATGGAGAGAACAGCACCCATAGAGCCAACAGCACCCATAGAGAGAACAGCGCCCATAGAGCCAACAGGACCCATAGAGCCAACAGCACCCATAGAGAGAACAGCACCCATAGAGCCAACAGCACCCATAGAGAGAACAGCACCCATAGAGCCAACAGCACCCATAGAGAGAACAGCACCCATAGAGCCAACAGCACCCATAGAGAGAACAACACCTATAGAGCGAAGAGCACTCATAGAGCCAGCAGCACCCTTAGAGGGAACAGCACCCATAGAGAGAACAGCACCCATAGAGGCAACAGCTCCCATAGAGAGAACAGCACCCATAGAGGGAACAGCACCCATAGAGCCGACAGCACCCATAGAGAGAACAGCACCCATAGAGAGAACATTCCCCATAGAGCCAACAGCGCCCATAGAGAGAACATTACCCATAGAGCCAACAGCGCCCATAGAGGGAACAGCACCCATAGAGAGAACAGCACCTATAGAGCCAACAGCACCCATAGAGAGAACAGCACCCATAGAGCCAACAGCACCCATAGAGAGAACAGCACCCATAGAGCCAACAGCACCCATAGAGAGAACAGCACCTATAGAGGCAACAGCACCCATAGAGAGAACAGCACCCAGAGAGCCAAGAGCACCCATAGAGAGAACAGCACCCATAGAGAGAACAGCACCCATAGAGCTAACAGCACCCATAGAGCCAAGAGCAGCCATAGAGAGAACAGCACCCATAGAGCCAACAGCACTCATAGAGAGAACAGCACCCATAGAGATAACAGCACCCATAGAGCCAACAGCACTCATAGAGCTAACAGCACCCATAGAGGCAATAGCACCCATAGAGCCAACAGCACCCATAGAGCCAACAGCACACATAGAGGGAACAGCAGCCATAGAGCCAACAGCACCCATAGAGAGAACAGCACCTATAGAGCTAACAGCACCCATAGAGCCAAAATCTCTCAAAGAGCCAACAGAACCCATAGAGCCAAGAGCACCCATAGAGGGAACAGCGCCCATAGAGCCAACAGCACCCATAGAGCCAACAGCACCAATAGAGAGAACAGCACCCAAAGAGCCAACAGCACCCATAGATAGAACAGCACCCATAGAGCTAACAGCACCCATAGAGCCAAGAGCTCTCATAGAGCCAACAGCACCCATAGAGCCAAGAGCACCCATAGAGTCAACAGCACCCATAGAGCCAACAGCACCCATAGAGCCAACAGCACCAATAGAGAGAACAGCACCCATAGAGCCAACAGCACCCATAGAGAGAACAGCACCCATAGAGCCAACAGCACCCATAGAGAGAACAACACCTATAGAGCGAAGAGCACTCATAGAGCCAGCAGCACCCATAGAGGGAACAGCACCCATAGAGAGAACAGCACCCATAGAGAGAACAGCATCCATAGAGCCAACAGCACCCATAGAGAGAACAGCTCCCATAGAGCCAACAGCACCCATAGAGCCAACAGCACCCATAGACCCAAGAGCACCCATAGAGAGAACAGCACTCATAGAGCCGAAAGCACCCATAGAGAGAACAGCAGCCATAGAGACAACAGCATCCATAGAGCCAACAGCACCCATAGAGAAAACAGCAACCATAGAGGGAACAGCACCCATAGAGCCAACAGCACCCATAGAGCCAACAGCACCCATAGAGCCAACAGCAACCATAGAAAGAACAGCACCCATAGAAAGAACAGCACCCATACAGCCAACAGCACCCATAGAGAGAACAGCACCCATAGAGAGAACAGCTCCCATAGAGCCAACAGCACCCATGGAGAGAATAGCACCCATAGAGGGAACAGCACCCATAGAGCCAACAGCACCCATAGAGAGAACAGCACCCATAGAGCCAACAGCACCCATAGAGAGAACAGCACCCAGAGAGCCAAGAGCACCCATAGAGAGAACAGCACCCATAGAGCTAACAGCACCCATAGAGCCAACAGCAGCCTTAGAGAGAACAGCACCCATAGAGAGAACAGCACCCATAGAGCCAACAGCTCCCATAGAGCCAAGAGCAGCCATAGAGAGAATAGCACCCATAGAGCCAACAGCACTCATAGAGAGAACAGCACCCATAGAGATAACAGCACCCATAGAGCCAACAGCACTCATAGAGAGAACAGCACCCATAGAGGCAACAGCAACCATAGAAAGAACAGCACTCATAGAGAGAACAGCACCCATAGAGCCAACAGCACCCATAGAGAGAACAGCACCCATAGAGAAAACAGCACGCATAGAGCCAACAGCACCCATAGAGAGAACAGCACCCATAGAGCCAACAACACCCATAGAGAGAACAGCACCCATAGAGCCAACAGCACCCATAGAGCCAACAGCACCCATAGAGAGAACAGCACCCATAGAACCAACAGCACCAATAGAGAGAACAGCACCCATAGAGCCAACAGCACCCATAGAGAGAACAGCACCCATAGAGCCAACAGCACCCATAGAGAGAACAGCACCCATAGAGCCAACAGCACCCATAGAGCCAACAGCACCCATAGAGAGAACAGCATTCATAGAGCCAACAGCACCCATAGAGAGAACAGCAGCCATAGAGACAACAGCACCCATAGAGCCAACAGCACCCATGGAGAGAACAGCACCCATAGAGCCAACAGAACCCATAGAGCCAACAGCACCCATAGAGCCAACAGCACCCATAGACCCAAGAGCACCCATAGAGAGAACAGCACTCATAGAGCCGAAAGCACCCATAGAGAGAACAGCAGCCATAGAGACAACAGCATCCATAGAGCCAACAGCACCCATAGAGAAAACAGCAACCATAGAGGGAACAGCACCCATAGAGCCAACAGCACCCATAGAGCCAACAGCACCCATAGAGCCAACAGCAACCATAGAAAGAACAGCACCCATAGAAAGAACAGCACCCATACAGCCAACAGCACCCATAGAGAGAACAGCACCCATAGAGAGAACAGCTCCCATAGAGCCAACAGCACCCATGGAGAGAATAGCACCCATAGAGGGAACAGCACCCATAGAGCCAACAGCACCCATAGAGAGAACAGCACCCATAGAGTGAACAGCACCCATAGAGCCAACAGCACCCATAGAGAGAACAGCACCCATAGAGCCAACAGCACCCATAGAGAACAGCACCCATAGAGAGAACAGCACCCATAGAGCCAACAGCACCCATAGAGCCAACAGCACCCATAGAGTCAACAGCACCCATAGAGAGAAAAGCACTCATAGAGCCAACAGCACCCATAAAGCCAACAGCACCCATAGAGGGAACAGCACCCATAGAGACAAAAGCACCCATAGAGCCAACAGCACCCATGGAGAGAACAGCACCCATAGAGCCAACAGCACCCATAGAGAGAACAGCACCCATAGAGTGAACAGCACCCATAGAGCCAACAGCACCCATAGAGAGAACAGCACCCATAGAGCCAACAGCACCCTTAGAGAACAGCACCCATAGAGAGAACAGCACCCATAGAGCCAACAGCACCCATAGAGCCAACAGCACCCATAGAGAGAAAAGCACTCATAGAGCCAACAGCACCCATAGAGGGAACAGCACCCATAGAGCCAACAGCACCCATAGAGCCAACAGCACCCATGGAGAGAACAGCACCCATAGAGCCAACAGCACCCATAGAGAGAACAGCGCCCATAGAGCCAACAGGACCCATAGAGCCAACAGCACCCATAGAGAGAACAGCACCCATAGAGCCAACAGCACCCATAGAGAGAACAGCACCCATAGAGCCAACAGCACCCATAGAGAGAACAGCACCCATAGAGCCAACAGCACCCATAGAGAGAACAACACCTATAGAGCGAAGAGCACTCATAGAGCCAGCAGCACCCTTAGAGGGAACAGCACCCATAGAGAGAACAGCACCCATAGAGGCAACAGCTCCCATAGAGAGAACAGCACCCATAGAGGGAACAGCACCCATAGAGCCGACAGCACCCATAGAGAGAACAGCACCCATAGAGAGAACATTCCCCATAGAGCCAACAGCGCCCATAGAGAGAACATTACCCATAGAGCCAACAGCGCCCATAGAGGGAACAGCACCCATAGAGAGAACAGCACCCATAGAGCCAACAGCACCCATAGAGAGAACAGCACCCATAGAGCCAACAGCACCCATAGAGAGAACAGCACCCATAGAGCCAACAGCACCCATAGAGAGAACAGCACCTATAGAGGCAACAGCACCCATAGAGAGAACAGCACCCAGAGAGCCAAGAGCACCCATAGAGAGAACAGCACCCATAGAGAGAACAGCACCCATAGAGCTAACAGCACCCATAGAGCCAAGAGCAGCCATAGAGAGAACAGCACCCATAGAGCCAACAGCACTCATAGAGAGAACAGCACCCATAGAGATAACAGCACCCATAGAGCCAACAGCACTCATAGAGCTAACAGCACCCATAGAGGCAATAGCACCCATAGAGCCAACAGCACCCATAGAGCCAACAGCACACATAGAGGGAACAGCAGCCATAGAGCCAACAGCACCCATAGAGAGAACAGCACCTATAGAGCTAACAGCACCCATAGAGCCAAAATCTCTCAAAGAGCCAACAGAACCCATAGAGCCAAGAGCACCCATAGAGGGAACAGCGCCCATAGAGCCAACAGCACCCATAGAGCCAACAGCACCAATAGAGAGAACAGCACCCAAAGAGCCAACAGCACCCATAGATAGAACAGCACCCATAGAGCTAACAGCACCCATAGAGCCAAGAGCTCTCATAGAGCCAACAGCACCCATAGAGCCAAGAGCACCCATAGAGTCAACAGCACCCATAGAGCCAACAGCACCCATAGAGCCAACAGCACCAATAGAGAGAACAGCACCCATAGAGCCAACAGCACCCATAGAGAGAACAGCACCCATAGAGCCAACAGCACCCATAGAGAGAACAACACCTATAGAGCGAAGAGCACTCATAGAGCCAGCAGCACCCATAGAGGGAACAGCACCCATAGAGAGAACAGCACCCATAGAGAGAACAGCATCCATAGAGCCAACAGCACCCATAGAGAGAACAGCTCCCATAGAGCCAACAGCACCCATAGAGCCAACAGCACCCATAGACCCAAGAGCACCCATAGAGAGAACAGCACTCATAGAGCCGAAAGCACCCATAGAGAGAACAGCAGCCATAGAGACAACAGCATCCATAGAGCCAACAGCACCCATAGAGAAAACAGCAACCATAGAGGGAACAGCACCCATAGAGCCAACAGCACCCATAGAGCCAACAGCACCCATAGAGCCAACAGCAACCATAGAAAGAACAGCACCCATAGAAAGAACAGCACCCATACAGCCAACAGCACCCATAGAGAGAACAGCACCCATAGAGAGAACAGCTCCCATAGAGCCAACAGCACCCATGGAGAGAATAGCACCCATAGAGGGAACAGCACCCATAGAGCCAACAGCACCCATAGAGAGAACAGCACCCATAGAGCCAACAGCACCCATAGAGAGAACAGCACCCAGAGAGCCAAGAGCACCCATAGAGAGAACAGCACCCATAGAGCTAACAGCACCCATAGAGCCAACAGCAGCCTTAGAGAGAACAGCACCCATAGAGAGAACAGCACCCATAGAGCCAACAGCTCCCATAGAGCCAAGAGCAGCCATAGAGAGAATAGCACCCATAGAGCCAACAGCACTCATAGAGAGAACAGCACCCATAGAGATAACAGCACCCATAGAGCCAACAGCACTCATAGAGAGAACAGCACCCATAGAGGCAACAGCAACCATAGAAAGAACAGCACTCATAGAGAGAACAGCACCCATAGAGCCAACAGCACCCATAGAGAGAACAGCACCCATAGAGAAAACAGCACGCATAGAGCCAACAGCACCCATAGAGAGAACAGCACCCATAGAGCCAACAACACCCATAGAGAGAACAGCACCCATAGAGCCAACAGCACCCATAGAGCCAACAGCACCCATAGAGAGAACAGCACCCATAGAACCAACAGCACCAATAGAGAGAACAGCACCCATAGAGCCAACAGCACCCATAGAGAGAACAGCACCCATAGAGCCAACAGCACCCATAGAGAGAACAGCACCCATAGAGCCAACAGCACCCATAGAGCCAACAGCACCCATAGAGAGAACAGCATTCATAGAGCCAACAGCACCCATAGAGAGAACAGCAGCCATAGAGACAACAGCACCCATAGAGCCAACAGCACCCATGGAGAGAACAGCACCCATAGAGCCAACAGAACCCATAGAGCCAACAGCACCCATAGAGCCAACAGCACCCATAGACCCAAGAGCACCCATAGAGAGAACAGCACTCATAGAGCCGAAAGCACCCATAGAGAGAACAGCAGCCATAGAGACAACAGCATCCATAGAGCCAACAGCACCCATAGAGAAAACAGCAACCATAGAGGGAACAGCACCCATAGAGCCAACAGCACCCATAGAGCCAACAGCACCCATAGAGCCAACAGCAACCATAGAAAGAACAGCACCCATAGAAAGAACAGCACCCATACAGCCAACAGCACCCATAGAGAGAACAGCACCCATAGAGAGAACAGCTCCCATAGAGCCAACAGCACCCATGGAGAGAATAGCACCCATAGAGGGAACAGCACCCATAGAGCCAACAGCACCCATAGAGAGAACAGCACCCATAGAGTGAACAGCACCCATAGAGCCAACAGCACCCATAGAGAGAACAGCACCCATAGAGCCAACAGCACCCATAGAGAACAGCACCCATAGAGAGAACAGCACCCATAGAGCCAACAGCACCCATAGAGCCAACAGCAACCATAGAGTCAACAGCACCCATAGAGAGAAAAGCACTCATAGAGCCAACAGCACCCATAAAGCCAACAGCACCCATAGAGGGAACAGCACCCATAGAGACAAAAGCACCCATAGAGCCAACAGCACCCATGGAGAGAACAGCACCCATAGAGCCAACAGCACCCATAGAGAGAACAGCACCCATAGAGTGAACAGCACCCATAGAGCCAACAGCACCCATAGAGAGAACAGCACCCATAGAGCCAACAGCACCCTTAGAGAACAGCACCCATAGAGAGAACAGCACCCATAGAGCCAACAGCACCCATAGAGCCAACAGCACCCATAGAGAGAAAAGCACTCATAGAGCCAACAGCACCCATAGAGGGAACAGCACCCATAGAGCCAACAGCACCCATAGAGCCAACAGCACCCATGGAGAGAACAGCACCCATAGAGCCAACAGCACCCATAGAGAGAACAGCGCCCATAGAGCCAACAGGACCCATAGAGCCAACAGCACCCATAGAGAGAACAGCACCCATAGAGTCAACAGCACCCATAGAGAGAACAGCACCCATAGAGCCAACAGCACCCATAGAGAGAACAGCACCCATAGAGCCAACAGCACCCATAGAGAGAACAACACCTATAGAGCGAAGAGCACTCATAGAGCCAGCAGCACCCTTAGAGGGAACAGCACCCATAGAGAGAACAGCACCCATAGAGGCAACAGCTCCCATAGAGAGAACAGCACCCATAGAGGGAACAGCACCCATAGAGCCGACAGCACCCATAGAGAGAACAGCACCCATAGAGAGAACATTCCCCATAGAGCCAACAGCGCCCATAGAGAGAACATTACCCATAGAGCCAACAGCGCCCATAGAGCCAACAGCACCCATAGAGAGAACAGCACCCATAGAGCCAACAGCACCCATAGAGAGAACAGCACCCATAGAGCCAACAGCACCCATAGAGAGAACAGCACCTATAGAGGCAACAGCACCCATAGAGAGAACAGCACCCAGAGAGCCAAGAGCACCCATAGAGAGAACAGCACCCATAGAGAGAACAGCACCCATAGAGCTAACAGCACCCATAGAGCCAAGAGCAGCCATAGAGAGAACAGCACCCATAGAGCCAACAGCACTCATAGAGAGAACAGCACCCATAGAGATAACAGCACCCATAGAGCCAACAGCACTCATAGAGCTAACAGCACCCATAGAGGCAATAGCACCCATAGAGCCAACAGCACCCATAGAGCCAACAGCACACATAGAGGGAACAGCAGCCATAGAGCCAACAGCACCCATAGAGAGAACAGCACCTATAGAGCTAACAGCACCCATAGAGCCAAAATCTCTCAAAGAGCCAACAGAACCCATAGAGCCAAGAGCACCCATAGAGGGAACAGCGCCCATAGAGCCAACAGCACCCATAGAGCCAACAGCACCAATAGAGAGAACAGCACCCAAAGAGCCAACAGCACCCATAGATAGAACAGCACCCATAGAGCTAACAGCACCCATAGAGCCAAGAGCTCTCATAGAGCCAACAGCACCCATAGAGCCAAGAGCACCCATAGAGTCAACAGCACCCATAGAGCCAACAGCACCCATAGAGCCAACAGCACCAATAGAGAGAACAGCACCCATAGAGCCAACAGCACCCATAGAGAGAACAGCACCCATAGAGCCAACAGCACCCATAGAGAGAACAACACCTATAGAGCGAAGAGCACTCATAGAGCCAGCAGCACCCATAGAGGGAACAGCACCCATAGAGAGAACAGCACCCATAGAGAGAACAGCATCCATAGAGCCAACAGCACCCATAGAGAGAACAGCTCCCATAGAGCCAACAGCACCCATAGAGCCAACAGCACCCATAGACCCAAGAGCACCCATAGAGAGAACAGCACTCATAGAGCCGAAAGCACCCATAGAGAGAACAGCAGCCATAGAGACAACAGCATCCATAGAGCCAACAGCACCCATAGAGAAAACAGCAACCATAGAGGGAACAGCACCCATAGAGCCAACAGCACCCATAGAGCCAACAGCACCCATAGAGCCAACAGCAACCATAGAAAGAACAGCACCCATAGAAAGAACAGCACCCATACAGCCAACAGCACCCATAGAGAGAACAGCACCCATAGAGAGAACAGCTCCCATAGAGCCAACAGCACCCATGGAGAGAATAGCACCCATAGAGGGAACAGCACCCATAGAGCCAACAGCACCCATAGAGAGAACAGCACCCATAGAGCCAACAGCACCCATAGAGAGAACAGCACCCAGAGAGCCAAGAGCACCCATAGAGAGAACAGCACCCATAGAGCTAACAGCACCCATAGAGCCAACAGCAGCCTTAGAGAGAACAGCACCCATAGAGAGAACAGCACCCATAGAGCCAACAGCTCCCATAGAGCCAAGAGCAGCCATAGAGAGAATAGCACCCATAGAGCCAACAGCACTCATAGAGAGAACAGCACCCATAGAGATAACAGCACCCATAGAGCCAACAGCACTCATAGAGAGAACAGCACCCATAGAGGCAACAGCAACCATAGAAAGAACAGCACTCATAGAGAGAACAGCACCCATAGAGCCAACAGCACCCATAGAGAGAACAGCACCCATAGAGAAAACAGCACGCATAGAGCCAACAGCACCCATAGAGAGAACAGCACCCATAGAGCCAACAACACCCATAGAGAGAACAGCACCCATAGAGCCAACAGCACCCATAGAGCCAACAGCACCCATAGAGAGAACAGCACCCATAGAACCAACAGCACCAATAGAGAGAACAGCACCCATAGAGCCAACAGCACCCATAGAGAGAACAGCACCCATAGAGCCAACAGCACCCATAGAGAGAACAGCACCCATAGAGCCAACAGCACCCATAGAGCCAACAGCACCCATAGAGAGAACAGCATTCATAGAGCCAACAGCACCCATAGAGAGAACAGCAGCCATAGAGACAACAGCACCCATAGAGCCAACAGCACCCATGGAGAGAACAGCACCCATAGAGCCAACAGAACCCATAGAGCCAACAGCACCCATAGAGCCAACAGCACCCATAGACCCAAGAGCACCCATAGAGAGAACAGCACTCATAGAGCCGAAAGCACCCATAGAGAGAACAGCAGCCATAGAGACAACAGCATCCATAGAGCCAACAGCACCCATAGAGAAAACAGCAACCATAGAGGGAACAGCACCCATAGAGCCAACAGCACCCATAGAGCCAACAGCACCCATAGAGCCAACAGCAACCATAGAAAGAACAGCACCCATAGAAAGAACAGCACCCATACAGCCAACAGCACCCATAGAGAGAACAGCACCCATAGAGAGAACAGCTCCCATAGAGCCAACAGCACCCATGGAGAGAATAGCACCCATAGAGGGAACAGCACCCATAGAGCCAACAGCACCCATAGAGAGAACAGCACCCATAGAGTGAACAGCACCCATAGAGCCAACAGCACCCATAGAGAGAACAGCACCCATAGAGCCAACAGCACCCATAGAGAACAGCACCCATAGAGAGAACAGCACCCATAGAGCCAACAGCACCCATAGAGCCAACAGCACCCATAGAGTCAACAGCACCCATAGAGAGAAAAGCACTCATAGAGCCAACAGCACCCATAAAGCCAACAGCACCCATAGAGGGAACAGCACCCATAGAGACAAAAGCACCCATAGAGCCAACAGCACCCATGGAGAGAACAGCACCCATAGAGCCAACAGCACCCATAGAGAGAACAGCACCCATAGAGTGAACAGCACCCATAGAGCCAACAGCACCCATAGAGAGAACAGCACCCATAGAGCCAACAGCACCCTTAGAGAACAGCACCCATAGAGAGAACAGCACCCATAGAGCCAACAGCACCCATAGAGCCAACAGCACCCATAGAGAGAAAAGCACTCATAGAGCCAACAGCACCCATAGAGGGAACAGCACCCATAGAGCCAACAGCACCCATAGAGCCAACAGCACCCATGGAGAGAACAGCACCCATAGAGCCAACAGCACCCATAGAGAGAACAGCGCCCATAGAGCCAACAGGACCCATAGAGCCAACAGCACCCATAGAGAGAACAGCACCCATAGAGCCAACAGCACCCATAGAGAGAACAGCACCCATAGAGCCAACAGCACCCATAGAGAGAACAGCACCCATAGAGCCAACAGCACCCATAGAGAGAACAACACCTATAGAGCGAAGAGCACTCATAGAGCCAGCAGCACCCTTAGAGGGAACAGCACCCATAGAGAGAACAGCACCCATAGAGGCAACAGCTCCCATAGAGAGAACAGCACCCATAGAGGGAACAGCACCCATAGAGCCGACAGCACCCATAGAGAGAACAGCACCCATAGAGAGAACATTCCCCATAGAGCCAACAGCGCCCATAGAGAGAACATTACCCATAGAGCCAACAGCGCCCATAGAGGGAACAGCACCCATAGAGAGAACAGCACCCATAGAGCCAACAGCACCCATAGAGAGAACAGCACCCATAGAGCCAACAGCACCCATAGAGAGAACAGCACCCATAGAGCCAACAGCACCCATAGAGAGAACAGCACCTATAGAGGCAACAGCACCCATAGAGAGAACAGCACCCAGAGAGCCAAGAGCACCCATAGAGAGAACAGCACCCATAGAGAGAACAGCACCCATAGAGCTAACAGCACCCATAGAGCCAAGAGCAGCCATAGAGAGAACAGCACCCATAGAGCCAACAGCACTCATAGAGAGAACAGCACCCATAGAGATAACAGCACCCATAGAGCCAACAGCACTCATAGAGCTAACAGCACCCATAGAGGCAATAGCACCCATAGAGCCAACAGCACCCATAGAGCCAACAGCACACATAGAGGGAACAGCAGCCATAGAGCCAACAGCACCCATAGAGAGAACAGCACCTATAGAGCTAACAGCACCCATAGAGCCAAAATCTCTCAAAGAGCCAACAGAACCCATAGAGCCAAGAGCACCCATAGAGGGAACAGCGCCCATAGAGCCAACAGCACCCATAGAGCCAACAGCACCAATAGAGAGAACAGCACCCAAAGAGCCAACAGCACCCATAGATAGAACAGCACCCATAGAGCTAACAGCACCCATAGAGCCAAGAGCTCTCATAGAGCCAACAGCACCCATAGAGCCAAGAGCACCCATAGAGTCAACAGCACCCATAGAGCCAACAGCACCCATAGAGCCAACAGCACCAATAGAGAGAACAGCACCCATAGAGCCAACAGCACCCATAGAGAGAACAGCACCCATAGAGCCAACAGCACCCATAGAGAGAACAACACCTATAGAGCGAAGAGCACTCATAGAGCCAGCAGCACCCATAGAGGGAACAGCACCCATAGAGAGAACAGCACCCATAGAGAGAACAGCATCCATAGAGCCAACAGCACCCATAGAGAGAACAGCTCCCATAGAGCCAACAGCACCCATAGAGCCAACAGCACCCATAGACCCAAGAGCACCCATAGAGAGAACAGCACTCATAGAGCCGAAAGCACCCATAGAGAGAACAGCAGCCATAGAGACAACAGCATCCATAGAGCCAACAGCACCCATAGAGAAAACAGCAACCATAGAGGGAACAGCACCCATAGAGCCAACAGCACCCATAGAGCCAACAGCACCCATAGAGCCAACAGCAACCATAGAAAGAACAGCACCCATAGAAAGAACAGCACCCATACAGCCAACAGCACCCATAGAGAGAACAGCACCCATAGAGAGAACAGCTCCCATAGAGCCAACAGCACCCATGGAGAGAATAGCACCCATAGAGGGAACAGCACCCATAGAGCCAACAGCACCCATAGAGAGAACAGCACCCATAGAGCCAACAGCACCCATAGAGAGAACAGCACCCAGAGAGCCAAGAGCACCCATAGAGAGAACAGCACCCATAGAGCTAACAGCACCCATAGAGCCAACAGCAGCCTTAGAGAGAACAGCACCCATAGAGAGAACAGCACCCATAGAGCCAACAGCTCCCATAGAGCCAAGAGCAGCCATAGAGAGAATAGCACCCATAGAGCCAACAGCACTCATAGAGAGAACAGCACCCATAGAGATAACAGCACCCATAGAGCCAACAGCACTCATAGAGAGAACAGCACCCATAGAGGCAACAGCAACCATAGAAAGAACAGCACTCATAGAGAGAACAGCACCCATAGAGCCAACAGCACCCATAGAGAGAACAGCACCCATAGAGAAAACAGCACGCATAGAGCCAACAGCACCCATAGAGAGAACAGCACCCATAGAGCCAACAACACCCATAGAGAGAACAGCACCCATAGAGCCAACAGCACCCATAGAGCCAACAGCACCCATAGAGAGAACAGCACCCATAGAACCAACAGCACCAATAGAGAGAACAGCACCCATAGAGCCAACAGCACCCATAGAGAGAACAGCACCCATAGAGCCAACAGCACCCATAGAGAGAACAGCACCCATAGAGCCAACAGCACCCATAGAGCCAACAGCACCCATAGAGAGAACAGCATTCATAGAGCCAACAGCACCCATAGAGAGAACAGCAGCCATAGAGACAACAGCACCCATAGAGCCAACAGCACCCATGGAGAGAACAGCACCCATAGAGCCAACAGAACCCATAGAGCCAACAGCACCCATAGAGCCAACAGCACCCATAGACCCAAGAGCACCCATAGAGAGAACAGCACTCATAGAGCCGAAAGCACCCATAGAGAGAACAGCAGCCATAGAGACAACAGCATCCATAGAGCCAACAGCACCCATAGAGAAAACAGCAACCATAGAGGGAACAGCACCCATAGAGCCAACAGCACCCATAGAGCCAACAGCACCCATAGAGCCAACAGCAACCATAGAAAGAACAGCACCCATAGAAAGAACAGCACCCATACAGCCAACAGCACCCATAGAGAGAACAGCACCCATAGAGAGAACAGCTCCCATAGAGCCAACAGCACCCATGGAGAGAATAGCACCCATAGAGGGAACAGCACCCATAGAGCCAACAGCACCCATAGAGAGAACAGCACCCATAGAGTGAACAGCACCCATAGAGCCAACAGCACCCATAGAGAGAACAGCACCCATAGAGCCAACAGCACCCATAGAGAACAGCACCCATAGAGAGAACAGCACCCATAGAGCCAACAGCACCCATAGAGCCAACAGCAACCATAGAGTCAACAGCACCCATAGAGAGAAAAGCACTCATAGAGCCAACAGCACCCATAAAGCCAACAGCACCCATAGAGGGAACAGCACCCATAGAGACAAAAGCACCCATAGAGCCAACAGCACCCATGGAGAGAACAGCACCCATAGAGCCAACAGCACCCATAGAGAGAACAGCACCCATAGAGTGAACAGCACCCATAGAGCCAACAGCACCCATAGAGAGAACAGCACCCATAGAGCCAACAGCACCCTTAGAGAACAGCACCCATAGAGAGAACAGCACCCATAGAGCCAACAGCACCCATAGAGCCAACAGCACCCATAGAGAGAAAAGCACTCATAGAGCCAACAGCACCCATAGAGGGAACAGCACCCATAGAGCCAACAGCACCCATAGAGCCAACAGCACCCATGGAGAGAACAGCACCCATAGAGCCAACAGCACCCATAGAGAGAACAGCGCCCATAGAGCCAACAGGACCCATAGAGCCAACAGCACCCATAGAGAGAACAGCACCCATAGAGTCAACAGCACCCATAGAGAGAACAGCACCCATAGAGCCAACAGCACCCATAGAGAGAACAGCACCCATAGAGCCAACAGCACCCATAGAGAGAACAACACCTATAGAGCGAAGAGCACTCATAGAGCCAGCAGCACCCTTAGAGGGAACAGCACCCATAGAGAGAACAGCACCCATAGAGGCAACAGCTCCCATAGAGAGAACAGCACCCATAGAGGGAACAGCACCCATAGAGCCGACAGCACCCATAGAGAGAACAGCACCCATAGAGAGAACATTCCCCATAGAGCCAACAGCGCCCATAGAGAGAACATTACCCATAGAGCCAACAGCGCCCATAGAGCCAACAGCACCCATAGAGAGAACAGCACCCATAGAGCCAACAGCACCCATAGAGAGAACAGCACCCATAGAGCCAACAGCACCCATAGAGAGAACAGCACCTATAGAGGCAACAGCACCCATAGAGAGAACAGCACCCAGAGAGCCAAGAGCACCCATAGAGAGAACAGCACCCATAGAGAGAACAGCACCCATAGAGCTAACAGCACCCATAGAGCCAAGAGCAGCCATAGAGAGAACAGCACCCATAGAGCCAACAGCACTCATAGAGAGAACAGCACCCATAGAGATAACAGCACCCATAGAGCCAACAGCACTCATAGAGCTAACAGCACCCATAGAGGCAATAGCACCCATAGAGCCAACAGCACCCATAGAGCCAACAGCACACATAGAGGGAACAGCAGCCATAGAGCCAACAGCACCCATAGAGAGAACAGCACCTATAGAGCTAACAGCACCCATAGAGCCAAAATCTCTCAAAGAGCCAACAGCACCCATAGAGCCAAGAGCACCCATAGAGGGAACAGCGCCCATAGAGCCAACAGCACCCATAGAGCCAACAGCACCAATAGAGAGAACAGCACCCAAAGAGCCAACAGCACCCATAGATAGAACAGCACCCATAGAGCTAACAGCACCCATAGAGCCAAGAGCTCTCATAGAGCCAACAGCACCCATAGAGCCAAGAGCACCCATAGAGTCAACAGCACCCATAGAGCCAACAGCACCCATAGAGCCAACAGCACCAATAGAGAGAACAGCACCCATAGAGCCAACAGCACCCATAGAGAGAACAGCACCCATAGAGCCAACAGCACCCATAGAGAGAACAACACCTATAGAGCGAAGAGCACTCATAGAGCCAGCAGCACCCATAGAGGGAACAGCACCCATAGAGAGAACAGCAGCCATAGAGCCAACAGCTCCCATAGAGAGAACAGCACCCATAGAGGGAACAGCACCCATAGAGCCGACAGCACCCATAGAGAGAACAGCACCCATAGAGAGAACATTACCCATAGAGCCAACAGCGCCCATAGAGGGAACAGCACCCATAGAGAGAACAGCATCCATAGAGCCAACAGCACCCATAGAGAGAACAGCTCCCATAGAGCCAACAGCACCCATAGAGCCAACAGCACCCATATAGAGAACAGCACCCATAGAGCCAACAGCACCCATAGAGAGAACAGCACCCAGAGAGCCAAGAGTACCCATAGAGAGAACAGCACCCATAGAGCTAACAGCACCCATAGAGCCAACAGCAGCCTTAGAGAGAACAGCACCCATAGAGAGAACAGCACCCATAGAGCCAACAGCTCCCATAGAGCCAAGAGCAGCCATAGAGAGAATAGCACCCATAGAGCCAACAGCACTCATAGAGAGAACAGCACCCATAGAGATAACAGCACCCATAGAGCCAACAGCACTCATAGAGAGAACAGCACCCATAGAGGCAACAGCAGCCACAGAGCCAACAGCACCCATAGAGGGAACAGCAGCCATAGAGCCAACAGTACCCATAGAGGGAACAGCACCCATAGAGCCAACAGCACCCATAGAGAGAACAGCACCCATAGAGCCAACAGCAGCCATAGATAGAACGGCACCCATAGAGAAAAGAGCACCCATAGAGAGAACAGCACCCATAGAGAGAACAGCACCTATAGAGCCTAGAGCACCCATAGAGAGAACAGGACTTATAGAGAGAACAGCACCTATAGATGGAACAGCAGCTATAGAGGCAAGAGCACGCATAGAGAGAGCAGCAGCCATAGAGAGAACAGCACTGATAAAGCCAAGAGCAGCCATAGAGAGAACAGCAGTCATAGAGAGAATAGCAGCCATAGGGAGAATAGCACCTATAGAGGCAACAGGAGACATAGGGAGAACAGCACCCATGGAGATAAAAGCTTGTATAGGAGCGTGGGAGTGATTTGAGTTTTAGAAAACTGCAGGAAGTTTATAGTGTGGTTTATGTTGAGGAGGAGGTATTCTTTTTTGTTGTCGTTGGAGATATCAGGTTTTGGTTTTTTTAATTTATGTCACTGAAGTAGGAGGGAGTGTGTTATTTTGTTGTTTGTCGGGATATATATTTATTAGGTTATATATACATTTGTAAAGGTGTACTTGTATTGCATTATGGTTGTAGGGAATTCTTTGTGCATGCAGAGAGTCATGTGGTAGTAGTTTTGGGGCTTTTAGTGGTCGTTTCTTCATCATGGTCTTCACGTGTTTAAGGTTTTGGTTAAGTTTGGAGTTGGAGAGTCTTGTTGTCTGCTTGCTGTGTGTTTAAGTTGGTTGTAGGTAATCTGTTTAAGAATTTACTGAAAAGTCTTCTTTGTTATCTTTGTTAGAAAGTTCTAGTGGTTTCCAAGTGTCTTAGTTGTATTGTATTTAGAATGGAGTATCCTTAATGTTGTCTAGAGTTCTTCTTTTCATGTGAAAAGGCCTGTGTCTCACGTTAGACCATGCCAGCAAAGGGTTCCTCTGATGTGGGCTTGGACAGCACCAGGGTGGAGCACTCACAACCTCCCTGGGCAACCCATTCCAGTGCCTTAGCAGTCTGAGATTGATTCGGAGAAAACTCCAGGAACAAACTTGCCAACAAAGTTTTCAAGCTGACAAGCAGGTATTCTTTATTGCGGCGCCGGGAGACACGGGGGAGAGCTCCTCCTAACGTGTGTCTCTCTGTTGCTCCACAAGCTGTCCTTATATAGTCCCTGGGCATACATACATTACGTCATTTTCCAGAAAGCTCCCCGCATGCGTACGGAATTGTGGTGGTGGTCTCTGAGGGTCGTTTACTTCTTCCAACAATCTTCATCACTTCTGGCAGCCTTTGGAGCACGCGCAGTAGATGCTCATACCAATTTAATTGGTTCGGTAGCACAGGAGACATAATAATCCTCCTATCCTCCTACTTATCAGTTAGTTTAACTGTAGCCCATCCTGGACACCTGCCGTTCCCAGATACTCCTTATCCCTGTGTCCTGTTCCTCTAGACTGTTTTTCTTAAAACTCTGTCAACTATAACAATTTATCTTGTACAAGAATGCTCAGTGTGTTCTCTAGCTGCACTCTATTTTTTTTTCTATGTATCATGCACTTTAGTAATTTTCCATCGCTACTGTTACAAAGCCATCAAACTTAACATTACTTAAAACTGATTCTAAAGGTTTATATATTCCATTTTGTGATTTTCTGTCCCCCTTGTCTAAACAGGAAAGAATTTCCTCCTTAGATCCAATCTAAACTTCCCCTGTTTCAGTTTGAACCCGTTACCCCTTGTCCTGTCACTACAGTCCCTGATGAAGAGTCCCTCCCCAGCATCCCTATAGGCCCCCTTCAGGTACTGGAAGCTGCTCTGAGGTCCCCACGCAGCCTTCTCTTCTCCAGGCTGAACAGCCCCAACTTCCTCAGCCTGTCTTCATACGGGAGGTGCTCCAGTCCCTGAGCATCCTCGTGGCCTCCTCTGGACTTGTTCCAGCAGTTCCATGTCCTTTTTATGTTGAGGACACCAGAACTGCACACAATGCTCCAGGTGAGGTCTCACAAGAGCAGAGCAGAGGTGCAGGATCACCTCCTTCGCCCTGCTGGTCACGCTCCTTTGGATGCAGCCCAGGATCCGGTTGGTTTCTGGGCTGCGAGCGCACACTGCAGCCGGCTCATGTTCATTTTCTCATCGACCAGCACCCCCAAGTCCTTCTCTGCAGGGCCGCTCTGAATCTCTTCTCTGCCCAACCTGTAGCTGTGCCTGGGATTGCTCCGACCCAGGTGTAGGACCTTGCGCTTGGCATGGTTGAACTCCATAAGGTTGGCATCAGCCCACCTCACAAGCGTGTCAAGGTCCCTCTGGATGGCATCCCTTCCCTCCAGCGTATCAACCGGACCACACAGCTTGGTGTCATCGGCAAACTTGCTGAGGGCGCACTCAATCCCACTGTCCATGTCAGCGATGAAGATGTTGAACAGGAAGCCATGAGGGATGTGACTCGTTAGCCGTCTCCAATTGGAGATTGAACCGTGAAGGAAAACTGTCTGCGTGCAGCCTGCCGGCTAATTTTTTATCCATCGAATGGTCTACCCATCAAAGTAGAACTACTGAGCGGGAAGATATTCCGGCGCTGTGGCCGGAGGGCCACTCAGCCCCGCTGGGGGGGTGCCGGGCCGGGGCAGAGCCGGGTCCCGGCTGGGGCCCCGCCCGGGGCCAGCCTCCGCCCCCTTGCCTGCGCGCGGCCCGTGTGCCGACGGCCAAACAGGGCCCCGCCTCGCCGCGAGGGGCGGGGGCTGTGGAGCGACGGCAGCGGGCAGGCAGGCGCGGAGCTGCCCTTCCATAAGAGCCGCCATTAGCGGTAGCGTTCTGTGGCTGGGTCCCAGTGTCGGCGGCTAACGGGGATTGAAAGTAGTCGGGGTGGCTCCCCGTTTGATGGATCCCCGGATAGCCTGGTTCCAGCCAGAGCAGCTTGGTCCCTCGAACCGCCTGTGGATGCAGATCTGGGAAACTACGCAGGGGGTCCGCAACCTCTACTTCCATCAGGAGGAGCAGCAGCAGCAGCAGAGCGCCCCCGCTGGGGCCGGCCCTGTCTCCCCGCCCAGCATGTACTGTGCTGATCCCCAGCCCGACTTCCTGCCGCTCGAGAGCGCCAACAACCAGCAGAACCGCAGCCGCCACCAGACCTCGCCACCCCTGGGGGCTGCTGCTTGGGCCCGGCCTCCACAGGTCGAACCGTCTGCCGCCAGCAACAAGAGGAAGCGCGACAACAAGGCCAGCACCTTCGGCCTTAACTACAGCCTCCTGCTGAGGCCTCCTGGGCAGGGCCGGGCGCTCGCCCTAGGAAATGAGCCTGCCGACCGGGCTCAGGCTGGCCTTCCCGAGTCGCTCTACATAGGCACCCCTTGGAAGAAGAGGAACTACAGCCAAGGAGTCATGGGGTGAGCGGTCGCAGCGCCAGGCAGGCGACGGGGTGCCGGGCTGCTGCCAGCGCCGGGCTTGGACCTGGCCTGGCCTCTTGAAGAGGTGCGAGCTGAGGGCCTCCCAGCACGGGATGGCCGCTGGGCCGCGGCGGTAGGGCGTGGCCACAGAAACGGCGGGTGTTGCGGGGTATCGGGATTGGGCCCGTAGGACGCCGCTCGCCACCGGCGGGGGCAGGTAGGGGCCACGTGTGCCGGGTCGCTCCCCGGCCCGCCCGTGCGCTGCGTCAACGGGCCCCGCTGATGCCTGTCGGCGGGGCAGCCTCTCGTGCAGCCCCCGAGCCCGGCCGGCCGGTGACTCCTGCTGGAGGGGCTAGCGGATGCCAAGGTGTGTGCTGATGATGTGTGCAAGCCTATCTGTAGGTTTTCCTTTTGTCACTGCGTGTGTACTTGGGGCTGTTAGACGCTCATCCCCCAGTATCACGCCTTGCTGCCCGAGCAACGGTGTTCTATTGCTTTCTTTGCGGTTGTTGTACCGCATGCGGTACATGTATTGCGGTGGGTGGTGTCAGTGAGGGGTCTGATGCCATTGCTGCTCGCGTGCATGCTGCGGGGCTGGGTGAGGTGGCTGAGCTGGGGAGGACGGCAGACAGCACGGTATCAGAGGTGCAGGTCCTGCTCTTGGCAGGCACTGCCAAGCACACTTCTGAAGCTTTCTGCTTTATGTAGAACAAATGCATAATAGGACTTATAGTTTAGCAGAATAATAATCTGCTGCTATTAAAAGAGTGCATAGTCTAGGAAATAACATGAAGACTGTGCTTTTTCGAAGACCTAACAGAGAAATAAGGCACACATGATTATGTAGACTGTTATGGATTATGTCCTGGTTTAAGCCCAGCCGGTGACTCAGAACAATGCAGCTGCTTGCTCACTCCCCCCACTCCATCCCCTCTGATCCCTGAGGGATGGGGAGGAGAATCAGGAGAATGCAACTCCCAGGGGTTGAGATAAGAACAGCCCAGTAACTAAGGTATAACACAAACCACTACTGCTACCGCCAATGATAATATTGGTAAGGGAAATAACAGGAGAACATAAAACTAAAAGTGGAAGGTGGGGGGGGGGGATAAATCCAAGTGATGCACAACACAGTTGCTTACCATGCACTGAGTGATACCCAGCTGAACCCGAGCAGTGATCTGAGCCTTCCAGGTAACTCTGTTCAGTTTCTATACTGGCCATGCCGTGCTGTGCTATGGATACCTCTTTGGCTAGCTCGGGTCAGGTGTCCTGTCTCTGCTGCCTCCCAGCCTCCCCTCCTCCCTGGCAGAGCAGGAGGCTCAGAAAGTCCTTGGCCAGACCAAACATTTGAGCAGCAACCAAAAACATCGGCACCATCACCACTGTTCCCAGGCCAAAAAATCAAAACACAGCACTGCACTGGCTACTGAGAAGGAGAAAAATAACTGCTACTGCTGAACCCAGGACATCAGCCCATCTGTATGTTTGTCCTGGTTTAAGCACGGCTGGTAACTCAGAACCATGCAGCTAGTCACTCACTTCCCCACAATATGCTTTGGATCATTTGGCTGTTTTTTTCTCAACCCATGGGATTTACATTTCTTGGGTTCTTCTCCCCATCCAACCAGGACTGGGTGGGGGGAGAAAGGAGGGAGTGAGCTAGTGGCTGCATGGTTTTGAGATTCTAGCTGAGCTTAAGCTGCGACAGTTTTCTATTCACTTTTTGGTACGCTGTGCGCACTTTCTTAATTTTCACATTTTGAAATTATTTTGAATGGGTGGTTTCAGTGAGTTGGATGAAACTTGAGTGAGTTTCTGAGGGTTCTACACAGCCTCTTGCTCTCCCTTTACTGCTTTTGTTGCAAAACTGCAGACAAATGTATTAATGCACAACATGTAGATGGTGTGAGGAGGTGTGCTGTGCTGGGGATGTCCCATTCTAGGGCGGGTTCCCACTGTATGATATTAGGGCTGGGTCAGTTGTGACATTTTAACCCTCAAAGTATTAGAAATCCTTTCCCCCCAATGTGCTGATTCTTTTGTCCTTATATCCAAGCAGAACT
The DNA here is from genome assembly GCF_037157495.1 of Lathamus discolor. Taxonomy (NCBI): domain Eukaryota; kingdom Metazoa; phylum Chordata; class Aves; order Psittaciformes; family Psittacidae; genus Lathamus; species Lathamus discolor. The sequence goes on from NC_088908.1 coordinate 824,995, forward strand.
CAGCAACTGAGGTTGTTGCATGAATTTTTTCAGATATCCTTCTGCATGTATTGGTGTCTCTGAATTCTAAGGTTTTTGGACTCATGGAAAGTATTTCAGTGAAATATTTTCTAGGTTTATATTGGTTTTCTGACAGATATACTAGCTGAAGCTTCAGAAGAAAGAAGATAAAAACCATGGTTTGATCCCCAGGCCTACTCAGAGACCGGCCTTTCCAGATACTTTGAAGGGTGAGACCAGTCACCTACATGGGGGGAGGAAGTATTATTGCAGTTTCTGCAGTTGATGCTCTTGAGCATCTGTCTCTGTCACTGGGCTAATAGAGGTGATCTCAGGAAACATTTGTTATCTGCTTAGTCACCATCCTTTATTGACAGTTACTGTTTGTAGCTTTCTAGCCTGGAGTGATAAGCAGAGCAAAAGGAGGCTGGGGACTCTCCAGGTTATCTTGCAGGTTGCATGCTAGTGCTCCTGGCCCATGGTTTTTCTGCTACCCATGCATAAAATCATAGTAGTTAGGGTTGGAAACAGCCTTAAGATCATCTAGCTCCTACCCCCTTCTCATGGTCAGGGACACCATGCACCAAGCCATGTCACCGAAGGCTCTGTCCAACATGGCTTTGAACAGTGCCTGGGGCAGCCCATTCCAGTGCCTCACCACCCTCACAGGAAAGAACAAGGAAAAAGGACAAGGGGTAATGGGTTCAAACTGAAACAGGGGAAGTTTAGATTGCATCTAAGGAGGAAATTCTTTCCTGTTAGGGTGCTGAGGCACTGGAATGGGTTGCCCAGGGAGGTTGTGAGTGCTCCATCCCTGGCAGTGTTCAAGGCCAGGTTGGACGAAGCCTTGTGTGGGATGGTTTAGTGTGAGGTGTCCCTGTCCATGGCAGGGGGGCTGGAACTGGATGACCTTGAGGTCCTTTCCAACCCGAACTGTTCTATGGTTCTATGATCCTATGAAATAATTGAAAAGATCTCCCCACATTTCTTCTTTCTCCTGTGTTCAAGTGCCTTTTATGCTGCAGTTAACTTGTAACTTCATGTTAAAAGCAGAACATAGATAAAAAAATACATTAATTTGAGGGGTTTGGGATGATGGGTGCTGATTGGGAGGAAGAAAGAGGAAACCATGCTATATACTTTCAAGTATTTGCGCAGGATATGTCTTGTAATGTTGATTTTGTGAGTGTTTTTTTTTTTTTTTTAACTCTACAGCATTTGAGGAAAGATTCGTAATCAGTCTACCATAAATTGTTGAGATGTATACTCTCCCTCAGTTCTACAAGGCAGTTCTGTGAATTACTCAGCAGATGACTAATGCTAGTCAGAAAGGTCAAGCTTTTCTTGGGTAAATACCAAAAGGTACTATAATATGGTGGGGTTGCCAGAAGTGGTTGTCTGGATGTAGGTATACCAGGTGAAGGTGTTTCTTCCACTGGTGTCTTTTCACTGCTCGCTGCCTGGGTGGACATGACTGCTGCTGCTGCAAGCTTTAGGGTCTCCTCTTCAGGCTTCCCACTACATTTAGGAGTTGGCTGTTATAGCTGAAGGTGGTGGGAATCAACTTGGCTAACTCTGCCTTGGATGGATCAGTGAGGCTTCTGTAATTCTGTTGTCATAGACCTTGTCTCTGGGAAGCTGGGGAGCGGTAGCAAGCACCTGAGCTACAGTGGAAAGGGATGGAAATAAATCTTATTTGCCTAGCACTCCATGAAGTGAAATGCTCCATTTACATCTTAGGAAACTGCTTATACAGTAGAAATCCTGATTTTTAGCTATGTTTAGTAATCATATGGCAGTGGAATGCCTGTTTTTTCTGCATGTCTGGTTTTAGGTAAACTGAAAAGATGATGTGAAGCTGTGTTTCAGATGGGTGAACTTCTTTCCCCTGGGAGCAGGGGAAGGAAAGGGGGAGAGTGAGAGAGCAACTGCGTGATTTACAGCTGAGCTTAAACCACAACAGAGACTTAAACTGGTAGGGGCAACTAAACACTGTCATACAGGAATTATTCATCCAAAGAAAATTCAGATACAAAAGGCTAATTTAGTGCTACAGGAGTATGTTGCAAATATCCCATGCAAGTCTGGATGTAAATTCAATAAGCTGTTAAATCAGAAGAGTTTCATCTTAAACTATGGAATTGGAAGGCAAAAGTCATCACTGAGTTATTTTAAACCACTGGAGCAGAAGCTATGGGTAACACCTTGATGAAATTGGAACATGTGTGCCTGCATAATTTCCCCTGTGAAATGAAGAGTGAAGAAGAGCCAGAGGAGAGTGGAAGCATAGCACAGTTCCAGAATGACAAAAGGAGGAAATTTCTCAATTAAAACTTACTGCTTTGGCTAGTGTAATACTGCATAGTGGCATGCAAAGGCAGCACTTCACTACTAGCCTGTGATTAAGCAAAAGCAGTCGGTATTTTTCTCTGGCTGGCTGCTGTGCTTAGCAGGACTCTGCTCTGCTGCTCTGCTGCTTGGGGCAGGCAGGGAAGGTTTGTGGCATGGATCCTAGTGCAGAGGAGTGAAACTTGTATCATTTTGAATTGCATTTCATAAAGCAACGTATTTCCCAGTATCATTCTTGGTTTCAGTTCTGGATTTGCAGCAGTAGCAAGTTGTGCTGTTTTATGTGTCAGGTAACTGAAGTGTATGGTCAATTGTATGTGCTTGTCCACTTATTTCTGTTTTATATGCACAGCACAGAGACAGATAACATTTTGTTTGTATGTGATTATTTTTTGATTGCTTGAGGTGCAGTAAGATCCATACTCCAGAATAACAATTGGGTAAACTCATTTGAGAATCCTAAATTGCACATTTAGAGCCCACAAGTTGTGGCAGACCTATCTTCCTCATGGTGCTATCTGGTGATGTTATGGTGGGAAGTCCTGATTACAGCTTTTGCAGCCATAATTTATTTTGTACTGAGGCATCGCTATCTCTCAGGTAAACAACAGACACTGTAATATATTAAGTTTAGTGGTCTCTGTATAATCCTGTTCTGTCTGTGAAATTCTGATGGAATCATCTAGGCTTGAAAACAGGGTGTAATGCAGTTAGTACTTTGTTTTAAAACATACTCAAAAAGTGTAAGAGACTAATTTTTCTTTTCCTTGTGTTAAAATTTCCTGAAGTACAAAGCAAAGACCCACTTGTACTGCTATTTCCTGTAATGAAAACAGTAAACTAATGCTCTTACATATTGCAGAGAACTATCTCCATGCATCCTAAGTAGGTCTTGAGTGTTGGTATGCTTCAGTATACTACTATACAGTATATGCACTATGTTCAGTATATACTATATGCTATTCAGTATATACACTATAAAGACAAATAAAATATCTCTCTGTCCTGGGTTTGCCAGGAGCCGTTTTGCTCCTTCTTAGCAGCTGGTGCAAGCTCTGTGTTTTGACTTCCAGCCTGGGCAGAGAGCTGATAACACCGATTGGTTTTAATTGTTGTTAAGTAATGTTTATTCTGGCCAAGGACTCTGTGAGCCTCATGCTCTGCCGGGGACAAGGGAGGCCGGGAGGAAGCAGAGACAGGACACCTGACCCAAACTGACCAAAGAGGTATTCCATACCACAGCACCTCCCAGGGAGGTAACTGGGAGTTACCCGGAAGGGGCAGGCTCTCTCTCTTCGGGGGGGTCGAACTCGTTCAGCGGTGGTATCGTATTCTCTTGTTATTTTCTCTTATCACTATTATCATTGGCGGTAGCAGCAGTGATTTGTGTTATACCTTAGTTACTGGGCTGTTCTTATCTCAACCCGTGGGAGTTACATTCTCCTGATTCTCCTCCCCATCCCTCCGGGAGCAGGGGGGAGGGCAAGAAGGGGGGGAGTGAGTGAACGAGGTTTGTGGTTGGGTTTAAACCACGACACTCTCCATAGTGAAATTTGGTTTATTACAGTGTAATTTTCTTTCTAAAATCAAGTCTCCTTTTAAGGACTTTTATCTAAGATAACTTATTAATGTAATGGCATTAAATAATAAAAGACTGTTATGATGCTGAAAATAATTCCACAGTGTCTTTGATCTTCATTTTGGCTAAAGGTATAAAATTCCACTAGAGGCTTTTGTAAACAGACTCCATTAATCCAAACAATTTATTTTATTTTCTTTTAACACCAACTATAATAGAGTAAGACAGTGAATATCCTCAAGTTTTAATTTTCAGTACAGCTGGAGTTAACTTCATGTTAATTGGAGTCACGCCTCTAAGTACTGTTGTACTGCTCTGGGCTCTGCATGTGGCTACTTCTGTTTGTCTTGGCTTTAATTAATCATTCCCTTATTTCTTGTCAGTAGCCATTATTGGGCAGGGAGATACAGTTCCAGGTGCAGTGTTGAGTCTTCACAGCTTCTGCCTGCTTTCTGCATGCTGTGGTCTGTGCAGCACAGGCGGTTCTAGCAGCAGATGAAACACAGATATGTCTAGTATTTCCAGCTGGTGTGCTGATGGGAACTTTTCCTAGTAGTCTTTTAAGCCTTTGCTCTGTAATTGAAAAACTACAAAGTTCATTTTTTCTACATCTGCACTGTTTAATAATGCTCAGTGCATGTGTAATGTGAGTTTCTGTGGTTTTCCATGCTGCTTAACTTTTTGTTTTGCTATAAGGCTTTACATGTGACTAACTGAGAATAAGAAGGATCCCATTTAAAAAGATGCAGACACATGTTACTTATGTTTAGAAAAAGAAATACATCTGGTTCTGACAGCACATAACTTTGTGTGCTTCTAAGGAATGCACCAATTGATGTAATTATCTCAATTCAGAGTGTCAGTAGAGCTAATAAAAAGAAGTGCCCTGAGAACTGCAGTGTCTGTATGGCTTGGCCCTTTGTGCACTTTGGGGACCTCATTGCTGATTGCCTTGTTCATTCAAAGTTCCCCTATGGGACAGGGGAACAATTAACTCCTGGAAAGCAGAAGCCCAGGAGCAGCTGGTCCTACTAACAATGGGCAGTATGGATTTGTGCTGTGCCATACATGAATTTCTCCTCAGAGATAGTCTCCTACCATATTATCCCAGCACATTTTGTGCTGTTAAGTGCCCTCACACAATGTGGTGCCACGCCACATGGCACACAGTGCATGTGTGCACTCAGTCTTATGTTACTAAAGCATTACTCTGGGGTAAAGCTTGTGCCTTGTGGATGTTACCAGTCTGTTCTAGCTAGGCCAGAGGAGCAGATGCAGAAATGGGGCTTGATCAGATCACCATGATGTAGCCCACAAATCAAGTGAAGAGTTTGCTACACATGATAGGAAGCCAAGGTCTTCCTGTAAGCTAGTTTGCCAAATTGCAGTTGAAAATTAATTTGAGTTTTCTAGAGTTTGTTTTTTTTACCTGTTTTCCTTGTTGCTCCTGTTTTTGAATGCTACTTTAATGGTCAAGCACATGGGGACTAAATTAGCAATTCGGTGTGTGTGATTGGCAGTGGGGACAGAGAGGGAACGTGGCTGTTGGAGTACTCAACTTGTGCTTTGTCATGTACTTCTTTATTCAGCTCTTGCAAGAGGAGGATAGCTGTAAGAAGGCTTAAGTGCCAACAAATTGAATAGCAGTGAAGAATAGAAGAACAGGAGATGGATGAAAAGCCAAAGGCAGAGGAGTCAGTGCCCCTGTAAGGGATGGCAGTAGTAGTCTGGAATGTGCACATTAACTCCAGGTTGTAAGCTTCCAGGGGAAAAACAAGAAAGCAGCTGTAGGAGGAGGTGACAAATTTCCTAATGGTGTCAAAATACATGCTGAAAACAGTGTTCACCGGTATGAATATTGCAGCTATGTTCAGAACATCCTTGGGGTACCTGAGGTGATGTGTGTGAACAGGGCATGGTGCTAGTGTGGCTGTAAGGGGGGAGATGGGAGATGACACCTTGCATTTTTGCAGGTGATCTTCGGGGGTGTGTGTGTGTGTTTTGTTTTAGTTTTTAGTTTAAGTGTTTGTGAGGCTCCTTCTGTAGGTGTCAGAGGAGGAGAAGCTTCTCCAAAGGTTGATAAAGCTGTCTGAATTGGGTATCTGTCTGGATTACCCTTTGGAGGAACTCTGTTTTTCTGTATGTGTTAGCTACAGAGACCTGTGGTGATGGCCACCACCAGTTGCTAGGCTCTTATGACCATTCCCCTAACCATGTGTGGGGAAAATTCCCATAAATGCTCAGCAAAAAGTAACGTAAATATCTTATTTCTTTGTCTCTGAAAGAGGTTTGTGTTGTTCGTAACACTGCAGTATTGAAGAACATAATGCAGATGGTTTGAGTTCTGTCCCTATGCTGACACTGTTAAATACAACTTCTAGATATTTTAATGTTTTGTTGCCACCTATATTCAACTTCCAGTTATCAACATTTGATTTATTGAAGTGTGTATGCAGTGGGGAAATATTAGATTCCCCATCTCATCTGCTCTTAATAAGTTGCTTTCTTCTGATGATCCCTCAGAACTTTAAGAGGAGATGCAGTTGTACTTGGTAACTGGAAACAATACATTTTTAAAAAATAGCTATTACTGTAAGGCAGGAAACAGATTAGTTACTATGTGGGTTTTGTCTGTTTTTCTAAAGACATTGTTAGTCAAGATGATGTGTTTATGATATTATGGAAGCACAGAAATTTGTGGCACTGTATGAAGGCATTTTTGTTTCAGCTCTAATCATAGGTACTCTAAGCACAACTTAATGACTGACATGTAATATAGTGAACTATCAAATATATGGGGTAACTTTCTTTTCAATCACTTACTTTTCTGAGCCACCACTGCTGTACATGTACTACCTATTTTCTTGTTATGGGGGGAGAGTGCATAGTTTGTGTCTTTAAGCAGCAAAAGAAGCTTTTTTTTTCTTGGCTCTAGTACTGGCAGAATTGCTATCAACTTTTTAAAGGCTTTTTACTGAACACAGACTGCTGCCTGAAACTCCCTTGCTGGTGCCAAGGGCTGACTAGGAAGCATGGGCTGAAAACCTCCTGTTTAAATTTTTGCAAAGCTTGTACTCAGAGCTTACAGCTGTGTTCAGACTTGAAGACTGAACCATTTCTCTGTTACACTGGCAGTAAAATACAGTGTGATTTTCAATGTGAATTGAAGGTGCTTGGATTTAGATTTGCTTCCCACACTTTTAGCAAGTGCAGTGCAATATTGACCTATGGCACAAGAAGCTAACAGGAAATTAAACATTACCAAGTGTTGTGAACCTGTTTTCTTTTTTAATTGCATGCTACTCTTGAACTGTCCCATAATTAGATAGGTAACTAGGAGCTCAAAAAGCATGTTTGATTAGAGTAATTGCTGTTTCAGTCTCTTGTGGTTTTTTTTTTTTCCATGACTTTCTGGTGGGTTTTTTTTGTTTGTTTTTTCTTCCCTCTTTCTTAGTCTTCATGAAGAAATCGTTGACTTTTATAAGTACATGTCTCCCAGACCTGAAGAAGAGAGAATGCGGATGGAAGTGGTGAACAGGATAGAAAACGTTATAAAAGAGCTCTGGCCCAATGCAGATGTGAGTAGGATACTGTTCTGTTTTTTAATATATGAAAGCAACATTTTGTGTCTGTTTGCTTTGTGAAATATTGAATAATGAAAATACTGTTTGTTTCTCCGTATTAAAAAAGCACAAACCAAAACAACAACAAAAGGATTTCTGCTCAAATGAGAGAGATGATCTTTCTTCCTGGAATAATACAGGTCAATGTTTTATGTCACACATAGGAACAAAGACAAGATAGATCTGCTGTAGTCAAAAGAGAGGTCATGAGGTATGGCAACATTTAGTCTCATGAATATTGATTCACTAAAATTAATGAGAACATACCAGGCATGCATGCTTGTAATGTATTGTGTTAAAAAAAAAACCCAAAACCAAATCTACTGAAAGTCATCACTTTACTAGTAGCAGGGCTTACTAGTCCAAAGACCTGTGGTCCTGAATATTAACGTGGAATGCCAGCAATGCCATGTTTTGTAGACCATGCTATTTCTAATGGGCACTTAAACTAAATTGACATCTTACAAATTTAAAGGAACCAGGTTTTCTGTACAGGAACAAACAAGTCTGTAGATCTGTGTATTGAGCTTAAAATCTGAAATGCCTCTTTCCACTGAAGATGGGTTTTTGCTAGTACTTCATTCAGTTGAAACAAGTTTCTTCTGTGCAGAGCTATGCTTTATTTCAATAAAGGTTGGATTAAAGAGAAGCCAAAGAAGATGCTTTTACAACTCAAGATGGCTTCATGGACACACATTTGGAATTTTAGCGTAATTGCATCTAGTTTAATTGTACCCCTCTACTAACATTTCCAGAATGGGGATGTATAGCTGTAGTCATCTATCTGTAGATAACAATAACTGAAAATAAGGACTTGTTAGCTGTGAAATAGTAAACCAAATTCAGACAGCAGAATTTTTAGTATAAGGAACGCTCTTTCATCCTGCCACAGTAAAAGATAGTGTTTTGACATGAGTGACTTAAAACCACTGTTCATTTTAGATCTTCTTCACCTGTTTTTTTTTTAATGTATTTATTAGAAATTGACAGAATATCACAGAATATGAATTTCTAAACTATAGGTATGTGGTGTGTGGTTTTGTGTATAAAATGCACTCACATTTTCAAGGTGCTTCATATTGCAGTCACAGTGTTAGTGACATATGGAAGGAGCACTCTTCACTCAGTGATAGCTGCCTTTGAACAGCTATGATAGTTGGTACAACACATACCTGGTAGTTTTTTCTTTGAATAAAACAACCTTTCCAAGGGGACTCTGTAGGAGACTTTAGCATATCTCACAGGTGTTGTATAACTCTCCTCTAACCCAGTGAAACAGTGTTGTAGATCCTAATCAAGAGCAGGAGTTAGTGGGCTGCCAGTTTGACAGGTGATAGTATAGGAAACAGTGTGGGTATAAACCAGTGCTCACTCTGATACACCCTGCCAAAGTCTTATAGTAGGGGATTTCACCACAATAGCTGACTGCTTCAGCCTGAAGAAGAGGCTGCTATTTCCTAAACAACTTTGTGTGCTTCAGACTTAACTAGTGTAATGGGGAGAATGGGTTTGTTACCAGGGGATCTTTCTTTCTTACCACTAACACTTTGAACAGGGCACAAGAACTTAGTGCATCCAGAAATACTCTGTTTGTAGGACAGACTTGATCTGTACAAGCGAGGCCTTTTGTATTAAAATGTTTGTTTTATATATATATATGGCTGGGGGCTTGAGAAAAAAGTCTTTCTTTAAGCTACTGAAACTGTTTGTAGTAGCTGTAATCTGTTTAAGAGGGGGAAACAAATTACAAGCCCTGCCACAAGTGACAGCTGGCCACTGGATTTAGCTGTAATGTGACTGAGAGGAAGCACACACAATATAGTAGAAAACTGAAGTTAACTCTTCAATTATTGCCAGTTAAAACTGCTATGACCCTCTTTCTTTGCTGTTCTTGAAAATGATAGAGAGCAAGAATGTGCCCATTTTTCTCAAGTCAGTAGCTGCTCTTCAGAGCTTAAATGCATTTTGTGTGCTGTTGTTACATTGAGGAAGAATTTTCATCTTGTATGCCCTTCCATTTTCTGGAGGCTAGAGAGGAACCAAACAGTGGCACAGCATGCCAGGTGACAATCTGGAAATTACTGTAATGCTATTTTTCTAATACTTTACAGATCTGGTCAGGAACTGAACTGCTGAACTCAACTCTGTTCAACTTTGACAGTCTTTTGTTGTAACTTTTCAGTTGCTTGAGTCAATCACTAACCTGGAAATCTGTATTGGTTTAGCTACTTTAAGTTTTGAGGACACACTCTGGGAAGGTAGAGCATTATCTGGTCCAATGTCCTTATCTTTAGCTGCAGTGTAAAATGGGAAGTTAATCTTTAAGCTGCTCATTTTGAGTCATAGATACAGCAAATCCAGCTAAAATAAACTTGTAAGTTAAATATACACATTCAGTTTGTAATTTCTCACTAAACATGTACATAAGACATAATCTATAAAAATCAGATACCAAGCAAAATGAAAATCAGGCTTCAGGAATCTGAACATACAGAGTGTGTAGAATGTGTCTCTTTCTGTTCCACTTCAGAAAAGGCTGAAAAACCAGATGGAGGGAGGGTAAAACTGGATATCCTAAACTGTTACTTTACATACAGAAGTCATTTGCTCTCTTACTCAAGGGAGTGTGCTTAGAAGGAAACATTCCTACTAAGTGAGAACTTGGCATCAGCAAGACTCTGACCATAAGAAAGGCTTTAATTATGCTGAAACTGAACAACCCAAAACATTAAATGGAAGCACTTTAAGACAAATTTTTTTGACCAATTGAGTGTGAAAGTTTTACTACTGAACAAATAAGTAGTTATAGAGTAGAATTTAGGATGTATTTGTCATAATGTCCTTAGCTTTGTGTCTGAATGTCATAATAATGTAGCTTCATAAATCTGAGAAGAGGTAATGTGGCATACTTACAGAATCGCAGAGTAGTTTGCGTTGGAAAGGGCCTCAAGATCATCCAGTTCCAACCCCCCTGCCATGGGCAGGGACACCTCACACTAAACCATCCCACCCAAGGCTTCGTCCAACCTGGCCTTGAACACTGCCAGGGATGGAGCACTCACAACCTCCCTGGGCAACCCATTCCAGTGCCTCACCACCCTCACAGGAAATAATTTCCTCCTTAGATCCAATCTAAACTTCCCTTGTTTAAGTTTTAACCCATTACCCCTTGTGTGCGGCCATCCAGCCAGTTCTTTATCCACCGAGTGGTCCATCCATCAAATTGATATCTCTCCAATTCAGAGAGAAGGATGTCGTGTGGGACAGTGTGAAACGCTTTGCACAAGTCCAGGTAGATGACATCAACTGCTCTGCCCCTGTCCATCAGTTCTGTAGCCCCATCATAGAAGACCACCAAATTGGTCAGGCAGGATTTCCCCTTAGTGAAGCCATGCTGGCTGTCACCAAGCACCTTGTTGTTTTTCATGTGCCTTAGCATGCCTTCCAGGAGAATGTGCTCCAGGAGTTTGCCAGGCACAGAGGTGAGACTGACTGCTCTGTAATTCCCCGGGTCTTCCATTTTCCCCTTCTTGAAAATGGGGGTTATATTTCCCTTTTTCCAGTCGTCGGGAACTTCACCTGACTGCCAGGATTTTTCAAATACGATGGCCAGTGGCTCAGCAACTTCATTCGCCAGCTCCTTCAGGACCCGCGGATGGATTCCATCAGGTCCCATGGACTTGTGCACGTTCAGATTTTGAAGATGGCCTCGAACCAGATCCTCTCCCACAGTGGGCCCAAGGTCTTCATTCTCACAGTCCCTGCGTCTGCCTTCCAAGACTTGGGTGGTGCAGTCAGAGCCTTTGCCAGTGAAGACCGAGGCAAAGAAGTCATTCAGAACCTCAGCCTTCTCCAAATCCTGTGTAGCCAGTTCTCCCGAAAGCTTCCTCAGGGGGCCTATGGTGTCCCTACTCTGTCTTCTTTTTGCTACGTACCTGTAGAATCCCTTCCTGTTACCCTTAACATCCCTGGCCAAGTTTAATTCTAACTGGACAGCATCAGTTATGAAAATATTGTCATCGTGAATGGAAGTGAAAACATTCACTCTATTTAGCTTGACAAATTTCAGAGAACTCTTCTTAATGATGTAGAAGAAAGAGAACTGTAAACTGGCTACAGATTTTTGTTTTGTTTTGATGGACAGACTTTGGTAGCAAAGAGTTTCCAAGCTTTCGTGGGTTTCCAAGTTCTGTTGTGCATAGTGAGGACATATTTGGACACACACTGTAATTAAAGCTCATCCAGTAACTTTGGAAATTAATACAAGTAATTTTGAAGACATGTAGGATAAATAGTAACAATAGTAACAATAACAGTTCCATGTCCTTTTTATGTTGAGGACACCAGAACTGCACACAATGCTCCAGGTGAGGTCTCACAAGAGCAGAGCAGAGGGGCAGGATCACCTCCTTCGCCCTGCTGGTCACGCTCCTTTGGATGCAGCCCAGGATCCGGTTGGTTTCTGGGCTGCGAGCGCACACTGCAGCCGGCCCATGTTCATTTTCTCATCGACCAACACCCCCAAGGCCGCCTCCTTGGGCCGCTCTGAATCTCTTCTTCTGTTCTTGTGTTTCAGGTGCAGATATTTGGAAGTTTTAAAACTGGTTTATATTTACCTACAAGGTCAGTAATTTTTCAGTGTATATTCTGTACAAAATATAGCCTTTCAAGTTTATACCTCTGTAGTGACTTATTTGATCTCCTAATATCTGTTACTTGTGTGTATACTTGTTATATTAAGAAAGTGTGGAGGTATTAGTACTCTACGAAGTGTATACAAAAATTACTAATTAAGACAATTAGTCATAGTACCTGTGGCTATATAGATTTTGCATGTATTAGTAAAAGTTCTGAAAATACCATGTTGTCAAAAAAGGCTTGTTTTGTGTCTTGGCTTCATTAGTGACTGAACCAAAATAAGAGTTTGGCCTTAAAGGAAAAGCTAAAATTTATCTCCATGGGTGATTAAATTGAAACATTTAACATTACTTTCTTACTGATAATCTTAGCACTGAAGAGACCATACATGAGGAGACTAACCTTGGGATTTGCAGACCAAGTGGTTTGTGTGTGTGTGTCTGTCCCCCTCCCTTGGTAACCTGAAATATTCTGTACTTCCCCAGGTGTAAGAGTTCATCCCCCACCTATTTTCTCAGAAAAGTAAGAATTATTTGGTTACATTCTGTCAGCTTTATTTTAGTTATGTGTGGATGTCAGTTGTTTATCTTTTAAGTGTATTGGTCTTTTAATTTTAATAAATCTGTGCTTTCTTTCTATTTCAGTGATATTGATTTAGTTGTGTTTGGAAAGTGGGAGACATTGCCTCTTTGGACCCTGGAAGAAGCTCTTAGAAAGCACAATGTAGCAGATGAAAACTCAGTAAAGGTTTTAGATAAAGCAACTGTAAGTTTGGGGGAAGAAGGTGTTTCCTTGTTTTAAGCTAAATGTCTAATAAAATATCTTGGTTAAAAGGATGAATTTTCATAAGTGGAAACTATATATAAATACAAGATATAACCAATATAACCTTTTTATTTATTACAGTTTTTATTACTCAAAAATAATTGATAGTGCTACAACAGAAGCATTTCTTCTGTTGTGGAAAATAATCTGATTTTTTCATACTACACAACATACACTTGTTTTAAAGTGAGATTATACTAGTCATGTGAATTAATGTGATTAAACTTGTGAATTTCTGGACTCAGTTATTACATAAGTAATTTTTTCTTATTGTAAGTAAGCAGACATAATACATTCTCACATAGAAGTACTAAGTACAGCCTTATATAAATATGTAATAGTATGCCTTGCACAGGATAGTATAAATTCCATTATAACTTCCTGCCTTCTGCTAATTGTAAGCACATGTAAGTGTGTTGGGGGTTAAACAGGTGTCTAATTGATGGCTATTATTAGTAGAGAGAGGTAATTTCGAAACCACTCAGGTGGAGATATGTCAGTGTTCTCAATATCTTGTGCTTCTTGTCTGAAGATAATTTGGATGAGGAATCAATGACCCACAGTGACAGGAGTGTGTATTTTCTTGAGTATCTATTACCATTGATCTTAATTCCTTAAGCATTTGTCTCCCTCTGATTGTTTTTCTCACTAGAGCTGTGCTGCTGCACTAGGAGGTGACTAAAAAGAATTTAAAAGGAATCACTTTGAAGATTAAGTGTTAAGTTCTGTTAAATAGGATAGTAAATTGAAAATGGCATTTATGAGTTAGAAAAGCAAAGTTGATATAAACAGACTGGCAAGGAGAGTGTGTCCTTAAATAAACAGGAGTACTGTTTTCTCTCAACAAAGTCATAAAACGTTTCAGTTTTACTGGTACATGTAAGTATGAATGAAACCAAATGCCTCTTGGAGATCTGTATTGACTTAACCTGTCTTTCTTTTGCAGGTACCTATTATTAAACTGACAGATTGCTTCACTGAAGTAAAAGTTGATATAAGCTTTAATGTACAGAATGGGGTTAAAGCAGCCCAGCTCATCAAAGATTTTATCAAGGTTAGGCAACACTGTAATAGAGCTAGAGCTGAGTATTTGATTACTTGATTTTATATTTTACTTTGACTACATCCTGACTAGAGATACACTTTCACTTTGTTATTTTTGTTGTCTACTGCTACTCCATGATGTTCTTAGGTTTTAGATATTTTGCCCTGAAAGACATGAAGATAGCAATGTATAAAGTATTGAGAAGTTTTAAGGGTACAGTACTTTAATGGTACTAAAGAAAATGCACTAATACCTGCCTTAAATGTTCCACTTGAACTGTGGCTCATTGAACTTAAAATTAATAATAGCCACACATTGCTGAGAGAGTAGGAATAATCTTGTTGTAGAATGAATATTATTTCAGCATGCAAATGCTAATAAGGTAGAATAAGTTAAATTTAGAAAATTATTGTTCAGGGTTTCACCAATACCTGTATCATAGATACATTACAGTTGTTTTTGTTTAGTATATGGGGTCATTTTGTTAGGATTAATGTGTATTTAAAGTTTTGAAGGATCCTTACACTGTTTTCCTTTCCTTCCCTTCCCCTATCCAGTGCATTGTGACACTCATAGCAAATGTCTCATAGAAGTAGTACAAAAATTTTCTTCTATTTTTATGTCCTGTGTAGGGAGATGAAGTGCAGTTCAGTCTCAAGTATGTAGGTATTACTATTCTACTCCTGACTGCTTGGGGTTTTTAACAAAACTAATGACAGCAGGAGAATTAAAGTATTTCAATAGTTAAACATGTAAAGCTCCTTCATAAAACTCCATAAATCTGAATAAAGCAAGCACTTCATTTTCAGTCATAAGGGTTAGAAATCATGTACATCTGCTTTAATAATGTCATTGAGTTGCAGGAGGTCTTCTAAATTTGGGGGGATTTTCACTTGCTCATGAGTTGAAAGTATGGCCTTCACCTTGTTAATCTTCAGTTCCTTTATGTATGTTTAGTAGCAAGTATGAAAGTAGCTCAATTTGCTTCTACAGTGTCTTATTTCTTTAACCTGTAGAATGACACAGGAGAAAATCCTCTGTCCTTAGTTGCATTAGAATAATCTGAGTTCTTGTCTGCATAGTCTCACCTGTGTGCTTATATATAAACCTTCTGTTGATGAGGCCTCCTGCACCTGCATTCACAGTAAGAGGGTGGGGTGGGTTCAGAAACCTTCCTTCTCTGAGTCTCTATCTGATGGATGTAAGTTGATTGTGTTGGCCAACCTTTTGCTGCTAAATCAAGACTGATTAGTTTTGTGCTATGTAGCTTCTTCTTTGGGAAAGAAGATGCCCAGATTCTCAATCTTAGGACACATACTTGAAATTTGGCAGCTACCTTCAGTTTTTACATACTGTGCATTGTGACATTGCCTTATGGTGGACAGCCAATCAGTGCTTTTCTGCCACAACACAAAGGCTGTATTTCAGTTAGATTTTGCATACACATTTCTGTTTAGCTACGTCTATAAGGCTCTGACTGCTTGCCCAAAATTGACTATGTCCTTCTTGACTTATGACTGAAGTGCTGAAATGGAAGGTTACAGGCTCTTTAGGAAAGACAGGCCAGGCAGATGAGGACGGAGAGGTAGCTATTTATGTTAATGATAAGCTAGAGAGTATGGAACTCTGGGAACAAGTGATGGGTCAACAGACAGCTTGTCGGATAGGGTCAAAGGGAGAACAGCCGTGGGAGACATTACTGTGGGGATCTGTTACAGGCCACCTGATCAAGGAGAACCTGTGGAGGAAGCACTCTACAGACAGATAGGAAAAGCCTCACGCTCGCAGGCCCTTGTTCTCATGGGGGATTTCAACCACCCTGACATCTGTTGGAACGATGGCACTGCACGGCACAAGCAATCCAGGAGGTTCCTCGATTGTGTGGAAGACAACTTCCGTCTGCAAGTAATAGAGGGGCCGACAAGGAGAGGTGCCATGCTTGACCTCGTGCTCACCAACAGGGAAGGGCTCATTGAGAATGTGGTACTCCAGGGCAGCCTTGGATGCAGCGATCACGAGATGGTCGAATTTGAGATCCCCAGGACAGTGAGAAGAGCGTGCAGCAAGCTCACTGCCCTGGACTTCAAGAGAGCAGACTTTGGCCTCTTCAGGAGCCTGCTTAGTAAGGTTCCATGGGATATAGCCCTGGAGGGCAGGGGGGCCCAAGACTGTTGGTTGATATTCAAGGACCACCTGCTCCAAGCTCAGGAGTGCTGCATCCCAACTAGAAGGAAGTGCGGCAGGAGGGCCAGGAGACCTCCTCGGATGGATAAGGAGCTGCTGAGGAAAATTCAAGGGAAAAAAGAGGCTTATAAAAGGTGGAAGCAAGGACAGGCGGCCTGGGTAGAGTACAGGGATGTTGTCCGGGAAGCTAGGGACCAGGTTAGGAAGGCTAAGGCCCAGTTAGAATTAAACTTGGCCAGGGATGTTAAGGGTAACAGGAAGGGATTCTACAGGTACGTAGCAAAAAGAAGACAGAGTAGGGACACCATAGGCCCCCTGAGGAAGCTTTCGGGAGAACTGGCTACACAGGATTTGGAGAAGGCTGAGGTTCTGAATGACTTCTTTGCCTCGGTCTTCACTGGCAAAGGCTCTGACCGCAAAACCCAAGTCTTGGAAGGCAGACGCAGGGACTGTGAGAATGAACACCTTGGGCCCACTGTGGGAGAGGATCTGGCTCGAGGCCATCTTCAAAATCTGAACGCGCACAAGTCCGTGGGACCTGATGGAATCCATCCGCGGGTCCTGAAGGAGCTGGCGAATGAAGTTGCTGAGCCACTGGCCATCGTATTTGAAAAATCCTGGCAGTCAGGTGAAGTTCCCGACGACTGGAAAAAGGGAAATATAACCCCCATTTTCAAGAAGGGGAAAAGGAAAGACCTGGGGAATTACAGAGCAGTCAGTCTCACCTCTGTGCCTGGCAAAATCCTGGAGCACATTCTCCTGGAAGGCATGCTAAGGCACATGGAAAACAACAAGGTGCTTGGTGACAGCCAGCATGGCTTCACTAAGGGGAAATCCTGCCTGACCAATTTGGTGGCCTTCTGTGATGGGGCTACAGGATTGATGGACAGGGGTAGAGCAGTTGATGTCATCTACCTGGACTTGTGCAAAGCGTTTCACACTGTCCCACACGACATCCTTCTCTCTAAATTGGAGAGATAGGATTGATGCCAACCTTATGAAGCTCAGCCATGCCAAGTGCAAGGTCCTACACCTGGGTTGGAGCAATCCCAGGCACAGCTACAGACTGGGCAAAGAAGAGATTCAGAGTGGCCCTGCAGAGAAGGACTTGGGGGTGCTGGTCGATGAGAAAATGAACATGAGCCGGCTGCAGTGTGCGCTCGCAGCCCAGAAACCAACCGTATCCTGGGCTGCATCAGAAGGAGCGTGACCAGCAGGTCGAAGGAGGTGATCCTGCCCCTCTACTCTGCTCTTGTGAGACCTCACCTGGAGCACTGTGTGCAGTTCTGGTGTCCTCAACATAAAAAGGACATGGAACTGCTGGAACAAGTCCAGAGGAGGCCACGAGGATGATCAGGGGCTGGAGCACCTCCCGTATGAAGACAGGCTGAGGAAGTTGGGGCTGTTCAGCCTGGAGAGGAGAAGGCTGCGTGGGGACCTCAGAGCAGCCTTCCAGTACCTGAAGGGGTCCTATAGGGATGCTGGGGAGGGACTCTTCATCAGGGACTGTAGTGACAGGACAAGGGGTAACGGGTTCAAACTGAAACAGGGGAAGTTTAGATTGGATCTAAGGAGGAAATTCTTTCCTGTGAGGGTGCTGAGGCACTGGAATGGGTTGCCCAGGGAGGTTGTGAGTGCTCCATCCCTGGCAGTGTTCAAGGCCAGGTTGGACGAAGCCTTGGGTGGGATGGTTTAGTGTGAGGTGTCCCTGCCCATGGCAGGGGGGTTGGAACTGGATGATCTTGAGGTCCTTTCCCACCCAAAGTATTCTGTGATTCTAGTTGTCAGATAGGAGGTAGTCTTCTGTTGAGAGCCTGGAAGGATTTTTGTGTGCTTAGAAAAATAAGTGTGTTTGCATGTTTGTGTTGCCCAGGTTATCTGTAACTGTTTGGAGAGAGTTGTTGTTAAGTCCAGCTAATAAGTCTGAAACACACAGCCACTTGCTCACTCCCTGTTCTTCCCATCCCCCTGCTCCTGGCAGAATGGGGAGGAGAATTGAGGGAATGCAATTCCCACGGGTTGAGCTAAGAACAGCCCAGTAACTAAGGTATAACACAAATCACTGCTGCTACCGCCAATGGTAATATTGGTAAGGGAAATAACAAGGGAAGGGAACACAATTGCTCACCATGCACTGACTGATACACAACCTGACATGAGCTGCAATCTGGGGCTTTTGGGTATCTTTCCCCAGTTGCCGTGCTGTGGTATGGATACCTCTTTGGCTAGCTTGGGTCAGGTGTCCTGTCTCTGCTCCCTCCCAGCCTCCCCTCCTCCCTGGCAGAGCATGAGGCTCAGAAAGTCCTTGGCCAGACCAAACATTCGAGCAGCAACCAAAAACATCGGCACCATCACCACTGTTCCCAGGCCAAAAGATCAAAACACAGCACTGTACTAGCTCCTAAGAAGGAGAAAACTGACTGCTGCTGCTGGACTCTTTGGCCTTGGGTCAGGGCATGTTGAGAGCTGGCTGTGCCCCTCAGGAGGGAGTGGGAACTCTGTGTGGCTGCCAGGCAGGCACAGGGTGGGGGTGCAGACCCATGGTACTCTAACCTGAGGTGCAGAACAGGTCTGGTGACAGTAGTCAGGGTCAGCTCACAGGCTGTCCAGCAGCTGGAAGACTCTTTTCCAGTGAGGAGATTGAGGCTGAGGATCCTGTGTCAATGTTTAGTACCAGGATCAACATCATTGCACAGGAGCATGGTTCAGGGAGACACCGGGGGAACAATGGAGATGAAAGCAGCTCTTGAGAGAGGTGAAGGGATTCCCAACAAGGCTTCCCCCATGGCACTTTCCCAGAGGGCTGTTTTCCCAGCAGCCCAAGCCAAGGCTGTGCAGCACAGGTGGCTGAGCCTGGTGTGGCAGGCAGAGGTGGCACTCAGTCCTGGCACACACTGGTAATGGTGTTCTTGAGGATCTTTCTATTAAATGCTTGCAGGGCATTGTCTTGGGTCTTATTTTGTCCCACATAACTTTGAATTACCTAATGGGAGTGTTGTGCTCATTATTACCCTTGGAAAATGTCTATTTCTGTTAATTCAATTTATTTGGAAGTTTGAGGCAGCTCAAGCCTTAATTACAGGTTTGCAGTTTCCTGAGAAAAATTACATTTTTGAGTCTTGGTATATACAGATAGTCAACACTCTGGCTTGTAACTCTTAAGTTCTTAATAGTTCAAGAAACTGCTCTTGGGATCCTAGGTTAAATAGGGCTCCTGATACACTAAGACTTGTGCAGAGAAGTTCTTGGAGAAACTCTCAATTTCCCTTTAATCCTTTGGAATCATAGATACCATGATCCACATGTCTGGAAGTAAGGAACTTGGCTGTGTATTGATATTATTGAGCCTCCTTTGCCCCCTGCCTTGTGAAAGGGTGTTCAGAGTGCAGGCATAGCCCCAGCCTCCACTGCTGTCCAAAAGGTCCATGTTCTCTGCACATGCAGTGTATGCACACTTCTAAGGAAATCCATGCTGACAAACCTATTGAAGGACCAGGTACCCAAAGGTAAGTATTTGGCTCCTTCAAAAGTGTTATCTGGGTGTAGTAATATTGAAGAACTGTTTTGAACTCTGGGCATTTGAAGAATTTTCAACACAGAAGTTTCAGCCTGCTGTGAGATATCAGCTTGGTTGCAGCAGGAAGGTTTTGTTACAGACATGGATATCTCCACAGTTCTTCCTTTTCACTTTAATTAATTATAAATTAAATGTATTTATGTACTCAAAATCTGATTTTATGAGGTAGTAACTTTTTTTTCTATTTTTAATATATGCCACTGGAGTTGAAGAGTTAAAATACATGTATTGACCACAGGTAGAGCAGTTAGCTTCTCCCCTGGTACTAAAAGTAATAAATTAGAATTATTCTTAGCTTTGAAATGTAATATAACAGATAGATCACCTCAGTGTGCTTTCTTAGTATCAGTTGTACATATGCATCACAGTGTCCTAACATCTTTGCTTTTCTCTTTCAGAAATACCCTGTGTTACCATATCTAGTTTTAGTATTAAAACAGTTCCTGTTGCAGAGGGACCTTAATGAAGTATTTACAGGTGGAATTGGTTCTTATAGTCTTTTTTTAATGGCTGTCAGCTTCCTTCAGGTAAGCTTACTGAAATCTATTGATGCCATTCATGCAAAAGGACATTATATTAAGAAAAAATTTGATCAGTCCTTAAATTTAGTCATCTAAGTGTTCCTGTTTGTGGTTTTGAACCCTCTTTTCATTTAAAAACAAACAACATTCCACCTGTCTTCTGTTCTTTTTCCAATACTGGCACTTTAGGTATTAGAGGTATTTGGAACATCTGTTAGTGTATCAGTACCAGGCACATGTGTCATTCATGGTAAAATCACTTGACTATTGTATGATTTATTTGGAACAAGCTAGTTAGGTTACTGTTAGATGCAGCTGTGCTTTATAACACTTGTTTTCCAGGTCTGACACCCTGGATGTGCTTTAATGAATGCAGTGGAATTTTACTGTTTTGTCTAGGGCTTTAAGCTGAAATCAAACACATTTTACAACTTTCTCTTAAATCTAAGAGAACAAAATGCATGAGCTAAATCTATATTGTTGTGCCTAGGGGAGAAAAATATTGTAGAAATATGAAGTAACCAGGTTTTGGCTTTATCAGCCTCATTTTTTTTTCTTGTACTAAATGTTATTGTGTCACTGTGTGTGCATTTGTATGTCTGTACTTTCCAGACTGCAGTTACTTTTAAATCTGAACCTTGAGCTGGAGCTTGGTGTTTGTTGAGTGCCAGTGCAGTTGCTTGCTGAGCACAAAAGAAATGAAGACAACAGGCATATCTTTTTGAAAGAAACTAAAATCTCAATCTCTTCCAACCCCAATATTTTCTTATATTGACTAATAGCATCTCCATTTACTCTGCAGAAAAAGCACTTAGGTTTTGTATCTGTTTAAATTATGAACTAGTTTTCTTCAGAATCTCTCAGGTTGCATACTTAAAAGCATAAGGGATCATTTACATAGCTGTGAATGTTAGAACCCAGTATTTGTATTCCAAACCCAGGTTTGTGAAGTGTGCATATATATTTATGTTGGGTTTTTTTACCAGAACCTTACCATTAGTGCTGGAAGGTCAGTTACTGAACTGAAAGTTCAAATACAGAAACATTAATACTTGACAGCCTTATTTTTAAGAGGTAATTAGTTTATAATAGTTTTGATAGCATCTTGTTTTAAAGATTTAAAACTGCTTTATCAAGGAAAATATATTTAGACAAGTTTGCTTTATATATTCTGTTTTATTATTTTTAATTGTATTTAGACATGCTTGCTGTGAAAAAGGAAAGGCACTTAAAGGTACTTGAAACTTTAAGTCTTAAGAAAATGATTTTTTTTCCTCTCCTCTCAATAGCTACATCCCAGGGAAGATGCCTGTATGACCAATGCCAACTATGGTGTTCTTCTAATAGAGTTTTTTGAATTATATGGACGTCATTTCAATTATCTGAAGACTGGAATCCAAATAAAGGATGGTGGCTCTTATATTGCCAAAGATGAAGTGCAAAAAAGCATGCTGGATGGCTACAGACCATCAATGCTGTATATTGAAGATCCATTACAGCCAGGTACCCTCATAAACCAACACTTAACATACAAAAATTATAGGAATGCTTAATCTACAGAAGTTAAATCAAAGAATAGTAGAATGACCACCAAAAACCAAACAGAAACACTTCATTCATGTCTTTGAACACAAGATGCACTCAGAACGCAACAATGTTATTTAAGACATGTTCCTAGTAAATTACCATGTCAGCCCAGAGTGTACCTGTGCTGCAGTAAGTGCTACATAAATCCATAGTGGCTTCATTCTGTACTATTACCTTTATGTTAAGGTTGATTGTTGGCTTCAGTGGGATGGCTTCTGGAATGGTGAGTTAAGTGCTGCTGAAAGAGTTAACATATTTCTGAGCTAGGAAAATGTTATCCAGGATAATCCTGTTATATGTGTGATATAAGCAGTGCAGGATTTTATGTTTGATTATTTTTTGTTTCACATATTACACTTTTACCGAGAGAATTGCCGTTTTGCAGCTCTGTGCATATGAATATCTATATTAAAAAAAATCTCTTTCAAATATCTATGCTCCAGTAATCTTATTCTACAGCAGGTAACTGCAGTGAGTTGGGATGTAAGGGCAATACCACTGTCTCTTGTCCAAAAGGAGATAACCACAGTTTCAATCATACTTATTTATTTAATTCTATTTTTACTTTAAGGTAATGATGTTGGGAGGAGTTCCTATGGTGCCATGCAAGTGAAACAGGCTTTTGATTATGCCTATGTTGTTTTGAGCCATGCAGTTTCCCCAATAGCTAAGTATTACCCTAACAACGAAACAGAAAGGTAAATTTTATGAGTCTAAATCTTGGACACAACTTGATTATAGTTTTGTGTGTCTAAAAATTAATCATGTTAATTTTTAATTTTTTTTTCCTCTCTTTTACAGTATATTAGGTAGAATAATTAGAGTAACACAAGAGGTGGCCACATACAGAGACTGGATATCAAAGCAGTGGGGAATGCAAAGTAGGGCGGAGTCTTCATGTAACAGTAAGTTTTGATTAATCATGGCTGATAGTGGGAAGCTTCCTGCATGCTTTGATAAGATTTTGCTGTTGCTTTTACCTCACATAAGGCAATGCATGCATTTTAATATGAATTTACTTTTTTGCTTTTCCTATTGTTCTTATCTGGAAGATGTAGATTTGTATAAGAGTAAAAAGGCCATATCATGTCTGTCTTTATTCTACTGCAGTAGATGTGGCCAGCATATATTATTTTATTTATTTTCATTGCCCATCTTCTGACTTCACCAGCCAGTCGCCAGCCTCTTTCTCTGTAGGCGTATCTGCTGTCTGGAAGTTTTAAAAGTAAAATGAGTTCTAACACCTCCAGTTAATTTTAGAATGTTGCCTTCTAGAAGTCTCCTCTTGTTAGGGGTTAAGGAGAGAAGATGACACAACTACCAAGTCTTTAGGCTACAATGGGATTTTGTTTATTTTTTAAAGCTTTTGTTAGTGATTTCCCTCACTGTCCTTGTAAACTGAATGTGCTCCTGGACCATTTGTGTTTTATCAGTCTGCAGACCCTTGTGGCACTGCTGTACAACCTGGTCATGGCAGACAACCCCTGTTCAGTCTCACAAGCTCCAGAGTAACACTTGGCTACCTGATGTGATCTATGTATTAACCTCCATATGCAAACACAGCTAGTGAGGCAGCAAGTGTATGCTGTGTACATCAGAGGTAACTCCTGGGAGTCTTACGTAAAATAAAACAGTAATAAAATAACCCTGTATCAGGAAGATAATGGTGGCAGTTACAGTAGTTGTCCTGTAGGTTTATTTTAGATTTAAGTTCTGATTTTTCCTTTTTATACTTAAGGTAGAAGTTAGTGAGATATGAGAGTTCTGTATCTTGTATTTTCAGTGTAGGGTTGCTTCAAATAAGCAACCAGGCTTATTTGAAGTTCTTATGACACTTAGCAGCTCCGGTAGAAGAAAAATGGGAGTTGCTGAGTACTGGGCACATAGGAAAGGAATTTAAACCTATCTGAGTGCTGTTGAAGTGTGCCATGGATCAAGCTCATCAAGCAGCACATCTGAACTTTGTTACTACCTTCTTCCATCTCTTATCTCTCTAGTTTCCAGCTTGAACTGTTGGTAATGCTTGGTGTTTCCCACAGTGTAATGTTAATGGATCTTCCTGGGAAATCACTGCACCCTGTGTGAGTTGTTGGCTTGCTGCAGGCGGTACATACTTACGAAATGTGTCTGTATGTATTAAAAGTATGTACATGTGCAGATGCCTGTGCATGTCCTGCTGGATATAATGGATATATAATACCTGAGGGGATATATTAAAAAAAAAAAAAGCAACATATTTTAGTAGTTACTGTGTTGTGATGCTTCCATTTTGCTTTTTAATAGGTAATGGAGTAACCTTGATAGTAGATACTCAGCAGCTAGACAAATGCAACAATAATGTTGCTGACGAGGATGAAGCACTATCAAAACCTAGAAATAAAACTTCAGAAATACTTCATAAACATTCTTCAAATTCTTCATCAGGTCCTTCATCATCATCCTCGACACTGTCCAGCTGTAGTGATGTAGTAAGTACTGGTGGTTTTCTGCTTTTTTTTTTGGACAGGGGGGGTGTTTTTTTGTTTTTCATTTTTTTGTGTGTGTGTTTGGGGTTTTCTTTGGTTTTTTGTTTCTTTTTTCCTCATCTTTACTTCCACAGAATACATTTTGAAAGCTTGGAATCCTAGTTAGTTACTTCATCCAGAATCCTAAGTTGCATAAGATGTTACCTCTTATGCAATTTCTACACATGTAAGTTGCAGTGTGTTTTTGATATAACGCATGTATAAAGTGAATGCAACAGATAGAGTTACATAGCCCTCTTTTTCTTTGGGAAAACTGTGGTTAAAAAAAAAAAGCCTTAAAAAGTGTTTGGGAATTTTATTTAAGAACAAAAGCTAAATCCCAAAATCAGAATCATGCATCAATATGTTTTTAAATCTGTTTTACTCAGTAAGATTGAAAGAATTTCAGTATCTAATAAAATAAACACATTTGAAGCTTTGTCCACTGCTAGCTTTATTGGAAAACTCACTAATAGAAAAACTTGCTGATACTTTACATTTTCCTGAAGGATTCTGATGGAACACCGTGCAAAACCTCTAAACAGTTGAGTTGTCATCAGTCTACCAAAACCAGAGTGGTGTCACAAGAAGTGTCACTGGAATCTTCCCAGTCAAGTGGGAAAACACAAAATAGCCAAACAGCCAGTACTTCCAGCAACATGAACAAATCTCAGGTTTGTAAAATGTTTGGAGACAACAACTGTATAGATCATTTGAATATTGCATGTCCTTCATGGAAGAGTAGCTTGTTCTGGAAAGGAAACACTACGTTTTTGACCTCCCCTTTGTCCCACTAAAAAGCTTTGAGCACTAGTTCTCTGTTTAGTTTACACAGAGGACTTTGCAGCACTGGCTTTCCCAGCCTTAAACTAGATGAAATCAGATTGACTTTATTTTGGGAAACCTAAAGCTGCCAGAAGCATACAGATGTGCTGCACCCATATGTTTTGTGTAGAAAGCATGTCAGTGTAGTCATGACAGCAGAATTTGAGAACTAAAGAGACTTGCCTACACTTAGTGAAAGACAGTAAAATTGTATGCTTCAAACATGACTGGCAGCTGTTAGCTGTTTGTACTTGCTGAACTGTCTTTCATTAACGGAGATGAAGATTGCTTGCTGATATATGAAATTCCCTCTCATTTCCCCCTAAATGCAAATATCTTTATGATGACACCTACCAGAGCTCATGCATTTAGGGGATTTCTCATTTTGAGGAACGCTTCTATGACAAATCAGTGATCTGGAAATACTATATGCCTCTATATAGAATATACTTTGGATACATGCAGTTTAATTTTTTTATAATTTTTCAGAATTTAAGACTTCTTTATGGAAAATACTCTGGATTCTTCTGGAATATTAGTCCTGAAAAGTAATGCTGGAGACTTTTTTTCATACTTGCTGACAGTCTCTCTCTAGCTAGTACTGAGTTTACAAGCTAGGCCTTGGATATACCATGAATGTGTGTTTGTGTTACTACACAGAGCTAATTCTGGTGCTGGAATGTGCAAATACATGATCTGAGATACTCTACATCTGTAAAAAGATGTGATATAAAATTAGTCCTGGCTTTAAAAGAATCTTGTTGTAATTTTGCATGTAACATGAGATTTGATTAGTCTTCATCTGTTGTCTTGGATTGTGGTGGTCTGCTTCTGTAAACCATTTTTTTGATCATTGCAAAATGGGAGCAGTTCCATCCTTTCCAAAATTCAGAATTATCTGCTCTTCTTTCTTGACCTGCACAGATTTGGGTCTAGAGATGAACAGTTGTTTGCAACCACCAAAGTGAAAGATTTGTGGTAGTGTGCTGATGTCCTGGCTTTTGTTGCCGTATCAGTTGTTTTAAGTGTAATGCTTTCAGGAATTAACATCCTCATTATCCAGAAATAGGGTTGTGTAGTTGCCACACTTTTTATCCTTTTAGCACTGATTTACCACTTTCTTCTTATTTCACAGCATGGATCTGCATGGTTATTTTGCTCTTCTAACAAAGGCTTCCAAGGTCCAATAAACTCAAGCCACAGTACCTCAGTCACAAATAAACATCAAGGCAGTAAATCACACCATCACTTCTTCCATGGCAAAAAGAGGAAGCACAAGAGGGATGCGGCCCTTTCAGACCTTTGTAGATAGTTGCCTATTTTATGACTGCCTTTCTGTGTGCAATGATCTCATGCTACAGGATAGTTTGATAGTGACTCCTTGGATCTCTTCCAGAGCTTCAGACTGTTACTGATTAGCAACTGCAATTTTTTTTCCCAGCTCACCACAGAACAGATCATGAAGATTGATCACTGCAAAAAATGTTAAAAAAAAAAAAAAAACCCAAAACCCCATAAAAACAAAAAAGAGGAAAAGGCTGCTCATTTAATAAGTCATATGCTACAACAGGGTCATTAAAGGTATAAATGCCTGAATGTAAAATAAATGTATTTCCCATCAGCTCATGCTGACCTGTAGAGGTAGTACTCAGTGTGTCTAGGGGTTGGTAGCAAACAAATAAACCACAGAAAATATGGGAAAAAAAGGCAAAAAGTTGTATTTTGAAGGAAACCCATCCTTTAAAAGTGAAAGTAATTTGTGCATGATTTTCTTATTATTTTTGCATATACTTACCATTTTATTGTGTAGGTATACATAACCATATAGGAAAACTGACATTTCTAATAGTGGATTTGTTAATACTTTTTATATAACATTGCTGTTTAAATTGTAAACATAAATTTTTCTCAGGATTAGTTTGGAAAATAATCTGAATTGTTATCTTAACATCCATATAAAGAGACATTACTTGTTATTGCTCAGAATTTCTTTTCTTGGCATTTAAAACATTTAATAGAACATTTGATCTGCAAAAGCTGTTCCTCTGCAAGAAAGGCTTATGGTGGCAAATGAAGTTTTTAATTTCTATAAAGTGTACATGTACTTTGTAAAGACACTGAGTTTGTCATCTTGGAGAAGTAACCTTCACCTTGTTTTCTAGAATGCTGTCATTTGGACAAAGCCTTGGGTGACACACTTTAGTGTGTGGTATCC
The DNA here is from genome assembly GCF_037157495.1 of Lathamus discolor. Taxonomy (NCBI): domain Eukaryota; kingdom Metazoa; phylum Chordata; class Aves; order Psittaciformes; family Psittacidae; genus Lathamus; species Lathamus discolor. The sequence goes on from NC_088908.1 coordinate 852,467, forward strand.
CTGCCTATGTCAGTGGGGGGTTGGAGCTTGATGGTCTTAAGGTCCTTTCCAACCCTGACTGTTCTATGCTATCAGGCAATGGGGTTTTATAGTTGCATCCTTCTCTTCTGCCTCTTAGTGGTCTCTCCCTAACCCTTTCTCTTTTTTTAAAGAAATATAAAGCCACTTGGGGGGGTGGTGGTGTTTGGTTGTTGGTGGTGATTGCTTTATTCTTGTTTGTTTGTTTAAAAAAAAACCCACAAAGGACAACTAGATTTGTTAGACATTTGCATTCCTGAGCTGCTTTAATCCCATTCCTCTTTGTGCCTTCCACTCCCCCTTCCAGGTGTGGGGCTTTTTGTGTTTTGTATTTTTGCGAACTCCTGTAGGAGATAACTGTTGAAACATTAAGTAAATTTTACAATTAAAGTATTTTTTCTCACTCCCTTCTGAGGCATTTTTATATTTACACTTAATTATTAAAAAAAAAAAAAACCAAAACAAAACTACTTCAAATAATAAAATATATTTTGTACTGCCTTAAAGATCCAAACCTTTCATAGCTCATAGTATTTCTTGTTGAGCTAGTTATCATTTAATTTCAGCTCTGCATTTGTCTGGTTCAGTTGCATTATAAGTCTAGGTTGCAGTAACTGATGCCATGAATGTGAATGAAGTGTGTAATTGCCCTCACACACAGGCATAGATAACTTGGCACAGGAGTTGGGATGTTTTAGTAGAGGAAAGTTAAGTGGCATTTACTTTCACATACTTCTTTAAAGAGGAAAGTGTGCGCTCAGCATACATGGCTGTACTTAATGCAGCTGTTCTGGAGATGATGCTTTTATAAAAAGTACTATTAGCTTTTAGAAATGTTTTATAATATGCATTTACAGAACACTACAGACCAACCTGACACTTACTGGGCACTAATGAGTGCAGTGTTTTTTAAAATAAAATAATGCTTTAATAAGACCAGAACTGATGTCATCACTTAATAAACATTTTCAATGTGTTAAAGTGGTTTACTTCAAAAGGGAAAATATATGTATTAAAAAAAAAAAGGAAAATCATAACATTTAGTCAAACACTAAGCTTATAACTGATGTTAATTTGACAATGGTTTGCTGGGTTTTAAAAAAAATTTTGATTCATATTTTAATTTGATCATATAATTTTATCAACAAGATGGTCAGCTTTTGTTTATAGAAACTAGTAAAAGTTGTACCACATTATGCATAATCACAGTATTGTTTTAGATTCTTGTGAATGTGTAGACTTCTATTCACTGCTTAGGGAAAAATTATTTATAAATTCTATTAATCCAGTATTGTTAGCTGGTATTAGCAAAACTGTTCTGAAATTTAGTACTTGCAAAGATCTGTATTGCATTTCCCACACTGAAATGTTTTTAAAAGAATTGCCCTCATTGTTGAAAACAAATGTACTCTTAGGGTGCAGATATTAGTATTCCAATAAGCATGCAATAATTTTAAGGTGGTGGTAGCGGGAAGATAATCTTGATTCCATTGAGAATCTTAGCTTTGCCTCAGTTTATGGTTTTCATAAATTTAATGGAAAATAGGTTTTCCTGAACTGTTCAAGTTTCTTTTTGGTAAACAGTATCTTTCTAAAAGAAAAAAAAATATGAAGGAAAAATTGAGGTATTTTACATTGCCTCAAGTGACCAGCATTGTATTAATAAAATACTGTATATCTTGCAAATCTTTATTTAAACAGAACAGCTGAACTGTTCATTTTTCAATCTGAAGTAAAATACTTTCAAGACCTTTTAGTTTGCCTGCTCATTTGTCTTGTACATTTCATCTCTGTATTTGACTCAAGTCTAATTCCTTTTTGAGTTTCAATACTTCTGTGAAGATTTTGTGAATATATGAAAAATAAATGATTGACTACTGCAATTTATCACCATTCTTGATGCTTACCCTATTTTTTTCTTCACAGCACTGTATGTGGAAAGAGCAGGCTATCTTTGCAGTCTTGCTGCTGGTAGTCTACCAAAGATCATCTGATATACATAAATAAGCTGAAATGTTTATGTATCTTCCATTTGACATTAGCTTGATTTGTTAAAGATTTTTTTTTTTATTTTTTTGTTTGGGGGTTTTACTTAAAAAAGTTCAAATGGTGTTTATAGTTAAAAGATGTGTATTACTTACTACTTTTTTAATTGTCAGTCTTCTACCTTGTGGCAGAAAAGAGACTGAAATGTAAGGAAATCTTCCTGTTTGTAAGACGTGATGTGATCTTGTTTACTCACCTCCATGTTCTGTGCAACTTCCTCAGAACCTACAGTTCAGGTTTTTAAATGTTTATAATAACCTTGTTTTCCTAGAACTTAATCTTTAGAAAATAGTAGTCCAATGACTAGTGGCAACTTTTTTATGTACTTTCAACATGGACCTTTCCATTTTACATCTGGAGTCATCATGAGAGCATCCTAAATATTATATGAGCAACTGGTTGGAAAGCAGTGTCATCTTGAAAATGTATTGCAAATAAAAGTAGTCAGCCCCAAAGAAGCTGTGAGTGCTCCATCCCTGGCAGTGTTCAAGGCCAGGTTGGATGAAGCCTTGGGTGAGATGGTTTAGTGTGAGGTGTCCCTGCCCATGGCAGGGGGGTTGGAACTGGATGATCCTTTTCAACCTGAACCATTCTATCATTCTATGACATGTTGATGGATGTTAGAGCTCATGATAGATGTTAAAGCTGAATGTCTGACTCCAACTTTATTTCCTGAAGAGGAAAAAGCTATAGGAGGTTACAAAGTATGTACTTATTCAAGAAAGGAGTAGATTTACCTGTTTAGGGCCTGTAACAAAAAAGAACATTTACTTACTGTTAAACTGAAAAAAGTAGCCATTATTTATTCTGCCAACTCCTAGAACTTGATTCTTTTGCTTAATGATGCAAAATAATTTTCAAGGAATTAAGTCTACTGTGTCTTCAAACTGTCTTGAAAATGCAAAATTTGAGTGCTTAATTTTCTACGTAATGTATGTAGTGTTTCCATAAGTTTTCCTCAAAAATGTTTTCCAGGTGCAGTGACTTAAATGTAAATGTGTCTTTACTATATTCCTATGAGTCTTTTACCAGCAGCTGACAGATATATATTCATGGTTTCATCTGTAAGTTGAAACCAGCTTTGCAGTTCTCATGGTGCTCAATTACCTCATGGTTGTAGATTCTTCCTGTGCCAAAGTTACTGGGCTCTTCCCCATAGTAATTTGCTCTGGGCCTAATTAACTGATCTTCAAAGGTTGGTTGTTAGGGTGTTTGAGGTGATCCCAGAGAACTTACCCAATGCCAAGAATCCTTTATAAGTTACTGAATGGACAATGTCCTGAGTAACACAAGAATTACAATTCAAATGGCCTTACTGGGTCTTTACAAGCCCAAAGTTTGTGTCAAGTATCTACTTGAAAAGGAAATAGGAACGCAAGAACTGGAAAGTGGCTGTTGCACATTTGAGCATGGTAGTGCTAAACCAAATTAATCCACATTTCAGTTTACTCTAAAATTTAGATCAGTCAATTTTTAACAGCTTTTATCATAATTCTTGGTCTATTTAGTGATTTCCTCACCGTGACCATTTTATTGATTTGAGGACTCCAAAAACTTGTAACAGAAATGGGGTGCCTTTGGCAGATGATACCTTGACCATGCAGTTCAGTAGGCCTTTATTGGCAGTAGCCATCTTAAAAATACCTGTTCCCATTTGCTCTTTCCTATAGCAGTGCAACCAGTGGGGAAGTTGGATATGTATGAAATGGGGGGGGGGAAGGAATGTGAATCTTTAGTTTGTTTTAAATTAATGGGTAAAAGCTGATAGGATCCTGAAAATCACTTGCATACACAAATAAGTAAAGGAAGATGAAGAAATCTTGGAGATCCTCTGCATAAAAATCCTTTGGAGGAACACTGTCTTTCTGCCTTCCAACGTGGGTGAAAATTGAGGTGCTGTGAGTTTTCTGGCTGTTGCAGATTATTTTAATTTTTACTAAATCTCTATATTTTGTGTTTGTTTATGAAGCAGTTATCTATCTATAGGAACATCTTGATTCAAGAAGTAAGCCTCTGTTAGCATGAGGTGCTGTGTTAGCATAGAAATTGGGAGCTGTGTAGTTTGAAGTCCCCATTCTCTGTGACATACTAGTCTTAGTCCTTATACTCTAGAGCATAATAGAAGCACCTAGGGCCTATTGCTTATAGGATGAGTTATGTGACAATCTGGCAAGGTGGAAATCTAGTGGGCCAACTTGGCAACAAAAGTTACTTTTAAGGTGACCTGAAGTAAACTGCCTTCATTATAATACTAAAAACCACACCTACAGATTGAGAAGACCCTCAAACAACTGAAGACCCATCCCCCACGCAAGAGAGTGACACTGCAGATATTATAACTGTATACAAATCACTAACCAATCATTGTAACTGGGAGTGTACTATCTTGTAATTTTTGTGTGTGTATATATATATATATATATATATATATAACAATGAAATTGGCATTGGATGTGCTTGATTTGTGGAAATTCCACCTGGAACCCATTGCTGCAATAAAAAAGTGCCTGCCTCTTAAAGCTGTGTTGCTGTTAAGGAGTTTTATTCTCCTGACATTTGGTGACATGGCTACCCTGGATTTGGAGAAGGCTGAGGTTTATAATGGCTTCTTTGCCTCAGTCTTCACTGGCAAAGGCTCTGACCACATGTCCTGGGTTTACCAGGAGCCGTTTTGCTCCTTCTTAGCAGCTGGTGCAAGCTCTGTGTTTTGACTTCCAGCCTGGGCAGAGAGCTGATAACACCGATTGGTTTTAATTGTTGCTCAGTAATGTTTATTCTGGCCAAGGACTCTGTGAGCCTCATGCTCTGCTGGGGACGAGGGAGGCCGGGAGGAAGCAGAGACAGGACACCCGACCCAAACTGACCAAAGAGGTATTCCATACCACAGCACGGCATGCCCAGGATGTAACTGGGAGTGACCCGGAAGGGCAGGCTCTCTCTTCGGGGGGGTCGAACTCGTTCGGCGGTGGTATCGTATTCTCTTGTTATTTTCTCTTATCAATATTATCATTGGCGGTAGCAGCAGTGATTTGTGTTATACCTTAGTTACTGGGCTGTTCTTATCTCAACCCGTGGGAGTTACATTCTCCTGATTCTCCTCCCCATCCCTCTGGGAGTGGGGAGGGTCGGGGGGGGGGTGAGTGGACGACCTGTGTGGATTGGTTTAAACCACGACAGTTCTTTTTGGCGCCCAACGTGGGGCACGAAGGGTTGAGATAACGACAGATCTGACCGGATTAATAGTCACTCGTCACAATGCTGATTTATTGGCTCTCAAAGCTGTTCCTCTGGGTCTCACAGGTTCAGAACTCTGTACATTACATACAGCCGGTATTTGCTGTGGTACTGTTTTTCAAGTGTGGGGCTTGGGCTAAGGTTTTTGTCTCATTGTACTTTATGATAATGACTTGTAATACAATAGAATCATTGATCATGAAACTGATCGGTCTTATGCTCCCAGTGTGGTCACCACCTTTATACTTTGGGAGGTATATAATACAGGTGCTTAGCAATTTCACATCTTTTTTCTCCTTCTCGGGTGGTCAACCTGTGAAGGAAAAGTTCTTTTACCCTCCTAGCCCCCCTCTCAGACCAGCTACAGCATCATTTGAGAGTTTTGAAGTTCTTGAATGGCCTTTTAATATTGTTGAGACCTGTTTCCTGATTGTGATGGGGATTTCCATGTTGGCCCGCATACGGAGTGTGTTTTGCCCACAACCATCTCGTCTGATTTCAAGAGTTAAGCAGAGTCAGGTTTGGGCCTTGTCTGGGGTTAAACGACAATATAGGAGGACCAAGAGATTTTCCCCGGGGCTGGACAGCCATGAGTGGCAGGGTGTGTGGGATAGCATGGGCAAGTATCTAGGTCAGTGGGCTCCTCCAGTACTTTGGAATTTCACCACCGAACAAGTGCAAAATCCAGAAGAATTAGTAAAACACTTAAATGAGGTGTGTGGTCAGTCTGGCCATACCAGAGACGGACAAATCACGGCAACGTGCTGGGGCTTGGCCTGTGCTTACAGGGCCTTGTTCAACACTATCCAGCACCTTCAGAAGGAAAAAAATGCCCCTGCATCTGAGGGCAAAGCAACAGACAGCATGGCTACCCCAGCTCCAAGTACAGCAGCTACACCATCCTCAGCGACAAGTACAGTCGCTACCCAAACTCTGGCTGCAACAGACAGCACGGCTACCCCAGCTCCAAGCACAGCAGCTACACCACCCCCAGCGACAAGTACAGTTGCTACTCAAACCACAGTGAAAATCACTGCAGCTAAACCAGAGGATCAATTTGTACCAATATCGGTTGCCCCTGTAAGCAAGAGAAAAAGCAAAAAGGAGGCAAGAAGGGTGAAGCAAGATGAAGAAACAATGTATTCACCACCTGGTCCAGAATCTGAGGAGGAGTCATCATCGCATGATGACGAAGAAGAAGAGGTGACTTCTCGACCTTGGACCTCAACTGAGCTACGGAATATGCGAAAAGATTTTACCCGTCAACCAGGGGAGCACATCATCACCTGGTTGCTCCGATGCTGGGACAATGGGGCCGATGGTCACGAACTAGAAGGTAGTGAAGCCAAGCAGCTGGGATCACTTGCTAGAGAAGGGGGAATTGACAAAGCAATTGCAAGAGAGAAAAAGTCCCTCAGTCTTTGGAGGCAGCTCTTGGCAGCTGTGAAAGAAAGGTTTCCATACAAGGATGATGTTATGAGTCGTTCGGCCAAGTGGACTACTTTAGAAAAAGGCATCCAGTCTCTGAGGGAATCAGCCATCGTAGAGATGATCTATCACATCAAGCCAAATAACGGGGATGTACCCATAGACCCAGATGAAGTCGAATGTACACGACCCATGTGGCGAAAACTAACACGGAATGCACCGTCATCATATGCCCATTCATTGGCAACAGTAACCTGGAATGACATAGTACCACTGACAGTGGATGAAATGATTCATAAACTCCGAGAGTTCGAAGACAACCTCACCCCTTCCATCATCTCAGCTGTGGAAAAACTGTCCCAGGATCTCAAACAATTGAGGGACGATCTATCTGATTTATCCAGCTCCTCACGTGTACCAACACATGTCTCAGCTATTAACAAAAGGCGTCCTATTCTTCGAGAGAGAAGATACAGGAGGTATACGCCACGGGCCACCCTATGGTTTTATCTGCGGGATCACGGAGAAGACATGACAAAGTGGGACGGAAAACCTACTTCAGCTTTGGAGGAACGGGTGTGCGAATTGAAGAGGGGAGCAAGGCCCAAGACTCATCACCCCATGAGAGCTGCGGCTTCAGTCTCTGGTGAGCAGGCCCCCAGATGGAGTGGAAGAGCTGACTTTACTCCAGCTCCTGTGATAGCGAAGAATAATCCCTTTCAACATGACTTAAGTGTTCAAAGTTGTGATGACTATTAGAGGGGCCCTGCCTCCAGCCAGGTGGAGGACAGGGACAGTCGTATTTACTGGACTGTGTGGATCAGGTGGCCTGGCACATCAGTCCCACAGAAGTATAAGGCTCTAGTAGATACCGGTGCACAGTGTACCCTGATGCCATCAAGCTGTCAAAGGGTGGAGTGACAGGAGGATCCCAGGAGTTGAAAGTACTGGAGTCTGAATTCAGCCTGACTGGGAGGAAGTGGCAAAAGCACCCCATTGTGACTGGTCCAGAGGCTCCATGCATCCTCGGCATAGACTACCTCAGGAGAGGGTACTTCAAAGACCCCAAAGGGTACCGATGGGCTTTTGGTATTGCTGCTCTGGAGACTGAGGAAATTGAGCAGCTGTCCACCGTGCCTGGTCTCTCAGAGGACCTTTCTGTTGTGGGGTTGCTGAAGGTCAAAGAACAACAAGTGCCAATCGCGACCACAACAGTGCACCGGCGGCAATATCGCACCAACCGAGACTCCCTGATTCCTACCCAACAGCTGATTCGTAGACTGGAGAGTCAGGGAGTGATCAGCAGGACCCACTCACCCTTTAATAGCCCCATATCAGTTTACAGAACTGATGGACAAGGGTAAAGCAGTTGATGCCATCTACCTGGACTTGTGCAAAGCGTTTCACACTGTCCCACACGACATCCTTGTCTCTAAATTGGAGAGACATCAGTTTGATGGATGGACCACTCGGTGGATAAAGAACTGGCTGGATGGCTGCATGCAAAGAGTTGTGGTCAATGGCTCCATGTCTGGCTGGAGACCGGTAACGAGTGGTGTCCCTCAGGGATCGGTGCTGGGACCGGTCTTGTTCAACATCTTCGTCGCTGACATGGACAGTGGGATTGAATGCGCCCTCAGCAAGTTTGCCGATGACACCAAGCTGTGTGGCCCGGTTGATAGGCTGGAGGGAAGGGATGCCATCCAGAGGGACCTTGACACGCTTGTGAGGTGGGCTGATGCCAACCTTATGGAGTTCAACCATGCCAAGTGCAAGGTCCTACACCTGGGTCGGAGCAATCCCAGGCACAGCTACAGACTGGGCAAAGAAGGGATTCAGAGCAGCCCAAGGAGAAGGACCTGGGGGTGCTGGTCGATGAGAAAATGAACAGGAGCCGGCTGCAGTGTGCGCTCGCAGCCCAGAAACCAACCGGATCCTGGGCTGCATCCAAAGGAGCGTGACCAGCAGGGCGAAGGAGGTGATCCTGCCCCTCTGCTCTGCTCTTGTGAGACCTCACCTGGAGCATTGTGTGCAGTTCTGGTGTCCTCAACATAAAAAGGACATGGAACTGCTGGAACAAGTCCAGAGGAGGCCACGAGGATGATCAGGGGACTGGAGCACCTCCCGTATGAAGACAGGCTGAGGAAGTTGGGGCTGTTCAGCCTGGAGAAGAGAAGCTGCGTGGAGACCTCAGAGCAGCCTTCCAGTACCTGAAGGGGGCCTATAGGGATGCTGGGGAGGGTCTCTTCGTCAGGGACTGCAGTGACAGGACAAGGGGTAACGGGTTCAAACTGAAACAGGGGAAGTTTAGATTGGATATAAGGAGGAAATTCTTTCCTGTGAGGGTGCTGAGGCACTGGAATGGGTTGCCCAGGGAGGTTGTGAGTGCTCCATCCCTGGCAGTGTTCAAGGCCAGGTTGGATGAAGCCTTGGGTGGGATGGTTTAGTGTGAGGTGTCCCTGCCTATGGCAGGGGGTTTGGAACTCCATGATCTTAAGGTCCTTTGCAACCCGAACTATTCCGTGATTATTCCAATGGCTGATTGTTCTCATTGTGAAATTTTTTTCACTTGTGCCTAGGAGTAAATTGTAAATTTACTCCTCAAGATTAAATTGTGCCCATCACCCCTTGTCTTTTGCATGGGACTGTTTGTAAAAGTGGAGTCTCCCTCTTCTTTGTGGCCACTCTGTAAGTAATAAAACATTGGGCATAAGGTCTCCCCTGACCTTTGCTCCAGGCTGAACATTCCCAGCTCTCTCAGCTTTTCCTCACATGGCTTCCCAGCCCTTGGATCATCTTTGTGGCCCTTCTCTGGACCCTTCTCCAGCCTGTGTAGTGCACTACGATGTCCTTTACCATTGCTACCAACACCCAGGTTTGCTGTTTGGATGTTCTAACTCACAAGTTATTTGTGATTAGGTATCTGAGTCAATTTCACTCTTACCTTTAGTGCAGCTGAGGAATAATTTACCTGCTCTACATGGTTCTAAACCCACAGCTCTGCAGCAAAGGCAGCCGATGTACTCACACTGCCAGTTACTTGTCTTTTTGCCTGGGCCATTACAGGTGTTGTGCATGTCAGAAGAATTCAAGGAGTGTAAGGAATAAGATAGCTGGGAAGATGACAGTGAGGAAGAGGAAAACTCAACCCTTTCAAGTGAGGCTCTCTCCAGACTCACACCCCCTTGCAAGCAGCTCCTTTATGACAGTGTGCTGCTCACTCTGGAGTCCTACGAGTCAGACTTGAAAGCAGAGCAGGACTTGCTAAATAACAAGGAGGCTTATGACAAACTGAGTTGAAGGGAGCAGCAAGCTTTGCATGTTACAGACAGAAAAGGATATTGTATCTGCTGCTGAAGATGGTACACTAGAAACCTTACTGCTCCTGGAAATGAACTGCTTGGAGCTGTGTGCAGGAAGGGGAAGTTGGGCTTCAGCCATCTCTTCTACAACCCAAGAACAGATGGCAAGATTGAATACAGGCCCATTTGTCCTGCATCTGGCATGTGGCTTTTTAGCTACCTCTACCTAAACCATCTACCATGGCACAAAGTGGTTTTGGGTGACCTTACCTTACCACAAGAGCTCTGGAGCACAACCACCACCTTCTAGAGGACTTCAGAAAGCCCAGACCTCTTAATGGCTGCTTTAGGAAGGCAAATGTACACTATCAGAACAGCAAGTGGGTTCCCTCATGTAGCACCAGAAATTTAAGGCAAGAATTGCTCCTTGTCCAGACAGAGAGGGCAGAAATCCAGCTGGTAACTCTTACACCTTGCTGTTCAGAGTAAACATCTGACAGGTGGAGATGCTGACAACACTGAACTCTTCAACTATACTTGGCTAATACTGAGCATTTTATAGAGTACAAGCCCATCCATCTGGTTTTCACATAGGCTCAATAGAGCAGGTATCTCCTTTTACCTCTATAAAAGACATTTCTGTATGGGCTTGGGACTGCTCTGAAGGAGCACTGCCACAGTTCTGCACACCCTCTAGTTAATACAGTTCTTCCCTGAACTCAGGCACTGCTCTGCATCTTGTTTAGCTATATTAATATCTTTTCCCTCAGCAGTTTCTGCATGACAGATCACTGGAGGTTTGCAGGCCAAGCAAGTGGTGCAGCTAGAAGTGCAATTTACTTCAACAGGTTGCAGAGCCCCATGTAAGAGGGGGGGATCTTTGCTGCTGCTTGCAGTTCCCCTTGTATAGTGGTGCAATGCAGTGACTAGTTGGAGTCCAGCCTGCTGCCTTGGTGCTACTTCTCTCCCTACAGCAGACTGGATTTCAAACTAGGCATACACAGTGGTTCAAAAGGTCAGTCTTCATTCCTTAAACATGAATTATACCCAGGGCCTCTGCTGGTAGGGACATGAGCATGATTTATGCTGACAGTACCAGTTGTGGGTTTCTTACCTGCTAAGAGCGGGTACGAAGTATAGTGGCCTCTATCCTACCAGCCCAACTCAAGTTACTGGGATCCTGGCTAAGTCCTGTCCACCTTCCAACCCTCTCTTTACACCAGCTTAGCAGTTCTTAAAGCCTCAAGGGAAGCAGCCATGGACAGCAGCGTTAGTACAGAACCAGAGAGATTTTTGAGCTTCGAGTCATTAGACAAATCAGTAAGCTCTGCATAAGGTTTGCTAGAGATAAATGGCAGGAAAAAAAGTCCCATGGCATCCAGTCTAGATAAAAACTGGTTGCTGGTAATTCTCTGTATCCTAACCCAATACAGGAAGAGGAGCAAGCTGGATTTTCAACACCAGAACAAAAAAAAAAAAATCCACTTCAAAAGACTCAGTTTCAACACAACTGCCGTCCTGAAAAAAAAAAAAAAAAAAAAAAAATTCCAGGGAATTGTAGTAACTGGCAAGAAGCTGCTCTTTGACACACCAGTGACTGAAACACACCACCTAGAAACAGGTCATAGGTAGGGAATCCTCCCTGAGCTGCAATCCCCTGGTACAGCTGGCTCCATGGTCCCTTGGAGCTGGTTTCTGCTCTGCAGGTAAAGCACACCAGGTACACAATCCCTTAAGCCTGAGCTGGAAATCCTGACCTCTCTTAAAACTAGCGTTAACAAACTAGTCGTGTTATCCAAAGAGGAAGCAGTGAAGCTGTTTCCTAGTATCTGCTAAGCTGTGAGGCACAGGATTTTGCAGTATTGGCAACACTGAAGCCACCTATCCTTATTCCAGCTAACTAGCAAGCTTACAGAGATCGTTGCTGAAGAGAATATCATAGCAAGGTACAAGTCATTAGAAATGAAGCTGAGCTGCTGTTTGTGCTCAGCATCCCTCTGCTGCAAGCACAATCATTTCTAGCACAACTGTGTCAGGGACAAACCCTGCTCCTGATCTTGCAGCTAAGATATTTCTCTCTCCACACAACTGTCCTTTCCTTTTGCACATCAAAGCAAGACCCTATCTAGTCCCAACAGTTGTCCCCTTAGACCTCATCTAGAAAACCCAGCTGCTTTCAATAGATAGGGCCCAAAACACTGGAAAACCACAGGTTTTGGATGGGTGGAACAGACTTTGGAAGACCAACTGGCCAAGCAGGATGGAACTGGAGAGAATAAGCACAGTGGCACATGCGTGTCATGACTTTAATGTGTAACTACAGTATGCATACATACATACATACAAGAAGTGGGAGAACTAAAGCCCAAGAACTAGAAAGGCTACAAAATACAACACATGGACCAATACTTTATAAAATATTCAAAATCCTTACAAAATCGGCTGCATTGGTCCTTTTGAATTTTTTGTTTTATTGGGTTTTGTTTGTTTGTTTTTCTCCCCCTTTTTTTTTTTGCAAACTTATAACGTGTGGTCACAGGGTGGGGGGTGGGGGGGTGGGAAAAGGTCTAAATTTAACCCCCCTACCTTCCAAAATTTACAGGTGTCAAATAAACATACCCCCACTCCAAAAAAAATAAAACTATAGGCCTGGTCCCTGGTTTCTTTACTAAAACCAGCTGACCCTCTCCCAAAGGGCCTGCCTGAGGTATCATCTCCAACAGAAAGGAGGTATTCTCTGCCTGCCACTCCACTTGCTATCTATCAGCATTTGATGAAAAAGCAACACTGAACCTTCAAACCCCCCCGCCTTTCCCGTGTTCCATAGTATTCCCACATTCCAAACACACCCACTTTTTTTTTTTTATAAAACAACTTAGTGATTTAAAGGTCCCCCATCCACATAAAGAAAAATAAGTTATATATTATAACAACTGGCTTTTCGATATTCTTTAGGAGTCTGGGAACATCAGGACAAGGAGGTCTGCTCCAGACAAGTGCTTGGCATCAGCAGCTGCCCCTTTATTACAAACTGGACAGGCACCAGTTACCCACCTGCTTTTTATGCAATTTGCACAGTCCAGACAAACATTTCTGTTCCTTGTACTTACACTAGTTCAAAATGATATTCACAGCATTGTCTGAATTTGGCCAAAAGTAAAAAAAAAATGGTTTAAAACTTTGGAACATTTTTTAATGACTGAAACTTTTAGAACAACTTTCACCCAGGATTGGTTGTGTCTACCCAATCAAGGGGGCTGGGAAGGTCAGGAGGAGTCTTACAGAGTCTTCTGTCAGTTGACGGGATGAGGACCCCCAGGCTGGCACACTTACAATATGACATGTGGTTCATCTAACTGGCACCAGTCCCTTCCATCACTTGCTGGGCTTGCTTCTGCCCCATGCAGCACTGTGCGACTGACTGGAATAGCCTGGACACAGAAGCAAAGCAGTGTTAGATGCATTTATGGCAGCAAGCGGTGCTTCCACTATGAAGCACCAAAAACTCACAGTGCAACTCAGCCCCTGCTTCAGATACATAGTTTCAGTTAATTTTGTGGTTAACTTATACTCACTTCTCAATTTCTGGGGCACAGTGAACAAACTCATGGTTCCAGAACTTAAATGCTGGATTTTTTATCAGCTCAATGAAAGTAATAAGGAGACCCCAAGGATGAGGCCTGTTTACAATCAGTCGTTCCAAGAGAACCCTGAAATCCAAAAGTAAAACCAGTTAGAGCTCAAAAGAACCAACACACAAGGAAGGAAAGTAAAAAGCTGGATGCTGGCACACAAAACACCTTCCATCCCACCTAGTGATCTGCTCCTGGATGGCCTCAGTGTTGGCCTCTGCAAACAGGTAGAGCACAGTGCAACTGAAGTAGTGGGTGTGACTGTTGGGGTATCGCAGCTGGTTGGCGATTGCGTTCAAGAAAAGGTACCGGCCTGCAGAAGAAGCAGAGAGTACAGATGGTCTCCCTTACACACATGCAGAAAGAAATAAGCAGCAGCTAGTATTGAGATGAAGGTTTGTGAGCCTGCATTACGAAGGTACAAGAAACAAAGCCAACTGATAATATGAAATGAAAAAAAAAACAACCACCCCCTCCCCCCCCCCAAAAAAAAAACCAACACCTGATGTGGCAGGAAGAATTCAATTCCTCTTCATTAAACTTATTTCTCATTCCCTTGAATATCCCAAACATTTTGTTTGAACATTCTAACATAGCATGACTTGCTGTAAATTCCCTACCAGCTACATAAAATCACCACCTGTATTTCTCATAGTGCCAACAGATAATCTGCTGTTAAATTTGACATAGAGTCATCTCATGAAATAGAAGCATTTCCAGCTCACCTTCAGTATCCAGGTCTACTGCCAAATTCTGGAAGATGTCCATGTGAGCTGAGTGAGTAATGGTACTCATAGAGGGTGTGCTGCCTTTGTTGTGAATGTGTGCAATAGCTTGAGTGCCTACGTAGAGCACCAGAGCGTTAATCAGCTGAATGTTGTACCGGTTGCCAGGTTCATTTGATACCTAATAGCAAAGATACAAAAAGCATTAACAGTCTATATTCCTTCAGCAAGCAAAGGTATAGCACATACAACAACAGCATCAAAGTCTCCTTGTGATTATACAGAAAAGAACACACTCAAGGTATCCACAAATTCAATTTAGAATTTATCCTTTTGTCTTGTTTAACATCTTCGTCGCTGACATGGACAGTGGGATTGAGTGCGCCCTCAGCAAGTTTGCCGATGACACCAAGCTGTGTGGTCCGGTTGATAGGCTGGAGGGAAGGGATTCCATCCAGAGGGACCTTGACACGCTTGTGAGGTGGGCTGATGCCAACCTTATGGAGTTCAACCATGCCAAGTGCAAGGTCCTACACCTGGGTCGGAGCAATCCCAGGCACAGCTACAGCTTGGGCAGAGAAGAGATTCAGAGCGGCCCTGCAGAGAAGGACTTGGGGGTGCTGGTCGATGAGAAAATGAACATGAGCCGGCTGCAGTGTGCGCTCGCAGCCCAGAAACCAACCGGATCCTGGGCTGCATCCAAAGGAGCGTGACCAGCAGGGCGAAGGAGGTGATCCTGCCCCTCTGCTCTGCTCTTGTGAGACCTCACCTGGAGCATTGTGTGCAGTTCTGGTGTCCTCAACATAAAAAGGACATGGAACTGCTGGAACAAGTCCAGAGGAGGCCACGAGGATGATCAGGGGCTGGAGCACCTCCCGTATGAAGACAGGCTGAGGAAGTTGGGGCTGTTCAGCCTGGAGAAGAGAAGGCTGCGTGGAGACCTCAGAGCAGCTTCCAGTACCTGAAGGGGGCCTATAGGGATGCTGGGGAGGGACTCTTCATCAGGGACTGTAGTGACAGGACAAGGGGTAACAGGTTCAAACTGAAACAGGGGAAGTTTAGATTGGACATAAGGAGGAAATTCTTTCCTGTTAGGGTGCTGAGGCACTGGAATGGGTTGCCCAGGGAGGTTGTGAGTGCTCCATCCCTGGCAGTGTTCAAGGCCAGGTTGGACGAAGCCTTGGGAGCATGGTTGAGTGCGAGGTGTCCCTGTCCATGGCAGGGGGGTTGGAACTGGAAGATCTTAAGTTCCTTTCCAACCCTAACTATTCTATGATTATATATTTGCGTGTGCATGTGTGTGTATAATCAAAACCGTCAGAAAAGTGTTGACAGACCCAATGGACAAATTTTTGTACTCCCTACAGAAGTTAAAGGCAATGTGAATTCACCAGCAGTGCCAGAGGCTGGCTGAAACACACACCACCTATGCAAATGCTTCCATATGAGCAATTATCTGAGTAAGCCCAACTCCAGCCATGAAGTTTATTGCAAGCCAAGCCCTGTGATGTATGAAATATGGCTGGCTAATAATTCTGAGCTGGCCTTTAGCTAATTTGCCTTTAACTCCTAAAGCATTAGCATGCAGATTCACAGATTTCTAGAACAATGAATCAATTTTGAATAAAAATTTAATCAGATTCTAAAAAGATTCAATCAAGTTCCATAAACACTGTTGAAACTCGGACAATGCCTGGGTAAGCAGTGCTGGAGTCATGATAGAAGCCACAAGATTCTTCATCACCCAAAGGTTGAAGACCAAAAAAAAACCCCAAGCAAGCTTGATGTACATTCTTCACTAAGATTTGCAAGGTTGTACACTGGAGACATGCAAGGAGAAGAGACAACCTTACATTTTCACCACAAGCATTTGGCAGCTCATGTAGATAAAACCATCTGCTTTGAAATTAAAACATTTTAGGGTCCTTAAAGTCAACATTCCCTATGCATTTCACAGGGCTTTACTACTGCCTGGAACACATGCTTGCTACACACCAAACAAAATTCCTGCAAAGAAGGAGGGCGACTCAGGCAGTGAAATCATCTGTCCCATGCTATTTGAATTAAGCATCCTCAAAAAACACTCACCTGTAGGTTGCTGCGCAAGTCAGACAAAAAAGTGACAGGAGAGCGGGTTTTGAGATAGGAATCCAAGTCTTTCTTGAACTGAGGTGGCATCACTCCAGTGAAATTTGTGAGTATTCGTGGCGCGATATTAATCTCACTTAACATGTCTACCTGTGGAGAGAAAACCCGGTCAGCTAAACCATAAGCAATCTCTAAAGGGACAAACTGCAAAAGCAGATCTGTAAGTAATTATTACATCAACTACTGCTGTTGATAACTTTTTCCTACCAGCAATGAAAAGGAAACACCAGGCTTTTGCAGATTCCAGAAGAAACTTGGTCTCTAATGTGCAAACCTGTTAGATGACCATCTCAAGGAATGGAGAGTAGAGGATAAAAGAAGTCAAGGTTGACGGCCACAGGGGAATTCAATCACAGCCTCTGAAGTCTCCCTATCTACACTCAAGACAGTTTGGTAGTTTAAGAAAGTATCAACATCCACACAAGTCAGGAACAGCCTTCTTCAGTCTCAAGAAGTACTAAGTATTGCAGCTTTGCTCCCATCACCCTGCACAGCTCAGACAAGGAAGAATAATAGGACAATGCTTTAACAGTGTGAGAAAGTTTGCTTCTAATCATTCCATGATGAGGAGCCTGGCATATGCCCAAAGATTTAATTAGGTAACATTAACACTTCTCAAAGTCTCTCCTCATTATGCAAGAGGCTTGTAGTTTATCTCATTATTTTCAAGATAAGATGGAATCTATGTTTCTAATCCAAAAGTATTTGCAATTACATAGTGCTCTTCAACCATTAGTTAACTAACTCCAGTCCCCACACATCCTGTGGAGCACAAGCTGTACAATTCAACATGAGCTGAACAAAACAGGCAGGAACTGTCATCTGAACTTTCAACAGCAATGCCACAAAGACTGCTTAAGTAGTCTGGTTTTTAGTGACAAATGAGACAGGAAAATGATAAAGATGCTCTTGCTCCAACATGGTATGCCTGTCAGATTTAGGAACATCATAAACCAGTCTCCCTTTGGGAAAAGAAAAGCCCCCTGGTTTCCCATGCAAAAGCTGGGTACTTGGGGAAGGTCTCATGTAATACAAGTCTCACCAGCCTGTCCTTTCAGGTTGAACCTGCACAGACCTTGCAAGCGAGCTAAGTGTCTAGGGGTGCCAACAAAGCCATATAGAAAGAGGCAAGCTTTATGCTTCTAACTGCAACAGATTTCATGCAGACAAGCCTGTGTCCTGCTCTGTGTGGAAAACTTCAAACATTAAGTGTCACAAACATAACTGAAACCTACCTGCTTAAGGAAAAAAAAACAAACCCCACAAAAAAAAAAAACACTGTTCTGCTAGCTGCTGTGTTTCCAATTACCCGTTAACATCTGAATGGTTGCATTAATTCAAGTAACTCATGAAATGGAGTCCCACCTTTAGATTGGGGGTGAAAGGGTCTGGAAGCCTCATGTTCCGTGGGAAGGCACTCAGGATCAGATTCCTTAGCTGAATACAGTTAGGTGGGATCACATCACAGAAACCATAGTGGTAGTCACAAAGAAATTCTGGAAAATCATGCAACAAGACCAGCAACACACGCAGAGTGCCCTGGAAAAATACAATATGGAAGAGCTTGCAAAGCCATCCTTCCATGTCATGTGGTCAACATGAACAGGAAGAAATTCATCGGGGGGGGGCTAGCCAGTTTCTATCTCACACTGGATTTGCATTTAACTTTAAGATATAAATTCTAAAAGCACAGTAAATACTATTTTGCTACCAGAACACCTCTACTTTCAGACCACTTTGGTTGGAAGCAGCATCTATTAGCTTGCTTTTGTTTTTTCTTACCTTGTAAAGAATTTGCATAGGTTTAGCAAGTTCCACATTCCTAAGGAAAGGAGCCAAGTACTTGAAGAGATCGATCAGTAACTGAGCGTACATAGGCCAACCCTGCCAAGAGAAAAACAGCAGATGAAAAATGTGCAATGAAGAGCAGTTAACTTCAAAACCATAATTTGATTGGTCTTCATAAACCTGGATCAGAGTTATGCCCCACTGCTAGCTCTAGCAGTGAGTGCAGCACAGCTTTAGCTGCACACTGTATGCTACGGGTGTTTCCAAAACACTCTACATGCCATTCTGAGTCAACAGTATTTGGGCTGGACTACAGCTCTTCCAGACTTTGACAAAGGCATGTTTATTAACTTCAAACTACGGGCTGTAGAGTGAATTACTGACACAAAGATTCTCCTCCATGCAGTTAGGTGACTCTGAATATGGAAGACAACAACACAGAACAGCTATGCTACTAGCACACTACAAGAGATGTGAAACAGCACCACACCAGATAAGCATCTCTGTGAGCTTTTTAATTCAGAAGAGATAAACTGCAGCCACACCTTCTGCTGTGGTGTATGTGCCAGCATTCTTGCAATAAATATCCGATGGGAGATCAGTTCCAGCCAGGCATAAACAAAACCTGGAGCTTTTGTAGGCCTCAGGATGTGAAATGTGTTACTGAAAGAAAAGTTAGAGCAGGTTAGAAGTGCACAGCAATAAGATTACTTTTCATAACATTGAAGGAAAACATATACAGCCCTAGAAGCAAGGCATTTTAGCCTCCTGGGTTTTACCAGTCATCTTCCTTAAAACAAGCAAGTAGAGAGTACATAGGAGAACCAGTTACTCCAAATGTGATTAAGCTACCACAAAGGAACAGTGAGATAGCTTTTGGATGAAAAAATCTTGATCCTACAAGGAAAGAATGAGCATTGTGGCCAATCTCAAATACATACCAGAAAGCTGTGAGTGTCTGGAAGTTGATGGTTTCTAGCACATGCTCAGGAGCATTTAATTCCAACAGCAGCATGATGAAAATGCGATGGTAAGGAAGTTGCTGAAAATCACTCTGCCGAACATCATGGTCTTGCAGAAGAACTCCCACCACAATACCAAGGACCTAGAGAGATCAAGGCATGTCAGTGGTGACAGCAAGAATTACTTTGCAAGTCAACCTACAGGTAATACTTTAACCACCAGGTAAAAAAAAAAAATATAACCTGCAGATTCTAACAAGAACCAAACCTTTCAGTTATTGGCAGTGTTCTGCAAATTAATATAATTTGTATCAGCAACTCCCAACCATGATACTTTGTTCTCCCTGTCCCATGGGCTACAATGACTGACTGGACAGTGTTGGGAAACCTTAGCTACCTAAGACTACCTAGACATAAACAGTAGTGTAAGAGTATAGGCAAGGCCCTCACAAAATCAAGGCAGACACCCAGGAATCACCTACTTTAAAGCATACTTTTAATGCCTCAAAATAACAGCAGAGGACTTTTCCATTTCAAGGCACAAAGGTGAGCTTCAGGTTTGTTTGATATGAATTCTTTGTGAACAAGAAAGCCACCTGGCATTTTGATGCTCCTGATAAACTCAACAGTTTATCAAGTCCTCAATCTGATCCACCAGCAGTAGCCTGCATTAAGGTCTACATTTCACATTAATCAGCAAAGGCACACCCAATTCTGCACTTTAAATGCAAGGAGTACACAAAAAGGGTTCTCAACCTTATTCAGAAGGTTGATCTTTGTAACTGTGTTGGTTGCCTCCCCAGAGTGCTTCACTAGCAGTGCAATAAGTCGCACAAAGGCATCCAGATTGTGGTAGCACTTGGCTCGAATCATAGTGGGGTTGGCAGCGGGGTTATGCTGCTGCTCAGCCTGAGCACGATAGCTGATTTCAACACACATTTCAGTGCAGAGGCGGAAAAAGCGGGTGATCAGGTCATCAGTTTTCAGGATTCCTTGCTGGTGCATCTATCCAGGAAAAGAAAAAAAACACAGAACTATAACCACAGAAAGTGCATTCCACAACTTATTTCAAACAACACACACTTTACAAAGAACCCACCCTGCCTGGCATAATTTTTACCCTTCTCTTAAAGAGAGATGGGTAGCAAAGCTATCTCTGCTATTCCTCCCAAATATGAGTATTTTCAAGGCAATATGAAGGTGGCAACACAGTTTCAGTGAAGGCATTTACTCCCAAATAGAGTCTTTTTGATCCAGGTTCTTTTCAACCATCATCATACCTGAGGAACCTGTTTCAGTATCAGTTCTGCCACCAGCACTCAACTTTTCATGAAGGTCAGCAAGAGGCAGCAGCAGTTCAGTCTCTGGCCTTCAGGGCAGACTTCAGCTGCTAGCTCAGGAACCATCGCTACTTTGCGGCAACATAGACTGGTTTGGGTTGGAAGGGACCTTAAAGCTCATCCAGTTCCAACCCCGACATGGGCAGGGACCCCTTCCACTGGAGCAGCTTGCTCCAAGCCCCTGTGTCCAACCTGGCCTTGAGCACTGCCAGGCATGGAGCAGAAGACTGCAGAAGCCATTTGCATTTGGAGATTGAATTTTCCTTACAGGAACATTACATGCAGAGAAAGACTGGGTGGGCTTTTTTGTTTGTTTTGCATCAGGGTTTGTTTTAAGTAACATACATCTTAAATAGACTTTTTTTATTTATCATCTGTAGCATTAAAGCCATCAAAATGAAATAAATTACACTACAGGAAACCTCCATGTTTTGAATAAAGCATCTTCTAAAATCCTACTGCACAGACATGAAGCTGTATAAACAATATAACTGCTAACTCTTAGAGAACTTCTATTTCTGGAGAAACCTTTGTTTTAGAAAAGGAATTCATGTATCTGCCTTCAAAGTTCTATGCTCCTTGTTCTAAAGACTAGTGCAAAGAAAGCAACACATTTTAAGCAGCCAAAATTATGGTTAAGTTCAGTAACAAGATCTTGTTTAACACAGTTATTACAAAATATTCCTCCAAAGTAAACATATCTAATGCCTGTAAGGAAAAAATTATATATCAACACTGCACTTTGATATATTGCATTTGCTATTTCAAATCTGATCAAGTATGTACAAAAGGTAAGCAAACAATTATGATAAGAGCGAAGCAGGACAAAATTGCATTGAGCATTACGAGTACACTATACTGAAGTATGTTTTATAAGCATACTTTAAGGTATAAAAAGAGGAAGTTCACATGAAGAGGTAAAATTTATTTTTAAAAAGTGAGTTTAACACAAGACCCATTGAAAACATTTCAAAAAGACACTATGCAGAAGTCAGACCAACAGAAAACTGAGAAAACACTGCAAATACACTAAGTCGGGGGCTTCCTTACAGCTGCAGTCAAGGAGCTGCCTGGAAGACAGTTTTATGATGATGATTGCAAATATATAGGGATTTTGGTACCACTTGTTTGGCTACTGAGGGCATCTTCCTGCTCAGTCACAGCTGGAAGGCAGATGTGTGCTGTTCATCACAGCTGTTAAGGTGTCCTGGAGAAAAATGTTAGAGGCCATTTAAAAATTTAGGCACCTCTTTAGCTAATGAAGTTTCAATTTTTTCCTCACTCTAATGAATGATTCCAGTTAGAGAAAGGATTCCCTTGTTCACATGTCGTGAAACAATTCACTTGCAACTCTATTTAGTAGCAATTTCCTTCTGTAGGCTGCCAGAGCTTTTACCTGTTACCCATAAGGAGCAACACTAGTCAAGCTTCATTACACAGAGCATGTCAGAACTATTCCCAAGCGCTATCTCAGCTGAAGCTCTCCCACCAAACTTAACCCACAACTGAACTGACAGTTTGTTGCTACAGTATCTGAAGAGCACGATTTTGTGAAGGATAGGAGTTTCTGCAGAACTTTACCATCAAAACCAGGCAAAATTTTGATAGTCAACTGCCATACACCTGAAAGTTTCAAAAGGATACTTTAAAACAAAGGGTATCACACCCTATTGATGTTGAATAAAAAGCACCTTTCTTTCCAAAAGCTCTACCTGTCCAACAAATGCAGAGAATGCTTTGGTACTGTCACGGCCTGCTGCAGCTGAATGGTAGAGGTTCACCCACTCCCTCAGCAGGTATTCTGCCTTCTCCCTCAGACCTGGTGGGTCATCATACTCAGAGGCTTGGGAAATTCCTGAATGCATCATGAAATTGGGACCTCCGTGAGCACGGTCAATCATTGCTTCATAGTTTGATCGGACCACTTCCATCAGCTGGGGTAACCTAACACAACAGAGCAAGAGCTGGGTTAGAATTTCTCCTCCCCCAGAAGGTGCAGGAACTGGAAAGCTCAGTCAAATATAGTTGAAAGAAAGCAAATTATTTCTTATACTAAATCTTCATATCTTCCAGTCCTCACTGGAACAGCAGAAAAGTCATGGATGCAGATACATTTATGATGAAAGAAGGAACACTGAAATCATCCAAGCTTTGAAGTTCCACTCCAATTTATCCAGTAGTGTGCTGCAACAAAGCACCACAAGTACTAGAAATAATTTCACTTCTGCAGGCTTCAGAAGCCCTAAAATGCTCTGAGACAGTGAGTTGTCAGTGCTAAACAGCCGGGCTGGGGCACTACATTTGGCTGCAGTGAAAGTCAAGTCATACAGCAAAGACAATGCAACCAAACTGCAGGCTAAAGGACTTTTGTTTCAGGACCTCCCATTATCAGCTGTGTTGGTAGTGGCAGCCACTGCTAGCATCAACACCAGGTGCTGGTTGCTCTCACAGAAATCCCAAATTCACACAGAAATTCCCAAGGAGAAAATTTAAAGCTGTATGATTTGAGACACTGTCTATATAACATTCAAATCATAAATGAGAACAAGTAGTAATATATTTGACAGTATTTCAATCTCACCCTTCTGGGGCATTTCCTCTGGAATGAGCATTAATCCTCATGAGTGTCTCAATTGTGTGAAACAGATCTGCCTCTGTTACATGGGCAACACTTCTCTCATCCACCAACAGGATCTTTACCAACTGCATGGCAAACGCCACAGCCATGTAGTTCAAGCCATTCTCCATTGACTGTCAACATAAAAAAGGAAATTAAAGTTCAATCACAAATTTTGCAGTGGACTGACCATTACAATTCTCCTACAAAAGAGCAGGTTCCCTTTACCTGAGCCAAGTGGAGGTCATACTGCTGCATGTTAACAAGGTGATTGCGGATAAGCAGCTCCACAGCTTCCACATTATACTTGTACTCATCTCTGCATTCAATCAGGCACCTGAAAAATTGGACTGCTTTTATAAAGTGTACTTAACACAGCTTAAGTGAAGCAACTCAAATCTAATACTTCAGAAACTGCCATTCACCATGATTAGTTACTTGGTTCCAAAAGAAGCCTCTTCTAGAGCATTCTCTGAGGTAATGTTTGAGTTCAGAACAGCCATCAGCCTCAAGCATTTGTTGCCCTGCACAACTGGTCACAACAGCCCTTCAAGAGGTTCAGCAGAAGCAGCCTCTTCTGAGGACAAAGTGGCACAGCTACCTCGCTGAAACACCAGTGATCCTGCTGCAGGCATATGCCATGTCACATAGTTTGTGACAGCTCAGAGATTCTCTGTAAAATGAGGGACACCCCCCCCCCCAAGCATTTCTAATGTCTAATTCCATTGAAGATTCCTATCATGTTCTAGATGAAGCAGCATTATCAGAAGATCCAGTTACTTTTGGCAAAAAAAAGCTAGTTCTTTTTGTCCAAATTGCAGCAATGCAAAATCTTAACAGGCAAGAGATTCAGAATGACACAGGAACTCCCAAAAGGTGATGAAAGCTACATCAGTGTTCCTGTTGTCTCATAACTGACCTAGTAATTTGTTTATTACACCACGGAGATCCATAGGCACGGCCGTCCTGCAGAGCCTTCAGCACAAGCAGATGGCACTCACGATACCGAAGCAGAAGGTCAGCATCTGCCCCACTGGTGGCATCCAGTAAGCCTTCTACAGCCTAGAACAAATGCAACCTGTTAGTAGAGGAAACAAGTCCTCTTCCAAATCTTCTGCAAATTACATCAGCAAGAGTTATCACCAGAAGACTCAGATTTGCTAAACCCAATTTAGTCATGGTGTTGACCCCCTTAATGAGACTATGTGAGATTTTACCAGCTACTCTGGCATCTACATGTTCATTGCACTCAGCTGTCCTACCACAAACAAGCCTCTCTACACCCCACTGGCTTTATATATGCACCAGTCTGAAAGGTTGCATTAGTTTGTGCTGCAGCTTCTCTAAGTAAATGCCTCCTCACAAGCAATTCTGCACATGGCTCATGAAAAATAAAATGGAAGGATATTTTAGAACCTGCCAGAGGTCAGCTCTGAGATGCATCTGTACCAGTCTATAGCAAATGGAAGATGAGTCTTACAGAGGCGGCACAATTTACATGGGCAAGTTCTAGTCATAGAATCATAGAATGGTTAGGGTTGGAAAGGACCTCAAGATCATCTAGTTCCAACCCCCCCGCCTAAACCATCCCACACAAGGCCTCATCCAACCTGGCCTTGAACACTGCCAGGGATGGAGCACTCACAACCTCTCTGGGCAACCCATTCCAGTGTCTCAGCACCCTCACAGGAAAGAATTTCCTCCTTATATCCAATCTAAACTTCCCCTGTTTCAGTTTGAACCCGTTACCCCTTGTCCTGTCACTACAGTCCCTGATGAAGAGTCCCTCCCCAGCATCCCTATAGGCCCCCTTCAGGTACTGGAAGCTGCTCTGAGGTCTCCACGCAGCTTCTCTTCTCCAGGCTGAACAGCCCCAACTTCCTCAGCCTGTCTTCATACGGGAGGTGCTCAGGATTAGATCCTTTAACAGGTACAAGCACTACCAGCCAAGAATAAAGAGTTTCCCTCCAGCTTTCAGTACTTGTGTTCCTCCACTGTTCTTGGATCCTCAGGTAAACAGCTCCATATCCTTCCACTCTCCTCAAATGGATTTTTCTCCACATGTCACTACATTCTGCACTACTAACCAGGCACAGATACCAGCTCAGAACTCACTGTGACACTCCCCACCTGGTATAGTCTACTAGTTCTGGCTGGGATGGAGTTAATTTGCTTCCTAGCAGCCTATATGGTGCTGTGCTTTGGATTTGTGCTGAAACAGTTGACAACACACCAGTGTCTTGCCAATTGCTGAACAGCACTTGCACAGCATCAAGGTTTTCTTTCCCACCCTGCCTCCCCCACCAGTTGGTAGGCTGGAGATGGGCAAGAGGCTGAGAAGCAACACAGCTAGGACAGCTGACCCAAACTGAATCAAGGGATGTTCCATATCATATGACATCATGCTCAGCAATAAAAGCTCAGGGAAAGGAGAATGAAGGGGGGCATTCATACCCATGTTTGCCTTCCCAAGCAAATGTTCCATGTGCTGAAGCCCTGTTTCAGGAGTGGCTAGACAGCTGCCTGCTGATAGGAAGTAGTGACTTTTAATTTTGTTCTGTTTGTGCACATGGATTTTCTTTCCCTACTAAACTGCCATAATCTGAATGAACAAGTCAGCTTGCCTTCCCTTTATTTTCTCCTTGTCCTTCAGAGGAGCAGAATGAGTGAGCAGATAGATGGATGCCTGGCTGTTAGCCAGGGTCAACCCACCAGGCACACTCATTTATCAGTTACTGCAAAATACAATCCCCAAGTGTACCACTATAAATCCAGTCCTATGCTCAGTAATATCTACCTACACAGGCAGTTCAAACGTTGTCTTAGCCTCCAAATCATCCTGAAATCAAAGACTATTCCTGAGTGCAATAGCTCTCCACTTGCCCCATCTGAACAAAACTATGTCCCGGGATTCTGTACCTGCTTCGTTCCACAGCAGCCTGGCCACCAAGTGTACAAAACACCAAGTGAATACCATGACCCTCTTCCAATTTTATTTACTGAATTTCCAAAGACAGCAGTTGCTTAGTACTGTTCACCAAACAAGTTCCACAGGATGCATAAAGGTACACAGTCACCAGCAAGACAATCTACAAGCCAGATGAGTAATAAACTCTGGGTGATTTGTTACAGGAGAAGAGTTGCTAACACTCACCTTCTGCAGTAGTCCAAGTGCAGCAATAGCATCTCGGGAGTTCCGAGCCACTACTACAGCCTCCAAGAGGCTGCGCAATGCTTGAGCTTGAGGATTCATGGCCAGGGTGTGTGGAATGGACTGCAGGTGCTGCTCCAGTTCTGTCATACATTTGTCATAGATTTGTGCTACATCATCTGTAGCCCAAGCTTGCTGCTTAAGAGAAAGTGGGAATGAGTGATTTTTGCAAGGATCATATTTATGAAATTCAAATACTAACTGGCTATTCTATATCCAGAATTTAGACCTCTACAGTACTGTGGTTAGTTATGCTGGCATTTTAAATACACAAATATGAGCAAATAAAACTGTGGAAATAACTAGCAAACAATTCCAGCAATCCATAAGACTAAGAATGCATACAAAAACCTGTTTGTTATCTCAAAATCCATGCTTGCCATCCATGGCCTTCCTGCAAAAGTAACATGGGATTTGAATAAAATATTTCACTGCTACTAAAACTACATGTGGTAATTACAATTTGCAGATCTTGTCCCAATTTGGGTTACAACCCCTTAAGACTGGATATAAGTTTTAATGTTAAACTAATGGCAACATAAAACTAATGCATCTTACAGCCACTACTCCCAAGCCTGATTCTTACTATTCTTCTAGCAAAGGACATAAGTTCCACAATATTCACCAACAGGGCTATAGTACTCACAAATTGATTAATTCAAAAATCTCTACCTTCATAGGCTGAGCCAAGAATCCTGTGGGCTGAGTTAAGTCATTGGTAGGCAGGAAGCCAGGGACATTGCGTGCAAACTCTTCGTAAACAGCCAGCTGTTTTGGGTCCACACCTCCAACCTTTGCAATGAAAAGAACAGGCATTAATCCCATTGTTAAACAGTGGCAAGTAAGAAATGAGGGCAGTTTGTGTAACAGATAGCTGCTCAGTCACACTCTTAAACTGAGTAGGATTCAGCTGCTCTGAACTGAGGTCCTATGTCTTCAGCCACACCTCCTAAAAAGAGAATTTTTCTCTACAATTGCAACTCACATTCCCAGAAGAAGGAACAACTGAATAGCAGCTTCATGCCCGTTTAACACACAAGAAATGCTCTGCTGAGAGCACAAGATATGTCCTTTAAGGGAAGAAAACATGAGATAAGACAATGAAACAGACTAGTCACCTTTCAGTGAAAGGAATAGTACAGCACAAGAGACAGGACTTCCAATATCCTCAAGGAATTGAGGAAAATGAACACTCATGGCAGAACAACATATTCATGCATTTACATTACTAATCAAACTAATAGTTGCACTAGTAGACAAAACTAGCAATATACAGGATTGCTCAGCTGAGACTGTGCCATCCACTTTTCATTATCAGGAGGGGGAGAACCACCACATCAGTGTGGCTCAGTTAATATCCTCACCTTTAACCTGATCTGTTCTGGCATCCTCTCAGCCTGGTAAGTTAACACAACAGGATCACAGTACCGACGACCCTCTTGTCTGGCATGTTTTCTGAGCTCAAATTCCTGGGGGAAAAACCCAAACACCACACTGATTTTTAGACACTGAGTCTGGATATATATGAGCACATATAATGCTTCTAAAAGGCAGCAGTCCCATACTTACAGTTGCAAGCCTCTTGTCCATCTCAGGGCCTGCTTTTTCCACAGCTGTCTTTTGGATAAAGCAACAGGCCAGCTCACAGTTGTCCTGTGCTATCTGGGCTGTTGCCTGCTCTATCATGTCCCTCTGTTGTGGGGAGGCTGCCTATTGAAAACCACAATCATCAGTGAAGGCTGTAAATATTATTAATAGCCTTAAAATTTGCACCACTGTCTGTACCAAACATAAGCAATAAAAAGGAATGCTCTTAGGAATGCACTCTCTTTGCATGGAATATACAACAGTAAATTTCATTTTGCATAACTTTGAATAAAACATGGAGGCAAGACAACAGGAAAGACTTTCAAACAAGGAACAACACAGCAGGAGGTTCTTCATCTTCACCACCAACCCATCTCCAGGGCATAGACATAAAGCTCTGCTTTGGAATGATGCACCTATGATGGATGCTAATGCAGGAAAAACAAACCTCACATCAGAGTGTAAAAGTTCTCCCACTTCCTATGTTGCAATCAAAAGATACAAAGGTGCATCACTAAATGGAAGAGCAGTCCTAACCGTTTTCAGTGGGTTCCATTTCTGATACAGATTTTCTTCTTTCCTTCTTGGAGTCTGGTTTAATAGAACCCTGAACAGTTGGGACTTACTTTCCAGGGTGCAAAGCAGCAATTCCCACTGGAAATAGAATATACATAAGGCAGCAAACAATCCAATCTACTTGGATTTGCTTGCCCATTAAGATCTACCCCTCTTTCATTAATCCCTGAGAACTAAACTACTTCTCTGAAAAGAAATTCTTGTTAACTCACTTCACAAAATAAGACAGATATCAATTTCTAGATGTCTTGTACAGTACTTTTTCTGCAACACAATGTTTTTAGAATTACCCCTTAAAGAAAACTTCATTGGATTACAACTGGCCCTGTATCAACGCCAGATCTTCAGGGATAAAAAAAATTGACTGCTGTTACATTTTCACAGCATTTATCACATTTTGCAAGCACTGCAATACATAGCACTAAGTCTTCCACAAAACTTTGGCTTACACATGTCCTTCAGGGGCACATTACACCTGTAGATATGCCCGGCTCTAACACTGGTCTATGCTCACCCTCCCTCCACAACTGTCACATTGCTACCTTCTCTTGGATACCACCCAAGATATAACCAGAATTCTCCAAGGACCTCCCTGTCTGAACTGTAGTCATATCTGATACCTTACTGTGTTCAGCTCTGGGGCCCCCAATGCAAGAGGGACGTGGAGCTGCTGGAGCGAGGCCAGAGGAGGCCATGGAGCTGCTGCGAGGGCTGGAGCAGCTCTGCTCTGGAGCCAGGCTGAGAGAGCTGGGCTGGGGCAGCCTGGAGAAGAGAAGGCTCCTGAAGGGGAGACCTGAGAGCAGCTCCAGTGCCTAAAGGGGCTGCAGGGAACCTGGAGAGGGGCTTGGGACAAGGGCCTGCAGGGACAGGCCAAGGGGAATGGCTTGAACCTGATAGAAGGGAGACTCAAATGAGATCTTATGAAGATCCTTCCCTGTGAGGGTGGTGAGGCCCTGGCACAGGGTGCCCAGAGAAGCTGTGGCTGCCTGTCCCGGGTTCAACAGTAGCAGTCATTTTTCTCCTTCTTAGTAGCTGGTGCAGCTCTGTGCTTTTGACTTTCAGCCTGGGAACAGTGCTGATAACACCGATGGTTTTAGTTACTGCTCAAATGTTTAGACTGGCTATAGGACTCTGTGAGCCTCCTGCTCTGCCAGGGCGGAGGGGAAGCCGGGAGGAAGCAGAGACAGGACACCTGACCCAAACTGACCAAAGAGGTATTCCATACCACAGCACAGCTTGGCCAGGAGGTAACGGGGAGTTACCCAGAAGGGCACACTCTGCTCGGTCAGGCTCATTTTGGCGGGTGGTATCGTATTCTCTTCCCTTGTTATTTCCCTTAGCACTATTATCATTGGTGGTAGCAGCAGTGATTTGTGTTATACCTTAGTTACTAAGCTGTTCTTATCTCAACCCGTGGGAGTTACATTCTTTCGATTCTCCTCCCCATCCCTCCAGGAGCGGGGGGGAGGGGGGAGTGTGGACTGCGTGGCTGACATGTCGACAGGCTTTAAACCACGACACTGCCCCATCCCTGGCAGTGTTCAAGTCCATGTTGGACCTTGGAGCAAGCTGCTCCAGTGGAAGGGGTCCCTGCCTGTGGCAGGGGTTGGAGCTGGATGAGCTTTAAGGTCCCTTCCAACCCAAACCATTCTAGGATTCAAGCATGAATGCATGAATCACAGCAAGACTGCATACCAAAGGAATATATACCCCGCCCCCCCATCAGAGAATAACAGCCCTTTCTCTTATGGTTACCAGCTTGACACCCAAACTCCAAACTGTTAGCACAGGTGCTAACAGTGGTCACTGGCTGAGCTTATGAACAAAGCAATACTAAAACTGTTTACTCCCATCCTTGTGTTTAAGATGGATGGAACAAGATTAAGTTGTATGCTTTTCCTACTCTTCATCTCAGCAATCACATTACCTGAAGTCCTGTATATGAAGGGTCAAGTGTTTGAGGCCTGGGAGTTACAGCACGGACTATCCATCCCATACCTGCAGGTGCAGTTCTCTGTAACATTCTGCAATCCCTTCAGAACATTAAATCCTGCCCTCAAGGCAGTTACCATGCAAGAGGACAATGCCACTGCAAAAGGTCCTTTGCACTGTCACTCCCTATGAGATGGGAGACAGTGACATGCCCTTAACCAAGAGATAGGCAGTCCCTGAACTACTTTTCTTTTAAATCCCTGAAAGGATATATGCCTTGATCTTTCAGAGACCTTTATGCCCTTGTGTCTGTGCTGACACCAATGGTAAGCACAGCAACTACTCCAGGTAGCAGCTGCTGTTCTGGCCAGCACATCATGAACTGTTCCATTTCATCAAGAAGGTAAAGCTACCACTTCAGCTCAAACTTTGTTCATTAAGAGACCTGAAAATAGCTTCTAGAAAACCCAATGAATTCACAAGCTGTGCAGAAGAGTCTTTGTATATCTGCTAACAGCACAAGTGAATAAAATCTGCCTCAAGTGTGCAGCTGAAACAATCCAAGACATCACCAGAAGGTCCCAGAATCAATTCTGTCCTCCCACTCTATTCTACCTCAAACCCCACAGAAAGATAAGCACTCCAAGGCTTCATAATGTGATCAAACTGGACAGAAAAGGTTGACAAAATGAAAAGGTAGTTGGGAAGTTTGCGTGCAATAAAGCAAGATCCACTTTACAGGCTTTAGAGTGCTTGACATGAGCTGTAATCTCAGCAGTCTTTCTGCTGTAGCTCTACAAGAGTAATGAAATTTTTGTCCACTAAATTAAGCCCCACACTAGTTAAGCCACATAATTAATCAGCAAGCCTACAGTGTGGAGAACTGATTTGCTAGTGCTGGATGTCTACAGTCCTGTAAGCTGGAAATAAGTTTCAGATGATGTATGCAGCTCTTACCCTCAGTGCAGTAACAAAACTATTTTTCAAGTTGGTAGCTATGCTCATCAGCAAAGGTTCCCTGCACGTGATCATGGCCATCCCAGCAGTCAGGTTCCGCATCATATGGTGCGCGGCCACACGCATTCGTGACTCCTCTGAATCCAGTGCGAAGTCCTTCCTGACTATCTGCTCACAAGTAGTCATGGCAATCTTAATAGATCGATCCACCACTGGATGGACAAGCTCTTGCACTGCTCGCTCGATTGCCTGCCGCACGCACTGCTTCAACTGTGGGTGGGCTTGGAACAGCAGGATCTGGAGAAGGGTTAGGGAAGCGAGAAAAAGTTGTTCAGAAACTGAATGTTTAGGGTAAATGGGATTCTAGTTTAAAGTTTACTGTCATAGCTCATTTGCAGCATGGCACTCCCATATTCCACATGCAGCTATTACAATGTTTGACAATTCTTTAACTGGGACATATGACCATTTTTCTTCCAAGGTTGCACAATGCAAAGACTAACTTAAGAGCAAGGTCATTGACTGGTCAAAGGGAGCATGGAAGTTCCTTTTAAGCTTAAGCCCCAAAAGCAACTATCCCAACTGACACTTATTGCCAGAAAAAAAATTATACTAATATCACAGTGAAAGATCACTTGACCATCTAAGATTGCTAATGCAACTACTAACCACCCCCAAAGTTCTCCATTTGATTACTTGTTAACATGCACCCACTCCATTACTTTTGAGAAGCGACTCTCCAGTAACTTCAACTTACAAACTGCTGCTCCCACCAGCTGAGATCTGTGGTGACACTGGTGGTAAGAATTTTTATAGCAAAGCAAATCAGCTCTAAAACTTACCGTTGGATTTAAGGTAATATGTGGAGCCAACCCTCCTAAAGAATAGACGTTGATGTCATGGTAACTGTACTGGGGCTGTGGAGGAACCGTGGCTGTACAAGTGGCACTGGTAGCTGGAGTTGTAGAAGTAGCTGTGGAATACAAGAATATTTGTATTGAACCATTACTGAAAAGCAAAGGTTTATAAGTGGAAGTATGTGATTCTCATTTAAACCAGCAATAAACCAGTAAGTGATCAAGAAGCTTTGCACTTTGATCATGAAGCCTCCTAAACTTATCAAGCAATTTTTATTCTCCATTTTCCCAATGATTAGCACCAAACTAGCTTCAGCACATTTTAACAGAGCTGTTTGTTATGACACAGCTTAGCTCCTGATGTCCTGTTAATAAATCATCCTGCTTCACTCCCTTCTAAGGAGTAGCTACACAGAGCATATGTAAAATTAGCCCTCAGGATGGCTTCCATTCCCTTCCTTTCACAAAACTATCAAAGTGCTCCCAAGCATTCAGCTATGTTACAATAGCATATATAGCTTCACATTTTTCTTTGCAGTAGCATAACATGTCTTATATGAACTTCTAGAATGCAGTTCTGGATTCTGGATGTACTTACTAGTTGTGATGGGTGGTAGCTCTTCCAGCTGTTTCATGTCCTTCTTCGGAGCAGACAGCTGCTCATCCAAATTTTTCAGACGATCCTTATCTTTCAGGAGGCTTCCAGGCTTCAGTTCATTGATGTCTAGTGCAAGATTCTTGCAGAGCACCTCAATCTCAAACTTCAGATTCAACTGCACAACAAGGCTAGTAGTTTAGGTTACATCACAATACCCAAAACATTTACTGGACTGCTTGATTCCCAAGCTTCCCATTCTAACCCCAGGCCTTTTAGAGACTTTTAACAGTGACTGAGGATTAGACGAATATCTTGCATACTGACCTCACAGGAGAAGAGTTTCATCCAAGTTCTACCAAATTAAGCAATGCCTAATTCTCCCCATGATAAAGTGAGAGGTGAAATCTGGTCCTTCACAACACACCCCTCTTGACCAATATGTCAAGAAAACCTCACACTCAGTAGGTATAGGAAAGAAAAACAGAAGTTTACTTTTAGATCATGTTCTTGATGTAGCTCAGCTAAAACATTCATAATGGCCATTGTCCATGGATTTGGAGGCCTGAAGACCTACAAGAGACAGAGGAAAGCAGCATGACAAACTCCTTGAATCATCTGGGTAACTTAGGACTGGAGATCTGTGAAATATGAACAGCTATGTGTGCACACAGCCATAGAAAAGCTTGTACAGCTGCAATTAGGGTTGCATTTAGTACTCTGACTGGAACTAGATTAGGAAGCTGGCTGAACATTAAACTGAAAACACAATGACCTGCTCTTGTGAGATCAGTTCTAAGTCAAGCAGAACTGACAAGATCTGATCAGGGTCAAAGAGGAATGGGGGAATAAAATTAAAATTAAAAATAAAAATAAATATATCCTAGAACCTCTTCAATGGCATCTTTCTGTTTCTCAACAGAGTTCTGTTCAGGGATATAACCATGCAGTTCAGCTCACACGACCTAGACTGCAAAAATGCAGTCCATGTACTTTCCCTCAAAACAGAACTCCTTCACTTCAAGCCCTGTCATCCCTTTTCTTTCCATGAAATTCAATCTACTTTCTGTCATACTTGCTTTGCCACTTGAGCAATAACTCTGTCAGCACAAAGTCACTTACCACACTCCTGACACTAGATTCTAAGACTTTGGCAACAAATGGCACTACATAAAGCAATTCCTGCTGTCCCTTTACGTATGCTTCCAGCAGTAGCGATTTCACATCCAAATCCTGAAAAATACATCAACAATTGATAAGGGGAAGAGGGTGGAGAAAACAGCAACCACACTGAAAAAATTCTACTTAAACCCTATTTCCTTATAGGACATATTGGCAAGGCTGAGCCACAACAGTCCTTAAATTTGACATACAGTTACATAGCAGCAGTTACTTTTTTAACAGATTTACAGATATACATTTTTACAAATTATTAATTTATTTTGGCAAGAACTTTACTAACTTTTCTAATATAATATTTAGAAGTCTTAAATGACCAACTCTGGAATCATACATTGTACTTAGCACACAAAAAAGTGGCACCAATAGGATGATAAAATGTCCCAAATAGCCTATGCTATTGCATAACAGCATATCAATTACCACCAAACAAATCCATAAAGACAAAAACTCACCGTGTGCAAGATAGGCTTATTTTTAGCCAGTGTAATCATTCCCAGCCAGTGACCAAGGTTCTTTAACAAGGAACGGTCTGAGAAGTTGGCTGCAGCTTTATCTGATGTCAGTAGCACCTAATGAAATAAAAGCAACTCGAGCAACAATCAGAACATAATTAGACTCAAAACCCAAATCCAACAGCTGATCTGACTGAAGACGAATTTTTGGAACATGAAGTTCTGAGCTCCAATCACATTACAGAGATACTCAAGAGCAGCCTTCACTTCTCAGCAGCACCCTGTAAATCTCCCCTGTAACGATCTCAAAATCCCTTTCTTTCAAGAGGGTCAAAAAGGAGGGTTACACTTTCCCAGACCTTCCCATTTACTGTCAAGACTGTTACAACTACTCAATTAGTAAATTCTAACTTGTCAAGGCATTGCCACTTCTTAATGCTCCACCACAGACCTGAAAGCACTTCTTGGGAAGCCATTTAATTCTCATTTCAAGGCTCATAAGTATTCTGCCTGTTATTTCTGTTCCTTAGCTTCAGAGAAGCAGGAGCTGAACAGAGCAAGGTCAGCTGTGCTCTAGAGAGCCAGAAGATTCTTCTGTGCTAACAGCGTAACTCATGGGCAGGGACACCTCACACTAAACCATCCCACACAAGGCTTCATCCAACCTGGCCTTGAACACCGCCAGGGATGGAGCACTCACAACCTCCCTGGGCAACCCATTCCAGTGCCTCAGCACCCTCACAGGAAAGAATTTCCTCCTTAGATCCAATCTAAACTTCCCCTGTTTCAGTTTGAACCCGTTACCCCTTGTCCTGTCACTACAGTCCCTGACAAAGAGTCCCTCCCCAGCATCCCTATAGGCCCCCTTCAGGTACTGGAAGGCTCCTATGAGGTCCCCACGCAGCCTTCTCTTCTCCAGGCTGAACAGCCCCAACTTCCTCAGCCTGTCTTCATACGGGAGGTGCTCCAGTCCCCTGATCATCCTCGTGGCCTCCTCTGGACTTGTTCCAGCAGTTCCATGTCCTTTTTATGTTGAGGACACCAGAACTGCACACAATGCTCCAGGTGAGGTCTCACAAGAGCAGAGCAGAGGGACAGGATCACCTCCTTCGCCCTGCTGGTCACGCTCCTTTGGATTCAGCCCAGGATCCGGTTGGTTTCTGGGCTGCGAGCGCACACTGCAGCCGGCTCGTGTTCATTTTCTCATCGACCAGCACCCCCAAGTCTTTCTCTTCAGGGCTGCTCTGATCACCAACATAGTAAGCAAGTAGCAGGAGGAGAATGTTCCTAAATCTTTAAACCTACCCCAGTATTAGAAAACTTGTGCTACTTACCTTGATATTTCTGTAGGTTTCATTCAGAACCATTTTATTAAACTCTGGATTCTTAAGTGTGTCAAGGAAGTTTGAATACAAGCTGTGAAAGTTGGGCTCAATACTGACTCTCTTCATCACAAGATACTGTGATACCCAAGGCATGAACTCTTCTTTCACTGTTTCCTTCAACTCTTCAACCTGTCTCCATACCAAAGAAAAAGCAAGCCACAGAACATGTAAGGTGATGACCAAAAACTTCTGGGGTTGACTCTGACACATAACCATGGTCAGTCAATTGCTTTTAACACCAGATTGCTTTTAAAAAAAATGCTTTGAAATCAGCATCTCATTATCCAAAGATCTGCTCAACCAATAAGGACAATCATGAAATCAGCACAACATCATAGTTTACCTCTCCCTCACTTAGCTTTTTACCAGGTAACTGCAAAATAAATATAGGCATCTTAGGTTAAAGCCATCTGTCCACCAGACAGGTCAGCTGGCAGCAGTACTGCAGATCTCCACTGGTTCACTAAAAATCCAGCCTGAAATACAAGAGTCCATCAGCTGAACCTTGCAATATTAAATGGTACTCAGACCACTTATGATGTATTTGTTCAAACTTGTACTAATGTTTTTCAGAAACTTGCATTAGTATTTTACAGTTCATTCAAATGACAAATAATCAGGAAGGACTATCCGGCAATTACTCTGGGCATCTAATAGAAGTGCTTTCCTGAAAACAGAGCATTACTGACCTAGAACACTTCAGTACAAAGGATATGGCTATACAGAAGCAAGGAAACTTGTAGGAGAAAGCAAGATGAAGAACAGCTATCTTTTACCCAGCTCTCCTTCCCCTGAAAAATTATATCTCCAAAGAGATTTAAGCAGAGTGTTGGAAACTACCATTTCTTTACAGTGTGCTCCCTCCCAACTTTTTGCAAGTTGGAATTTTTGTAGAAACATCATCACCCACCACCTTAGAATGCATTTCCAGAAATATATGAAAAATTTATTTTACTAGAGATCTTCCATACTTGCCTTCTGTGTCATATTTGACTGAGACAGATTATTGAAGATGAAAGCAATTTTTTCCTGGACATTCTCTGGAGGTTCCACAATTCTCTCAGCTTGATCTGTTGCTACTAACAATGTATCAATGTTGGTAGTATTAATAGAAGGCTGGAGGGAGAACAAGAAGTTAAAAATAGACAATATCTTGAGGAGACATCAAAAGAAACTTTTGCTCTGTTCTGTCAAGTGAAAAAAAGATGAGTTTCATGAGGTGACATCTACTGTTTCAGACTCATTATCAGCAGCACTCTAACAGAGCCAAGTGGGTTTCTTACTCTACAGACCATGATCAATACTCAGCAGAAGAATGCTACTATCTACATAACATAATCAGGTGTGAAAGCCATTAATAGCTACACTATGGACTGTCCCCCCAATTTGTTCACAACACTTTCAGCTACCTTTAGTTTTTGCCTCCTTCAAGTTTGAAGAGCTTATTTTAAGAGAACTACACAAAGACAGTAACAGGGAACAAGACAGGCTTGACTTTACAGTGCATCAGTTACCACACAGTAACAGCTCTACACACATGGGACCTCAGCACTTTCTGTGGAACAGAATATGCCAACCCTGATTCTGTCAACCCTGACTCTGACTGGCAGTTCAAAGGTTTGTTTATGGAAGTGACTAAAGATCTGGAAAACCTAAAGCAGTGACAACTGCTAGGTCAAATGTGATTTAGTGTGCAGCAAGTGTTCTCAAGCCCCAAGCAGAATACTAGCTGCCAACTATTTCAAGAGTCCTATTGCAAGTCATTAACAGAAATTATGACTCTCTAATTGTTTTAATAATGAAAGCCTCAATAAACACATTTCTACCTGATGCTATAATGAGTCTGTAGTTTCATGATCAAAAATGCCTTCTCTCTACAAAAGCATTAGCCATATTTTAAAAGGTTACACCCTTTAGATATATAATATGGAAGACATTTGTGCAGAAATTAAAGTGGATTTTGTCTATATGTACTCAATCCAGATAAGCAACATAACTCTGCTCCTGCTCCAGTAAAAGCAGTGGTGTGAGAGACTGCTTACCGGCACATCTTTCTTGAAGCTGACTCCAGTTGGTCGGGTGATTGTAATGGTTTTTGCAACAGTGGTGGTGGTTGAGGTGGTTGCTATAGTGCTGACTTGGCCAGCAAGAGGAGTTTTTGCTGGAACTTGGGCCTGGGCCTGAGCCTGGGCAAGTGCGATACTTCCAGGGGTGGTGATTGAACCCTGCATCTTCACAGGAGGATCTCTGGATTGCTGTCCATATTCTATGTACTGAAAAAGGATGAACAAGCACATACATAAGTTCACATGGAGCTACAGAACTACAGGCTGAATTTTAGCATGAGCAGAATAAAGGTTTACCAACAATCCTTAAAATAATTGACATTAATGCCATTAAGGGAATCTGCAAACTACAACTTCAGCCTTATAAAGCAGATCTTGTCACTATTTACTTTCTTACTGGAGAGGAGCCTCAAGCTCTACCTCTGACCTCAGCAGGTTGAAACCAAGCATCAAGAGACTTGACATGCTTAAAATTTTAAAGCACTACACAAAAAAACCTCCACCCCTGCAGGCCTGGGATAGCAGAGCAAAAGAGGGGAAGAGCCTAAAAAAATGTGCCAGTTTCTCAATACTCACACAGGGTGCCCAGAGAAGCTGTGGCTGCCCCATCCCTGGCAGTGCTCAAGGCCAGGTTGGACACAGGGGCTTGGAGCAACCTGCTCCAGTGGAAGGGGTCCCTGCCTGTGGCAGGGGGTTGGAACTGGATGAGCTTTAAGGTCCCTTCCCACCTAAACCATTCTATGCAGCTGGCAACAAAGCAGGTAAGAAATCTTACCCAAAGAATCCTACAGCTACATAGACATGGTAAAGTCTGAAGTTCACAATTAGTAAGCAAAACCACAGTTCTGAAATGGCCAACTTCTAGATTTTACATCTTCTACAGTAGAAAATTAGTTTCTTCCTCACTGTAATACATTTACCCAGGAAGTGTTAACATCAGAGAACAGTTTCACTAATAGGTTTCAGACTATTGGATTGTGCAGCTTTGGGGAGATGGCCTCTCTATCTTCATGTTAGAGCTGACCGTTTTTCCTCAATTAGATCATGCTCCCAAGCTCTGCCACTGGGATTAGTTTTTCTGTATTTCTATCAATGAAAGCACCTTCAAGGCAGACACCATGATTAACACTGATTTGGACTGCAAAGTATTCCTATTACTCTGATTAGACCTTCAGGAATGAAATTTTTCTCCTTTTTCTCACCTTTATCTGGATTATTTTAGCAGGTCTAAGTATGAAACTGTATAAACCTCACTGAATGCCTTCTATTTTAGAGGAAAACTCAAAATCCTTAAGGGACTGGAATATGAATCCACTGAAGCACTTGAAAACCTTTGTGCACAGCAGTGTGCACTGGTTGATCATGCAGTTATAGTCAGGCTGTTATTTCTACACAAGCAACCCAAACACGTTTATGGAAACAGAAGAGGTACCATATAACCACCTTCACCTGCCCACCTGCACACAGCAAAACCTTAAAAGAAAAGGCATTTGACTCTGTGGATGTACACTGCCTAAAACTGTGACAGGTGAGACTTATGTTTCCAAAGGAAAACAAGAATTTGTTCAAAAAAATTTTAAATCATAGAAAGCCAGTGTGCTAACACAAACACTCACCTCTTGTAGGTGATGAGGGAACTGTATAAAGTGACTAATAGAAGCCAAGTGCTGACAATACTGGGGATAGTCCTTCAATCTGTTTGACAAAACAGATGCATAAGCACACGTCAGAAACAGTATTACAGAGAAATACAACAGTGGTGTGTCATTCCCATGCTGTATCACAGAATTACTTCTGGACTCCTTGCACTAGCTGTGCTATTGTCCTGGGTTCAGCTGTAGCAGGTTTTTTTCCTCCTTCCTAGTAGCTGGTGCAGTGCTATGGTTTTGACTTTCAGCCTGAGAACAGTGCTGATAACACACCGATGTTTTTAGTTGTTGCTCAGTAATGTCTACTCTGACCAAAGACTTTGTGAGCCTCATGCTCTGCCAGGGAGGAGGGGAAGCCGGGAGGAAGCAGAGACAGGACACCTGACCCAAGCTAGCCAAAGAGGTATCCATACCATAGCATATCATGCCCAGTATAGAAACTAGGGGGAGTTACCCAGAAGGCCAGATCGCTGCTCAGGTCAGGCTGGGTATTGGTTGGTGGGTGGTGAGCAATTGTATTGGGCATCACTTGGGTTTATCATTATCTTTTCCTTTTCCCTTCCAGTTTCATATTCTCTCCCCTGGTTATTTCCCTTATCATTATTATTATTAGTGGTAGTAGTACTAGTTTTGTATTGAACTTTAGTTATTGGACTGTTATATACTGAAAAATAACAGTTACAGCTGAACCCAGGACCACTAAAAGCAAAGCATCTTCTACAAATTACATTTTGTTGCAAAACTCATTTGAAATTAGTTAATTTAACAGCAAAACACAAGGTTTATTCACAGCAACTTATCCTACATCTCTATGCTTCTGACTGAGCACACAATTCACTTCCTCCTAAGCACTTCTCTGTGGATAATGCTTTTCAGTCCATCCTGCTACTCAGAGCTTGTATTTATATTCAGTGTTTGCAGTAAGATTGTTGGATAAGTAATTTGTAGCCTGGCTCAGTGCATTTTAAACAGCAAACCAGAGTACCCCAAAACCCAAAACAGAAGCTTCACCTATGTACACCAATTATTCTAGTTCTACTTATGAATGCTAGATGCTGCTATTATGCCTTGAGAGTAAAATCTTTAGGTCCTGCTTAAAATGGTTCTTAAGAGGAGTAAGAATACGGCTAAGTCTCAAGTATGTCAGCCTTAAGTGTCTTTACTCATTCTGCTCAGCTAACTCCATAACACAGTATCCAACCACGAATGCTGCAAGCAACAGCTTTTATTAAAGATTAAATACTGCAGGGCAGATGAACTATAACAGGAGAATAAGGCTAGAAGATAATGTGCTCCTTGCTTACGAGTCCACACACTTCTACTCATTAACTAATTCCAGGAAGCTTTCTAATGCTTTTCAAGTTCAATTATCTTCTTCCAGAATGGAGATTTTTCCCCATGGGTGTACAATCCTGCCTACTACAGCAGCCTACCTTGAGAGATTCCTCTCTCTGCAATCCAGTAAAAGCTTTGAGAAAGCTTTTATTTATTTTTTTAAAGATATTTTGCCATACTTCAGATTTCTGTGTTAAACCAAAGTCCTAGAGCTAGTTCCTAGCCAGCTTTCAGTACTGAATAGTGCAAACAGCACTCCATTAGAATGCACCTGTAAAGAGTAATTCCATTCACCCTGTTTCCAAGCTGACAACTTCATCTAACTCAACACTTCACCGAATTATTTTTGTCAACAAGTTCACTAAGTAGTTTCAACATCTCACTTTACCCTGCATTTATACAGGCACTACACTGAACATTTTGGTGTTTAAAAGTGACCCTTTAAATAGTACATTAGCACATTTTGTTTCAGCTCAGAATATCTTTAAAGTAGTTGAGATGAAGTTGAGATGTGTAAATTTCTAGCACATAAGCACTCTTGCACTGCATAATTAGAGCAGGTTCAAGGTGTAACAGTACATATAATGCCTTGTTAAAATATTACCAAAACCAACACTCACCTATTTTTAAATCTATCTAGTGCAGCAATACCAAAATAGTACATTTTGGACGCAAAAGGCTTTCGTAAGGCTTCAAGAACATAGCGCAGGGCCAGGCCCAATGCCATATAAGTAACCAGTCCTTTCTCTATGATCCCACCAAAGAGGCAGGCTGTTATGTGCAGCTCCTTATCTGGGTACTGGGGAAAGAAGCGGTATTCCTCAAACAAGTTCCTCAGCATACAATTAAACACTTCTCGTTCCTGTTTTATGTTGGAGTCCTTAAACCTCTGCAGCATTTCCAATACCTGCAAAGGAATAGTAAATTATTACTAACAGATTTGCTTTATTTCAGCCTTTCTGCAGCTTGAGGTTTCAAG
Organism: Lathamus discolor; assembly: GCF_037157495.1. NCBI lineage: Eukaryota > Metazoa > Chordata > Aves > Psittaciformes > Psittacidae > Lathamus > Lathamus discolor. The sequence continues at coordinate 894,470 of NC_088908.1, forward strand.
AGTTCTTGCAGCTGCTAAGGTAAACTGCACTACCACAAGCTCGACTGCAAAATAGCTGCTTCAAAACCCCTCATATTAGACACTACACCACTACAAGCAGCTTTCTCTTCAGGCTTCAGTTTTCTCCCCTTTCTTTTCAGTAACTGCCTTCATGTAAAACTTAATTAATGTTCAGTGCCTTACATAATTCATAGCCACACAAATATATTCAAATAAACTTGAAATACTTCAAAGAGAAAGTACATCGGACTAATAATTACTCTCATTGAGACTAACCAAAATAATTGCCAAAGCTCTGAAGGTAGAGCTTCAGGCACCTTTATATATTTGGATGCTGTAGTAATTTTTAGATACTTTAAACATATTCAAGGTAAGTATAACTTATAGAGACTACTTAAAGGCACACTTTAGAACTTATTTTGAAGACACAAACTTCCACTCCATGTCAAACTCTTCCCACTCAGCATAATTTCAGGAGTGTTAGACGTCTAAAAGTCAAAGCTGAATGTAATCACCAACTGCAACTTTACAGCAAAATCATCCTCTCTTAGAAATACACAACTTCAAGCAAAAAAGCAATGCTGCAAGCATCTACCATGAGCCCTTTATTATTTTCCACTAAGGCTTATGTAGGAATAATTACCATCAAGTTTATAGCAAGTCATTGGACAGGTGATGCAACTGCTACTGAAGGGAACTCACCTCATCTACCGACATGGTTGGATGTGGTGGATGGTTGTAAATACGCTGGAAATAGCTATTTGCCTCATCATCTATTTCTTTGCTAAAGTGCTGATTAGCCTCTGGCCACACCTGAGATAAGTCAGCTGTTAAAAAAGGGAACAGTTATCATGCTCAGAACAACTTGAAGCAATCAGGATTTCATCTAGTCCTATTCAACTCTGACCAATCTATACAGAACCTGCTAGTTCTCCTGAAAAACAGGATATTTAACCTTTCCAGTAGTCAGAAACTATTACTTAAAAATATATATACAATATATTGTATTTATGCAAAAGAACTAAATCTTAAGATAGAATTAACCTCCTACTGATGCATTCCTAGAACCTACTGCATCCCAAACTAACCTCAGCTGATGCCTGAACTAGATGAATGCAAACAGACTAAATAAAGCATGCTACACAAAACTAACATGCAGAGAAACTTTCAAGCCAGCCAGCAAGCTTTGAGCAAGTTTGCACTGGATGTTGTCCTGGGTTTACCAGGAGCCGTTTTGCTCCTTCTTAGCAGCTGGTGCAAGCTCTGTGTTTTGACTTCCAGCCTGGGCAGAGAGCTGATAACACCGATTGGTTTTAATTGTTGTTAAGTAATGTTTATTCTGGCCAAGGACTCTGTGAGCCTCATGCTCTGCTGGGGACGAGGGAGGCCGGGAGGAAGCAGAGACAGGACACGTGACCCAAACTAGCCAAAGAGGTATTCCATACCACAGTACGGCATGCCCAGGGAGGTAACTGGGAGTTACCCGGAAGGGGCAGGCTCTCTCTCTTCGGGGGGGTCGAACTCGTTCAGCGGTGGTATCGTATTCTCTTGTTATTTTCTCTTATCAATATTATCATTGGCGGTAGCAGCAGTGATTTGTGTTATACCTTAGTTACTGGGCTGTTCTTATCTCAACCCGTGGGAGTTACATTCTCCTGATTCTCCTCCCCATCCCTCCGGGAGTGGGGAGGGTTGGGGGAGGGGTGAGTGAACGAGCTTTTGTGGTTGGGTTTAAACCTCAACAATGTTCAAGCCCAAAAAATTTAACCAAAGGTTACTACAGCTGCCTCCATCTGTAGAGATGTAACTTTGCTTTCATGGAGAAGCTATCAAAAGAAACACACAGTAAGAGCAGTGTGGAAGGTTTAGCATATGGCTATGCTTCCTAAAGGCAACAGTTGATTTCTTGAATATTTCATCATGAGCATACTTCAGAGGCATAAATGAATTAAGGATAATGGCTCAGTATTAGGAACCAAATTATTCCTCCCAAAAAACCATCTCCCCAACAACTTCTGTTAGTCTTATTTACATCCAATATTGCAGTCTGATTCACTGCTTCACCTGTCAGGTTTGCTGCAAGAGCACCTTACCCCAGAGTAGCTTTGTTTAACTTTGTGCCCTGAGTTCAACTGTAACAGTTATTTTTCTCCTTCCTAGTAGGTGTGTTTCAGCTTTAGTCTGAAAACAGTGCTGATAACACACCTATGGTTTAGCTGTTGCTAAGTAATGCTTACCCCAGATCAAGGACTTTTCAGTCTCATGCTCTGCCAGTGAGGAGGGGCAGGGGAAGCTGGGAGGAAGCAGAGACAGGACACCTGACCCAAACTAGCCAAAGAGGTATCCATACCACAGCACGTCATGCCCAGTATAGAAACTGGGGGAAGTTACCCAGAAGGCCCAGATCACTGCTCAGGTCGGGCTGGGTATCAGTTGGCTGGTGGTAAGCAATTGTATTGGGCATCACTTGGGTTTATTGTTTTCTGTTCCTTTTCCCCTTTTAGTTTTATATTCTCTCCCCTTGTTATTTCCCTTTTCATTATTAATGGTAGTAGTAGTAGTTTTGTATTATGCTTTAGTTATTGGACTGTTCTTATCTCAACCCATGGGGGACTACATTCTTTCAATTCTCCTCCCCATCCTGCCTTGAGGGGGTGGGGGGACTAAGTGGGGGAGTGAGCAAACAGCTGCATGGTGCTGAGTTATTGGCTGGGCTTAAACTACAACACCTTGTTACAAACCCAAAATCACCTTCTTACCAGATGCATATGCTTCTCTGTAAAAAGGACAACACTTCTGTCCAAAACACAGCACAACAAAAAAAGTACACACATTGTTCATGCAAATCCATCGCATGTTATATTTTTATGCTAATAGCTTTTTAACCCTCTCCCCAGCCACTTGGCAAGCTTTCAATGTAGAAGTTCAGAAGCAACTTTTCCAGACTAATAGCATAATACAAGAGCCACTTTGGTAACATTTACCACCTACAGATCCAAGCCTCCCCTGAAGGAAATGCAGATTAACTGCAGACCACTGTCACACTTCACAGCCACAGACAACACTACCACTTACAAGGTTTCATCTTACTCTGCTGGAATGTAGGCTGGTTCAGTCCAGATGTGCTCAGCTTCCTTTGCACGAAGGGGTCATTGTTCACCGCAGGAAGGCCCAGGGCTCCAGTTCCTATACCAGTCAGGCTACCCGTAGTAAGACCTCCTACTGAAAAGGAAACAATTGATCATCTCAGTTGTACCTTTTGCAGTAAATCACTCCAGGCACTTGAAATTTCCAACTCAAAGCTCTAGAGCCTCACAGCAGTCTAGTATCAAGCAGTTTTCTCTCAAGCAATTAATCTCTGTCCTAACCTAAAATAAGGCTGCCAAAATCTGTCAAAATTCACCCCCCTCTTGATTCTCAAACTTCTACTGCAGTTGCAACATTCCAAAGTTTCATCAACCTAGGAGCAAGGACTGTGTAATAACACAGCTGTCTACCTAGTATTTCCAACTACAGCAGTAATAGTGCTTTAGTTCCAATATGCCATAGATACAAACCACTCCACTGGGATAGCAGTACCTGGAAGCTGTGAAGACAGTCCTCCAATGCCACTGAAACCCGTTGTCTGGTTTTGGGTAGAAAGAGGGGGGAATGCTTTTGCTGGTGACTGAGGAGTACTGAATGCAGAGCCCAAGTTTGGAGGGAAGCCTTGCATGCTCTGAGTATGAGGAGCAGCTGAGCCACTTAAGCTAAGAGATGCCATTCCTGCAATCGAGTCGATCTGAATGAAGAAAGGAAGATTTATACACAAACAACCATAAACCCCAATCAAGCTGATTTTTGGCAGGTTTTGTATACAGACAGCAACATATCAAGACATTCCTGAGAAGAGCTTTTCTGCATGGTTACTGCATGATTCTCAAGTCATCCAGATCACCTTCAAAAGATTAATCTGTCTACAGAATGCTGTATCATTTTTTCTTCTACAATCCCATAAAATCCTATTCCATCAGAGGTTTTACAGAAAGGTTGATTGTTTCAGTGTCCACTTAAGTGTAACAGCAAATGCTTATAAGTAGCAGCATGTTTGTACTAGAGTAGTTTATGCTCTTCAGTTTGCGACCTCAGACCTCAACCCAAGACTTACAAAGGCTATTTCATATGAAGCTTAGAGTATTTTTGACTGTCTGAAGTATCCCATTATGCCCAGTTTTCACAGCTAAATACCTGAATGCAGTCTTCACATTAAGACCTGGATGATAAATAGGACGGAAGGCACAATACCAGCTGACAAAGCAATAAGTTAAGAGCTCCTGACTGGCAACAGCAGAAAACTGTTACCTACCCAAAAGAAAGCATGACTACAGATAACATCTGCTGCTCCATTTGCTTACATCAGTTATTTGCAGCAGGTTTCTAAGATATTTGGTACACCTAATGAGGAACTTCAATAAAGCAACAATTTACAAGGAAACTGCTCTCTGCATTTAGTTTATGTAATCTACTGATGCTTCAGACATTCTTAAATGCTGAATTGCCACTATTTCATGTGAAAAACTTGTTACTGCTTTAAAATCTGCCACTGAATGTAATTGCTAGAAACAAAACCTGTCTGTAATGTGCTGCTCCCAGAGGAAGAAGGGATGATGAGTGTCAGAGAGTAACTTAAATGTATATTGTTTTTAATAGAGCAGTTGAGAGCTGAAGAGCCCCAGTTATAATAAGTCCTTATGCTCTAGCACTGTTGCTTGGCCAGTGAAGCTACAAACAAGACATGAGGTTCAAAGGCAGTGTTTAATTCTCAAAAGACTTAGTAAATTTTAGCACTTCAAAAGAAACAGTTATTTTAAATAAACCAAATCTCTATCCCTCCTCAGTGCTATACTTCATCCTGCTATACTTTAGTTACTTCTCACAGACATTTCTGAAGTGAAAGACAGTTCTGAAATACAACCCTCAAGTATTACTCTAGTTACAAGTTATCTAGACATGCAAGCATAAAACTAAGGGAGCCAGTGATGTTTTACTTAGTCATAGAATCATAGAATCATAGAATAGTTTGGGTTGGAAAGGACCTTAAGATCATCCAGTTCCAACCCCCCTGCCATGGGCAGGGACACCTCACACTAAACCATCCCACCCAAGGCTCTGTCCAACCTGGCCTTGAACACTGCCAGGGATGGAGCACTCACAACCTCCCTGGGCAACCCATTCCAGTGCCTCAGCACCCTCACAGGAAAGAATTTCCTCCTTAGATCCAATTTAAACTTCCCCTGTTTCAGTTTGAACCCGTTACCCCTTGTCCTGTCACTGCAGTCCCTGACAAAGAGTCCCTCCCCAGCATCCCTATAGGCCCCCTTCAGGTACTGGAAGCTGCTCTGAGGTCCCCACGCAGCCTTCTCTTCTCCAGGCTGAACAGCCCCAACTTCCTCAGCCTGTCTTCATACGGGAGGTGCTCCAGCCCCTGATCATCCTCGTGGCCTCCTCTGGACTTGTTCCAACAGTTCCATGTCCTTTTTATGTTGAGGACACCAGAACTGCACACAATGCTCCAGGTGAGGTCTCACAAGAGCAGAGCAGAGGGGCAGGATCACCTCCTTCGCCCTGCTGGTCACGCTCCTTTTGATGCAGCCCAGGATACGGTTGCTTTCTGGGCTGCGAGCGCACACTGCAGCCGGCTCGTGTTCATTTTCTCATCGACCAGCACCCCCAAGTCCTTCTCCTTGGGCCGCTCTGAATCTCTTCTCTGCCCAACCTGTAGCTGTGCCTGGGATTGCTCCGACCCAGGTGTAGGACCTTGCACTTGTCGTGGTTGAACTTCATAAGGTTGGTATCAGCCCACCTCACAAGCGTGTCAAGGTCCCTCTGGATGGCATCCCTTCCCTCCAGCATATCAACCAGACCACACAGCTTGGTGTCATCGGCAAACTTCCTGAGGACGCACTCAATCCCTGCTGAAGAGCTCAAATAGTGCAGTGGAACTAGTGGTAAATCAACACCAGCCTCTAAAAACATGTCATGTTATTCATCTACCTGTACTGGAGAGATGGCATCCAAGCTGCTAGCGCTGGGCGGGCGTCCTTTGGGCATGACTCCAGGTGGTGGCTGCCTGGCCTTGTTCATGACATTGCTGCAGTTAGCTACCATGGTGAGGATCATCTCTGACAGCTCCTGAGAAACACTCCTAGAACAGGGAAGTAGGACAGTGAGCCATGCAACAATCAAACTAAACCCCCTAATTTATTTGGTTTTCCTATAGAAATTGGGGCCACATTTCACAAATAGAAGCTGCAAAACAGCCCCAGCAGAACCTATATTGTTATTTGCCAAACTTATATTAGAGCACATCTCAAGAGAAACATGATATATTTAAATAGAAAATTCTAAACTGTATTTCTAAAAATTCATCTCCAACAGCATTTACTTGTGTTTCCACTAATGAAAATATTACTTTTACAGTTGCCAGAGCAAGTAATGAGTTACAGAAAACTGTGATATGTGCATACATGGCTGCAGCAGTCCCTGAAAGAGCAGACTACCTACAACACTTGGTCTGCTGTTGTCCGTATTATAGGGTCTATACAGTTCAGCCTCATGAATTAAACCACACAATAACTGATGCTGTGATCCCTTGCTCAAATCTGCTCCTCAAGGCCTGTTCCTGTCCCAGACATCACAATTGGTGATTATTCCCACACACAAGGTCTCTCCTAAAAAGTAGACACAACATGACTAAAGCTTTAGCTATACACTCAAAAGACCAAAAGGATGAGACATGAATACCATCACCTGCTTTACTCAAATTCATCTGTCTATAAAAGTGAAAGACATATTAATGCACCAACATTAAACCAAAACAGAGGGGAAGCCTAACTAATCAAGGAAATTGTATTCAAAAGCCAACAGAAAACTCAAACTTCGTGTCCTGGGTTCAGCTGTAACAGTTATTTTTCTCCTTCTTAGTAGCTGGTGCAGTGCTGTGTTTTCAACTTTACTCCAAGAACAAGGGTGGTAACACACTGACAGTTTTAGTTATCGCAAAGTAATGTTTACTCTGACAAAGGACTTTTCAGTCTGTCCTGGGTTTACCAGGAGCCGTTTTGCTCCTTCTTAGTAGCTGGTGCAAGCTCTGTGTTTTGACTTCCAGCCTGGGCAGAGAGCTGATAACACCGATTGGTTTTAATTGTTGCTAAGTAATGTTTATTCTGGCCAAGGACTCTGTGAGCCTCATGCTCTGCTGGGGACGAGGGAGGCCGGGAGGAAGCAGAGACAGGACACCCGACCCAAACTGACCAAAGAGGTATCCATACCACAGCACGTCATGCCCAGGATAGAAACTGGGGGAAGTTACCCAGAAGGCCCAGATCACTGCTCAGGTCGGGCTGGGTATCAGTTGGCTGGTGGTAAGCAGTTGTATTGGGCATCACTTGGGTTTATTGAGTTCTTTTCCTTTTCCCCTTTTAGTTTCATATTTGCTCTCATTATTATTATTGATGGTGGTAGTAATAGTTTTGTTTTGTACTTTAGTTACTGGACTGTTCTTATCTCAACCCACAGAATTTACACTCTTGATTCTCCTCCCCAACCTTCTGGGAGCAGGGATGGAAGAAGGGGGGGAGAAAGCAAGCACCTATGTGGTGCTGAGTTACCAGCTGGGCTTAAACCACAACAGTCCTTTGTGGCAACCAACATGGGGCTCAAAGGTTTGAGATAGCAACAGATCTGAGCATAGTGTGACTAATCATATTTGTGATCAACATTCATTGTTTTGGATTAATAGTCATTATTTGCTCTCAGAGTTGTTGTGCTTGATCTCAGAGTTTCACCATGTCATACCTTACTTGCAGCCAGTATTTTCTGTTTTACTGCTTATCAGTTTGGGGGGCCTGGGCTAAGGTTCTTGTTTCACTGTGTTTCATGGTAATGACTTGTAATACAATAGACTCATTGATCATGAAACTGATCTGGCTTGCGTTCTCAGCATGGCCATCACCTCTATAACTTTGGGAGGTAAGTAGTAGGAATTGTTAGCAATTACACATCTTTTTTTTCATCCTCAGGGCAATGTATGAAGGAGACATTCCCTCACACCCTCCGCTCTACAACCAGGTTATTTACAGCAGCAGTTAAGAATTTTAAAGGTTTTGCATGTCCTCCTGATTTCCTTGAAACATGCCCGCTGCTTTTGCTGGAGATAAATATGTTGCCACATATACAGCATATGTTTTACCCATGGCCATACCACCCTGAGAATGCCCAATCTCATACGATCTTGAAAGTTAAGCAGGGTCGGGCATGAGTCTTGTCTAAGGTTAAATGACAATCTAAGAGGACTAGCATGAAATTTTCCCCCACGGCTGGACAGTCATGAGTGGCAGGGTGTGTGGGATAGTATACGCAAGTATCTAGGGCAGTGGGGCCCTGCACCTCTTTGGAACTTCACCACTGAACAAGTGCAAAATGCAAAAAAAATAGCAAAAGAGTGAGATGAGATGAGCTGTCGTCCTGACAATACCAGAGAGGGACAACTTGCTGCAATGTCATGCAGCTTGGCCTATGCCTACACAGCCCTGTTCTGTGAGGAGCAGGAAAAAGATGTCTCTGGATCTGATAAAAAAAAAAAAACAACAGACAACACAGCTACTCAACCCCCAAACAAAACACCCACTCCAACCACAGTGACAGACACTGCAGCTAAGCCAAAGGACCAACCTGTGCCAATATTAGTTGCCCCTATAAGCAAGGAGAAAAGCAAACGAGAGCCCAAGAAGAGTAACTCATGCATTAAAGAAAGATGAAGACCCAATGTGCGCACTACAGGAGACAGCATCTGAACAAGTTACTACTACACGAATCACAGGAAGAGGAACCTCGACTGAACTGCGGAATATACAAACATATTTCAGCCATCTTCCAAGGGAGCACATGGTCATGCAGTTGCTCCAATGCTGGGACAATGGGGCCAACAGTCACGAACTAGAAGGTAGGGAAGCCAAGCAGCTGGGATCACTTGCTAGGGAAGGGGGAATTGACAAAGTGCTTGCAAAAGACAAATGGTCCCCCAGCCTTTGGAGACAGCTCTTGGCAGCTGTGAAGGAAAGGTGTCCCTACAAGGACAATGTAATATGTCACTCAAACAAGAGGACCACGATGGAGGTATCCAGTCCCTGAAAGAATCAGTCATTCTAGAGATGATCTCTTGTAAGCTGGATGCAGGGAATGTGCCCATAGATCCAGATGAACTCAAATGTACATAATACATGGAGCGGAAGCTTACAAGGGTGAACCTGGAGGGAAAAAAGAGGCTTATAAAATGTGGAAGCAAGGACAGGCAGCCTGGGTAGAGTACAGGGATGTTGTCTGGGAAGCTAGGGACCAAGCTAGGAAAGCTAAGGCCCAGTTAGAATTAAACCTGGCCACAGATGTGAAAGATAACAGGAAGCCATTTTATAGGTTATCGTGGTTTAAACCCAACCACAAAGCTCATTCACTCACTCCCCCCCCTTCTTTTTTCTCCCTCTTTCTTTCATTCCCCCCCACCCCCCGACCCTCCCCACTCCTGGAGGGATGGGGAGGAGAACTTAGAGAATGTAACTCCCACAGGTTGAGATAAGAACAGCCCAGTAACTAAGGTATAACACAAATCACTGCTGCTGCCACCAATGATAATAGTGCTAAGGGAAATAACAAGGGAAGAGAATACGATACCACCGCCGAACGAGTTCAACCCCCCCAAAGAGAGAGCCTGCCCTTCCGGGTAACTCCCAGTTACCTCCCTGGCCAAGCCGTGCTGTGGTATGGAATACCTCTTTGGCTAGTTTGGGTCAGGTGTCCTGTCTCTGCTTCCTCCCGGCCTCCCTCGTCCCCAGCAGAGCATGAGGCTCACAGAGTCCTTGGCCAGAATAAACATTACTGAGCAACAATTAAAACCAATCGGTGTTATCAGCTCTCTGCCCAGGCTGGAAGTCAAAACACAGAGCTTGCACCAGCTGCTAAGAAGGAGCAAAACGGCTCCTGGTAAACCCAGGACAAGAAACACTGCGAATAAAAGACAGATTATGGACAACTTGGGCCCTCTCCAGAAACTATCGGGAGAACTGGCTACGCAGGATTTGGAGAAGGCTGAGGTTCTGAATGACTTCTTTGCCTCGGTCTTCACTGGCAAAGGCTCTGACTGCACCACCCAAGTCTTGGAAGGCAGACGCAGGGACTGTGAGAATGAAGACCTTGGGCCCACTGTGGGAGAGGATCTGGCTCGAGGCCATCTTCAAAATCTGAACGTGCACAAGTCCGTGGGACCTGATGGAATCCAACCGCGGGTCCTGAAGGAGCTGGCGAATGAAGTTGCTGAGCCACTGGCCATCGTATTTGAAAAATCCTGGCAGTCAGGTGAAGTTCCCGACGACTGGAAAAAGGGAACTATAACCCCCATTTTCAAGAAGGGGAAAATGGAAGACCCGGGGAATTACAGAGCAGTCAGTCTCACCTCTGTGCCTGGCAAAATCCTGGAGCACATTCTCCTGGATGGCATGCTAAGGCACATGAAAAACAACAAGGTGCTTGGTGACAGCCAGCATGGCTTCACTAAGGGGAAATCCTGCCTGACCAATTTGGTGGCCTTCTGTGATGGGGCTACAGAACTGATGGACAAGGGTAGAGCAGTTGATGTCATCTACCTGGACTTGTGCAAAGCGTTCGACACTGTCCCACACGACATCCTTGTCTCTAAATTGGAGAGACATCAGTTTGATGGATGGACCACTCGGTGGATAAAGAACTGGCTGGATGGCCGCACACAAAGAGTTGTGGTCAATGGCTCCATGTCCGGCTGGAGACCAGTAACGAGTGGTGTCCCTCAGGGATTGGGGTTGGGACCAGTCTTGTTTAACATCTTCGTCGCTGACATGGACAGTGGGGTTGAGTGCGCCCTCAGCAAGTTTGCCGATGACACCAAGCTGTGTGGTCCGGTTGATACGCTGGAGGGAAGGGATGCCATCCAGAGGGACCTTGACACGCTTGTGAGGTGGGCTGATGCCAACCTTATGGAGTTCAACCATGCCAAGCGCAAGGTCCTACACCTGGGTCGGAGCAATCCCAGGCACAGCTACAGGTTGGGCAAAGAAGAGATTCAGAGCAGCCCAAGGAGAAGGACTTGGGGGTGCTGGTCGATGAGAAAATGAACATGAGCCGGCTGCAGTGTGCGCTCGCAGCCCAGAAACCAACCGGATCCTGGGCTGCATCAACAGGAGCGTGACCAGCAGGGCGAAGGAGGTGATCCTGCCCCTCTGCTCTGCTCTTGTGAGAGCTCACCTGGAGCATTGTGTGCAGTTCTGGTGTCCTCAACATAAAAAGGACATGGAACTGCTGGAACAAGTCCAGAGGAGGCCACGAGGATGATCAGGGGCTGGAGCACCTCCCATATGAAGATAGGCTGAGGAAGTTGGGGCTGTTCAGCCTGGAGAAGAGAAGCTGCGTGGAGACCTCATAGCAGCCTTCCAGTACCTGAAGGGGGCCTATAGGGATGCTGGGGAGGGACTCTTCATCAGGGACTGTAGTGACAGGACAAGGGGTAACGGGTTCAAACTGAAACAGGGGAAGTTTAGATTGGATCTAAGGAGGAAATTCTTTCCTGTGAGGGTGCTGAGGCACTGGAATGGGTTGCCCAGGGAGGTTGTGAGTGCTCCATCCCTGGCGGTGTTCAAGGCCAGGTTGGATGAAGCCTTGGGTAGGATGGTTTAGTGTGAGGTGTCCCTGCCTATGGCAGGGGGGTTGGAACTGGAAGATCTTGAGGTCCTTTCCAACCCGAACTATTCTATGATTCTGTGACACAGTGGAAGAATTTTTTGAGAAAGGGAGGAAAATAATCCAAATCCTGCTGAAAGCCGGTTTTGCCATAAAACGGAGTAAGGTCAAGGGACCTGCACAGGAGATTCAATTTTTGGGAATAAAATTGCAAAACAGTTGTCACCAGATCCCCACAGATGTGATCAACAAGATAACAGCAATGTCTCCACCAACTAATAAGAAAGAAACACAAGCTTTCTTGGGTGTTGAGGGGTTCTGGAGAATGCACATCCCAAATTACAGTGCGATTGTAAGCCCTCTGTCATGTGACCCAGAAGAATAAACTCAAATGGTCCCACAGCAACAACAAGCCTTTGAGCAAATTAAAAGACAGTTCATGCAGTAGCCCTTGCCCTGACAGGGCAGGATGGGAAAAACGTGCTTTACACCACAGCCAGGAAGAATTGTCCTATCTAGAGAGCATCTAGCAGATAGCTCCAGGGGAGACTCGAGCTTTTGGAGTCAGGGACACAGAGGATCTGAGGCCAGCTATACCTCAACTGAGAATGAAATACTGACTGCACTAATCACACAAGCTCGAATAGGAAATCCCAGCCGTCCAGGCATTCTAGAAGTCTTCATGGACTGGCCAGAGGGCAAAGATTTTGGAATGTCACCAGAGGAGGAGGTGATGCGTGCTGAAGAGGCCCCACCATATAACGAACTGCCAGAAAGAGAAGAACAGTATGCCTTGTTTACTGATGGGTCCTGCCGTATTGTGGGAAAGCATCGGAGATGGAAGGCAGCCGTATGGAGTCCTCGGCAACAAGTTGCAGAAACTGCTGCAGGAGAGGGCGAATCAAGTCAGTTTGCCGAGGTGAAAGCCATCCAGCTGGCCCCGGTCATTGCTGTACGAGAAAAGTGGCCAGTACTTTATCTCTACACTGACTCATGGATGGTGGCAAATGCGCTGTGGGGGTGGTTGCAGCAATGGAAGCGAAGCAACTGGCAACGCAGAGGTAAACCCATCCGGGCTGCTGCACTGTGGCAAGATATCGCTGCCCGGGTGCAGAACCTGGTGGTGAAGGTACGCCATGTAGATGCACACGTACCCAAGAGTCGGGCCACTGAGGAACACCAGAACAACCAACAAGTGGATAAAGCTGCTAAAATTGAAGTGGCTCAGATGGACTTAGACTGGCAACATAAGGGTGAATTAGTTTTTAGCCCAGTGGGCCCATGACACCTCAAGCCATCAAGGTAGAGATATATGATGTGTATGGGCTCATGATCGAAGGTGAACTTAACAATGGACACTATTGCCCAGGTTATTCATGACTGTGAAACATGTGCTGCAATTAAACAAGCCAAACGGTTAAAGCCTCTCTGGTATGGAGGACGATGGCTGAAGTACAAATATGGGGAGGCCTGGCAGATTGACTATATCACACTCCCACCAACCCGCCAAGGCAAGCGTCATGTGCTTACCATGGTAGAAGCAACCTCCGGATGGCTGGAAACATACGCTGTGCCCCACGCCGCTGCCCAGAACACTATCCTGGGCCTTGAGAAACAAGTGCTGTGGTGACACGGCACAAGACACAACACTTGGGCCAAAGAGCACATCACCGAGTGGGTATATCACGTTCCCTACCATGCACCAGCCTCTGGGAAAATCGAACGGTACAATGGGCTGTTAAAAACCACACTGAGAGCAATGGGTGGGGGAACTTTCAAGCATTGGGATACACACTTACCAAAGGCCACCTGGTTGGTCAACACCAGAGGATCTGCCAACAGGGCTGGCCCAGCCCAGTCAGAACTTTTGCATATTGTAGAGGGGGACAAAGTTCCTGTGGTGCACATGAAGAGTTTGTTGGGGAACAGTCTGGGTTATTCCTGCTTCAGGTAAAGGCAAACCCACTCGTGGGTGGGTTATGCAGGAAGATGGGGAAATCCAGTGTGTACCTCAAGGGGATTTAATTTTGGGGAAAACATCCAATGAACTGAACTATATGCTTTTGTCTGCTATGTAACACTTCTATAGCCCAACAGCTAGATGGCCATCTCCGCCACTTTGGGCTTTAAAAAAAGATACGTGCTGTCATGATCATCAGCAAAGAATGGAGTCATGTGAAGAGCCAGCAGCAGCAGAACTGTCCTCAGGTCACCATCAACTTACTTCCCTCCGATCATCACCGCAAATTATGAACTTTGATGGAATCAGACAAGCTCAGCCGTGACCAGATGAGTTCGGTGGTGTCATCAGCAGGCAACAGTCCAACACTACACACCATCTGTCCTGCCCTGAAAGACTGTTACAAGTGATGGAGCCTGACATCATGGCCTGGATGAATTCAGCAACTTTAGAGGGATTGTCCATGGACTATAGAATGATATCTGTGCGTGTGTGTCTATATATACACACACATGTGTGTGACAAAAAGCGATGGTATATTAAAAAAAAAAAAAAAAAAAAAGCATGAGCATGACATAAGTGGTATGGAGTAAGGGGTGCATACTGTCCTGGGTTCAGCTGTGACAGTTATTTTTCTCCTTCTTAGTAGCTGGTGCAGTGCTGTGTTTTCAGCTTTAGTCTGAGAACAGTGCTGATAATACAGTAATGCTTTTATTTGTTGCTACGTAATGCTTACCCCGATGAAGGACTTTTCAGTTTCATGCTCTGCAGGGAGGAGGGGCAGGGGAAGCTGGGAGGAAGGAATTTTAACTACCCCGATATTTGCTGGAAGACTCACACAGCCAGTCATTCACAGTCTAGGAGGTTCCTCCAGTGCATTGATGATAACTTCTTAATGCAAATGGTGGACAAACCAACTAGGAGAGCAGCGCTGCTGGATCTAGTACTCACCAACAAGGAGGGTTTGGTTGAAGTGGCGATGGTCAATGGCAGCCTTGGCTGCAGTGACCATGAGATGGTGGAGTTTAGGATCCTGTGTGGGAGGATCAGAATACCTAGCAAGGCCAGAATTCTGGATTTCTGAAGGGCTAACTTTGGCCTCTTCATTCAATTGCTAAGGGAAGTTTCATGGGAAAGGGTATTAGGTGGTAAAGGGGCTCAAGATAGTTGGTCAGCATTTAAGGACCACTTCTTCCAAGCTCAGGATCAGAGTGTCCCAATGGGTAGGAAATCAAGTAAGGGATCTAGGAGACCAACATGGTTAAACAAGGAGCTGCTGGGCAAACTCATGTGGAAAAAGAGAATCTATGGATTATGGAAGGAGGGGCTGGCCGCTTGGGAGGAATATAGGACAGTTGTTAGAGGATGTAGGGAGGCAATTAGGACAGCTAAGGCCTCCTTGAAAGTTAATCTTGCAAGTTGGGTTAAGGACAATAGAAAGGGCTTTTTCAAACACATAGCGGATAAAACTAACACAAGAGGCAATATAGGCCCACTGCTGAACGAAGTGGGTGCCCTGGAGACAGAGGATTTTAAGAAGGCAGAGGTGCTGAATGCCTTCTTTGCCTCTGTCTTTACTCCTGCAGACTCTCCCCGGAGGCCCAAGATTCCTGTAGCCCCAGAAGGAGTCAGGACAAAGGAGGAGTTTGCTTTGGTAGATGAGGATTGGGTTAGGGATCAGCTATGCAAACTGGACATCTGTAAATCGATGGGTCCGGATGGAATGCACCCACGGGTGCTGAGGGAGCTGGCGGAGGTCATTGCTAGGCCACTTTCCATCATCTTTGGTAAGTCGTGGGAAACGGGCGAGGTGCCTGAGGATTGGCGGATGGCAAAGGTCACACCAATCTATAAGAAGGGCAAGAAGGAGGACCCGGGTAATTATAGACCGGTCAGCCTTACCTCCATCCCTGGAAAGGTGATGGAACAACTTATTCTTGACTCCATCACTAGGCATATCAAGGATGAGGGGGTCATTAAGAACAGCCAACATGGTTTTATGAGGGGGAAGTCATGTATGACCAACCTTATAGCCTTCTATGAGGAAGTGACTAGGTGGAGGGATGATGGTAGAGCGGTAGATGTGGTTTTTCTTGATTTCAGTAAGGCATTTGATACTGTCTCCCACAGCATCCTCATAGATAAGCTAAGGAAGTGTGGGCTCGATGATCAGGTAGTGAGGTGGATCAAGAGCTGGTTGAAAGGAAGAAGGCAGAGAGTTGTGGTCAATGGCGCAGAATCTAGCTGGAGGTCTGTGACTAGTGGAGTTCCTCAGGGGTCGGTGCTGGGACCGGTGCTGTTTAATATTTTCATCAATGACCTGGATGAGGGAACTGAGTGCACCCTCAGCAAGTTTGCTGATGACACAAAACTGGGAGGAGTGGCTGACACACCAGAGGACTGTGCTGCCATTCAGCGAGACCTGGACAGGCTGGAGAGTTGGGCGGGGAGAAACTGGATGAAATTTAACAAGGGCAAGTGTAGAGTCTTGCATCTGGGGAAGAACAACCCCATGGACCAGTACAGGTTGGGGGTTGACCTGCTGGAAAGTAGCGAAGGGGAAAGGGACCTGGGGGTCCTGGTGGATAGGAGGATGACCATGAGCCAGCAATGTGCTCTTGTGGCCAAGAAGGCAAATGGCATCTTAGGGTGCATTAGAAAGGGAGTGGTTAGTAGGTCAAGAGAGGTTCTCCTCCCCCTCTACTCAGCCTTGGTGAGGCCGCATCTGGAATACTGCGTCCAGTTCTGGGCCCCTCTGTTCAAGAAGGACAGGGAATTGCTTGAAGGAGTCCAGCGCAGAGCCACAAAGATGATTAAGGGAGTGGAACATCTCCCTTATGAGGAGAGGCTGAGGGAGCTGGGTCTCTTTAGCTTGCAAAAGAGGAGACTGAGGGGTGACCTCATCAATGTTTACAAATATGTGAAGGGTAGGTGTCAGGATGATGGAGCTAGGCTTTTTTCAGTGATATCCAGTGATAGGACAAGGGGCAATGGGTGTAAACTGGAGCATAGGAAGTTCCACGTTAACATCAGGAAGAACTTCTTTACTGTAAGAGTGACAGAGCACTGGAACAGGTTGCCCAGGGGGGTTGTGGAGTCTCCTACACTGGAGATATTCAAGGCCCGCCTGGACAAGTTCCTGTGTGATGTACTGTAGGTTCCCTGCTCTTGCAGGGGGGTTGGACTAGATGATCTTTTGAGGTCCCTTCCAACCCTTGGGATTCTGTGATTCTGTGAAGCAGAGACAGGACACCTGACCCAAACCAGCCAAAGGGGTATTCCATACCACAGCACATCATGGCCAGTGTAGAAACTGGGGGGGGGGGGGGGGGGCGGTGCAGGGGTGAGGGTGGAGTTGGACATAACAGCATGGAAGAAGCACTGCTGCCCTCTCAACTCACTAGCTCCTTCAGAGGAAGACTTCTCATACGCAGTTTGTGACCAAGTCACAAGCTTGGTCAGCCCATGGTGCCCACAAGCATGGTCAGCCCATGGTGCCCACAAGCACCCCAATTTTACTATAAAAGCCCTCAGTACTAGAAGGAACACGTTGCTTTTTGAAGCCTCTCTGCTACATGATGCCACAACTACAGTGCTCACCAGTGATAAAGAAGTGGCATCAAAAATAGAGTCTCAGAACATGCAGGGTCCTGGTGGCTAAAAGCAGCATCTCCCTGAACACAAACCAGGATAAGTAATAACTACAGCCTAATTAAAGAGCGGGCTCCTAAATCCACTGATTTAGGAGATGGCAGACTTCCGCTGATCAAGTGGAACTACCTTCCCAGACATACTTAACGTTTACTGCGATCTTAATCTTCTGGTCTTCACAATGCTTGCTTCCATTTGTGACCGAAACCTGAACTAATCAAAGCAACTGCTTCATGAAAGAAATACAAGCATTTTCTTTTTAAAGCTCAAAGAGAATAACTAATGGAAAATGACTGCAAGTAGGTCACATTCTTGCATAAAAGGGAATACAAGTAGCTATAAAAAGAAACCAAAAGCTGAGAGAATTATGCCAGTAGAGAACTAGTGAGCTCATGGAATTAAATTAATAAATAAAACTTGATAACACATTAAGATTCAGAACACAGTGACATTAGATGCAAGCCAAGTCTACAGTTAACTATTAAACCTCTAAAATCTGAATGTGGTAGCATGCAAAATAAAAGTTAATTTGTGAGCTGTAGTCTTAGAAGATGCACTTTGAGCTGAAAAGTAACAGCCATCTTCTTAGTTCAAGAGGCATGCTAGGGCATTATATTTCAGAAGCAATATTCAAACAGCATTTTGGAGTTTAACTGCACAGGTCCCCGTAGAAATCAGGAGAATCCTTTACCTTAAAATCTTAGAGCTACCCAAAATTCCCTTCTAGATCAAATATCCATCATGACAAATCTATGTCAATACTCATTTCCTGGCATCTACATCAGAGGCATGAATCATCCTGGATACCTTTAAAGTGTTTCTTAAATTTTTCAAGACAACACTGGCTAAACCAGGGGACACAACAGAAGCCTTAGATCAAGTAACACACTGTTACTGAGACATGACAGCCTCTTTTGGTGTCAAGCTTTAACACCAAAACTAGCATTACCTCTAGCTTTCAGTCCCTCCGGCTCACATGTCACACTATGCTACACCTAGTTAGCTCAAATAGTGCTGCAGTTAAATACCAGCTTGATCTGACAGCAGCAAGAAGTGACACCACAAGTATTTTACAATCAGCCATTTTTACAAAACGTGAACACAGTATTTAAAAAATGGTTTGCCCAATTCCAGTTTCCATCAGCCTTTCTGTAGTCCACCCCTCCCTCTAGCAGATAAAACTGCTCTCCATGACACACTTTTTATTCTGGACCTTAGCTGAACAATCTGGCTTGAAAAAGATCTTAGATATTTTTCACTCTTTGACTGCTCCCAGACTATCCCAAATGAAGACAACAGAAGTTACACATGTCTAGTTTCAGTCTCAATTACATTACAATCATCACTTACCACTTTGCTCCAACACATAATGATTTCATTAGCCCTTTCTGCTAGGGTAGCAACCACACACAGAAGCATTTGGCTTAACACAACCACAAAATCCTTTCCACAGTCATTGCATGCTGTCATATTCTGTAATTATGGCCTGTATACCTTTCTGTCCAAATTACAGCCCTGTACGTAGTCATTAACAACCCAGGATCTGACTAACCAGCCATCCCTCAGTCAAAGCTCAGAGCTCACTTGTTTGATTATAAAGACAGGAACACTCAAACTCTTGTCTCAACTCTGCCTACCCTAAAAGAGAAGTCTCAGTGCAAAATTAAACATACATCTGGATCTATGCCTGTAGCTTATTTATTTTCATGAACCCCATTCTCTGTGTGAAATTCCAAACCAGCTATGACCATGTGCCAGCAAATAAGCTGCAAAGAGATTACACATTCCACATAAGCAGTATAATCCTTACCCAGCACAAGCTTGAAGACATGCCAACATAGTTGCCAAGGTTTCTGGAGGAAGTTGAGCACTTTTGGGCTGATCTTTTTCTGGAGCAAGGCCACCCAGGATAGATGGACATCTTCTCTTTAAAAAAGTCATACAGGCCTGGATGAAAGGCTCCTGGGGGGGGGGGGGGGGGGGGGGGGGAAATAATGTTCTCTTAATCGCCCAAACAGCATCCAAGCCACTATTTCAAACTTGGCAATTGTGCCATGGAAAGAATTGCACTAAGCTATTATAGTTCAGTGAAAACATTGAACTATCAAGACCATGGACACTTTCCACAACATTAAAGCTACTTATAAGATTGTTAAAAGTGACTTGAGTTAATCACTGACAGAGTGAAGAAATAAGAAAAAAACCTGTTTTACCCCATGCTCCCGAATTTTATCTGTGAGCCATTTGTCAAGTTTGAGGTATTCCCGTCGAGAGGCAAGTGCAGCAAGGTCAATAACAAAAGCAAATGGAGTACCATTTAGCAGCATTGACAAGGCCTAAAAGGGGGGGGGGGGGGAAAAATATATCAGAAGACTACTAGTGAAGACACAAGGATAGCCCATCTCCTTTCTTCCCTTTTTAATCCCCATATGTTTCTTAGTAAAGAAATCTTGCTATCGCATAGAATCCCAGCCTGGTTTGGGTTGGAAGGGCCCTTAAAGCTCACCCAGCTCCAACCCCTGCCACGGGCAGGGACCCCTTCCACAGGAGCAGCTTGCTCCAAGCCCCTGTGTCCAACCTGGCCTTGAGCACTGCCAGGGATGGGGCAGCCACAGCTTCTCTGGGCACCCTGTGCCAGCGCCTCAGCACCCTCACAGGGAAGAGTTTTCTTCATGCTGCTATGCTTTTCCTAGTCAACAAAAAAAAAAATTGGTACTACAAGCTTCACTTATTGCTTGCTCAGGAGAGAAATAAGCAAGAGCTCTCATTTCAAATCATGACCCTACCCCTTCTTTGAAGCTACCTTGTGTTGATAGTTAAAACTCCTCTTTATGAATATCCACCAGCAAGTGGAGCTACCAAGTTGATAGTACAACAAAATTAACCAGAAGAGCCTCTCGTCTCCCTGTAAACAGAGCTCAACCCCTTCAGAGCTTCTTTGAATGTGCTATCTCCTCAAAGCGTTCAACTTTTAACACAGAAACTGCTACAACAAAACTGTCTTCAAGCAGCAGTTGATGCTTTTGTACTGAGACATGCAATTATTTTGCATCTAACTTTAGGAAGCAGTAAAGGCCTCAAAGAAGTCAGTCACAACTTCCAGTCTCTTTTGTGAACATGTAAACAGCTGAGAAGTAGTAATATTGTTAAGAAATCCCTGTTCCATGAATCTTAGCAGTGCCACCTTCACACAAATACCTGATGGATATTTACTACATTCTAATTTTAATGGTATTCAAGGTTAAAACAGTCAAAGCTCTTCCTGGATTTACAGTACATTCACATAGCAAGCAGGTCTATTATATTGCTTCCCAAGTAACTTGTCAACTAAGCTACGTAACCAACTCTACTGCAAACACCAAGTGAAATGTCTTGGGCTCATAAGTAGACAGCACTTGCACCCTAGAAAGCATCTGTAGTTAGATACCACAGCTCAGCTGAAGAGCACTTAAAATCCACATGAGCATAGTATTTCTTTTTCCCTTTTTGGCCCCCCTTTTTTTTTTTATAAACTAAGACTAGGTACAGCAGTAACAACTGAATTCAGACATGCTTAAAAAAAGCAATCCTTACTAAATGAGTCACAAGTAAGTTAAACTTAGCTTTTGTTAAAAAGATGAGCAAGTCTGCATAAGACACTGGACAGAAAATAACAGCAGTGCTCTGGAAAACTCACCTTCAAGTCTTGTGCCACATCAAGAATACGTGAGAGTTTTGCCTGGTCATACTGCTCCCCTCTCATGTACCATTCTGCCATTGCATGCATGATCAGCTGACGAATCGAAGGAGACTGACCCTAAGGAGAATTACATTAGGATTGTATTTCATGCCTCTAGGAAAAGGATCAATTACATGAACATTAAGTAGGATATTTTACTTCTAAAGCTTAACATGCAAACATTATTTGCTCTTTAGCTTCAGAACTTCTAAGTTGAGCTTTTTCTGCAATAACAAACTATCCTGGAGCTATTAAAGGATGCAGAATGACTAAGAATGGTAAGTATGTAGAACCTCATCTCTGAGTGTACAGCTCTAATTCTTCTCAATTGTAGAGAAACTGCTTTTGAAATATGCAAATCATTTACAACATGTTATGCTTGACATGATGTCCTGAAGTGAGAATTGCAATGTCACATCTTAACATGGAAAACAGTACCTAGCTCTTTACAGGGACATTTTGAAACTACAGCACAAATAAGATTTTGATGGCAGCAAGGGTTTTGCTTAAAAGGTTTCCTCATCTGGGTAAGTGAAACATCCTCAAGTTGTGGAATGGCACTGTGTAACATGGCAGCCACCATTGTGTACTTAATTCTGAAGCCTACCCTGTGAGAAAATTGCATATTCTGCCATTTGAAGACCTTATGCAAAAAGCACACCACTTGTATCCCACCCCTCATTATGAAATTTTTAAAGAGTTATCAGGAAAAATATAAAATGTTCATAGCACTCCAGCTAGCAAATAGCCATCATTTTGCAGTGAATGTGGACTAAGCTTCTTATTAATGCTACTCGAATAGGACAAGATGTTTTCTACTGCAGATTCCCTCCAACCCCAGAGGCTTCCACTGCTTTAAGTTTCTTCTTATGACTCTTATTTGCTTAATTACCAGCGGACTCAATAATGAAGGCCATACCAAAAGGCCTACTTGTTTCCCTATTAAAAGCATGGATTTGCATATATATTTACCCCATCTCTACATGGAAGCTCTTCTTGAAAAGCCTCAGCAGCAAATCCTAAGTTTTCAGAAAACATCTTAGACTCTTAACAGTATAAATAGTTTCTTTATACCTAGAATAGCCTCCATCTTTTCACAAGTACAATGGAGATAATTTTGGTTTAAACCTCCTCACCTCTTACTGCATCAGGTTTTTACACTTCAAATGTAAGGTAGAGAGTTTTTTTTGGGGGGCGGAAGTGTTGCTGTTGTGAGATTTATGGTGTTTGTTTAAAAACAAGCAAACAAACTCTGGTCAACTTTGGTTAAAACTGAATGGTTAAAACAGTCAAACTTAAATTTGATCTCTACTTTTACAGGAATATTTTCTCAGTGAACATTATTTCTTTGTTCTGAATATACTTCCCCAAAGAAAAATCAAATCACAACAGTTTGCTTCAACTCATATTACTTTGCATTAACCACTTCTTGGGTTTTAAATTACACAGTTCATAAGCTAATACAAGCATTGTTGTTTTAACTGTCCAAATCACTTAAGAAGCTTTCAGTTACCTGAGCAAGCTACAGACACACTCCCGTGAAAATACTTACTTGACCATGCCATGCATAGTGCAAAATGATGGCAGAGTTGGGATGGTTGCCAAGGAAAATTGGCATGAGTGTGGAGATGAGTTCGTGACGCAAGGTATGCCAGGATGTGTTGATCTGTAGTAAGGCCAACACCAACATATCAGGGCAATGCTTGATAGGAAAATTGAAGAGCTGTTTAACCTGCTCATACTGTCCCACTTCTGCCAAACGTAACAGAGACTCAATCAAATCTAGGCTTTTCCTAACAAAAGACAAAAATAGAAACACACCACACACACAAAGGGAGAAAAAAAAAATTAAAGAGGTCAGCTTACAGGATCCAGGATTCCAGCATTTTATAGAACAGAGATAATATAGAATCATAGAATCATAGAATAGTTAGGGTTGGAAAGGACCTCAAGATCATCAAGTTCCAACCCCCCTGCCATGGGCAGGGACACCTCACACTAAACCATCCCACCCAAGGCTTCATCCAACCTGGCCTTGAACACTGCCAGGGATGGAGCACTCACAACCTCCCTGGGCAACCCATTCCAGTGCCTCAGCACCCTCACAGGAAAGAATTTCCTCCTTAGATCCAATCTAAACTTCCCCTGTTTCAGTTTGAACCCGTTACCCCTTGTCCTGTCACTACAGTCCCTGACGAAGAGTCCCTCCCCAGCATCCCTATAGGCCCCCTTCAGATACTGGAAGCTGCTCTGAGGTCCCCACGCAGCTTCTCTTCTCCAGGCTGAACAGCCCCAACTTCCTCAGCCTGTCTTCATACGGGAGGTGCTCCAGTCCCCTGATCATCCTCGTGGCCTCCTCTGGACTTGTTCCAGCAGTTCCATGTCCTTTTTCTGTTGAGGACACCAGAACTGCACACAATGCTCCAGGTGAGGTCTCACAAGAGCAGAGCAGAGGGGCAGGATCACCTCCTTCGCCCTGCTGGTCACGCTCCTTTGGATGCAGCCCAGGATACGGTTGGTTTCTGGGCTGCGAGCGCACACTGCAGCCGGCTCCTGTTCATTTTCTCATCAACCAGCACCCCCAAGTCCTTCTCTGCAGGGCCGCTCTGAATCTCTTCTCTGCCCAGCCTGTGGCTGTGCCTGGGACTGCTCCGACCCAGGTGTAGGACCCTGCACTTGTTGTGGTTGAACTCCATAAGGTTGGCATCAGCCCACCTCACAAGCGTGTCAAGGTCCCTCTGGATGGCATCCCTTCCCTCCAGCCTATCAACCGGACCACACAGCTTGGTGTCATCGGCAAACTTGCTGAGGGTGCACTCAATCCCACTGTCCGTGTCAGCGACGAAGATGTTGAACAAGACCGGTCCCAGCACCGACCCCTGAGGGACACCACTCGTTACCGGTCTCCAGCCGGACATGGAGCCATTGACCACAACTCTTTGTGTGCGGCCATCCAGCCAGTTCTTTATCCACTGAGTGGTCCATCCATCAAATTGATATCTCTCCAATTTAAAGACAAGGATGTCGTGTGGGACAGTGTGAAACGCTTTGCACAAGTCCAGGTAGATGACATCAACTGCTCTACCCCTGTCCATCAATTCTGTAGCCCCATCATAGAAGGCCACCAAATGGGTCAGGCAGGATTTCCCCTTAGTGAAGCCATGCTGGCTGTCACCAAGCACCTTGTTGTTTTTCATGTGCCTTAGCATGCCTTCCAGGAGAATGTGCTCCAGGATTTTGCCAGGCACAGAGGTGAGACTGACTGGTCTGTAATTCCCCGGGTCTTCCATTTTCCCCTTCTTGAAAATGGGGGTTATATTTCCCTTTTTCAAGTCGTCGGGAACTTCACCTGACTGCCAGGATTTTTCAAATACGATGGCCAGTGGCTCAGCAACTTCATTCGCCAGCTCCTTCAGGACCCGCGGTTGGATTCCATCAGGTCGCACGGACTTGTGCACGTTCAGATTTTGAAGATGGCCTCGAGCCAGATCCTCTCCCACAGTGAGCCCAAGGTCTTCATTCTCACAGTCCCTGCGTCTGCCTTCCAAGACTTGGGTGGTGCAGTCAGAGCCTTTGCCAGTGAAGACCGAGGCGAAGAAGTCATTCAGAACCTCAGCCTTCTCCAAATCCTGTGTAGCCAGTTCTCCCAGGAGCTTCCTCAGGGGGCCTATGGTGTCCCTACTCTGTTTTTTGTTTGCTACGTACCTGTAGAATCCCTTCCTGTTACCCTTAACATCCCTGGCCAAGTTTAATTCTAACTGGGCCTTAGCCTTCCTAACCTGGTCCCTAGCTTCCCGGACAACATCCCTGTACTCTACTCAGGCCGCCTGTCCTTGCTTCCATTTTTTATAAGCCTCTTTTTTCCTTTGAATTTTCCTCAGCAGCTCCTTATCCATCCAAGGAGGTCTCCTGGCCCTCCTGCTGCACTTCCTTCTAGTTGGGATGCAACACTCAAATTCGACCATCTCATTATCACTACATCCAAGGCTGCCCTGGAGTACCACATTCTCAACAAGCCCTTCCCTGTTGGTGAGCACGAGGTCAAGCATGGCACCTCTCCTTGTCGGCCCCTCTATTACTTGCGGAAGGAAGTTGTCTTCCACACAATCGAGGAACCTCCTGGATTGCTTGTGCCGTGCAGTGCCATCGTTCCAACAGATGTCAGGGTGGTTGAAATCCCCCATGAGAACAAGGGCCTGCGAGCGTGAGGCTTTTCCTATCTGTCTGTAGAGTGCTTCCTCCACAGGTTCTCCTTGATCAGGTGGCCTGTAACAGATCCCCACAGTAATGTCTCCCACGGCTGTTCTCCCTTTAACCCTGACCCACAAACTCTCTGTAAACTGCTCACCTGTCCCCAGACAGAGTTCCATACTCTCCAGCCTATCCCTAATGTCCTGGGTTTACCAGGAGCCGTTTTGCTCCTTCTTAGCAGCTGGTGCAAGCTCTGTGTTTTGACTTCCAGCCTGGGCAGAGAGCTGATAACACCGATTGGTTTTAATTGTTGCTCAGTAATGTTTATTCTGGCCAAGGACTCTGTGAGCCTCATGCTCTGCTGGGGACGAGGGAGGCCGGGAGGAAGCAGAGACAGGACACCTGACCCAAACTAGCCAAAGAGGTATCCATACCATAGCACGTCATGCCCAGGGAGGTAACTGGGAGTTACCCGGAAGGGGCAGGCTCTCTCTCTTCGGGGGGGTCGAACTCGTTCGGCGGTGGTATCGTATTCTCTTGTTATTTTCTCTTACCAATATTATCATTGGCGGTAGCAGTAGTGGTTTGTGTTATACCTTAGTTACTGGGCTGTTCTTATCTCAACCCGTGGGAGTTACATTCTCCTGATTCTCGTCCCCATCCCTCCGGGAGTGGGGAGGGTTGAGGGGGGTGAGTGGACGACCTGTGTGGTTTGGTTTAAACCACACCTAACATAAAGGGCAACTCCCCCTCCCTGCCTGCCAGGCCTGTCTTTTCTAAAGAGCCTGTAACCTTCCATTCCAACACTCCAGTTATAGGAGCCATCCCATCATGTTTCTGTGATGCCTATTATATCATACCCCTGTAGGTGTGCACACATCTCTATTTCCTCTTGTTTGCTCCCCATACCACAGCACGTCATGCCCAGGACGTAGAACTGGAGGCAGTTACCCAGAAGGTTCTAGTTCATTGCTCAGATCAGGCTGGGTATCGGTCAGTGGGTGGTGAGCGGTTGTATTCTGTTCCTTTTCTATTTCCCTTATCATTATTATTATTGGTGGTAGCAGCAGTGATTTGTGTTATACCTTAGTTACTGGGCTGTTCTTATCTCAACCCGTGGGAGTTACTTCCTTTCAATTCTCCTCCCCATCCCTCTGGGAGTGGGGGGAGGAAGGAGGGGGAGTGAGAGAGCAAGCTACGTGGCTGGGCTTAAACCTCAACACAAGTAAAGCAGGTTTCACTAATGTCATCCTGGGAAAGACATTTAAATTCTTACCACCTCTAAACCTTTCTATCAGCTCACAGTACGTCCCAAATTATATTAGCAGAAATTCTCCAGAGAACTAGATGACTCCAATAAAAGCAGGAACTAGCAGTACACTTTCAAATATTATGGAAACACATGAGAAGTTCAGGTAACATGAGAACTTTCATCAATCAAACGTTGTAAAAATACTGATGTCTTGGGATATACACAGCTAAAAATCTGGTTGCATGACTACAAAGCCACATTTGACCAGACAAGTAATCTAACTCTAGGTATGAAAAGCAGTTGGAAGCAGGTTTACCATGTAGCGATTTCCCTGTTGTCATCCTCTGGTGGTGCCTTCAGGATATCTGTGGCAACAGTATGACAAGGGTAGTCGGCAAAACAGAAGATGTCAGGGTTTATGAGGGAATGTTGAATGAAGGAGAGCTGGAATAAAAGACAACAGAAATAGTTTATTTAGAGTTTAGGGTTCCTTCCACTTTATCGACTGCCACATTTCTGAAAATTATGCAAATCAATGAATCAGTAGAGATGAGCCAAGATATATTATCAGTGTTTTACATAAGACTGAACCTCACACTTCCCCCAGGATTTCTGAAAACAAGATACAGATGTGCTGAGGGGACTTGTCTGCACAAAGATGTAGCCCTTTCATGTAGCCAGGTAAAAAAAGCTCACAGCACAACTGTGCAGCAACAGTTCTACACTCAGCTGAATCATGCACCAGAATTCTGCTAAAACCAAAGGTGCTGCCACACATGTACAGCAAGTGACCATCTCCTCTCAAACAATGCAGACACTGTTCAATTAACAGACTGTACTTCAGTAACATACCTGAGGCCTATGCCTTAACAGGCCAAGTTCTCCAGTGTGGCTTGTCTCAAAATTCACATTACCAATCCACATTTACCTTTCAATAAATCCAGGAACTTGGCAGGTGTTGTACAGATACAGCAGAAACACTAGTACGCTTACCTGGCCCTCTGCATGCTTCCAAGGTCTATATATGGCATTAACAGGAAAAACTTCCATGCCCAGCCCTCTCTGGATGCCGAACACCACAATATGCAGGCCCTTGCTGTCACGAATCTGAAATCCCAGATGGTCCAATTCATAGGTTACTACTTTGAAGTCTAGGCTAGGATTCTGCAACCAGAAAAACAGGTAGTCAGCCTTAAACATTAGAGTCTTCAACACTGTCTTGTAAGAACCCCTCTTCATCAGTAATTTGCCCAGCTTAACATACACCTGACTTCTAGTTGAAAGCAAGGGCTTTGGTTTTAAAAAGAACAGGATTTAGATAGTTGTGAGAACTTGATGCAAGTTAATGTTTGAAACTAGCCTGTGAGATTGCACTTCCCCAGCACCACAGGCAGTAATGTCTATCCTTCCAAACATTTCATTAAGAGTTCCTCAAAACAAAACAAAAAAACCCAAAAAAACAAACAACAAAACCAAAACCCACAAACACACAACCCCTTTCTTAGCATGCTAACTCATTCCTTTTGTAGACTTCCATATGCCCTCCAATAAAAGGCAAAAGGGTCTGACAACCTGGCAAGCAGAACTTGCTTTTCCTTTTGGATAATGTACACTGCAAGTAATTGCAAAGCACCTATTTGATTTTCAGCAGTAGCATGAAACCATAAGGATGAGGGAGCTTGGAGGGAACCATGGGCACTGTGGACCACAGACCACTCATTTCAGAGATACACGAGCACCAAAGAAAGCTAGTTGTATGTTCCAAGATTTAGGAAAATAAAGCAGGGACACCTGCATAGATTACAGATGATGTACAAAAAAAAATAATAAATAAAATCACCCAATATAAGGTAGGCAAAGGTAATGGCACTCACATTTCACCGAGTTAATTGCAAAAATTGCTGCTTAGAAGTGGTGGAGAAAGGTTCTTATTTCTGAAGCCTCATCACACACAAGAAACATTTAGTGTTTTGGAATGAGTAGCTACAAAAATATTTTGCCTTTTCATCATCAATGCCTACAGTGAGATGTTTTCTAAAACAAGGTGCCTGATGCACTAAACTTTCCACTGCCAGAAGTAAGTTCAAGCACACAAACCCTCAGAGGACATATGCTGGAGTACATGGGAGCAGTGTGGAATAAAATCTGAAGCTGCACCCAAGTTTGCCATTCAGACAGCTTTTTCCCCACAACTCCTCAAAATATTCTTGTTCATGAGGAAAGAACACTACTAGTCATTTAAGTACAGCAACACAGCTATATTAATGAGATTCAAAGCCATTCAGGCTGCTAGGAGCTTAAAATGCTTTATATTCACACCGAGACATGCCCTTCTTGAAGATATTCTGCATAAAGGCCAAGATGCTCACAAAACTTACCAGCTCTTTAAGAACATCAATTAAGACCTCCACATTCCAGGTATGGGCTTGTGCTCCATCACTTTTATCTTTCCCATCACTCCAAATCCCACTGCCAGGAGCCGAAATAGACTGCAAGTTAAATACACTCCATTAAATACTAGGTAAGAATAAAGCAGTCTCAAAAGCCCCTAGCTACATAACTCCCAGCACTATAAAGGCAAAAAGTTCAGACCAGTAATGTCACCAGTTGCACACAACTGAGAATCTTTCATTCAAGAATGTGTTATAGACATTTTCAGCAGAACAGTTAGACTTGTAAGTGTTGAATAATAAAAGCAAGTCTTGAACTACTAGAGAACAGCATTTTAACTCCTTATTATCTGCTGATTAAAATATATCTAAGCCCAATAGGTCACTCACTTGTAATGGAATACCATCTGTCAACCCCGAATGAGTTCGAGCCATCATCCCCAAAACCCTGGCAACCTGGGCAGCTGTAACTTCCCGAACACCAAACTGCATGATTATGTTGCGACATTCTTCCATGCTAAGATATATTAAAAATAAAAAATAAAAAAAAAAAAAAAGAATTTAAAAAACCAAACAAAGACACACACACAAACCCAGAGAGATCTTAATTCAAAAGCAGGTTTCACTGTGGCACAACATAAGACAGACCAAAACAAGACCTGTATGTACAGTTGGGAGAAACTAATCACAAACTAAACCATAACCATTCACTCAGCCTCAGTCACATTAGTCAAATGATCCAATATAATAAAATTCCATGAGAAGCAAGAAGAGAAATTCGGTAGAAGCTCCATGCAATTATTTAAATGAAACATGCTGTGCCATGTATTCAGTTCAAAGCTAGGTCTACTTAAGTGACAGCAAGAGATGTTTCACAGGCTATGCTCTGTCAAAGCAAAAGCACAGGGTAGGTTTAGCAGTTTGCTGTTAGAAACACTTCCATGCATTGACCTGTTATACAGCTTCAAAGAGTGAAGTTTTTGCTAGCTAAAAGTAAAACAAAGGCTTTGAGAATGCATGTTCAAACCAATGACGTGCACTGTTCAAAAGGTAAGCTATGAAAGTATGGATGCCTTCTGGCCTTGTGCAAGGCCAGGTGTCTCTGAGCAGAGGTTGTTAACAACAACCTTTGAGGAGCCCAAAAACCAAACAATGAGCAGATGCTGAAGTTTCAATTTTAGAACTGAAAGCCCTTTTTTGCAATGCGTTTCACTTTGTGAACACTTCTTTAGGCCAACAAGATGCATACAGCATCAGTACAGATAACATATGCCTCCTAAAACAGTGTTTAACAAAGGAAAATTTTCAACATCTTCCAACACATTGTGTTTCCTCACTTCCCTATTTGAACAGAAACTTATGTGAAAAACAGATTTTATCATCTCCCCAAAAGTAGTCACTAGTCTTTTAAAATACAAAATCATTTAGTTCTCTTAGCTTATGCTTCTTAAATGGATCTTCCTAAAAAAAAAAACAAAACAAAACAAAAAAAAAAACCACCAAAACACACACCCCACAAAAAAATAATAAAAAGGAAAAAACAAACACAAAAAGAAAAACGAACAAAAAAACCCCAACAAAAACCACACAACACATTAAGTTCATATTGAGGGCTAAGACTAAGGCCCCCATCAAAACCAGCCACAGGCTTGCAGGCTCCTGTTACCACTATTAGAGCACTATCCTAAATCCTTAAAAACAGTATTCAGAAGTTGAGCTGGATTTGTGCAGATAGTAGGTATACAGCAGGAAAGACATTCAATATATAATGAATAATGTAATATAGCCAAATTAACTCTTCAAAAGAAAGCTTCTAAGTAGTCTAGCTTCTCCTGCTTTTCTAGTAACTATTCCAACTTGCATATAAGCAAATAGCCCATATAACACAATACTTATGCCATATGCAAAGCTCTTCAGTCCTATTGAGGCCACACCTGCAAACCCATAGGATTCTGTACATGACAGCCCATTTTGCATGGCTCCAGCAAGTCCAAGTGACAGCTTCCCATCTAACATTTCAGACTAGGGGCACAGAGCAAGAATATGGAACACCACTGAAGACGTGGGTCATGTATTGCTACGAACATATGTGCAGATCCAGGCTGAGTTTAAGAGCTGTATTTTACCAAAATAAGCCTAAGCAGGCAAAGACTGATGCAGCTGTGAAGATACTCTAGCATTTCACTATCATAATTAGATCCTACAGCTACAAACGATCTCAGTCATACTGTGTACCACACTGATCAAACCCCAGTACAAACAGAAAGCTGCTGCTGGCCAACTCTTGAAGCAAGACTATTACATTCAGTTCTTCTGTAACCTGTTTCATATGAACAGGGAGCTAAGAGCAGCCTGGCACAAAAGCAAAGCTCTTCCAAAGATCTAGTAAGATTTAGTTGGGATTTATTCTGCCTAGCCATTTCGGTTTTACTTAAAACAAGAAAGGGCAATTGTCAAATTCTTATAAAACCTTCATGAAGAATTTGAATACCTTTACAATCTCAACAGACATGCTACACACATTAGAAGAAAGCAAAATATAAAACAGGAATTAAAACAAGAGACCTCACAATACTCAGTGAGGTTCTAGTTATTTTAGTACTGCAAGTGTTTTTTACCCTTTGTCTCAAGAAACAAGAAGGAAAACCACTACTACCCAAGATGCCTACAAACCTTGTACAAAAGCCATAACCAACTTCTTGCATGAAATCTGCCAGAGAACTCTCCATCATGGTTTTGGCTATCCCTCCAGAATCAGGCAGGATCCTGTCCATTAGAATGTCCCGTTTTTCAGGGTAGAGAAGTGGTGAAAGCACCACAGGACAACACTCCTGGGGAAAATCTAAAGACAAGAAAAAAAAAAAAGTGTCAAAAAACCCCAGAACACTAGTTGCATGCAAGTGACTTTGAAATAATTTGACTGCTGTGCTAGTTTCCCCACTGCTGCAGAAATCAAGAGGGCACTCACTCACACAGCATCCCTCCATCCCAGCTCCCCATTCTCTACAGGCACTTGAATATTCATAGACTGGTTTGGGTTGAAGGGAGCTTAAAGCTCATCCAGTTCCAACCCCTGCCACAGGCAGGGACCCCTTCCACTGGAGCAGCTTGCTCCAAGCCCCTGTGTCCAACCTGGCCTTGAGCACTGCCAGGGATGGGGCAGCCACAGCTTCTCTGGGCACCCTGTGCCAGCGCCTCAGCACCCCCACAGGGAAGAATTTCTTCCTTATATCTGATCTAAATCTTTCCTCTGTTAGCTTAAAGCCATTCTCCATCCTATCTCTACAGGCCCTTGTATTCCTAGAGAATAAGAATGTAGAATAGACTGGGTTCCCACAGGGTCAACTGCAGCTGCCCAAAAGGGCTAATAGCAAGTTTAGAATTGGACTGTCAGTAACAGCAGTTATAAACAAGAACAAAAAAACAAAAGCAAACAAACAAAAAAAAAAAACCACAAACTAAACACAGAGCAGGAAATAACACAAGTAGGACAGCAAAAGCCTCTCCTCCAACACAGGAAGTATTAGGAAACAAAGGACCTGCTATTGAGTCTAAGAAGTCTAGGCAATCTAAACCAGGCACTTGGCATGAAAAGAGAGAATGCTCCCTTCTTCCTCCCTGGGAAGCAAAGTCTAAGGAAGACACAGTAACAAGAGAACCAGATGTGTGGATGGGAGTTCAGTCCACAGTGGAAAGCAGCAAAGACACCTCATGGGTGGGCTTTCCTGAGACAGCATTATCCTTAGTTAAGGTGATGCATAATGTCTCCATACTCTTTGGAGACACTCAGAAAAGAGTTCCCAATTTCCCAAAACAAAGTGGGGGGAATTACAGAAGCTAATACACTAAATCTTCATTTAAGTATAACTTCTTAGTTCATACTTCAACAAGCAATAAATATTTTGCTCTTGTATAAGGGGTGCTTTGCTCTAGGTCTGGAGAGAGCCAGGGAGTGGGATCAGTTAAATCCAGTTAGTTTCTCAAGTCCAAATCCTTATTCTGATGGGTTTACAGCAAACACCATTTCAGAAAGGAAGACACTACCCTGCCATCACAAGGACCATGGTAGCTTCCAAGAAATTAACCAGTTTTATTCAAAAGCACTTCCCTCCCTGTGCTAGTGCACAACCCAGTGCTTAAAATATACTATACCTGTTTGAAATGTTTGTTCCTTATGCTGTAAGGAGCTCAAGTTTTCAAACTACCCTGCACCGAGTTGCTTTAAGTTAAATCTACAAATACCATCCCCCACAAGCATAGATTCAAATACCCCCTACTTAATACTGATTTATCACTCCTCAGAAAAAACAAACATGATACCACATTACTGCTCACTGAAATAAACCCCAGTACATTATGCCAAGACAATGGTATTTTTCTGTCAGTTGACAGAGTTCTGAAAACGTACAAGCTCCCCACCATCTGTAACATACTGCACTGGCAGTAAGTTACAAAAATCCATTTCAAAGTCTGCATTTAGTCAGGCTTCCTGACAACCACCACACTTACCTCTACGTAATGTTTTGAGGAAAGTGTCAATCTGTTCCTGTCCTACCCCAAAGGCTCCCTTCTGCTCAAAAAGGAGATGGGAGAGGAGAAGGTGCAGGACCTCTATTGCAATATCTTGGAAGCCACCTTCTTGATTTCCACTGACGTCCGCGTCAACGTAAGAGCGCAAAAGATCCGGGAGTTTCTGTTTGATAAACTGGGCAGCTTTTGAAGAAAAAAGAGGCAAGAATCAAAACCTGAATTTCTTTTTAATGTGAAGACTCTTTCTAGCTAGGTACTATTCTCTTAATCTGAGTTTGTTTACTGCAAGCCACAACAGTTAAGAGTTAAATAGAAGTCTTAACCCATACCTCAGAACTCAAATATTACTGGACAGCTAAAAGAAAATATCACAGTACCTCAATTTGATTCATTATCTAACAAGTCATTCATGGAAGAGACCTTCAACTTCATATAAGACAAGGTGACTGTGCTATCTACTATCCCTCTCAAAATGGTGTTAGACTCAAATGGCACCACTAATTGCAAGGTCTTGCATTACTCAGGTCATGCAGACACACTTCTATCCATCTCCAGAAAGCTCGCTCACTGCTTACAAAGAAAAAATGCATCCCTGCTGCAGTACTTCAGAAACTTCACTTACCAAAACCTCGTAGATCTGAGCTGAAAGAGTTCAGTAAAGCAAGACCAAAAATCACCTACAAACAAGAATGAGTATCACAGTAAGGGGACATCATCCTTGCTAACAAGCTTAGTCAAAAAACATTAAAGTATTTTCAAAATAAGTGTTCACCTACCTCTTGAACCTTACTTAGTTTGATGACTTTACTCAATTGGGCAAATAAGTGGGGTGAAGGCTTTAGACTCTGAAACAGACAAGAAGAGTTAAATGGAAGCTGTTATGGAATTAGTGTCTTTTGAAATGCAGCAGTCTACCCAGAGTTCATTTGTATATCTGGAATATTAGAAACTATTGTGTAGGTTAACACAAAGCTTATGTGGCTAAACAGACATCTTTGGAACTACTTTTAGATACATCTAAACTAAAAGTTTCTTCTGCATATCCCACTCTTTCACTCTCAAACCACTATCGTGGCTTTGATATTGAAAGAGAAGCACTGATGAATTATTTCGGTTCTAGCTACCACAAACAAGCCATAAACTACTAACCTTAGATTAAGCTTTAAAATTAGTCTGCAGTCATTCCAAGTGACTAACTTGCTCTAACTAATCCAACTTGTGGACAAGCTAAATTTTTTGAAGACTTAAGTGCAACCAATCTTAGCCATAAAAAAAACAATCCAGGAAAAACCCAAGGGAAAACCAACTGGTCACCTACAGACCACTTCACTGCAGTTACTGACACTGGGATCCCCTTCAAAAAACATACAAACCTTCTGATAGTGCAATGGATTGTCAATGGCGTAAGACAGCGTCGAGATAAAGTTTGGTTTTGTAATCAGCAATACACACTCCTGGATCAGAAACTGAGTCTGAAAAGAACAAGATAACTTGAAAACCCTCACATTGCTTCATAACAGGACAATAAAACATAGCTTCTACTGTCCACAGTGTGCAGCAAAATTAAACAAAGATAAGGTCTTTTTAACTGCGCAAATTCTCATTAATGGCAAAGTTTTTTATTCCAGTTTTCTTCAGGTTTGGTTAGCTTTCCCTTTTAAGACTAAGTGATCAAACAATCTCCATCATACATGCAATATTTCGTTTTCTGCAAGCATCTTCCCACATTGCAAAAGACAATCTAAGAATATTTGATTCCATTTACGAGCTAAAAAGCCTGTGGCAAAATGGCTTAAGGATGAAAACGTTCCTCAGAGAACAGACATCAGAAGTGTCAGTAAGTGGATTTGGACGAAGTTCTAAAAAACAAAGAAAGGCTTTCAAAATAGAGCACTGCACATGCTGGTAAAAGCAATTGTACTAAAGCTATCTGGTTTTCCAGATCAAGCAACTATAAGAGTCATATATCAACAATTTGTTGTCTTCTGACTGAGGACAAGCAAAACATGCCTGCAATTGAAAGGCCATAGACCACAAAAGAAGTCAGCTTAAAACTACTAAAGGATCACCTGCTACAAGCTCAGGAGTGCTGCATCCCAACTAGAAGGAAGTGCGGCAGGAGGGCCAGGAGACCTCCTTGGATGGATAAGGAGCTGCTGAGGAAAATTCAAAGGGAAAAAGAGGCTTATAAAAAATGGAAATAAGGACAGGCAGCCTGGGAAGAGTACAGGCATGCTATCCGGGAAGCTAGGGACCAGGCTAGGAAAGATAAGGCCCCGTTAGAATTAAACTTGGACAGGGATGTGACAGGAAGGGATTCTACAGGTACATTGCAACTAAAAGACAGACGAGGGACAACGTGGGCCCTTCTCTGGAAGCTATCAGAACTGGCTACGCAGGATTTGGAGAAGGCTGAGGTTCTGAATGACTTCTTTGCCTCGGTCTTCACTGGCAAAGGCTCTGACTGCACCACCCAAGTCTTGGAAGGCAGACGCAGGGACTGTGAGAATGAAGACCTTGGGCCCACTGTGGGAGAGGATCTGGCTCGAGGCCATCTTCAAAATCTGAACGTGCACAAGTCCGTGGGACCTGATGGAATCCATCCGCGGGTCCTGAAGGAGCTGGCGAATGAAGTTGCTGAGCCACTGGCCATCATATTTGAAAAATCATGGCAGTCAGGTGAAGTTCCCGACGACTGGAAAAAGGGAAATATAACCCCCATTTTCAAGAAGGGGAAAATGGAAGACCCGGGGAATTACAGAGCAGTCAGTCTCACCTCTGTGCCTGGCAAAATCTTGGAGCACATTCTCCTGGAAGGCATGCTAAGGCACATGAAAAACAACAAGGTGCTTGGTGACAGCCAGCATGGCTTCACTAGGGGGAAATCCTGCCTGACCAATTTGGTGGCCTTCTATGATGGGGCTACAGAACTGATGGACAGGGGTAAAGCAGTTGACGTCATCTACCTGGACTTGTGCAAAGCGTTTCACACTGTCCCACAGAACATCCTTGTCTCTAAATTGGAGAGATATCAATTTGATGGATGGACCACTCGGTGGATAAAGAACTGGCTGGATGGCCGCACACAAAGAGTTGTGGTCAATGGCTCCATGTCCAACTGGTGGTTGTCTCTCAGGGATCAGTGTTGGGACCGGTCTTGTTTAACATCTTCATCGCTGACATGGACAGTGGGATTGAGTGCGCCCTCAGCAAGTTTGCCGATGACACCAAGCTGTGTGGTCCGGTTGATACGCTGGAGGGAAGGGATGCCATCCAGAGGGACCTTGACACGCTTGTGAGGTGGGCTGGTGCCAACCTTATGAAGTTCAACCATGACAAGTGCAAGGTCCTACACCTGGGTCGGAGCAATCCCAGGCACAGCTACAGGTTGGGCAGAGAAGAGATTCAGAGCGGCCCTGCAGAGAAGGCCTTGGGGGTGCTGGTCGATGAGAAAATGAACACGAGCCGGCTGCAGTGTGCGCTCGCAGCCCAGAAACAAACCGGATCCTGGGCTGCATCCAAAGGAGCGTGACCAGCAGGGCGAAGGAGGTGATCCTGCCCCTCTGCTCTGCTCTTGTGAGACCTCACCTGGAGCATTGTGTGCAGTTCTGGTGTCCTCAACATAAAAAGGACATGGAACTGTTGGAACAAGTCCAGAGGAGGCCACGAGGATGATCAGGGGACTGGAGCACCTCCCGTATGAAGACAGGCTGAGGAAGTTGGGGCTGTTCAGCCTGGAGAAGAGAAGGCTGCGTGGGGACCTCAGAGCAGCTTCCAGTACCTGAAGGGGGCCTATAGGGATGCTGGGGAGGGACTCTTCATCAGGGACTGTAGTGACAGGACAAGGGGTAACGGGTTCAAACTGAAACAGGGGAAGTTTAGATTGGATCTAAGGAGGAAATTCTTTCCTGTGAGGGTGGTGAGACACTGGAATGGGTTGCCCAGGGAGGTTGTGAGTGCTCCATCCCTGGCAGTGTTCAAGGCCAGGCTGGATGAAGCCTTGGGTGGGATGGTTTAGTGTGAGGTGTCCCTGCCCATGGCAGGGGGGCTGGAACTTGATGATCTTGAGGCCCTTTCCAACCCTAACTATTCTATGATTCTACTACCTCTTACCTGCCTTCATGCTTAAATCTTATTGCAGATTTTTAACAACCAAACGTAATAAGCAGATTCCTTAGTACAAACTGTACCTGATGAAAATCTTTGCCACTGCTTTTACCATCGCCGCTGAAATCCACATGCGAGAATAGGCAGCGTAGTAAATGCCTGTCTGCTTCAGGACCGTGCCTATTCACAATCTGGAAAAGAAAAACCCAAACCATAACTTGGTAGTGAATAGTCATTACAGAGCAAGATCTGGGTCTAGTACTGTGAACACAGCAGTACTTCTAGTGGTTAAGTCATGTACAATTTTAACAAAACTGCTAAGAATGTTCCTTTTTGGTCAGTAACCTTAGAAACCAAGTCATTAACCCTACTGGCAAATGAAAAGTATAAACCAAGAGATAAAAAAAAAGGATTTAGACATGAGTCATTGACACAGAAGCCATGCATTTCATGGGTAGTATTCTTAAAAAGCTAAGTAAAAGGGATTTTCAAGAAACCTAGAGGAGGATTTCAAGCTTCTCTGCTACCAAAGCAGCCCAGAACCCACACAGTGCCATGGCCTCACTTTTTACTACAGCTACAGTGCCTAACTGCAGGAGTATGGCCATGGAACAGCCTGCACCTCTGTGCTATGCCTGTGTAGCAGGAATTTATCCCAGAGCCAAGCCACCACACAGCATCTCCACAGATCTTTGAGGCAGCTTCTGCGTTTTCTCCTGATCATGACTGACTTGACTGCCATTACTCCAGGGTCTTTTAAAATATAAGGGAATACTACACAGGAAGCGTTTCCTGACATCTAAAGAAAAAAAGTTCATCTCAAACTTGCTTATTAGCAAGCTTTAAAAAAAAAAAAAAAATCAAATGCCACAGTCTGAACACCTGCAGCTGAGACTTTTTACAAAGTCTTTTCCCTGTCATTTTGCTCATTCAACCGAATTCTACACCTCAGTCAGAAAGAGGTGATCTGTGTATTTGTTAATTTGCAACACCTATCACTCATCACTACATCTTAACAGCATTACGTCTTTGCTAGCATCCCCTGTCATTTGCCTCAAGTCTAACTCTTGACTACAGACCAGGTCATCAGCTTTGTCTGAAGTATCTTCAGGATGTTTCAGTGCTTATTCACTTCTTTAAATCTCATCTAACACAACAGCATTACTTGTTTTTAATAAAACCCATACTGGCAGAAATTTGAAGTCACAATCACCAGCAGCTTGCCTCTTTTGTCTAAATAGTACAGCTAACATCAAATACAACCTTTATTGGCAAGTTTTTTGCCATTGTTCCTCCAGGACAGACACAACATGTGCCAGCAAAAACCAGCAGCTCTGCATGTGCACTGAATGCCTCCATCAAGTCCACTACTTCACCCCATCATAAATATCCTTGTTTGCCAGTAGCTTATTTGTGCAAAAAGATTCTGTGTGCTCCAGCTCTGCTGTTTCTGATTGTTCCCATTACAATTCCTCTACAGTTACCTGACGCTATGTTTCCCTTTCCCTCTCAGCCTGCTTATCCCAGTGCCTGCCAACTTCTGCTGGAAAGAAACATCCAAGTTGGATATAGCTCTGCTTCTTGACCAGAGGCTTGTGGTACATCAATCTAGAGTAAAGAGCCCACTCCAGTTATGTCTTTGAAAGCAGCCATCCCCCATGATTAGGTAGGAAGATGCTCAGAATGCTGCAAAAGCCAGTAAAACTGAATGGACAGCAAGGTCTACTGGTTAGCTCAGGCTTCAGAAAACAGACAATTTGCTGAGGCAATCCCAGTTAAATATGTAGATTTGATGTGGTAACAAGAGTGGCATGAAGCTGGAGTAATCTAGGGAGCTATTTGGTGCTATGACCAAAATGAATTCATCATAGCAGATGGACAGAGACAAAAGCTGTACATGCTAAAGCCATCAATGCAACTTTTCTGTATCCTTGCACAGAAATAACTTCAAAAGGATAATAATTCAAAATATTTCAAAATAATTAAAAATAATTAAAAAAAATTAACATATGGGGAGGAGGGAAAGAGAAGGCTTGAAGTGCAGTGTAGCATCTTTCAACTCTAACTACATTCACATAAAAGCTTTTCCAGGTGACAGGAATGAGAATTGCTAGTTTTCCTGTAGAGAGAGATAAAAAACATAGAATCACAGAATGGTTTGGGTTGGAAGGGACCTTAAAGATCATCCAGTTCCAACCCCCTGCTCACAGGTGGTGAGACACAACTTCTTAAGATCTCATCTCAGCCTCCCCTCTGTCAGGCTAAAGCCATTCCCCCTTATCCTGTCCCTACAGGCCCTTGTCAAAAGCCCTTTCCAGATTTCCTATCTTCCCCTTTAGGCATTGGAAGCTGCTCTAAGGTATCCCCAGAGCCTTCTCATCTCCAGGCTGAGCAAGCCCACCTCTCTCAGCCCGTCTCCAGAGCAGAGGTAGTCTTAAAGCATCACCTATGTTAAATGACTAATTAGAGCATGTTTAAGCAGAAATTAGTACCTCAAGCTTTGTCAGTGTTATGCTTGAGTGATATATTTAAATGCAATTGTGCTTAGATATAAGCTTTGTAAAACAATTATGCCAAAAATTTATACCAGTGTACTGTAAGACAGAGTTAAAGCACGCATATATAATCTCTTCATCTAAGGAAAAATTGTACTAGTAACCAAAGAAGGAAATTAGTACCAGGAAGTTAAAACAATAAAAAGGACAAGGTATCATGGAGATTTTAAGAGTTTAGTCTTGAAATCCTAGATCTGTCTTATAACCATACACAAAAGAGCCATTTCCACAGACCAGACTCTAGTCTCTCACCACAGTGAACCTGAGGTGTGGCATGAAGGATAAAGAACAATTGGTCCCCATTTTAGAGATCTATATTCCAAATGAATGGCAGATCAACCCTATCGTCTCCCAGATCAATGTTTATTATCCTTTACCTAAGTGTTTGTAACAGATCTGCAAGTCATGCCCCAGTCACACCTTGCTGGACAAATGGGCTGTTGAAACCAATAGTGATCTCAGGTGAGCTCCCTGCAAGCACTGAACTTGCAAAAGCATGGAAAGCTCACAAAGGTTACAAAAGACATATTCCATCTCCATGGCTTACCAGATCATTTTAAGCAGTGAATACTGCTGAAATTACCCCCTTGCCTCAAGATAAGTAATGAATGCACTTTTAAAGTCAGCTGTTACTAGAAATTCACTCTGTATAACCCCTCTGGCCTCTTAATCTGATGCAAATCACTGCAGGACTGCACTAGTGTAATGGGGGCGGGGAATATTTAACTGGCCCAGCTGTCTGCTGGGAACTGAACTAAACCAGTTTCTAAAACAGACTCTGTAACATTCACTTCCTCCTAAGCACTTCTCTGTGGATAATACTTTTCAGTCCATCCTGCTACTCAAAGCTATTTTTAAAAAGGTCAGCTAAACCAGAATCCTTGCCCAGATCTTAAGATATTTGGGTTTCAGTTTGCAGTTACCCTGCCTGCCTCCTATAAAACCCAGGGCCCAGACAGTCAGCTTGGCTTCACCACCAAGCCACGCTTCATCCAGTGAGATGAAGAACAAAAACGTTGCATCTGACAAAGTGAAAGCATTCAGACATTCAGATGTAGGTATCCATGTACTCATGCTTTCAGGGCAACAACTGAACAGTAAATGCATTTTTTCCTCCCTCTCCCAATCAGTGTTCTATGGAACATCCAAAAGTTGAAAGATTTAACCTGAAAGAGTTGGGAAAGCTTTGGATACCACCCTCCAAAAGCAGCAAACCCTAATATTAAACTACAAACTTAATACTAGTCTCAGCTGAGCTGCTGTATTCCATGACCTGAAAGATGGAATATCAGAGACACAAGCTGTGATTCTCAACACCACAAAAAACAGTGCACAGCAATGCACATGAGATCACCGCAGAGCACAGTCCAAATGAGAAAAGAAACTCCATTTGACACTTCCAGAATTTCTTTTGTAGCACCATTAGTCTACTTACATGCTGTATTTCCTGCTGGCTGGCTCGGTAGTTTTTCTTGGTTAAATTGTCCACCAGGTAGCTGATTTGAGACAAGGCCAGTGAGAGCGAGTCAAGATTCATTGCTGGTTGGGGCAGAAGCAGGCAGCCGAGCCTGGCGCAAAATCACCATTATTCCCCTTTAGTCACCTCAGAGACAGGTTAATTCCCCCCCCCCCCCCCCCCCACTTAGCATCTATCTGGTTCTGTGTTACTGTCTTCAGCTCTTCTTTCTCAGTTGTCTTCCTCTGTTCTGAAACATGGCACCTGAAAGACAGTATTACATTAGACTTAAGTTCTGGAGCAATATCACAGCTTTTTCTTTTATTTTTTTGCTTCCAAGCTAACTTGGTAAAACAAGTAAATTAAAGTTTAACAAAGGAACTGGCAACACAGACTTGATCGATAGCTTCACTTACAGAAGCTGTTTGACATAACTACATCTACAAGGAAGTACTATAAAGTTTTCACAACACAAGCTTAGTTGTTTTCACAATACCTGACCACATTTACTGGTTTCTGCATTTTGCCAGGCTGCAATAGCTAGTAAAAAGCTCTCTAAGAATGACTACCCTTCCAGCCCTGGGAGAAAGAAGAAAATCAGATGCAGAATGAATTAGATACCACACAGCAACAGAGGTCAGAATCATTTAAAGCATCAATAACAAGTTTATTTTAAAAGTGCTTTTTAAGCATCTCTGCAATATTTTACATTGACACCATCAAAATAGCGTTGCACTCAACTGTACACACCAAAACAAACAATTGTGAATGAGTAACACACGGGGAACTGCAATAAACTAACCCTCAGTTGGGGCTTATACCAAAACAGTTTTTTCCAGCTACAACAGCAGAGCTTGCCAGATTAATAAATTTCTATGACAACAAAAAACTTGGGACTTGACATCTCACCTGTAAAATTACAGATTGCCAATGCAATAAAATTGCATCCCAAAGCAAATCCTGAATAATCAACAGTCTTAAGAGTCTCAAAGAAAGCTGTAAGCCGCACTGAGAAGCAGCACTGTAATTTATCAGAGGTGGAATCAAGCTGGAGAGTCACTGTTTTGAAGCTCTACTTGACCAAAACACGAAAGTCACTAGGCTTTGTGCTAAGAGTCTGAAGATCCATTTTAGGATTAAAATTATTGCTTTACTGTCTTGGCTATACAGCCAAAACCAGAAGTCCATGATTTCTGCCTCATCATCGAGATGGATCGCAGAGGTGATGTGTTAACTTTGCACGTGTGACGCTTAGGTCACATGAATTCAAAGCAGCCCCTGCAGCACTGTAGCTTCTCCAAGAACAAAACAGGAGCAGCACCAAGGTGAGCTGAAGAGGCTGTGCTGGATAGAACTTAAGAACTCTTCCCCTTCACACAAAGGTTTTTACTCCCTCACACTTAGAACTAAAGCTTATTTAACATCTGCCCACATTTTAAAACACCAGGAGCAGCAAATCCTATCGCAGGCAGTGAAGACTATTCTGCTCTTTGGAAAGTTTATTAGCTTAAATAAAATTGTGGATAAAGTAGTTGT
Organism: Lathamus discolor; assembly: GCF_037157495.1. Taxonomy (NCBI): domain Eukaryota; kingdom Metazoa; phylum Chordata; class Aves; order Psittaciformes; family Psittacidae; genus Lathamus; species Lathamus discolor. Next base: position 937,558 of record NC_088908.1, read on the forward strand.
AAGGGAAGTCAAATCATCAGTAGACTTGCAGGCTTTCATCATGCCATAGAAAACCCTGTGTTACTCCTAGAAGCTATGCAAGATCCTGCTTGTGCAGGAAAACCTGCATCCCATGAAAAAGACATTTTCAAGGGGGGATACTGAAAGCATTTTTCAATGACAAGGCAGTTGTGTGCTGAAAGAATTTTAAAGTGTGTTCCAAACTGCAGCAAGAATTACAGAAAACTTCCTATTCTTTTGTATACCTCTGACAAGCTGTAATTCATTACCTTTATATACAGGTTTAAAAGCCTACTGACTGAAACAGCTTTTGTAGGAAGGAGGAGAGGCACAAAAGTTAACAAGATTTCTCAATAGCACAGTACCTGATTTTTTTATTTTATTTTTAATAACTCCATTCCTCTTTGGAATAATCCAGAAAGTGTCACTGGGCTTGGCAAGTACATACTTTCCAAGATGTTCTTACTGGCAAGGTTTAACATACCAGACCAATCTAAAGCTTCTGAAAAACAGTTAAAAATGAAGCAGATGGACCACCATGCCACAGTACTTGCACCTACTTTGGCCACCACAAGCAGCTAGCAAGGGGAACTCAGTCCCTGTGGGAGCACTAGATTTCAGCAGCCAGCCTGAAAAACTCAGGACAAAACCAAAACTCCAGCTTGGTCACTTCATTTATAAGGCAGTAACAGAAGTTTCAGAGTTTGCCTTTCAGGCCCTTAGGAAGAAACCCTGCATTTCTCCAGGTATTGCTCCTCAGACTGATACAAACAGCATAGCAATCACACCTATCCCACCCAAGAAAAAACAAACAAACAAAAAAAAACAAACCAAGTTTTTAGGTGCTGGAATGCTTGAGTTAGGCTCAGTCATGATATCCTCCCTACTGCCACACAGCACCCTACAGAGCATGGACAATGACCACCCCACCCCCCATCATCATCATCACTGTTGTCTCCCAAGAAAAAAGCAGGACTACCATCTCAACATGCTTTAAGTGGATGGATGCACAACATGCTTTACCACTTTAACTGCAAAATCTGGCAGTGCTACTGAAGAACCCAAGCCAGAGCCAAAATGGGATTTTCCCTTTCAAGGAAACAGAACAAGAACCTGAGCAAACACAGAGACTCCAGGACACAACACAACAGCTAAAGGAAGCAGCTTCCTATTTATGCTCTAAATATATGGTTTGCACTGTACATATCCTGATACACATAAAAACCTGCCAGCTCTCAAGCACCTAACAAACAGCATTTCCAAGGTTCAAACAGTGCAACCTAACTTACAATTGTATATGAAATTGGAGTAATTCAGGGAGCCCTGCCTGGAAAGCAGAAGTCAGTCTCACCTCTTTGCCTCGCAAAATCTTGGAGCAAATTCCCCTGGAAGGCATGCTAAGGCACATGAAAAACAACAAGGAGGTGATCCTGCCCCTCTACTCTGCTCTTGTGAGACCTCACCTGGAGCATTGTGTGCAGTTCTGGTGTCCTCAACATAAAAAGGACACGGAGCTGTTGGAACAAGTCCAGAGGAGGCCACGAGGATGCTCAGGGGCTGGAGCACCTCCCGTATGAAGACAGGCTGAGGAAGTTGGGGCTGTTCAGCCTGGAGAAGAGAAGGCTGCGTGGAGACCTCAGAGCAGCTTCCAGTACCTGAAGGGGGCCTATAGGGATGCTGGGGAGGGACTCTTCATCAGGGACTGCAGTGACAGGACAAGGGGTAACGGGTTCAAACTTAAACAGGGGAAGTTTAGATTGGATCTAAGGAGGAAATTCTTTCCTGTTAGGGCGGTGAGGCACTAGAATGGGTTGCCCAGGGAGGTTGTGAGTGCTCCATCCCTGGCGGTGTTCAAGGCCAGGTTGGATGAAGCCTTGGGTGGTATGGTTTAGTGTGAGGTGTCCCTGCCCATGGCAGGGGGGTTGGAACTGGATGATCTTGAGGTCCTTTCCAACCCGAACTATTCTGTGATTCTATGACTGGACATGGGCTGAGGAATTGTGTGGAGGATTGGCTTGTCGAAAAAAGGTCAAAGGTCACGCTCCCATCAACGAGCTGAAACAAGACATCTGTGTAGAACATGGTGCAAACCTCTCACGCCAGATAATGAGGAAATGAAGGACACCGGCAAGCAGCAACATACTATGACCAATCACAGCCAAGGCCACTAAGGGATAAGTGCATGAGAAGGAGGATGGTGGGGGGGGGGCACGGTGTAGCTGCAAAAATGTAGAAGCTACAAACCAATGATCTTGTAACATGTAAAAGCTGTAAGCCAATGATCTCTCTGTAACCAAACTATAAACATGCAAGCAAGGTATATAAGTATCCATCTGCTTAGCAATAAACGAGACTAGTCAGTCATCATCGGATGAGCTCGTCTCCCGGCGATTCCCACAAATGGTGACCCCGACGTGATCCCTCGAACACCACGGTGGGACGACGTAAGTTCTGCTCGGGTCCTGATCGCAGCCACAGGACGGTCAAAGCGCCAAGATCTCGGGATTTTAAGCGCCAGACCCTGGGTGACCGTATAGACGAGCCCGGCCGATACGCGCCGCCGAAACCTGAAGGGGCTGCAACAAGCGCGCTAAAGGTATGGAAAGGCAAGCGGCGTATGATTTATTTACTGCCTTCTTACAGAAGCGGCAGGCTAAAGGGATCGACCTGCAGAAAGAGCTGCAGGGACTGTTAGCTTATGGACAGTCTAAGGGATGTTTTGTTAACCCTCACACTGTCCATGAATTAGCAGAAAGGCGAAAATTTGGAGATAAGATTTGGCAAGCTATATATAATACCCTGCTAAAACAAAAGGCTGGGAAGACAGCAGGGATCGGGAAAGCTCCGAAGAACGCAGCCACGGAGGGCAGTGACACTGTGAAACATTTGTTGGTCATTTGGAGAACTATTTTAGAGATGTTAAAGTCAAAGTTAGGTAAATTATGGTGGGTGGTACATAATGAACTTTTACAATATCAGGCAGAAAAGAAAGCTGCCGAGCAGGCACTCACGGCTCAGGCAAAAAACAGGAGTTATGAAATTGACTGGCCTTCCTCCATTCCAATGCCATCTGCTTTTTCACAAGTAATGTTGCCATCTCCACAAAATGCAGATGACACCGGAGCAAGCCCCTCAGTTTCGGAACCAACAGCTCCCCCCACCACTACGACTCTAAAACCAGAAAAGCCCTCTGTTAACCCTCTTTCAAGCAATGAGCCTATCCCTGGGGCAGAAAGTGACCTAGTGGAGGCCATAGCTAAAGAAAGAAGGGAGGCTTGGGCAGCGGTGGCTAAGGACAGCCTTGAAAAGGGGGACGATGAGGTGGCGACCTCGTTGGCATGCCCGGTGACTTTTCAGCAACACCAGGGTGGTTTGATGGCAACTGTTACCCCTTTAGATTGGAAACTGTTATCACAATTACGAGCGACGGCCAGTCAATTTGGAGTCACCAGTGAGCCAGTAAAGCAGATGTTAGATTATATCTGGACTGCTCATATTTTGCTACCATCCGATTGCAAGAGTATTGCTAAGCTTATATTCTCACAACATCAGCAGTGACTTTTCAACGCTCATTGGCAAAATCTGGCTCATGGATTCGTAGCTATACAAAGACAACCTGGGGATCCCCTTTACGGGGTAACCCTGGATGAGTTAATGGGTACAGGACCGTTTTTTAGAACCGAGGCACAAGCTTTATTAGGACCTGATAAGTGTAGAGCAGCTATGAATTTGGTACAGCAAGCTATTAACCAAGTTAAGGACCCAGGAGGTGTGCCTTCATATATGGCTATCAAGCAAGGACGAGACGAATCATTTGGGTCCTTTACAGACAGAGCTGCTGCAGCTATTGAGAAAGCAGGCGTCCCAGACTACATGAAGGGAGCCATGTTAAAACAATGTGCTTTACAAAACTGCAACCCCATTACCCGAAATGTTATTCTTACTTTGGGAGCTAATTGGACTATAGAGGAAGCATTAGAAAGAATGGCCTCACAACCAACAGGGCCGCAAGCTATGGTAGTAGATGCCATAAAACAGCTAGCTGAGGGAATTCAGGAACAAGCTAAGGCTTCTCAGACTCAGGTGTTAGCCGCTCTTGCACCCCTTCAAGCGTCGGCCGCACTTGGCCAGCGCAACCGCGGCCCTCTACGCTGTTATCGATGTGGAGGAATGGGACATCTCCGCCGAGAATGCACTGTCTCAGGAGTGTGGTGTCAGAAATGCCGAAACAACTCACATAACACCTCTATGTGTCGGCGAGGTTCGGGAAACTGCAACAGGAGCGCGTACACCAACGGCCGCGTGCAGAAACAAGTTGCCGCTGCAGCTCAGATGATTCCACCCCCTTGCAACCCGCAACCAGCGGAAGCCTCGGCTTGGACCTGGCAACCTCTGTAGAAATAACACTTGTAACTTCACAACCTCAAAAGATCCCTACAGAAATTAAGCAAATGGAACCCAGTGTCCCGTCCCCCCCCCGGCCACCCTTGAGCCTCTGCCAGTTGCCGCCGCGGCTGCAAAGTCTGAAGACAGAGATGAAGACAGTCTTTTTGACCCGGACCCTATTGACCCCAAGAAGGAGCCTGTGCGTGCTCATCAGGCTGCTGTTGCTGCTCCTGAGGTTCTGACGCCTGTTAATTCTGATGCTGACCTGGATGATCCTTTTGACATGGAGCCGGAAAAGAAGCCTGATTTATATCCCCCAGATCCTCATGATAAATGGACAGCTGTAAAGGGAGAAGCGAGATGGGTGGGGGATGCAGATGTATTGTGTGCTTTCCCTGTGATGTATGTGCTGGGTCAAGACCCGCGGTGGGAAGGTCTCTGATATGCCCTTATCAGGGGTATCGGGCGGACTGTGGCAGACCGTGGACTTGGGGCCCCATATACAACTCATGTGATACAGTCTGTCTGTGATACTCATGTACTAGAAGTTGGCAAATATGTCTATGATTCTATTGATGCTTGGAAACCTTTATAGATATTGCTGGCCACTTCTTCTGGCGTAGGCTGGCCACCTGTGTCAGAATGAGTGCGCATTTTGGTCAGTATAAAAGCCCAAGCCTCATGCGATGTGAGGGAGGCAGAGCCTCTGCGGGGACGCTCGCTAGGGCTGAGCCTGCCACCTCGCACTGCGATGATGCTTGTTGGAGCTGGTTTCCTGAGAGTCTTCACAGGGTCCTTGTGCCACGTTCTGTACGTGGGACTGTGTAGTGCGAGTAATGATTGTCTGGATTTTGTGTTTCAAATATTGTAGTTGTGTGAAATGTGCTTGTGGGATCCCATATGCATACGTATGTGTGTGTGTGTGATGAGAGCAGATGGTGTTCTATGTATTTTTTTGTTATCGTGTTCATGTAAAAGTTTTTAACAGGTAGTGGTTTAACATTTCAGGCAAGAAAGGGTTAATGCAAAAGTGCGGTTGCTGACAGGTATTTATGGCTGCTGCTGAAGCAGGCAGGCAGCTGTAGCTGCTGCCGAGCAGGCTGCTGTTTGTAGCCGTGCAAAGCAGGGTGAACAACTTCTGAAAAAAAAAAAAAAAAAAAAGGAGGGGGGGGGAGAGAAGAAAGGAAGGTAAAGTTGCAGAGCACAGGTAGACAAATGCGAATCCAGGTGATAGACTGGAAATCTATTCAGAGAGAGGCTCTGTCAAACAATGATTTTGATTGTTGCAGGAAAAGATTCTCGCCTTTCCTGTTAAGTACCAGATTAACGCTCAAGGTCAGGCAGTAAATGCTGAAATGTCTCCCTTAAATTGAAATTGCTATCTCAGTTAAGGCAAACTGTTATTTCTACAGGCATTCAGTTTGAACCCACTAGGCAGATGTTGTCATATATTTGGGGAACGGATTTGCTGTTATATTAAAAGTATTGTGAAATTGATCCTTACCCCTTCGCAGTTGTTGTTATGGAACATGTATTGGCAGAAAACCTGTCAAGAGGCAGTTGCAGTTCAGCGAGGCCAGGGAGATCCCCTGATTGGGGTGCAATTACAACACCTGATGGGAACTGGACAGTTCTCCACTAAGGAGGCTCAAGTCCAGCTAGGTCCAGAATTGTTAAAAGAATCTATGAGACTAGCCTTGCTACTGGGGAGATCATCATCTGCGTTGAAAGGACTATTCATTGTTCCAGGTGTCATCGATGCTGATTATATGGGTGAAATTACGTTAAATTATTTATGCATCTTTGGTGATGAACAAACTCCAGCGGTTATTAAGCACTTTGTACAAACAGAAGATAAAGCCTTCTTTTAAGGCGTACTATCGAGATCCTAATACAGGGTTGTGGCAGGGACCGGCAGAAGTAATATATCTGGGCCGTGGTTACGCCTGTGTTTGTGCTCCTGCAGGACCCTTGTGGGTACCATCCAAGTGACTAAGACCGGCTGCTGAGGAAGCTCCAGTGACGGTATCTCCGAGCTAGGGTATGGACCCTGACTCGCAGGCCCGGGAGGAGCGTCGCCTGCGCCGAGCACTACAGCCACTAATAGAAGACCTGAACTCCTTTATCAACACAGAGCATTCGTTGAGCACAGTCGCCCTCCTAGATCCAGTCCATGGCCACAGGCATATAGTGGTACAACTGAGATTGGTGATAGAACAAGTGCTTCGATAACTCTGTAGTTTTTGTCATCAGTGTGACCCTACAGTAGAATTATATTGTGGTGGTTGTCAGTCTATAAGGCATCTTCGCCAGAGTTGGCTGAAACAAAGACTTTTTGTATAGTCTGTCAAATTAGCTTTTATGTAACCCACTTATAGCGCTTCAGAAATACTTAGCTGATTTTAGAAGTTTCACTTCATAGAGCTGCATATACGTTTGCTTTACAAGCTGCTTCGCTGTTATAGGTCTCATAATTATAAGGGGTCTGTTACTTTGTTATGCTTTGCAATGTTGTTCTGCTTGTTTACAACGACTCCTGACTCAGTCCTTATCCCTTTATAAAGAAAAAGGGGGAATTGTGGAGGATTGGCTTGTCGAAAAAGGTCAAAAGGTCACACTCCCGTCAACGAGCTGAAACAAGACATCTGTGTAGAACATGGTGCAAACCTCTCAGGCCAGATAATGAGGAAATGAAGGACACCGGCAAGCAGCAACATACTATGACCAATCACAGCCAAGGCCACTAAGGGATAAGTGCATGAGAAGGAGGATGGTGGGGGGGGTGCACGGTGTAGCTGCAAAAATGTAGAAGCTATAAACCAATGATCTTGTAACATGTAAAAGCTGTAAGCCAATGATCTCTCTGTAACCAAACTATAAACATGCAAGCAAGGTATATAAGTATCCATCTGCTTAGCAATAAACGAGACTAGTCAGTCATCATCGGATGAGCTCGTCTCCCGGCGATTCCCACAGAAGTGGGTGGTGGCAGAGCCAGGAGTGGCACAGGCCAGGCTGCAGGCACCTCGTGGGCTGCCCCACTCACACCCTGGAGACAGCAGGGCTGGGTGCATTCCTTCTACCAGCCCCACTGGATTGACAGCTGGCCAATGTGAAGTCCCTCTACAAAAAGGGTGGGAAGGAAGACTCTGGGAACTCCAGGCCTACCAGCCTGAGCTCAGTGTTGGGAAGGTCATGGAGCAGTTGATCCAAAGCAAGATCATAAAGCACATGTGGGAAAATGGATAGATCAGGCCCAGACAGCATAGGTTCATGAAGGGCAGGTCCTGCTTGAGCAACCTGATCTCCTTCTATGACAATGTGACCTGCCTGGTTAATGAGGGAAAAGCTGTAGACATTATTTGGACTTTAGTAATGCATTTGACACTATCTCCCATTGTGATAGTTCCCATAGGAAAACCTGGAGAAATTGGCTTCTCATGGCCTGGATAGGAGTATTCTTCACTGGGTTGGAAACTGGCTGGATGGCAGAGCCCAAAGAATAGTGGTGAAAGGTGTCACATGTAGTTGACAACCTACTACCATGACTAGTGGTGTCCCTCAAGGGCTCGGTGTTAGGGCCAGTATTATTTAATATCTTCATTGATGATCTGGATGACAGGATTGAGTGCACCCTCAGCAAATTTGTGGGTGACACCAAGTTGGCTGGGAGTGTTGATCTGCTGGAGGATAAGAAGGCTCTGCAGAGGGATCTGGACAGGCTGGATTGATGGGCTGTGGCCAGTGCTATGAGGTTCAACAAGGCTGGGTCCTGCATTTGGGCCACAACAACCCCATGCAATGCTCCAGGCCTGGAGAAGAGCTATTCATGGAGAAAGATACTCATGGAAAAGGACCTGGGGGTGCTGACTGACAGCTGCTGAACATGAACCAACTTGTGCCCAGGTAGCCAAGGACAATGGCATCCTGGCCTATCAGAAACAGCATGGCCAGGGCAGTGATCATTCCCCTGTACTCAGCACTGTTGAGGCCTCACCTGGAATCCTGTATTCAGTTCTGGGTCCCTCACTATGAGAGAGACAATGAGGTGCTGGAGTGGGGCCAGAGAAGGGCAGTGGAGCTGGTGAATGGTCTGGAGAATAGGTCTGATGAGGAACACCTGGGGGGGGGGTTTAGTGTGAAGAAAAGGCTTAGGGGGATCTTATCACTTTATACAACTACCTGAAAGGAGGATAGAGCCAGGAGATGGCTGGTTTCTTCTTTGAAATAACAAGGGATGGGACAAGAGGAACCGGCCTCAAGCTGCCCCAGGGCAGGTTTAGATGGAGCTGAGGAACAATTCCTGCCCCAGAGGGTGCTCAGGCATTGGAACAGGCTGCCCAGGGCAGGGCTGCAGGCACCGGCCCTGCAAGTGCTCACACAGCGTGGAGACGAGGCCTCAGTGCCATGGGGCAAGGGTGGCCTTGGCAGGGCTGGAGAATGGTTGGACTGGGTGAGCTTGAAGGGCTTTTCCAACCTGGCTGATTCTACGATTCGACACCACCCTCCATCCCTACGGTCACACCGAGATCTCGGCCGCCGCTGTCCCGAAACAGTTCCCCCTACGCGCGCGCAGCCTATCCGCGAAACGCCTTTCCGCAAGACCCTGCTGTGCGCGACAACCACCACTTACCTTAAAGGCTAAGAGCAGACGGTGGACTGTGACCGATCGCGCTTTTATCCTCTCGCCTCCGCCGTTTCGCTACAAAATGGCGGACGGAGTCGCGCGCTCACGTCGCGACCTTTCCCCTCCCCCGTCCCTTCGCGGCACGCCAGCGGGGGGGAGAGAGGAGGGGAGGGAGAACAGCGGAGAGAGTGCGGGTAGGCAGGGCTTCCCGCCGAGCTCCCCTCCCCATCTGCACTCTACCAATCAGAGCGCAGCGCCGAGAGCTACCTCGCCAATCAATGCGGAGCGACCTTAAGGGGGACGTTCTGCTTCCCCCCCGCCTTAGCCCCACCCTCACGCGGAGCTAGCACCGCACTCCCATTGGCCAGAGAGCGGCTCGAGCCCTTCCTACTCTTTTAGCCAATCAGCTGGGATTTGCAAAGCGCTGGGGCGGGGCGGAAAGGAGAAACAGCGGGGAGTGTTAAAGTGCGCGCGGAGTCTGCGGTGCGCGTGCGTGCGTGCGGGGAGGGTGGGTGTGTGTGTGGGGTGTGTGGGGTGTGCGTGGGGGGGGGAGGGTGTTTCTCCTCGAATGGTGTTGTCCCCACACTCCCCTCGCTGTCTCGTGTCTTCCCCCCAGCGGTGGTACGGCCCCAGGCACAGTGCCTTCCCCCCCTCCCCGGCGTTGCCTTGGTACGCTCCCGGGCCCTGCAGCCTCAGCACATCGCAGGGCCTGGGCACCACACATCTTGTCCCCCGGGGCCGCGCTTCCTCCCCGGGCAGTTCTGCCTCTCCGTTTACACGCTTCCCGCTCCCGGTCCCGCAGAGGAAGTTACGGGAGCACCTCAGTCACACCCCATCCCCTCCCCAGGGTTGTGGTCGCCACCCTGACACCCCAAAGCAGCCCCTGAAGAGCACCCGCACTCTTTACCTCGCATAGGACATCTCCTTACGACTTATAGGCATCCCCTTTACCTGGTTCAAGCATACCTGATGATTAGCTAGTGATATTCCTTGTCTGCCCCTGCGGTGATCTGAGTGAGTGGGGGAGTCCTCCCGAGAAATCTCGGGGGTGCCCAGAGGAGTCCTGTCCTCAACAGGTCCCGCAGCCAGACAGAGAGGGTCCCATCTGGGGTGCCAAATTGAAGCATGAAATCAGACTCTACAAGTCAGAGAGACTTATAAAGCAGTTACGTTTATTACAGCGCTGGGTGCAAGGGGGATCTTTCCTCTTAACTTGCACACAGAGGGGTTAACCGAGCAGATATTTATTACACACAAACATGCATATTCATTAGGTTCCCGAGAGAGCAGTGGGGATATTACAATTACTTTAGGTACTCGTTATCATAAGTCTCCTCCTTTTGGCGCTTGCACACTGCCCTCCAATAGTCATGGGCAGGGGTCTTCAAGATGAAGTAAGCAGTCTTCCTCATGATGTACTTGTCACCTTTGGCACAGTTGGATGCCTCAGTAATCACAAAACTAGCTTAAACCAGCCATATCTGTAATTTTCTGATAGCTGAGAAAGTTTTAGAACAGCGTGACCTTCGTACAAAATTTATTGCAAGCCAAAGAGGACGGGCAGACAAGGATTATCCGAAGCTAGCAGATGTTTGGGAGTCACTGTCTCCAAACTAACTGATAAGTAGAAGGATGGGGAGAAATAATTCACTCATTAGAAGGATGGAAAGAAATAATTTGCTCTTGTTAGTAGGGCTACTAAATTCTGTTATCACACCACAGACTTACAACACAAACATTGTTCTCTATCTTAGACGTAACTTAAGTTAAAAGTATTTTAACCCTATGTTTTCCAGGCACTTGCTTTCCTCATATCACCCCTTCCTGCCCACCTCAGCCACCCCACAAACTGCCTTCCAGACCTAGGGGACAACACCAGGACCCCCAGGACCTCCCCCGGGTACAAAGGTACCCCGGGGTATTATGAGGCACTGAGGAAATGCCTCAGCTCTGTCAGAGACCTCCTCCCCAGCTGCCATGGGGTCAGCACTGACAGACCCTCTCCTCCCCGGCCTGACACCATCCAACCCAAAGCTCAGAGAGCTAGGATGGAGGTTTGGGACACAGCTTCATCCCACCCAGGACAGGCTGCGAACATTGGGGCTGTTCGGCCTGGAGAAGAAGCTGCATGGAGACCTCAGAGCAGCTTCCAGTGTCCGAAGGGGCCCTACAAGGATGCTGGAGAGGGACTCTTCATCAGGACTGTGGAGATAGGACAAGGGGTGATGGGTTCAAACTTAAACGGGAGATTTAGGTTAGATATAAAGAAGCTCTTCCCTGTGAGGGTGCTGAGGCGCTGGCACAGGGTGCCCAGAGAAGCTGTGGCTGCCCCATCCCTGGCAGTGCTCAAGGCCAGGTTAGACACAGTGGAAGGTGTCCCTGCCTGTGGCAGGGGGGTGGAACTGGATGAGCTTAAGGTCCCTTCCAACCCAAACCAATCTGGCATTCTATCTCTCTTCCCCAGCCCCAGAGAAAGCACATCATGCCTGCCTGGTGCACCACAAAATCATGTTTATTGAGTAGAGGTCCCTCCACTTTCTGCACATATAAAATACATTTTAAAAGGCTGGTATTTGTAAGCAGTCAGGGGAGCAGTAAGGCAAACAGAGAAACAGCCACAGCACCTCCATGCCCCCCTGCCCTCAGCCACATGGACCCCTTGGGAGGGATCGTGGGAGTCCAGCAGCTCCCAGGGTGTTCTGCTGACAGAGAGGGTATGCCACAAAGTGGCCACACACTAGCTGTATAATATGCAGAGTTTATTAAACAAGCACACTAAAGCCAATAAGCACACTAAAGCAAGCACACTAATGTGAATTAGGTAAATCTCTATATATATATGGTGAATAAGTACAATAAAGCAAATAAAGCAAATCAGAGATATAGGTATATAAGTACTGAAGAAAGCTAGCAATGCATACCGTTTAGAAAGAATGGAGATTAAGAAGAAATACCTCACCAGTTACCACTGAATCATCATTCAGGCCCACACTTCCAGCTGGGAAGCCCCATTGCACCAGATGCCAGGAGTCTCAGGTAATTGGGAAAATTCCTATGCAGTACATCCATCCATAGGTGAGGTTTCTGCCATGGCCACAAGAGGGTCCTGCTTTTATACCCTTATCAAAACAACCGGCTTTATGCCAGATCTCTAATTGCTTATTCGTGGGACCATGCAGTTTCTCATGTGTTGGCCAGGTGCCCCAGCACAGCCAAGTATGAAGGTCACAGAACCACAGAACTGTCTCTTTCTGAAAAACAGTCACGATGAACATAAACATATATACATATATTCTGGCCCCATAGCATCCCAGGATGCTCTACCTGGAAAGATGAAGATGAAGCAGGCAGCCAAGCCCCCAATGACAGAGATGACTTTGCCAATGTCAGAGATGAAGAGAGCCAGGAGGAGTATCAGGAGGAACCAGCTGATGGTCTGAAGCAGGCACCTCCTCTGCTCCCAAACCATTTCCTCCTCCACTGTCACCCTGGTGTCACCAAAAGTCAAGAGAATAAAACTCCTTAATACCAATATAGCATTAAGAAGCAGGCATTATTTGTTGCAGTGTTGGATGCTGTCGTGGTTTAAATTCAACCACAAAAGCTCGTTCACTCCCTCCCCCCCTTCTTGCCCTCCCCCTGCTCCTGGAGGGACGGAGAGGAGAATAGAAAAGAATGCAACTCCCACAGGTTGAGATAAGACCAGTTTAGTAACTAAGGTATAACACAAATCACTACTGCTACCGCCAGTAATAATAATGATAAAGGAAATAACAAGAGGAAAGAACACAACACCTCAACACCAGCCGACCAATAACTTGCCCCACTCCCCCCAGCCGAGCACCGACCGATACCTCCTCCAACCCTGCAGTCCCCCAGCCCTTCTGGGTAACTCCCCGTTACCTCCTGGGCATGACGTGCTGTGGTATGGAATACCTCTTTGGCTAGTTTGGGTCAGGTGTCCTGTCTCTGCTTCCTCACGGCCTCCCTTGTCCCCAGCAGAGCATGAGGCTCACAGAGTCCTTGGCCAGAATAAACATTACTTAACAACAATTAAAACCAATCGGTGTTATCAGCTCTCTGCCCAGGCTGGAAGTCAAAACACAGAGCTTGCACCAGCTGCTAAGAAGGAGCAAAACGGCTCCTGGTAAACCCAGGACAACTGTACACTGCAGCTGGGGAAAATGGTCCTACCTGGAGCCTCTGGCAGAAAGCTCCAGGGGAGACTCAAGGTCGACCCCTCGGCTTTTGGAGTAGGGGGTACAAAAGGATCTGAGGGCAGCTATACCCCAACTGAGAAAGAGATACTGGCAGCCTATGAAGGGGTTTGAGCTGCTTCGGAAGTGATTGGCACTGAAGCACAGCTCCTCCTGGCACCCCAGTTGCCCGTACTGGGCTGGATGTTCAAAGGCAGGGTCTCCTCTACACACCATGCAACTGATGCTACATGGAGTAAATGGGCTGCACTAATTACACAGCGTGCTCGAATAGGAAATCCCACTCATCCAGGCATTCTAGAAGTCATCATGGAATGGCCAGAGGGCAAAGATTTTGGAATGTCACCAGAGGAGGAGGTGATGCGTGCTGAAGAGGCCCCACCATATAACGAACTGCCAGAAAGAGAAGAACAGTATGCCTTGTTTACTGATGGGTCCTGCCGTATTGTGGGAAAGCATCGGAGATGGAAGGCAGCCGTATGGAGTCCTCGGCGACAAGTTGCAGAAACTGCTGCAGGAGAGGGCGAATCGAGTCAGTTTGCCGAGGTGAAAGCCATCCAGCTGGCCCCGGTCATTGCTGTACGAGAAAAGTGGCCAGTACTTTATCTCTACAGTGACTCATGGATGGTGGCAAATGCCCTGTGGGGGTGGTTGCAGCAATGGAAGCGAAGCAACTGGCAATGCAGAGGTAAACCCATCCGGGCTGCTGCACTGTGGCAAGATATCGCTGCCCGGGTGCAGAACCTGGTGGTGAAGGTACGCCATGTAGATGCACATGTACCCAAGAGTTGGGCCACTGAGGAACACCAGAACAACCAACAAGTGGATCAAGCTGCTAAGATTGAAGTGGCTCAGATGGACTTAGATTGGCAACATAAAGGTGAATTATTTTTGGCCCGGTGGGCCCATGACGCTTCAGGCCATCAGGGCAGAGATGCAACATCCAGATGGGCCCGTGACCGAGGGGTGGACTTAACAATGGACACTATTGCCCAGGTTATTCATGACTGTGAAACATGTGCTGCAATTAAACAAGCCAAACGGTTAAAGCCTCTCTGGTATGGAGGACGAGGGCTGAAGTACAAATATGGGGAGGCCTGGCAGATTGACTATATCACACTCCCACCAACCCGCCAAGGCAAGCGCCATGTGCTTACCATGGTGGAAGCAACCTCCGGATGGCTGGAAACATACGCTGTGCCCCACGCCACTGCCCAGAACACTATCCTGGGCCTTGAGAAACAGATTTTGTGGCGACACGGCACCCCAGAGAGAATTGAGTCAGACAATGGGACTCATTTCCAGAATAACCTTATAGACACTTGGGCCAAAGAGCATGGCATTGAGTGGGTATATCACATCCCATACCATGCACCAGCCTCTGGGAAAATCGAACGGTACAATGGGCTGTTAAAAACCTCACTGAGAGCAATGGGTGGGGGAACTTTCAAGCATTGGGATACACACTTACCAAAGGCCACCTGGGTGGTTAACACCAGAGGATCTGCCAACAGGGCTGGCCCAGCCCAGTCAGAACTTTTACATATTGTAGAGGGGGACAAAGTTCCTGTGGTGCACATGAAGAATTGTTTTGGGGAAGCCAGTCTGGGTTATTCCTGCTTCAGGTAAAGGCAAGCCCACTCCTGGGACTGCTTTTGCTCAGGGACCTGGCTATACTTGGTGGGTAATGTGGGAAGATGGGGAAGTCCAATGTGTACCTCAAGGGGATTTGATTTTGGAGGAAAACAGCCAATGAACTGAACTAGATGCTGTAGCCCCCTATATAACACTTCTATAGCCCATCAGCTAGATGCCCTTCTCCACCACTCTGGTTTTGAAAAGAAGGTATATGCTGTCATGGTCATTGGCAGTGAATAAAGTAATGGGAAAAGCCAGCAACAGTGCAACTGTCCTCAGGTCACCGTCAGCTGACCCTGACTTTCCTCCAGTCATCACCCCAAGAAAGAATGAACTTTGATGGAACTAGAAAAGCTCAGCATTGACCAGATGAGTTCAGTGGTGTCATCAGTAGGCAGCAACCCAACACTACACACTGTCTCTGCTGACCTGAAAGACTGTTACAAGACATGGAGCCATCATGGACTGGATAAATTCAGCAACTTTATAGGGATTGGTCCATGGACTAAGGAATGATATCTCTCTTTGTGTGTGTGTGTGTGTGTGTGTGTGTGTGCGTATGAGATAAAAGCGATGGTATATTGAGAAATGTGGGATCTGAGCATGATGTGAAAGGTATGGAATAAGGGGTGGGCACTGTCCTGGGTTCAGCAGTAGCAGTCATTTTTCTCCTTCTGACCAAGGACTTTCTGAGCCTCATGCTCTGCCAGGGAGGAGGGGAAGCTGGGAGGAAGCAGAGACAGGACACCTAACACAAACTAGCCAAAGAGTTATTCCATACCACAGCACGTCATGCCTAGTATATAAAATGGGGGCAGTTACCCAGAAGGCCAAATGGCTGCTCAGGTCAGGCTGGGTATCAGTCAGCAGGTGGTAAGCAATTGTATTCTCTCCCTTTGTTATTTCCCTTATCATTATCATTATTATTATTGGTGGTAGCAGCAGTGATTTGTGTTATACCTTAGTTACTGGACTGTTCTTCTCTCAGACCATGGGAGTTACATTCTTTCGATTCTCCTCCCCATCCCTCTGGGAGCGGGGGAGGAAGAAGAGGGGGAGTGAGTGATCAGCTGCGTGGTTCCGAGTTACCGGCTGGGCTTAAACCACGACACTTGTTCATAAAACCAGACAGGGAAACTGAGCCACGTGGCTCTGGCTTCCTTTCTGACCAGTCTTGCTGCCTTCCGATGGAATGGTTTAGGACAGCATCAATGTTGGAGGGGTTAAATGTCCCCTGCATGTCCTTTGTCCCCTCTCTCCTGTCCCAGGACCTCTTGGGATCCATCTCATGCATTTAGGGAAGGGAAATAGGTCTTTGGGGTTTTTTCATGGGGCACCAGCACCGCTAGTATGTGCTAGGCTCAGCTTTTTCAGGACAAGGCCTTGGTGCTGCCTAGGTGCAGGAACATCCTTCCCCTTGCCACCCTTACTCTTCTTCCTCACCACAGGGACAGCACCAAAGTGATCACTTCTAATATCAACTACATATAGTTGCTGCAACACTTTGAGAAGGTCTAACACAAGCACCTAGAAGCATGACACCAGCAAGCCAGGCAGGCAGAGCAGTTGGACCGGTGGGTGGTCTTCTGAGCATCCCCACCGCAGCCATGGGTGTGCACGGTGACTAGGGCAGGGACCAGGAGACAAGGATACCAGTTGCTGGCCACTGGAGGATCTGGTGGGTTTAATGGCAGAGGGAGATGGGTGAGTCTCAGTGCAGGGCTGATTTTCCTCCCTGTTGTGCATGTGGATGGTGGGGGAAGCCAGTCTGTGCCTGGCTTTTCCTGTGGGTGACGCAGGGATGTAGGGATGGGTTGCAGGAGGAGAGGGCCAGTGGAAAGCATCTCATCTTGTGCAATAGGAGGAAACTCCCCTTTCCTTTGCTAATGCTTTCCCCATGACTGTCAGCTGAGCACCCAGCTTCTTGCCACGAAGACTGGAGGAGAAAGGAAGACGCGAGCAAACCTTGGCCTCTCGCCTTCGAAAATAAGCACAAGTGGCCACTGGCCACCTCTCACCACCCCAACTTCCACTCCCCTGCTCTGAGGCAGTGCTGGAGGCTGCCAGCAGTATCTCACCCCAGGAACTTTCAGTCCTGTCTGTGGCACTTGGTCGCCTCCCTGTATCACGCGCCCCCCCAACCCCCCCAGCTCTTGGCACGGATGACAGCACAGACTTAACGCCCAGGGGACAGCAGAGACTGCCATTGCACCCAGCCCTGGACTCCATCAATTGTTCCTACATTAAGCTCCCCATGATCAAATAAATGAGCAATGCAGAACATCCTGTTCCTGGCAGCTGAGCTCCCCATCATGCATCTGCTCCCAAGGGGAGCCAAAAACCCAGCAGGAGCAGCGGGTGGTATGGAGCATCTTGCTTGACCCTGTGCCCCAGACCGGCTCAGCTCTGCCACGTTGGCTTACAGGCGAGCTGGGCTCCTCTGTCTGCTCCCCTTCCCAGCAGAAAAAAAACCACTGCCGAAATTCTTCCAGGCCATAGTCACAAAACCACAGCGTGGTGACAGGCGTTTTCCCGGCACCAGCACAGCTTTCACCCCATCCCATGGCACCAAGGGACTGGCACGTGCCAGGATGATGCATTTTTGGGGGTCATCAGTGCATCTCCAGTGCATTTCAGGCCCTCACCTGATCCCAGGGAAAGGGGGGTTGGAGGAATTTATGGTGTTTTAATGGCTCCTGGCCTCTTCACAGCAGAGCTGGGCTCTGGCAGTGGGTTCCTCAAACAGCCCTGCACCAGCACTGCTTTGGCCAGGATAAAGACATTCCTGTCATTCCCAGGAAGGGGCTTTCCAAACTTGGTCATGGCGGGTCAATTTTAACAGCCAACTCTTCAGTATGGATGAGTGGTGTCTTCCCAAGCCCGCCAACTCCTCAGGGTGTTATCGGGGGGTCCCTGTGGCCTGTCCCCAACCACTGCCGGGTCACTGCTGGTGTGGGCAGTGCTGCTGCTGGCCCCAGGGCTCTGCCCATCACTCCTGCTGGGCTCATGGCTGCTGAGCACCCTCTTTCCACACCAAGGGATGGGATTTATGGGGAGAAATGCTGGAGTGCCAAGCCATAATCATTTCCTTATGGGTGGCTCTTTACCAGCACTGGCCAGAGCAGTGTGGAGCTGCCAGGGCATCACCAGCAGTGGATTGGGGCTGCTTTTCTAGCTGGAGAGGAAATAGGTAGCTCAGGCTGAGCCCCTTGCTCAAGCTGAGCATGGTTTCACTGTGAGGTGCAGTGAAGTCTGATAGGGCTCAGCCTGGAACCCCCAATCCCAGGAGTCTGGGGATGGGGAAGGGCTCATGTGCTGGCAGGCTGCACATTTCCTATGGCTCTCCGGTAATGGATTGCCCAAGATGTTTCAGAGGTGGCATATAATCACCCCACAGGGTGTTCATCTTCATTGTGCCCCAAGCTGTTTGCCAACAGCACACCTGGGCATACACCTTCCCCTGGTAGGGAAGGCCGTGGGGGTCAAACAGCCTTTGGCAAGAGCCTGCACAGAGTCCTGAGCATCCCATAGCAGTCCTAATGTTCACCCCAGGCCCAGCATCTCCAAGGGCACCCTGGGGCTCTCCCACTCCCCACCCAGCACCCCAAGAGCATCCCTCGGGCTGTTCTGCCCTGCGAGCAAACCCCAGTGCTAACCCCCCCCCCCCCCACACACACACACACAGTGGGGCTGCGCCCTGGGCACAGCACCCTCGAGCATCCCTCAGGACTCCCTCCTCTGCATCCCTGGGGCTCCCCCAGGAGCTCCCAGAGCACCCTACTCCCTGAGCATCCCTCGAGCTTACCCCGGTCATCCCTCCCACCCCCTTCCCTGTGATGCAGAGGGTTAACCAATATACAAGGGGGTTAGAGGAATTCACTTGCTTAAACAAAAGTAAACAGCTATGTGGAGGATTGGCTTGTCGAAAAAAGGTCAAAAGGTCACGCTCCCATCAACGAGCTGAAACAAGACATCTGTGTAGAACATGGTGCAAACCTCTCAGGCCAGATAATGAGGAAATGAAGGACACCGGCAAGCAGCAACATACTATGACCAATCACAGCCAAGGCCACTAAGGGATAAGTGCATGAGAAGGAGGATGGTGGGGGGGGGGGCACGGTGTAGCTGCAAAAATGTAGAAGCTACAAACCAATGATCTTGTAACATGTAAAAGCTGTAAGCCAATGATCTCTGTATGCAAGGTATATAAGTATCCATCTGCTTAGCAATAAACTGAGACTTGTTGGTCATCATCGGATGAGCTCGTCTCCTGGTGATTCCCACACACCTATCATGCTTACTAAGCAGAACAAGGCACAGACTACTGATAAGAGGAGAAGCAGAGGCCTGGTTCTACTGATAAGCAACTATTGACAAGGAAAAGAGGACGCCTGAGTCTATTGAAAAGGGGGAGAAGCAGATGGTTTATGGATGGGATACCGACCAAACCCTAAGGCTATGCGTGAAGACTAAAAGGTGAAAAGTTTGAGAAGAGGAAGACTCATTTAACTTCATCCCAGCAATGCCATCCTTTTCCTCCAGCAACTGTTGGATTTCCAGGAGACAGCAGGTGCCATGCTGGCATCACAAGGTACAGACATGCATGAGGCTTGTTTGAGCATGCAGTTCTTTCCCCAGATTGTCTGGACATCTTCCCTAGAAAGCTCAAACTTCATTGTGCCTGTGAGCTTGTTCTCCTCCTGTCCTTCACTCTGTGGTTTGTCTTGTCCTCTGATATGCGATGACCATGTAGATAATTATCTGGAGGGGAGGCAGGGAGTTTTCTTCTACACTTGCTGCTATCAGGTACTCTTGGGGTAGTGTTTATTGCTGATGTGTTCCATTATGAGAGAACACCTTAGTCATTTAGCTACAAATCTGACACTGGGCTGGTTCTCTCTGGCTGTACTGGAGTGAGGGTGGATGAACCAGCTGGGCTGGCTTTAGTTAGGGGTGTGTTGATGAATTTCACCTTTCCTGCCACGTTCTCTGGTCAGAGCATAACAGCAGCAGCAAGAATATTCTCCTTGGAATCTAGCATGAGCAAGCTGGGACTCCTGAGCTATGTGTGTGCCTTGTGCCCTGGCAGAGAGATGGGTTTTAGCTCTCTCTCCAGGATGCTAAAGAGACATAATTCCACAAAGAAATACATGGATCAGAAGCTGAGGGCAGCTGCCTCATGGAACAGGATGTTGCTGCTTAGCAGCTAGATCATGAGTCTGAGTTCTGTGCAGAGCAGCAGCTCCCTGATGAGCCCTTGGCCTAGGCAGAGCTCATGTTTTCATGTTTCCCTTGTAATAGAGCAGCTTGAGAAGTGGAGAACTGGAGATTTTGGAGGCACAGAGACCTGAGAAGGCACAGGCCACAGCCTGGTGTTTGGAGAGTGTTAGGGAGCCCATTAGGATCAGGGGAAGAGGGAAGTTGGAACTAGATGATCTTGAGGTCCTTTCCAACCCTAACTATTGTATGATCTTGAGACCCCTGCCCGTGACCAGAGGGGGCACTGCGCAGGCGCAAAGGACCTTCTAGCTCATTATAATAGGAAGCGGGGACAGATACTAAATATGTATAGGCGTATCAGTAATCTAATGCATATGTATGCCTCAAGGGAATAAATGTAAAGGAAAAACGACCCTGGGGGTGCATACTTCGGAGGAACGATCCCCATGCACCTCAGCGCTGAATAAAGCATACCTACTTTACAACTTTAACGAGTTGTGGAGTCGATCCGCGTAGCAAAGGTACGGATCCCCCCCCCCCCCCCGTCCTCTGTCGACCCGTTCTGTGACAACGTTCCCCTCGCACCCCCCAACACCACCCCCCCCCCCCCCAGCTCCACTTTACAGCACCGAGCTGGGGATCGCGGACTAGGCTTGGGTATTGGAGCCCCACAGCAGCCCCACATCGGGTGTCGGGCCTGCTGGAGCCCCACGTCAGCCCCACACTGGGCACCAGGGCCCTGCATTGGGCATTGGAGCTGGTGCTGGGGACCACAGCCCCACATCAGCTTCATATCCATCACTGGGTGTCAGTGCTCTGTGCTGGGGATAGCAGCCCCTCATCAACTCTGTATCCGTTATTGGGTATCAGAGCCCCACATTGAGTGTCAAGGTCCCACACTGGGTGTTGGAGCCTGGCACTGGGTGCCAGAGCCCCACATCAGCCCCATATTGAGCATCAGGGCCCTGTCTTGGGCATCGGGCCCCATGCTGGACATCACAGCCTCATATCCATTCCCACATACCATGTACCAGAGCCCCATGTTGGTAATCTCAACCCCATATCCATTCCCAGCTATCAGGCCCCTGTATCGGGTATCAGACCAGGCATTGCTGCCCCATGCTGGGTACTGCTGCCCCACATCAAGCATTGTGTTGTCCCCACTCCCCAGCTTGGATTTCTGCAGGACCTGCTGTGGTTTGCACCAATGGAAGAAAAAGGTCCTTTGGCTCCTCAGTCCCATTTCCCAACCTGGGGAGGGGATGTTGCCTCCACCCTTCCTGGGAGCAGGATGGGGCCAGGTTTCAAGAAAGCTTTTTTTTTTGTTTTCATATCCGAAAAGAAAATAAATAATAAATGGGGGGGGGGGAAGGCATTTTTGCTTGAGGAGGGGACCAGCCAGGTTTCTTCATCTGAGGGGGGGCTGAAATTTCCACGACTGGCCCCAGCATTAGGATATAGCCCCAGTAATTTTTCAGGAGGCAAAAGCTTTCTTCCTCCTCCTCCTCTTCCTCTCTTCTTGCTGCAGCCCAGTCCAGACAATGCTGTCATTGCCAAAGCAGAGGAGGAGGGAGATGATAAAAAACATAAAAGCCTCCCTTGAGAAGATTAACCCCTTCATGGGGTGGCCGTGGCTCCAAGGGGCTGGACTATAGATCAGGGCTGGGAGAAAAGCCCTTGAGGGAGAAAAGCCCAGCTCACCCCGGGGTGCTGGTGGGGAAAGGTGCTGGGGTGCTCAGCCCCTCCAAGCGCCTTCACTCCAGATGAGCCGCACAGCCCCAGAGGGGAGCAGGGGCAGCCCGTGCCTCAGTTTCCCCATTCCCCTGCTGAAGCTGTGGAGGGGACGAGCCAGCCTGGAGCTGTCACCAGTGCCATGCAGTGATGTGTCCAGCCCCATCGGGACATGGTTGGGTGGTTGTGCCACAAGCCCTTCACTGGCATGCCAGGGGAAACCGGGCTGGATTCTTTTCTATGCCATTTATAGGTGGGAAAGATGAAAGAAAAATAGTGAAAAGGAAGAAAAAAACTTAGGTGCCACCGGCTGAGTGCTGGTGGCACCTAAAGGTGCACTGTCCCCATCTCCCAGCCACATGGGTGTCCTGGCACAGGCACTGCAGGATGGGGAAGAACCCCCTGTACAAGGAGCTGAAGGTACTGAGCAGCAGCAATGTGCTGAGGTCCCATGGCCAGTCCCCCTGTGCTAGACACAGGGGCAAAGGGACCTTATTTTGGTGGCTGGTGGCTTTTTCAGCACCCATCGGCCTGTGCTGGGGACGGCTCAGGCAGCAAAGCGGTCCCCAAGCTGGTGGCATCCCCAGGCTGGTGGCAGTCCCCAAGCTGGCTTCACTTCTGTTGTCTCTCTTACAGTGTGCTCAGTGTCTGTGAGTGACCTTGGCATGTCTTTGTTCCCCTTGTCCTTGTCCCCATCTTCTTCCCACTCGGCATTGCAGGGTGCTGGAGGCATCACAACCTGTACCCCTGTTAGGGGGGACCCTCTGTTCACCCTGCCTGGGGTGACCAGGGGCTTGTGGTCCTGGGATGGTGGCAATCCCTGGGGACTCACAGCTGAGCCACGGCACTGCCACAAGTGGCACTTGAAGTGACATCTTCAACCCCCTTCTTCACTGACTTCTGAGGAAATTGGGGCTTTTTTGGTCCCCAAAAATCAGTGCTGGGCTGGTCCCATGCTCCCCTTGATGCAAACTCTGTCACCAAGGTGCCACCAAGCTGGACCCATGGGGATGTGTGGTGACCCACATCCTGCAAAGCCAGCTCTGGTGGCCACCCCAGGGGGGTTTGCAGGTCCCCGGCACTGTCATCAGATGGTGGCACTGGGGTGGCACTTGGGATGACAGCACCAGGACTGACCTTGCTAGGATGGCAGCACCAGCATGATGGTGGCACCAGGACAGGGCTCACTGGGATGGCTTTGCTGGGATGGTGGCACTGGGACAAGCCTCACTGGGATGGCATCAGGATGGCCTTTCCAGGATGGTGGCACTGGGGTGGCCTTTTCATATGGTGGCACCGGGATTAGCCTTGCTAGGATAGCACCAGTACTGGCCTTGCTGGGATGGCACTGGAGCTGGCTTTACTGGGATTAGCCTCCCTGGGATGGCACCAGGATGGTCTTACTGGGATGTCTCCAAGACACTGCTGGGACTGGTCTTCCTGGGATGGCCTCACTGGGGTGGCATTCGGATGGCACTGGGATGGAATCAGGATGGCTTGGCCAGGATGGCACTGGTATGGCCTCACTGGGACAGTACTGGGGTGGTCTCCCCAGCACCTGTGACCTGTCCCTGTCCCCACACAACTGCCCCATTCAGAGGGACCCCAGACCTCCCTTCCTGCCCCATTGGTCCTCATGAGCTTGGGGTGCCAGGGACTGGGGCAACCCACTGTGAGGCTGGAGCCCTCCATGATGGTGGTTGTGCCATCACTGCTTTGGGGGAGGCCACGGGTGCTAGAGGGCTCTGCTCTGGTGCTGGCCAGAGTCTCAGAGCTTGCCTGTGCACCAGTGTCGTGGTTTAAACCCAACCACAAACCTCGTTCACTCCCTCCCCCCCTTCTTCCCTCCCCCTGCTCCTGGAGGGATGGAGAGGAGAATCGAAAAGAATGCAACTCCCACGGGTTGAGATAAGAACAGTTTAGTAACTAAGGTATAACACAAATCACTGCTGCTACCGCCAATGATAATAATGATAAAGGGAATAACAAGAGGAAAGAACACAACACCTCAACACCAGCCGACCAATAACTCGCCCCACTCCCCCCAGCCGAGCACCAACCGATACCTCCTCCAACCCTGCAGTCCCCCAGCCCTTCCGGGTGACTCTGTTACCTCCTGGCCAAGCCGTGCTGTGCTATGGATACCTCTTTGGCTAGCTTGGGTCAGGTGTCCTGTCTCTGCTTCCTCCCAGCCTCCCCTCCTCCCTGGCAGAGCGTGAGGCTCAGAAAGTCCTTGGCCAG
The DNA here is from genome assembly GCF_037157495.1 of Lathamus discolor. Lineage (NCBI taxonomy): Eukaryota > Metazoa > Chordata > Aves > Psittaciformes > Psittacidae > Lathamus > Lathamus discolor. The sequence goes on from NC_088908.1 coordinate 961,618, forward strand.
ACCAAACATTTGAGCAGCAACTGAAAACATCGGTGCTATCAGCACTGTTCCCAGGCCAAAAGATCAAAACACAGCACTGCACTGGCTACTAAGAAGGAGAAAAATAACTGCTACTGCTGAACCCAGGACAACCAGCTCCTGTCCTCCCCTTGAATTTTCAAACCCATAAGCTGCCTTGACCCTTTTGAAGATGAGGTTACCCAAATTCCTGAGGTCTCCATGCTGTCCATGATGTGTGGCCAGACTGTAAAGGAAAAAAAAAAAAACAAAACAGGAGGGAGGGGAAAAGGGTTGTGATCAGCTTTTATTAGCCATCAGAGAAGCCACACCTAGCTGGCCACGGCCACCAAGCTGCCCCATCTCTCTGTAATGATGAAGGGGGGGGTTCCTTGCCCAGGGGGGGTGAGAGGCTCCACCTTTCACTGTCCCCTTCCCTCCTTGCAGAGCTCCTACCCCATCTGGGAGGACTTCAACTCAAAGGCCACTCAGGTGAGTGGCTGGGGAGGGACAGGACATGGGGTCCCCCCTCCTCACAGGCACATTCTGGGGTGCCCAGCACCCACTGAGCTCCTCCCTTGCTCTTTCCACCCCAGGACCACGGTGCTGGCTGCAGTTGCCTTCTTGGATGCCTTCCAGAAAGTGGCTGACATGGCCACCAACACCTGAGGTAGGGTCCTTCTGCCATGGAGTGGGTGTCCTCTGGCTTGGCCAGGCAGGGGGATGGGTGAGGAATGTCCCCCGTGGGGTGTCTCCTGCCCATGTGGCTTGGGTGGGCTTCAAGCAGCAGCTCCACCATCCATGGAGACTTGTCCAACCTGACCCCACCCTGAGGAGAAGCATCCTCTAGGAAGCAGGGTGGGAAAGATGGTCTGCAGCTGAGGCTGGGGATGCACACCCCTGTGGGTGCTGCTGCTCAGCACCCATGGGTGCTTAGCTGCATCTTCTAGTGGGGCTGGTTTGCTCATGGGGAGATTTGGGGTGGTGCAGACCCACGCTGTGGTCCCCTTCACCCATCTCTGCCCCCACCGGATGCACCCAGGGCTGAGCCACCCTCCTGGTGTCCCTTGTCACCAGGAGTTGCCAGGGGGTCCTGGCTGCTCCAAGGGGCTCTGGAGAAGGGGAATTGGATGGAGGGAGACGCAGGAGCCCACTGCTTCAGGGACAAACCCCAACCCACCGGGGAGGTGATGTGAAGAGCTGAGACTGCAGGTGCCCCCCCCCCATGCTGCTATGGGGTGAGGGACTGGACCCCAGGACCCTCTTTGGGTACCCACTGGTAATGAGGAGCTGCTTCTCACTGTTTGGCTTCTGCCAAGCAGATGGTCCCTGGCTGGTTTGAAGACTGGCAGTATCCAGGCTATCTGAAGCTGTGCGAGGAGGAGGCAACAGCTTGATCCAGGATCAGCTTTGCCTTCAAACCCACTAGCCTACTGCACCAGGGGGATTAGGTCTCCTCCATCTCCCCTCCAGCCCAGGCACTGACAGCAAGGGGGGGGGGACACAGTGGAGGATGCTGGGGACATCATTACAGGGCCACCCTGTAATGCTGGTGGACATCTACTGGACATCCCTATTGGGGGGGGGGGGGAGGCAGAGCATTGGCATGGGGAAACTGAGAACTGAGGCAGGGCTGGAGGCCTTCCATACGATGGTGAGCACGTGGGGGAATTGGATTAGGAGCAGCAGGAGCTGGGATAAGAGCGTTAAGAGCTGGATTAGAATACCCTAGCATGGGAGAAGGCTCTCAGTCTGTGGGCTCCCCCATTCCCGTAGCGCCCGGGGATACCCAAAACTCATAGAAAGGGTAGGACATGTCTCTGAAGGCTTTTGGGAGCAGAGAAAGTCAGAATATCACTCCCCAGTTTGCACCCAAGGATTTGGGATTGCTACTTTTCCTGAGATTTGCCAGCAGCACTGACACCATGTGGACATCCTTAGCCTTCAGAGTTAGCAGTTTCACCAAAAAGGGATGCTCCTGCTCTCAGTCGCTGGCAAATATCACTCCCGGGAAGCCCTGATTCCTTCTTTATCTGCTCTGGACGGTGCCTGAAGGTGAGGGACCCAGCTGGGTGCCTGGCAGTGAGCTGGGGTCAGAAGCTGATCCCAGAGCCATTTGCTCCCAGCTGGTTTCTCGGTCCGTGCCTGGCAGTGGTACCTAACCCCCTCCATTCCCTGGCCCCCCAGTGCCAAATTTGAGACAAACCAGGAAAAACCAGGAGCAGGTTTTCATTTCAAAGCCACAGGAAGGGATATTTCATTCTTCATTTGGATGTTGATTTATTGATTTAGTGGATTTATCGGGGGGAAAAGCAAGCCACCCCTGACCCAAAGCGTCCCCAAAGCCTAGTATATCCCAGCACTGGTCATCCCCATTGCAAGCGAGCCACCCTGCTCCCACTATACAAACAGGTGTGGGACTGGTGTGTGTGTGGGGGTCCCCTGCCCCTAATCAGCAGCATTTCGGTCCCCCCCAGGTGCCACAAGAGAGATCGGCTCCGTGCTGACCTGCATGTGCATGCAGCACTGCAGCATCGAGGCCAAACTCTGGCAGTTCACCAAGTAAGTAGGCCCAGGGCATCAGTGACACAAGTTGGCCAGGCTCGGCCCTCTCTCAGGACATGCTGGATGTTGTCTGGACCTGGAATGGGGGGCATGGTCCCCCCAACCCCTGGCTCCAACATTCTCCCACACTCTCTGCTTCTTTCTTCCTCCTCCAGTGCCCTCATGGAGAGCCTGATAAACCCTTTGCAGGACAGGAGCGAGGACTGGAAGAAAACTGCCAACCAGCTGGACAAGGATCATGAGAAAGGTACAGATCTGTGCTGGGGGGGAGCTGTACTGGTCAGCAGGGGGCTCCCCTCTGACAGCACTCCTGTGCCCCCAGAGTACAAGTGAGGCCCCCACGAGATCAAGAAGAAATCCTCTGACACTCTCAAGCTCCAGAAAAAGGCTCGCAAAGGTGATGGGGGGTCTCCTAGGGTCGGGGTACCTCTACCAGCCCCTCCTCAGCACCCCAGTCTGGGGTGGGCATCTCAGATGCAGCACCCTGGCTGCCAGCCAGGGGGTGGGCACTAGGGGGGTCCTGCTGCCCCCCTGCAGAAAGGGGGGTACTGGCATGGCCCGGGGGGGGGGGAGGTGGGGGCCTTTGGCCTCTTTTCATGTTTTCTCTGTCTCCTCTCTTCCCTCCCCTCCACATCCTTCCTGTAGAGCTACTTGGTAAGTGAACTGCTGCCTCCCCCTCCCAGCCCCTTCTCTGCTTCCTCATCTGCTCCCCCTCCCTGGTGTCCTTAGGGCCAGGGCTGGCTCCATCCATTCATCTGTCTGTCTGTCCCTCCATGCATTTGTCTGTCTGTCCCTCCATCTGCTCCCTGTGCCACCCCCCCCACACACCCACCCTGCTTTTAGCTTAGCTTGCCCCCCACATCCCAGGGTGATTCCAGCCCCACTGCGGTGGCCCCTCAGCAGGTCTCCTTGTCCCAAGTGCCAGGAAAGGGGACAGAGTGGCAGAGGAGCCTCCCTCCAGGGCTGCCATGGGGTGAGGATGCTCCCAGACCCTCCTGAGATATGGGCACAGAGGGGGACCCATGGCACCCACTGTGAAGTGAGGATGGGGGTGATGTCCCCCAGCTGGAGCTGGGGTGGCCTTGGCTTGGCCATGGGACCCTCAGCAGGTTTGGGGGGGTGTCAGGGGAGCCTGGAGTCGATAGTACCACATGTCACAGGGAAGGGAGGCCTGCAACCCCAGCTGGACAACGCGCTGCAGGACATCAACGACATGTACCTGCTGCTGGAGGAGATGGAGAAGCAGGCGGTGCGCAAAGCCCTCATTGAGGAGCGGGGTCGCTTCTGCACCTTCATCACCTTCCTGCAGCCTGTGGTGGTGAGCACAGGGGGACAGGGGGGGCTGGGAGGGGTTGCTGCTGCCCAAAGGGTGCTGATGCTCCCCTTTGTCTGGCCATAGAATGGGGAGCTCACCATGCTGGGAGAGATCACCCACCTGCAGGGCATCATTGAGGACCTGGTGGTGCTCATCACAAAGCTCCACAAGCTTCCCCCTGCCAGTGAGCAGGTCAGTGGGGGGGGGGGGGGGGAGCTGGGGGGTACAGCAGGGAGGGAGCATCTTTGTGAGGCTTAAATCCTATGCTTCCTACAGGTGATCAAGGACCTGAAGGGCTCTGACCACAGCTGGTCCTACCAGACCCCCCCATCCTCACCCACCAGCTCCAGCTCCCACAAATCCAGCATGTGCAGGTATGGTGGGGTGTGCTCCAGCCCCTTTCGTTAACCCCAGGGGGGTAATGATGTTTATGGCCCTTAGGGATGTTCCCTATCCTCTGGGTTTTGGGAGCTGTGATTTGTGCAGGAGGAAGGTCTGGGGGCAAGCATGTCACCTTTGCCAGCCTGTCTCCTGCTATTGGGGGACCCCAGAAGGGAAAAGGACACCCCATGAGGACCCTGTGCCTCAGTTTCTTCAGGTTGGGTGAGGGGCAGTGTGCTGGGTTTGCTGCCTAGGGACCCCTCCGCTTCCAAACCTCTGGCTTAAACTCTCTTTTCCTTCCTTTGTGCTCCTCACCGGCATGTCCTTGCCCCTCTGGTGCCCCCCCAGCAGCATTAGCAATGCCAAGGGTGGTGTGACATGGTGTGGCGGGGCTCAAACCTCCTCACCCAGTTCCACCTATTGCTACCAAAGCCTGGCACAGCCACCTGCCTCTCCAGCATCTCTTCCCACTACTACAGCTTCATCTCCCAGGACACTGCTTACTCCAAACCACCTTCCCCCATGCCCTCAGACATCACCAGCCAGGTACAGGAGGGGTCAGAGCTGCCCACCCCTGTGCCTCAGTTTCCCTTTTCTGCTGGATGCAACACAAGGGGACAGTGCAGAGGTGATGTCACTCCAGATGTGTTTCCAGCTGCATTGTCATCGTGGGAGATTAATATTGGGAATATCAGAGATGCCTGCCTTGCTCAGGGATGCAACAGACCACACTGAAGAGAAACCCCATCTGTGACCCACCCCCCCCCAGGGATGGGGCACAGGTATTCCACCCATGCCAAGGGAACAGGGTATTTCCCAATCACCCCAGCCCCATAATACCAGTCTGCACCAGTCCTCCACCAGGCAGCATGGATCAAAGCTCCCCATCATCCTGCATCCTCCCCAGTGCTAAGGATGCTCCAGGACCCCACAGCACCCCTTGGAAGCTGCCAATCCCTAGTGCTGGCTATGCAATCAGGCTGCCTGGCACTGCCAGCACCACCTGCCTATGCTAACCCGGTATCTCCAACCTGGCAAGAGCCAAGAGCTCCTGGAGATCCCCAAATGACCACTGGCTCTATGGAGCTTGGCAAGAGCAGGGGAAGGGCTGGAGGTGAGCATCCAAACCCCACTGCTGGGAAAGATCCTGGTCACAGAATCATAGAATAGTTCGGGTTGGAAAGGACCTCAAGGTCATCCAGTTCCAGCCCCCCTGCCATGGGCAGGGACACCTCACACTAAACCATCCCACACAAGGCTTCATCCAACCTGGCCTTGAACACCCCCAGGGATGGAGCACTCACAACCTCCCTGGGCAACCCATTCCAGTGCCTCACCACCCTAACAGGAAAGAATTTCCTCCTTAGATCCAATCTAAACTTCCCCTGTTTCAGTTTTAACCCGTTACCCCTTGTCCTGTCACTACAGTCCCTGACGAAGAGTCCCTCCCCAGCATCCCTATAGGCCCCCTTCAGGTACTGGAAGCTGCTCTGAGGTCTCCACGCAGCCTTCTCTTCTCCAGGCTGAACAGCCCCAACTTCCTCAGCCTGTCTTCATACGGGAGGTGCTCCAGTCCCCTGATCATCCTCGTGGCCTCCTCTGGACTTGTTCCAGCAGTTCCATGTCCTTTTTATGCTGAGGACACCAGAACTGCACACAATGCTCCAGGTGAGGTCTCACAAGAGCAGAGCAGAGGGGCAGGATCACCTCCTTCGCCCTGCTGGTCACGCTCCTTTGGATGCAGCCCAGGATACGGTTTGTTTCTGGGCTGCGAGCGCACACCGCAGCCGGCTCATGTTCATTTTCTCATGGACCAGCACCCCCAAGTCCTTCTCTGCACGGGGGATACCGGGGGGTTGTGATGCGCCGGGCTGTACACCGGGACAGACACCTGAGATGCTTGTGGGCTGGGTGGGCTCTCCTCCTAGAAGTCCCACAAGCCCCGCCGGGCAGCCGGGGACTACATCTCCCAGGCTTGCCGTGCCCTGCCCCCCGCACGGCGCGACGCGGCGCGGCACAGCCCGGCCCTGGCCGGTCCCGCACGACGCGGAGGGATCGGCGCGGGCGGGCGGGCGGCAGCAGCAGCAGCAGCAGCAGCGGAAGGGCCCGGGTGCGCCCGGCGGCGGGGCCGTGCCGGAGCCGAGCCAGGTACTGCAGCGGAAAGCGGGCCTGGGGCGGGGGGATCGCGGAGTACGCCCCGGGAAAGGTTACCGGGAGCTGCCCCAGTACTGGGGTGCACTGGGATCAGGCCGGGGAGGATGCGCTGACCCCGGATGCTGGCCCGGGCCCTGCCGTGCTGGCTCCGGGCAGGATGCGCTGTCCACAGCCCCCGGTTGCTGCCCCTGGAGGATGCTCGGCCCTGGAAGAGGGTTTCGGGACTAGGGGTGCTCCCCGGGGAGCTGCCCTCTCCAGCCGGGGTGCTGCGAGGGGCCCGGACGCCGGAGGGGTGCCGGGGGCAGAGCTAGGGTGTCCACAGAGGGGACCGGAGGGGTAGGAGAGAGCTGGCTGGGGGTGCCCCCAGTCCCCAGCAGTGCCAATGTGCATGCGAGGTCCCTCAGAAGTAGAGTGACACATGGCTGCGTGACACACCTCGCGTGGGTAGTGGCAGCCAGGATTTCACAAACAAAGCACGAGGGGCTCTGGGGACAGGCTAGGAAAGTCATTGAGCAGGGACATGTCTGATCAGCCTTCAACCCGCCGGGGTTATGGGGTGTCTTCCTGGCCAAGGCATGGTTATCGGGGTGCTGGAGCCCAGCTTTCAGGGCCTGGTGATGCAAGGGGTCCCCATGCATGCTGGAGACTAGGGTGCTGCTGCGAAGGTGAGGTTCTGCTGGGGCTCCAGTTGCAAGGCTTATTGCAAAGCTCACAAATATTTCCCTAGAGTGAGGCTTCCCCATCCCAGCAGGAGGATTTTGGGGTCTGAGGATAGTGCTTGGGCGGTGGGGAAACTTGGAAGGGATAAAGGGTCATGTTACCTGTCCTGGGTTTACCAGGAGCCATTTTGCTCCTTAGTAACTGGTGCAAGCTCTGTGTTTTGACTTCCAGCCTGGGCAGAGAGCTGATAACACCGATTGGTTTTAATTGTTGCTCAGTAATGTTTATTCTGGCCAAGGACTCTGTGAGCCTCATGCTCTGCTGGGGACGAGGGAGGCCGGGAGGAAGCAGAGACAGGACACCTGACCCAAACTAGCCAAAGAGGTATCCATACCACAGCACGTCATGCCCAGGAGGTAACGGGGAGTGACCCAGAAGGGCAGGCTCTCTCCTCGGGGGGGTCGAACTCGTTCGGCGGTGGTATCGTATTCTCTTGTTATTTTCTCTTACCAATATTATCATTGGCGGTAGCAGTAGTGGTTTGTGTTATACCTTAGTTACTGGGCTGTTCTTATCTCAACCCGTGGGAGTTACATTCTCCTGATTCTCCTCCCCATCCCTCCGGGAGCGGGGAGGGTCGGGGGGTGGGGGTGAGTGGACGAGCTTTGTGGATCGGTTTAAACCACGACATTACCTCCTGCAAACAAGGAATAAACATGACTGGGTGAAACCAAATGACCCTAGACCTGCTGGTCACACTCCTTTATATGCAGCCTAGGATACGGTTGGCTTTCTGGGCTGCAAGCGCACACTGCTGGCTCATGTTAAGTTTCTCATCAACACCCAAGTCCTTCTCCTTGGGCTGCTCTGAATCTCTTCTTTGCCCAACCTGTAGCTGTGCCTGGGATTGCTCCAACCCAGGTGTAGGATCTTGGACTTGGCATGGTTAAACTACATAAGGTTGGCATCAGCCCACCTCACAAGTGTGTCAAGGTCCCTCTGGATGGCATCCCTTCCCTCCAGCCTATCAACCGGACCACACAGCTTGGTGTCATCGGCAAACTTGCTGAGGGCGCACTCAATCCCACTGTCCATGTCACCAACAAAGATGTTGAACAATATCGGTCCAAACACTGATCCCTGAGGGACACCACTCGTTACTGGTCTCCAACTGGACACTGAGCCATTGACCGCAACCCTTTGCGTGCGGCCATCCAGCCAGTTCTTTATCCACCGAGTGTGGCATATCAAGTGTGGCATCCCACTTGGCTGCCATTGACTCCAGTTCATGTTAAAGTTCTAGCATGTCTGGTACAGCAGCACTCAATGGTGGTGTGACTTCATTCAGGCCATGATAGTCTACTCTTAGTCTCCTCTCTCTGTTAGACTTTTGCACTGTCCATATGGGGCTATTAAAGGGTGAGGGGGTCCTGCTGATCACTGCTTGGCTCTCAAGTCTACAGATCACGTTATGGATAGGAATCAGGGAGTCTTGGTTGGTGTGATATTGCCGCCGGTGCACTGTTGTGGTCGCGATTGGCAGTTGTTCTTTGACCTTCAGCAACCCCATAACAGAAGGATCCTCTGAGAGGCCAGGCACGGTGGACAGCTGCTCAATTTCCTCAGTCTCCAGAGCAGCAATACCAAAAGCCCATCGGTACCCTTTTGAGTCTTTGAAGTACCCTCTCCTGAGGTAGTCTATGCCGAGGATGCATGGAGCCTCTGAGCCAGTTACAGTAGGGTGCTTTTGCCACTTCTTCCCAGTCAGGCTGATTTCAGCCTCCAATACAGTCAACTCTTAGGATCTTCCTGTCACTCCAGAAATACAAATTGGTTCCACCCCTTGACAGCTTGATGGCATCAGGGTACACTGTGCACCGGTATCTACTAGAGCCTTATGCTTCTGTGGGACTGATGTGCCAGGCCACCTGATCCACACAGTCCAGTAAATACGACTGTCCGTCTCCTCCACCTGGCTGGAGACATGGCCCCTCTAATAGCGAACATAATGTTCTCCACTTGCGTCTTGTGAAAAGGGATTAGAATTCCTTATCACAGTTTTCCGTCCCGCTTTCTCACGTCTTCTCCGTGATCCCACAGGTAAAACCATAGGGTGGCCTGTGGTGTGTACCTCCTATATCTTCTCTCTTGAGTGGTAGGGCGCCTTCTGTTCATAGCTGAGAGGCGGGTTGGTACATGTGGGGAGCTGGATAGATCAGATAGATTGTCTCTCAATTGCTTCAATTCCTGGGACAGTTTTTCCAGGGCTGAAATGATGGAAGGGGTGAGATTGTCTTTGAACTCTCAGAGTTGACAAATCAGTTCATCCACTGTTGTTGGTACTGCCTCACTCCAGGTCATTGATGCCAATGAGTGGGCATATGATGATAGTGCACTGCCTGTAAGTTTCCGCCACATGGGTAGTGTACATTTGACTTCATCTGGATCTAGGGATGCATTCCCAGCATCTGTCTGGCGATAGATCATCTCTAGAATGGCTGATTCCCTCAGGAACTCAATGCCTTTCTCTGTCATGGTCAAGTTGGCTGAACGACTCATAACATCATCCTTGTAGGGAAACCTTTCCTTCACAGCTGCCAAGAGCCACCTCCAAAGGCCGAGGGCTCATTTGTCTTTCTTAATCGCTTTGTTACCTCTTCCCCTATTTTTGTACTTATTTCTCTCATTCCTCTCATTCAGGTGTCACCCCCTCTAGTTCTGGCACTGAGTCTTCTTCATCTTCCTTCCATACGTGAGCTGGTTTTCATTCTTTTCATTTGCTTTTCCCCTTGTTTATAGGGGCAACTGATAGTGGCACAGATTGGTCCTTTGGGTCAGCTGCTGTGCCTGCTACTGGGGTTGGAGTGGCTGCAGTGCTCATTCCTGGAGATGGAGTAGCTCTATTGTCTGTTGCTGTCATCATATACAGAGACATTTTTTTCCCCTTGAGGGTACTGGATAGTTTTGAGCAGGACTCCGTAGCCATAGGACAAGCCCCAGCACATTGCCATAATTTGTTCCTCTCTGGTACTGCGAGGACAACAGCACACCTTGTCTAAGTGTTCTGGTAATTATTACAGATTTCGCACTTGTTCAGGAGTTAAGTTCCAAAGCACTGGTAGGGCCCACTGGCCCAGGTGCTTGCCCATACGATCCCACACATCCTGCCACTCATGACTGTCCAGCCTCAGGAAAAATCTCTTGGTGGTCCTCCTATATCGTCGTCTAACCCTAGTCCAGACCTGAACACAACCCTACTTAACTTCGAGATTGGATGAGATTGGCAGTTCTCAGGGTGTTATGGCTGTAGGGAGAACACATGCAGCATATGCAGCAAGATGCTGGTTCCCAGCAAAAGGAGCAGGCTGCTTTCAAGGGTACTCAAAGGATATTCAGTCTTTAAAATTTCAAATGCTGCTGTAAATAACCTGGTGCAGGAGCAGAGGGTGTGAGGGGATATCTCCTTCATAAGTTGGCCCTCCGAGGAGGGAGAAAAAGAGGTGTAACTGTTAACAATTCCCATTATACGCCTCACAAAGTATAGAGGTGATGGCCATGCTGAGAACACAAGCTAGATCAGTTTCATGATCAATGAGTCTATTGCACTACAAGTCATTACCATGAAGCACAGTGAAACAAGAACCTTAGCCCAGGCCCCCAGCCAATAAACAGTAACACAGCAAATACCGGCTGTGAGTTACGACATGATGAAACTCTGAGATCAAGAGCAACAACTTTGAGAGCCAATAAATCAGCATTGTGACAAGTGACTTTTAATCTGAAACAATGAATGCTTATCACAAATATGGTTAGACACACTCCGGTCAGATCTGTTGTTATTTCAATCCTTTCTGCCCCACATCGGGCACCACAAAGAACTGTCATGGTTTAAGCCCAGCCGGTAACTCAGAACCACGCAGCCCCTCCCTCACTCCCCCCTTTTTTCCTTCCCCCTCTCCCAGGGGGATGGGGAGGAGAATCAGGAGAATGTAACTCCCAGGGGTTGAGATAAGAACAGCCCAGTAACTAAGGTATAACACAAACCACTACTGCTACCGCCAATGATAATAATGATTAGAGAAATAACAAGGGGAGAGAATGTGAGAATATGTCTCTAGGTTCAGGCAGGCCTCAGTTAGACACAACAGTGAAGCAGCAATTTATTAATTTTTTTGCAAAAACAGGTGTCTTAGCAAGTAGGCACACACAGCAAAGGCAGAACTTTGATTTATATTTCCTCTCCCATCTGCAAGTTCCCTCCCTTGTTTCCCATTGGTTGGGTACTCCAAGGTTTACAGCCTATCTGACGCATATAATCTACATGCTAACTGTCCTGCCTCTGGTTACACCTCCCCTTACTCAATTTCATATGCCCCTTCCTCTTATTTATTTATCTCCTTTTATGGTTCGATTTAATAGCTCTCTGGCAGACATGTAGTACCCCAGCTTACTGTTTAACTACAGAACCAGCCTGCACTGGCTTAGTTTCATAGGCTGTAAAACATAGTATTCTTTTGTCCAAAAGATGACATTGTCTTTAACCACAGAGTATGTCTTTGTAAGTGTCCTGGGTTCAGCAGTAGCAGTCATTTTTTCTCCTTCTTAGTAGCTGGTGCAGCGCTGTGTTTTGACTTTTGGCCTGGGAACAGAGCTGATAACACCAATGCTTTAGTCTGACCAAGGACTTTCTGAGCCTCATGCTCTGCCAGGGAGGAGGGAAAGCTGGGAGGAAGCAGAGACAGGACACCTGACCCAAGCTAGCCAAAGAGGTATTCCATACCACAGCACGTCATGCCCAGGATGTAACGGAGAGTTACCCAGAAGAGCTAAGGCACTGTGGGGTTTGGAGTAGGTATCTGTCGGTGCTCAGTCAGGGTGGGGTGGGGCGAGTTATCGGTCAGCTGGTGTTGAGGTGTTGTATTCTCTTCCCTTGTTATTTCCTTTAGCATTATTATTACTGGCGGTAGCAGTAGTGATTTGTGTTATACCTTAGTTACTAAACTGTTCTTATCTCAACCCATGGGAGTTGCATTCTTTTCGATTCTCCTCTCCGTCCCTCTGGGAGTAGGGGGAGGGCAAGAAGGGGGGGGGGGGGGAGTGAGAGAGCAACTGTGTGATTTATGGGTGACTTTCTTTAAACCACAACAGTTTGTTATGGTATCTCACATCCTTTCTTTTGTTTCCTTAGTAACTTAGCCCCAGCCCCAATATTGAAAAATCTTAATATTGCAAAGCCTTAATATTTATCTTAAAGCTCTAATACTGTAAAGCCTTAATATTGCAAAGCCGCATCTCTAATTTTGTGAAAACATCACTGTTTCACAAGAATATAAAACTAAAAGGGGAAAGGAAAAAAAGCCAACAATAAACCCAAGTGATGCACAATATAATTGTTCACCACCCGCCAACTGATACCCAGCCTGACCCAGGCAGTGTTCCGCCTTTCTGGGTGACTCCCCCCAGTTTCTATACTGGGCATGCCGTGCTGTGGTATGGAATACCCCTTTAGCTACTTTGGGTCAGGTGTCTTGTCTCTGCTTCCTCCTGGCTTCCCCTCCTCCCTGCAGAGCATGAGACTTAAAAGTCCTTGATCAGAGTAAGCATTACTTAACAGCGACTAAAAACATTGGTGTTATCAGCATTCTCAGACTAAAGTTGAAAACACAGCACTGCACCAGCCACTAGGAAGGAGAAAAAAAACTTACTGCTGAACCCAGGACAGGGGGTAAGGTTCAGTGTATGGCACAAGCTTTGTGCTACACCATAACCACAGTTTCACCTGGTTATTTGGGTGTCAGTTTTGTCTTGATGGCTACAGTTGTGCCAGGCAGCGCATTAACAAGTAGCATCATAGCAGGGTGATGGTTCGCAGTGACATTTGTGTCCAGCAGTTGAGTACAGGTGGAGATGATGGAAGACGGTTGGTGATGGCAGTGGAGGTTGCAGTTGGAAATCAAGTAACCACAGGGATCACATTGTCATGGTGATGGCTGAGCCAGTTGTGAGCACCTGATGGTTGGCTATGATCATGTTGTGATGGCAGTGGTTGGGATGATTGTGATGGTGACGGTTAGGTTTGACTACAGCCATGTGGTGGAGATGGTTGAGGCCAGTTGTGATGGTCATGTCTAAATTTGGTTGTGACCATGTTATGATAACAGTGGTGGTGGCTGGTTGTGATTGATTGCATTGCGATGGTGACAGTTGGGTTTGGTTGTGATCTCAGTGTGGATGGTTGGGTTTGATTGTGGTTGCTCTGTGGTGGTGATGTTTGGGTTTTATTGTGATTGCCTTGTGATGGTGATGGTTTGATGGGGAGCATATTGTGCCAGCAGTGGTTGGGACCAAGTAGTGATTGTGTTGCAGTCATAGCAGTTGAGTTTGGTTGTGACTGTGTTGAGATGGTGGTGGTTGGGGCTGGCTCTGACTGCATTGTGAAGGTGATGGTTGGGCTTGGAAGTGCCACTACCTGCCTGGCCACACTGACCACACTGCCCCCTCCCCAGGCTCTGAATGCAACTACTACTTGGTGAACAGTGACATGGAGTGTGACCCCCAGAGCAACTTCGACAAGTCCTCCACCATCCCTTTGTTCTGGGTTTAGTGGTAGCAGTCAGTTTTTCTCCTTCTTAGTAGCTGGTGCAGCGCTGTGTTTTTGACTTTCAGCCTGGGAACAGCGCTGATAACACCAATGGTTTTAGTTGTTGCTAAGTAATGTTTACTCTAAGGACTTCCTGAGCCTCATGCTCTGCCAGGGATGAGGGGAGGCCAGGAGGAAGCAGAGACAGGACACCTGACCCAAGCTAGCCAAAGAGGTATTCCATACCACAGCACATCATGCCCAGGGAGGTAACTGGGAGTTACCCAGAAGGGCACGGGCTCTCTTCAGGGGGGCCGAACTCGTTTGGTGGTGGTATTGTATTCTCTTCCCTTGTTATTTTCTCTTACCATTATTATCATTGGTGGTAGCAGCAGTGATTTGTGTTATACCTTAGTTACTGGGCTGTTTTTATCTCAACCCATGGGAGTTACACTCTCTTGATTCTCCTCCCCATCCCTCCGGGGGGGGGGGAAGAAAAGAAAGAGGGAGAAAGGGGGGGGAGTGAGTGGATGAGCTGTGTGGCTGGGTTTAAACCACGACACCCTTGCAACAGCAACATTGCGCAGAACTACTGGCAGATGATCCAGACCAAATGTCCTGCCTCCACTGCTGGGCTGCCCACCGGCACCAACCTCCCAGCTGGCACCACCCCAGGGTAGCCACCATCTGCCGCATGCCCTCCACCAAACCCTCGGTCCACCGTACCCTCTCCAATGACGGTCCCATCCCCATCTGACCCCCTATTGTCCCTGTAAAGACCCCCACGGTGACCAACTCCCCCAGCTACGCTTGTCCCACACGGGTGGGCAGTGAAGAGTGTGTCTTCTACACTGATGATGCCTTGCCGAACCCCCTGGATTTTGCCAAAGCTTCTCCCAAGAGGCTGAGCCTTCCCAGCACTGCCTGGGGTGGCGGGGCCATGGAGATCTCGTCTACCCCAGGGCCAGCCAGCACCTCTGACAAGGAAGAAGAGGACCAACAGTTGGCTGCCAACCGGCACAGCTTGGTGGAAAAGATCAGTGAGCTGGTGGCCAGCGCCCATGCTCTAGGTGAAGGCCAGTTCCCCTTCCCCACCACCCTCATGGGGTCCGGCCCCAGTGAGGTGACTTCCACCCCCCGAAGCCTCCATGGACCCCCTGGCTGAAAACGTGCTGGTGGCTGTCCAGTGTGGGGTCTGTTTCCACAGGACCATCACCAGTGACTGGTTGGCCCCACAGATATCGTGATGATGTGCCCACCGTGCATGATGGACCCCCTCGGGGCACCCTCTGTGCCTCCCAGGACCCCCCCTCACCAGCACCTGCTGCCCCTCCTCCCTGCCCCCCGCTTCCTGCTCCTCAGTCTCCTCCTTCCCTCCCCTTGGCCCTTTCCTTTCCTAGCATCTTTCCTTTGCTTGTTCTCTTGGGCTCTTTTTCGACTCTCTTTCTCATTTTCTTTTTTCTTTTCTTTTTCTTTTTTTATTTTTTCTCCTTTTCTTTGTCTCTTCTTATTCTTCTCTTACTTTTCTCTTCTTTTCCTCTTTTTCTTCTATTTTCCCTTTTTTCTTCTCTTTTCCTCATCTTTCTCCTCTTTCTCTTTTTCTTCTCCTCTTCTTTTATTTTCTTTCCCTCCTCTTTTCCTTCTTTTTCTTCTCTTCTTCCTTCTTTTTTCTCCTCCTGTTTTCCCATTTCCCCGCTTTCCTTTTTCCTCTCTTTCCCTTTTCTCCCTCTTTTTTCCTCTCCTCTCCCTGTTTTTTCCCCCTCCCTTCCTGGGCACAGGCAGGTGCCCCAGCCCCAGGGCCTGTGGGGCCACAGGAAGAGCAACACCAGGAGCAGGGGGGGCTGTCCCTGTTCCCCCAGCTGCCTGCTGAAGCCAGTACTGCTCAGCCCCATATTTGGGGGAAAGAAGCAACAGGGAGGGGGCTGAGGAGGGGCATGTGTGAAAGGGCAGGGGACGGGCAAGGGACAGGCACTATAGCCCCCTCCAATTTGGGGGAATATCAGGACACAGCTGAGGCTGCCAAACCTTCTCTTTCCCCTCCCCCCTGAGACAAGGGGGACAGAAAATCACAAAATGGAATATATAAACCTTTAGAATCAGTTTTAAGTGATGTTAAGTTTGATGGCTTTGTAACAGTAGCAGTGGAAAATTACTAAAGTGCATGATACATAGAAAAAAAAATAGAGTGCAGCTAGAGAACACACTGAGCATTCTTGTACAAGATAAATTGTTATAGTTGACAGAGTTTTAAGAAAAACAGTCTAGAGGAACAGGACACAGGGATAAGGAGTATCTGGGAACGGCAGGTGTCCAGGATGGGCTACTGTTAAACTAACTGATAAGTAGGAGGATAGGAGGATTATTATGTCTCCTGTGCTACCGAACCAATTAAATTGGTATGAGCATCTACTGCGCGTGCTCCAAAGGCTGCCAGAAGTGATGAAGATTGTTGGAAGAAGTAAACGACCCTCAGAGACCACCACCACAATTCCGTACGCATGCGGGGAGCTTTCTGGAAAATGACGTAATGTATGGCTCGGTGGCAGATTCAAACCGGCCACCAACAGCCACTCTCGATCAGTTGCTGAGGTGAGTAGCTTGAGAGAGGACGCCTGCAACACCGGAGCGGAGAGGGGAGAGATCAGCGTCCAGGAGCCTCACCTCAGAGCGACAAGAGCCACTGAGGAGGGAGCCTCAAGTCCTCAACAGGACTTGCCCAGGACTCGGAAGCTCAGCTCCCGCGAGGGGCTGACTCACAGGGGGCGGAGCCAGGAGGAGTGGCACCAGCTGGGAGTGGCTAAAAAACCTTCCCAGGGAGCGCGGCGAACAGAGCCGGCAAACAGAGAGCGTCGAGGCAGAGGGGCGAGGCAGTTTGCGCGGCAGTTCGCGCGGGCAGGCGAGCGGGCAGGGAAGCGTTCCAACCGCCTCATCGAGAGGACTCGCCTGGAGTACAGGAGGGGGAAGGAGTGCTGAGGGACGTAGACGGATTGATTGACCAGATAGATCATGGTTACAACACGATCGAAAGCTGTAGTGAGCACTAATGTGGGTATCCAGACTGAGCCTTCCTGCAGACATGCAGCTGTGCAGGTCTCTGGCTGCAGCGAATGCCTGAGCCTGGCACTTGTATTGGAGGGAGCCAGTGACACTGCTTGTGTTCGCTGTGAGCAAATAAATGACCTGCTCAGGCAGGTGGCTGAACTGAGGGAGGAGGTAGAAAGGTTGAGAGCCATTAGAGAGTGTGAAAGTGAAATAGATTGGTGGAACCGCACCCTAAGGCAAGGGCAGAGGGAAGTGGTTCAACAAGATATGGATCCCCTTCCCTCCTACCATCAGACAGAAGGAGAGAGCTTAATGGACAAGGATGGATGGAGGGAGGTTCCTCCTCGGAGAGGTAAGCGAAAACCCTCACAATCCCTTCCTCCCTCCCAGTTGCCCTTGAATAACAGGTACGAGGTCTTGGAAATTCAGGGCCAGGTGAATGGAGATGGTGAGGCAAATCTATCTAGTGAGTCACCCAGGGCTAGTCACTCACCCACATACCTCAGAACTTCTACAACCAAGAAGAAAAGAAGAGTAATTGTGGTGGGTGACTCCCTTCTGAGGGGAACAGAAGGGCCCATTTGTCGACCGGATCCACCCCACAGGGAGGTCTGCTGCCTGCCTGGGGCTCGGATTAGAGATGTTAAAAAGAAGCTCTCTGAACTGGTGCAGCCGTCTGACTACTACCCGCTGCTGGTTTTTCAGGTTGGCAGTGACGAAATTATTACGAGGAACGTAAGGGCGATGAAGAGAGACTACAGGGCCCTGGGACGGCTGGTTAAAGGGTCTGGAGCGCAAGTGGTGTTTGCCTCCATACCTGTTGCAAGCGAGGGTGAAGGGATATATAAGAAGACTCTGCAGGTTAATGTATGGCTACGTGACTGGTGCCAAAGGCAGGGGTTTGGGTTTTTCAGTCACGGGCTGCTGTATGGGACACCTGGTTTGCTGGTGACAGGCGGGATACACCAGTCCCAGAGAAGAAAAAGGGTTTTGGGGCAGGAGTTAGCAGGGCTTATTGACAGGGCTTTAAACTAGTTAGGAAGGGGGGAGGGGATTTAACTGGGCCTGTTGGGGACAAGCCCAAGAGGAACATGCTAGGGATTGAAGGATGGCGGGCTAAGGAGGACTATCAATCTCTTGTTTCACTTGTGGGAAAGGATAGCTTTTTAGACCCTGTCCCACAGGGGAAAAAGGGTACTAGGACTGGCTCCCTGAAATGCCTGTACACCAATGCACGCAGCATGGGGAATAAACAGGAGGAGTTAGAAGTCTGTGTGCGGGCTAAAGGTTATGATCTAGTGGCGATTACAGAGACATGGTGGGACAGTTCACATGACTGGAATGTGGTCATGGATGGCTATGTCCTTTTTAGGAAAGATAGGTCAGCAAAGCGAGGTGGTGGAGTTGCTCTTTACGTGAGAGAGCAACTAGAATGTATTGAGTTCTGTCCGGGGTCGGATGAGGAGCAAGTGGAATGTCTGTGGGTACGAATCAAGGGGCTGACTGGCACGGGTGATACAGTTGTGGGGGTCTATTACAGACCTCCTGATCAGGACGAAGGAGTTGATGAGGCTTTCTACAGGCAACTGGAAGTAGCCTCGCGACTACATACCTTAGTCGTCGTGGGGGACTTTAATTACCCCGATATTTGCTGGAAGACTCACACAGCCAGTCATTCACAGTCTAGGAGGTTCCTCGAGTGCATTGATGATAATTTCTTAATGCAAATGGTGGACGTACCAACTAGGGGAGCAGCGCTGCTAGATTTAGTACTCGCCAGCAAGGAGGGTTTGGTCGAAGTGGTGACGGTCAATGGCAGCCTTGGCTGCAGTGACCATGAGATGGTGGAGTTTAGGATCCTGTGTGGGAGGAATAGAATACCTAGCAAAGCCACAGTTCTGGATTTCCGAAGGGCCAACTTTGGCCTCTTCAGTCAACTGCTAAGGGAAGTCTCCTGGGAAAGTGTACTAGGCGGTAAAGGGGCTCAAGATAGTTGGTTAGCATTCAAGGACCGCTTCTTCCAAGCTCAGGATCGGAGCGTCCCAATGAGTAGGAAGTCAAGTAAGGGATCTAGGAGACCGGCGTGGTTAAACAAGGAGCTGCTGGGCAAACTCAAGTGGAAAAGGAGAATCTATGGATTATGGAAGGAGGGGCTGGCCGCTTGGGAGGAATATAGGACAGTTGTTAGAGGATGTAGGGAGGCAATTAGGACAGCTAAGGCCTCCTTGGAACTCAATCTTGCTAGTCGGGTTAAAGACAATAGAAAGGGCTTCTTCAAATACATAGCAAATAAAACTAACACAAGAGGCAATATAGGCCCACTGCTGAACGAAGTGGGTACCCTGGAGACAGAGGATATAAAGAAGGCAGAGGTGCTGAATGCCTTCTTTGCCTCTGTCTTTACTCCTGCAGACTCTCCCCGAGGGCCCCGGATTTCTATAGCCCCAGAAGGAGTCAGGACAAAGGAGGAGTTTGCTTTGGTAGATGAGGATTGGGTTAGGGATCAGCTATGCAAACTGGACATCTGTAAATCGATGGGTCCGGATGGAATGCACCCACGGGTGCTGAGGGAGCTGGCGGAGGTCATTGCTAGGCCACTTTCCATCATCTTTGGTAAGTCGTGGGAAACGGGCGAGGTGCCTGAGGATTGGCGGATGGCAAAGGTCACACCAATCTATAAGAAGGGCAAGAAGGAGGACCCGGGTAATTATAGACCGGTCAGCCTTACCTCCATCCCTGGAAAGGTGATGGAACAACTTATTCTTGACTCCATCACTAGGCATATCAAGGATGAGGGGGTCATTAAGAACAGCCAACATGGTTTTATGAGGGGGAAGTCATGTATGACCAACCTTATAGCCTTCTATGAGGAAGTGACTAGGTGGAGGGATGATGGTAGAGCGGTAGATGTAGTTTTTCTTGATTTCAGTAAGGCATTTGATACTGTCTCCCACAGCATCCTCATAGATAAGCTAAGGAAGTGTGGGCTTGACGATCAAGTAGTGAGGTGGATCGAGAACTGGTTGAAAGGAAGAAGGCAGAGAGTTGTGGTCAATGGCGCAGAATCTAGCTGGAGGTCTGTGACTAGTGGAGTTCCTCAGGGGTCGGTGCTGGGACCGGTGCTGTTTAATATTTTCATCAATGACCTGGATGAGGGAACTGAGTGCACCCTCAGCAAGTTTGCTGATGACACAAAACTGGGAGGAGTGGCTGACACACCAGAGGACTGTGCTGCCATTCAGCGAGACCTGGACAGGCTGGAGAGTTGGGCGGGGAGAAACTTGATGAAATTTAACAAGGGCAAGTGTAGAGTCTTGCATCTGGGGAAGAACAACCCCATGTACCAGTACAGGTTGGGGGTTGACCTGCTGGAAAGTAGTGAAGGGGAAAGGGACCTGGGGGTCCTGGTGGATAGGAGGATGACCATGAGCCAGCAATGTGCTCTTGTGGCCAAGAAGGCAAATGGCATCTTAGGGTGCATTAGAAAGGGAGTGGTTAGTAGGTCAAGAGAGGTTCTCCTCCCCCTCTACTCAGCCTTGGTGAGGCCGCATCTGGAATATTGTGTCCAGTTCTGGGCCCCTCAATTCAAGAAGGACAGGGAATTGCTTGAAGGAGTCCAGCGCAGAGCCACAAAGATGATTAAGGGAGTGGAACATCTCCCTTATGAGGAGAGGCTGAGGGAGCTGGGTCTCTTTAGCTTGGAGAAGAGGAGACTGAGGGGTGACCTCATCAATGTTTACAAATATGTAAAGGGTAGGTGTCAGGATGATGGAGCTAAGCTTTTTTCAGTGATATCCAGTGATAGGACAAGGGGCAATGGGTGTAAACTGGAGCATAGGAAGTTCCACGTTAACATCAGGAAGAACTTCTTTACTGTAAGAGTGACAGAGCACTGGAACAGGTTGCCCAGGGGGGTTGTGGAGTCTCCTACACTGGAGATATTCAAGGCCCACCTGGACAAGTTCCTGTGTGATGTACTGTAGGTTACCCTGCTCTTGCAGGGGGGTTGGACTAGATGATCTTTTTAGGTCCCTTCCAACCCTTGGGATTCTGTGATTCTGTGATTCTGTATGCCCAGGGACTATATAAGGACAGCTTGTGGAGCAACAGAGAGACACACGTTAGGAGGAGCTATCCTCCGTGTCTCCCGGTGCCGCAATAAAGAATACCTGCTTGTCAGCTTGAAAACTTTGTTGGCAAGTTTGTTCCTGGAGTTTTCTCCGAATCAATCTGACACCCCAGGAGAAGGTAGGGAGGGTGCTGGGTGAGAGGCAAAGGGGGAGCAGCTCCAGAATGGGCTGGGAAACACAGCACCTGGGGGTGCCACCTTCCCCACCAGGCTTTGGGGGGCTGAGCATCAGCATCCTGCACTATGACTAGCATGGAAAAATACATATGTTTATTTAATTGGTTTTCTCCTCTTGGCATAGAAGGGATGGGGAGTGCTGGGGTCTGGGGAGTGCCTGCAGCCCACTCATGCTGGGAGCATTACTTCCAGGGTCCTTTGAAGCTGCTGAGCTCAGCTGGGTGCAGAGAAGCAGTGACTCACCCCATATCTCTCCCACCGGGGGCTTGTCAGAACCTGTGGCCATGTCACACAGGGCCACCTAGTTTCCACCCCAGCACAGCATGGGGCCATCGTCGTGGTGAGCTCCCCCTCACACCTGACCCCTCCACTCCTTTCTCTGTGTAGAAGAACACATTGCATCCGCTCATGCTGCAGTGCCCACAGCCTCATCTGCATGCTCTCATAGGCCTGTAAGCATAAGCAGCTGGCAGCCAGAAATACACCAGTTAAAGTCTCTAATAGATGATTAAGGTAATTAATGAAGCTGGAAAGGGGGAGGCAGCTGGCCGGCCCTCAGCCCCTCTGGAACACTGCCTGCACTGCACCGCCAAGCACAACAAACAAATCCAGATATTTTCTTGCAAGGAAGTGGCCAGGGCTGATGGAGGCAGCTTGGCAAGCGGTGACTCTGGAGGTCCCTGTGTCAGAGGAATATCTCCCCTGCAAAGCTAAGAAGGGGACTGACACCCCAAAAGAGGAGGCAGTGGAGGCAGCTGGGGTTGTTCTCTGCCGGTCCTTTATTTTGGTTGAGGTTGGAGGATCCTGGAATCTGGCTGGAAGCTGAGATGCAATACTAGAGAATTAACTGCTATTTAATGAAAGCTGAGGAAAATACAAACTGAGAGGAATAGGGCAATGTCCAAGTCCCCCCAGCCTGCACCTATGCAGAAGGTTCCTGGCATTTCAGATGGGGTCAACCCCATGGCTGTGCGTAGTCCCATGGTCCTGGAAGGGGTGGCATTTTCCCCTTCCTTGGGACCCCCCCAAGGGTCTCTGCTGGGGGAGCACAGCAGAGGCAACATCCCAGGCTCCAGGGCAAGGAGAAGGCATCAAGCAAGGGGTCTTCTGCGATGTTAGGTGGACTCCCACCAACCTGGGCAAAAGGGACAGGCATTACAAGGTGGGACAGGACCTCAAAACATGCCACCCTCCATTCCCCAAGGTCTGTGTCATCCCCCCCAAGTCCCCACTCACAGGGTGCCCTGTAAAGCATCCGCATGACCTTGAGGCAGTTGTCCAGCAGTGCCTTGGGGCGTACTGCCTTCCTCCGGCTCTCCATGCCTGCACTGTGGATCAGCTTCACCAGGTCAGCCACCACCACCTCCACGTCTGTCTGCAGGGACAGGTCATTGGAACATCACCATGGTCCCCACCCAGGGACACTGGGCTGCAAAAGCTGCAGCTGTTGCATTGGTCAGGAATCAAACCCAGGCCTCCCACACAGCAGGCAAGACTTATACCACTGAACCACCAATGCCAAATGTGGAACAGCCCACACATCTGACCCATGGCCCCCACAAACCCAGCAGCAGTGGTTGCAGTAAGGACAGGCACTGCTGGCTAGTACACACCACCCCCCCCACCCCCCCCCCCCCCACCCATAGAGAGAGGGCCCCAACAGACAGCTCAGATACTGCCAGGGCTCCAGCCACGGGACCACCTCTTCCTGCTGCCTCACACCACCTCCAACAAGGGGAGGTTGTCAGTAGCTTTCAGAGTTAACAGCAGAATAAGAAAATCTTGGAGGGGCTGCAAAACCTGTGCCATAGCACAGGACAACTCAGATACACTTCCAGTTCACCCTGCAGACCCAGCTATGACAGGCCACCACCACCCAGCAGCCACAGGCAACTGCCCCTGGGATGTGGCAGTGCCTCCCAACCACAAGCAGCCTAATCATCCTGGACCCACAGACTTTCAGGGCCACCAAGCCAGGGCCCATCACTGCCCTGAGCCAGGGGCTCCAACTGCCACCATCCCAGGGCCCCTCACTGCCACCAAGCCCTGAGCATCTCCCTGTCACAGGAATCAAAAAGAGCCCTGTCAGCACCATGCACCCACACCAGAGCACCTGGACAGTGCCATGGTGATGGTACCCCTGGGTGCCAAACGTGCCCCAGGGAAAACCCCTGGACACTCCGGAAGGCTGCAAAAGCTACAGCTGTTGCATTGGCCAGGAATCAAATCCAGGTCTCCTGTGTTGCAGGCAGGAATTCTGCCACTGAATCACCAATGCCAGATGTTGGGCATCCCTGGGTGCTGTCCCATGGCCCTGCACCCCAGGTGCCAACTTCTGTCCCCAGCAGCCCATCCATGCCAGCTCTCCAAGACCCCCATGCAGGGAGGGGGTGTTCACACCCGTGGGTGCATGTCCCCACAGCGCACGTTGTGTGTGCATGTATACCACACCCGTGCCCATGTACCATGCATGCCTGTGTGCACAGGCACCAGGTGCACCCAGCACCCCCACAAGGGGTGTGTAAGGCCACATGTGAGTGTGTGGATAGAGCTGGGGTGCTGGGGGGGACCCAGGGTCTCCCTACCTGCCAGTACTTGCTGTACTCCTTGCCCAGGGCATCAAAGAGCTGGCAGAGCTCCTGTGTGTACTTCCAGGACGGGTGCTTCTCCGGCAGCACCTCATGGATCCTCAGAACGGCCTGGGAGCTGACATGGAACCAGAGGTACTGCAGTGCCACCTCTGACACTGTCCTATTGCGCTGGGGGCAAGAGGGTGGCCCAAGTGAGCCCTTGAGGGCTGCTGGAGTGTTCCCATCATGGGGCCATCCCCCGCCACTGTCTTACCAGACGGGTGATGTTGGAGGGCCTCAGCACCTCCTCATACTGGACCTGGACCGTGTAATCGATGGGGAAATAGTGTTTCTGGAAAGGTGGAGAAGAGCTCAGGGGCTGCAGCAGGGTGATGGGGACATCCCTGCCAGCCCCAGCGTGACACCAGGGAACTGGTGCAAAAGCTCTTTGACATGGTCAACCCTGGAGATGCACCAGCAGAAGCAGCTCAGCACCATTGGCACATGTTCCTGGTAGAAAAGCTACCCCCAGCACCATCACTGCAGCAGTGAATGCTGCCTCCCATGACCCTTTCACCCCTGGAGCAAACCGGGGCTCTGCAATGCCATGTGTCCCTTCCACCACCACCACCACCCCCCCCCCCCCCCCCCCCCCCCCCCAAAATTGGAGATTACCATGTACTGCAGGCGCATCTCGTACTGCAGCTTGTCCTGGAGCAGGTGGGTGAGCTCGCATTCACCCAGTGCAGTGGCCTCCACTCCCAGCACAGCCAGGACCCCTGGGGCAGCCAAAAGCAAGGGGTGTCAGCCCCCCACCCTGGGGACACCCTCTGTGGTGACCCCTGAGGCCACCCCCTATCCCTGTCCCCAAGCTGTACTCACACAGGATGGCCGTGTAGCCCTGCTGCATGTTGACAGTGGCCATCGGCGGAGCCCTGGGCTGCTCCTACATGGCCGGGACTCACAGGGAGCCTCCTGGGTAGCACTGTGTGTGGCGGAGGGGACGAGGAACGGGCACAGGCCTCGGGTACTAGGCTGCTCTCCGGTAACCCCGGGCGGTTGTCCCCTGCCATGGATGAGGGGTTAATTTCCTTTCCTGGCCGTCCCCGATGGCTTCTCCTCTTTGGCTGTCTGCGGGGAGGCAGCAGGTCCCGAGGCCATCGCAGGGTGCCGGCAGGGATGTGCTCCGGGAAGGGGGGGGGGAGGGGGCTGTGCGCAGGGCCCCCGCTGCACTGCAAGAAGGGATCTGGGGGAAGAGAGCCCCGGCTGCAGCCCCAGGGAGGGCACCGGCTCCAGTGGTCGTGGAGCCCTGGGTGCCTGTGTCCCACCACCTGGGGGCAGGGCTGCCCCCGGTGCCACACACACACAGAGCCCAGCCCCGTTATCCCAGCAATGAGTTCGTCCGGCCTCAGCAGGAGCTCAGCTAAGGAGCGCTGGGGGACGGGGCTGGCTAAGTGGACACCCCGTGCTGTGTCCCCACAGGATGTCCTGCATCCTCCGCAGCGCGGCCCCACGCGGCCGGTCATTGTGTCCCCACGCAACGTGGCCCGCACAGGAAGACCCCTACTGTGTCCCTCCACAAAGTGAGCCCCTCACGCGCCCCCGCCCCGCGTCCCTGGACAGGGGGGCTCCCCGCACACCCACCTGGCCCGGCGCGGGGGACACCGGGCGTTGGACGCGTATCCCCGCGGGCGGCAGCAACAGGGCCGTGCCCGCGCTTCCCGGGAGGTGGGCGGGGGGAGGTGGCGACGGGAGCGGGCGGGCAGGGATCGAACGACCGCCCCGCCCCGCCCGCGGGGGGGGGGTGCCCGGGGAGTGCGGCTAGACCGGGTGGGTGCCCACGGGGGAGCTCGGACGAACCTCCTGAGCTCTCCCCTATCCTTGGGGTGCTTCGGCTGCCCTGCTGGATGCCCCTGGGGTGCTCAGCTAACCCTCCTGGGTGTCCCCAGGGTGCTCGGCTCACACTGTTGGGGGCCCCTGGGGTGCTTGGCTAACAACCCTGCAACCTGCTCCTCCTGATGACTGTCACTCCAGCCCACAAGAGGCCCGTGGAAGAGGGCACTCAGGGCTGACAGGCATCCAGGGGGTCAGGGAAGATAAATCAGCTATCAAAGAGCAGGTCAGCACTCCCAGGGAAACCGTGGGAAGGAATGCACTTCTGCAAGCAAGGAGAGCCTGCTGGATTCCCCTGATGCCAAGTCAGGGCCACCACAGCCACACTCCTGCCAAGCATCCCCCAGGCCCTCCCAGCTCCGCATTGGGGCAAGATGCTCAGCTCCAGCAGGGAAGAAGTTGGTCCAGCTCGGTGTCCACAGGGATTTTGTCCACATCTGCTGCAAGCAATAGAGCAAACCATTTAATAGCATTCCATGCCCATGTAGTCATCAGCTTGGCAGCCAGGATGGGTTGATGAAGAGAAGGGAGTGCTCAGAGATGCACTGCATGCTGCTGGAAGAGGCTTGCCTTCCTTGGCTGTGCCAGGCTGGAAGTCATGGCAGGTGTGAGCCCAGGGAAAACAGCCCCTGGCACATGGCTCCAGGAGCTTCACTCCACCTTGTCACCCAGCACCCTGCGGCTGTGCAGGGGCCCAGGGATGGAAGAGAGCCCTTGGCTGGGAGAAGCCCCCTGCTCCCCAGGGAGTCTGCTGGGACCTGAGCTTGGA
The DNA here is from genome assembly GCF_037157495.1 of Lathamus discolor. Lineage (NCBI taxonomy): Eukaryota > Metazoa > Chordata > Aves > Psittaciformes > Psittacidae > Lathamus > Lathamus discolor. The sequence goes on from NC_088908.1 coordinate 987,850, forward strand.
GCCCCACACACAAAGGGGGCTGCCCCTTGCTCCAGAGGCAGGTTATTTACTTACACAGGACCAGCCAAGGAAGCAAACCAGTTTGGAACCAGACTGAAGACAAAACTGAGAGGCACCTGCTGTGTGGTTGGCAAGCATTTGCAGCCAGATAGTGCATGGCAGGAAGACACGCCTTCCCCTGCCATCATGGCAGCCAGCTGCTCCTCCCAGAGCTGCAGCCCTGCCCTGGAAGGGCTGGAAAAACAATAGTGGGAGGAAAGACCTTTCCCTCTCACCCTTTCTCCACATACCCCACTTTGTGCATGTCCAGGCATAAAGTGGTGCTGGACAGCAGCATCTCTGGCTGCAGGACATGCTGCTGGGCTCAGGACCAGCTCCAGGCAGAGCAGGCAGGGAAGGGGAGCAGGGCTCATGGTCTGATACCTGCAGGGCTGCAGCACAACTCCAGCACGCAGGCAGGGCGCAGGGCACAGATGTTTCTGTACTTCTGCACCCCTCCTGCTGCCAACCAGGTCAGGATAGCTGCTGCAAAGGAGAGAAGAACCCCAGGGTCAGGCTTGTAAAAAACCAGGCTTTTATTCTTCATGTGCTGCTCTCAGTCACAGCTTGGAGACACTGCTCTTGCCAAAGTTATTATGAAACAAATCAAGTCCCAGACTCAGGCCTCACTCTTCCCCACCCCCAAGAGTCAACATTGTACAAAACTCTATTTACAGGGAACACAGTCAGAAATGGCAAGTCCAAAAAAAAATCTCTCACAATTCAGAAGAGAATATTCAAGACAAGTATGATAGCTACACCCTCCACACAGCCAAGCTTCCCACCAGCTGCTCCCAGGGCTAGTGGAAGAAGAGACTTTCTCACCACCGACTATTGAACAGAGCCTGGCAATCCTGAGTCATGCCACAGCTCTTTCCTTTACCAAAATGCTGGGAAATTGCAAAACCCACTTGATCCTACAAAGGCTCAACTGGATCTGCTCTACAGGGCTTTCTGTGAGGCCAGCACAAGATACCCTCAGGCTCCCCCATCCTAAAAGGAGGCCAAGGAAATGAGGGTGAGGGGTCACCACACACTTCCTTGGGCACTTCCCAAGAGGGAATCTCTGGTCAAAACCAGGATGTTGGGAGCCTTCACAGAAATGGCAGGATGTAGTGGGAGACCTAATATCTGATACTGTATTTACTGGAGTCAAGTTACTTTGAAACATAAACCAAGAGGAGCAAACCAGTATTTAAAAAGGGAAGCAAAGCACACATTCCTCTTCCCAACAGTCCTTGGAAGAACGTCCACAGGAGCCCGAGGAGATGCTCTGCTCCTGTTGGTGGCTGCTCAGAAAGCGTAGCGTGTGCGGATGTCTTCCAGTTTCTTGGACACCTCAGGTGGGGTCCGGTCCAACTCTTCTGCCACATTCTTCTGTTTGTTCAGCTCCATGGAGTTGAACTGCTCACACAGGTCCCCATCAATCACATTCTGGAGGGGCAAAGAGGTGAGCACTGAATCCACACCACACAGAAGCACTGAACCCTGACTAAGCAGGAAAAAATGGCAACAATTTGTTCCCAGGAGCTTCTTAATCCTGTCCTGGAAACAAAACCATGCTCAGTGACCTCATCTGCTGAATAGCAGCAGTTAGCAACAAATTAATTACTGGCCAGCTTGATTAACAAAGGAGTGTCCTGGGTTTACCAGGAGCCGTTTTGCCCCTTCTTAGTAACTGGTGCAAGCTCTGTGTTTTGACTTCCAGCCTGGGCAGAGAGCTGATAACACCGATTGTTTTTAATTGTTGCTAAGTAATGTTTATTCTGGCCAAGGACTCTGTGAGCCTCATGCTCTGCCGGGGACAAGGGAGGCCGTGAGGAAGCAGAGACAGGACACCCGACCCAAACTGACCAAAGAGGTATTCCATACCACAGCACGGCATGCCCAGGATGTAACTGGGAGTGACCCGGAAGGGCAGGCTCTCTCTTCGGGGGGGTCGAACTCGTTCGGCGGTGGTATCGTATTCTCTTGTTATTTTCTCTTATCAATATTATCATTGGCGGTAGCAGCAGTGATTTGTGTTATACCTTAGTTACTGGGTTGTTCTTATCTCAACCCGTGGGAGTTACATTCTCCTGATTCTCCTCCCCATCCCTCTGGGAGTGGGGAGGGTCGGGGGGGGGGGTGAGTGGACGACCTGTGTGGATTGGTTTAAACCACGACAGTTCTTTTTGGCGCCCAACGTGGGGCACGAAGGGTTGAGATAACGACAGATCTGACCGGATTAATAGTCACTCGTCACAATGCTGATTTATTGGCTCTCAAAGCTGTTCCTCTGGGTCTCACAGGTTCAGAACTCTGTACATTACATACAGCCGGTATTTGCTGTGGTACTGTTTTTCAAGTGTGGGGCTTGGGCTAAGGTTTTTGTCTCATTGTACTTTATTATAATGACTTGTAATACAATAGAATCATTGATCATGAAACTGATCGGTCTTATGCTCCCAGTGTGGTCACCACCTTTATACTTTGGGAGGTATATAATACAGGTGCTTAGCAATTTCACATCTTTTTTCTCCTTCTCGGGTGGTCAACCTGTGAAGGAAAAGTTCTTTTACCCTCCTAGCCCCCCTCTCAGACCAGCTACAGCATCATTTGAGAGTTTTGAAGTTCTTGAATGGCCTTTTAATATTGTTGAGACCTGTTTCCTGATTGTGATGGGGATTTCCATGTTGGCCCGCATACGGAGTGTGTTTTGCCCACAACCATCTCGTCTGATTTCAAGAGTTAAGCAGAGTCAGGTTTGGGCCTTGTCTGGGGTTAAACGACAATATAGGAGGACCAAGAGATTTTCCCCGGGGCTGGACAGCCATGAGTGGCAGGGTGTGTGGGATAGCATGGGCAAGTATCTAGGTCAGTGGGCTCCTCCAGTACTTTGGAATTTCACCACAAAACAAGTGCAAAATCCAGAAGAATTAGTAAAACACTTAAATGAGGTGTGTGGTCAGTCTGGCCATACCAGAGACGGACAAATCACGGCAACGTGCTGGGGCTTGGCCTATGCTTACAGGGCCTTGTTCAACACTATCCAGCACCTTCAAAAGGAAAAAAATGCCCCTGCATCTGAGGGCAAAGCAACAGACAGCATGGCTACCCCAGCTCCAAGTACAGCAGCTACACCATCCTCAGCGACAAGTACAGTCGCTACCCAAACTCTGGCTGCAACAGACAGCACGGCTACCCCAGCTCCAAGCACAGCAGCTACACCATCCTCAGCAACAAGTACAGTTGCTACCCAAACTCTGGCTGCAACAGACAGCACGGCTACCACAGCTCCAAGCACAGCAGCTACACCACCCCCAGCGACAAGTACAGTTGCTACTCAAACCACAGTGAAAATCACTGCAGCTAAACCAGAGGATCAATTTGTACCAATATCGGTTGCCCCTGTAAGCAAGAGAAAAAGCAAAAAGGAGGCAAGAAGGGTGAAGCAAGATGAAGAAACAATGTATTCACCACCTGGTCCAGAATCTGAGGAGGAGTCATCATCGCATGATGACGAAGAAGAAGAAGAGGTGACTTCTCGACCTCGGACCTCAACTGAGCTACGGAATATGCGAAAAGATTTTACCCGTCAACCAGGGGAGCACATCATCACCTGGTTGCTCCGATGCTGGGACAGTGGGGCCGATGGTCACGAACTAGAAGGTAGTGAAGCCAAGCAGCTGGGATCACTTGCTAGAGAAGGGGGAATTGACAAAGCAATTGCAAGAGAGAAAAAGTCCCTCAGTCTTTGGAGGCAGCTCTTGGCAGCTGTGAAAGAAAGGTTTCCATACAAGGATGATGTTATGAGTCGTTCGGCCAAGTGGACTACTTTAGACAAAGGCATCCAGTCTCTGAGGGAATCAGCCATCGTAGAGATGATCTATCACATCAAGCCAAATAATGGGGATGTACCCATAGACCCAGATGAAGTCGAATGTACACGACCCATGTGGCGAAAACTAACACGGAATGCACCGTCATCATATGCCCATTCATTGGCAACAGTAACCTGGAATGACATAGTACCACTGACAGTGGATGAAATGATTCATAAACTCCGAGAGTTCGAAGACAATCTCACCCCTTCCTTCATCTCAGCTGTGGAAAAACTGTCCCAGGATCTCAAACAATTGAGGGACGATCTATCTGATTTATCCAGCTCCTCACGTGTACCAACACACGTCTCAGCTATTAACAAAAGGCGTCCTATTCTTCGAGAGAGAAGATACAGGAGGTATACGCCACGGGCCACCCTATGGTTTTACCTGTGGGATCACGGAGAAGACATGACAAAGTGGGATGGAAAACCTACTTCAGCTTTGGAGGAACGGGTGTGCGAATTGAAGAGGGGAGCAAGGCCCAAGACTCATCATCCCATGAGAGCTGCGGCTTCAGTCTCTGGTGAGCAGGCCCCCAGATGGAGTGGAAGAGCTGACTTTACTCCAGCTCCTGTGATAGCGAAGAATAATCCCTTTCAATATGACTTAAGTGTTCAAAGTTGTGATGACTATTAGAGGGGCCCTGCCTCCAGCCAGGTGGAGGACAGGGACAGTCGTATTTACTGGACTGTGTGGATCAGATGGCCTGGCACATCAGTCCCACAGAAGTATAAGGCTTTAATAGATACCGGTGCACAGTGTACCCTGATGCCATCAAGCTATCAAGGGGTGGAACCCATCTATATTTCTGGAGTGACAGGAGGATCCCAAGAGTTGACTGTACTGGAGGCTGAAATCAGCCTGACTGGGAGGAAGTGGCAAAAGCACCCCATTGTGACTGGTCCAGAGGCTCCATGCATCCTTGGCATAGACTACCTCAGGAGAGGGTACTTCAAAGACCCCAAAGGGTACCGATGGGCTTTTGGTATTGCTGCTCTGGAGACTGAGGAAATTGAGCAGCTGTCCACCGTGCCTGGTCTCTCAGAGGACCTTTCTGTTGTGGGGTTGCTGAAAGCTGAAGAACAACAAGTGCCAATCGCAACCACAACAGTGCACCGGCGGCAATATCGCACCAACCGAGACTCCCTGATTCCTATCCATCAGCTGATTCGTAGACTGGAGAGTCAGGGAGTGATCAGCAGGACCCACTCACCCTTTAATAGCCCCATATGGCCAGTGCGAAAGTCCAACGGAGAGTGGAGACTAACAGTAGACTATCGTGGCCTGAATGAAGTCACACCGCCATTGAGTGCTGCCGTCCCGGACATGCTAGAACTTCAGTATGAATTAGAGTCAAAGGCAGCCAAGTGGTATTCCACGATTGATATTGCCAATGCATTTTTCTCAATTCCTTTGGCAGCAGAGTGCAGGCCACAGTTTGCTTTTACTTGGAGGGGTGTCCAGTTCACTTGGAATCGACTGCCCCAGGGGTGGAAACACAGCCCTACCATCTGCCATGGACTGATCCAGACTGCACTGGAACAGGGGCAAGCTCCAGAACACCTGCAATGCATTGATGACATTATCGTGTGGGGCGATACAGCGGAAGAAGTCTTTGAGAAAGGGAGGAAAATAATCCAAATCCTTCTGAAAGCCGGTTTTGCCATAAAACGGAGTAAGGTCAAGGGACCTGCACAAGAGATTCAATTTTTAGGAATAAAGTGGCAAGACGGACGTCGCCAGATCCCCACAGATGTGATCAACAAGATAACAGCAATGTCTCCACCAACTAATAAGAAAGAAACACAAGCTTTCTTGGGAGCTGTGGGGTTCTGGAGAATGCACATCCCAAATTACTGTTCGATTGTAAGCCCTCTCTATCATGTGACCCGGAAGAAGAATGATTTTAAATGGGGCCCTGAGCAACAACAAGCCTTTGAGCAAATTAAACGTGAGATAGTTCATGCAGTAGCCCTCGGACCAGTCCGGACCGGGCCAGATGTCAAAAATGTACTGTACACCGCAGCTGGGGAGAATGGGCCTACCTGGAGCCTCTGGCAGAAAGCTCCAGGGGAGACTCAAGGTCGACCCCTCGGCTTTTGGAGTAGGGGGTACAAAAGGATCTGAGGGCAGCTATACCCCAACTGAGAAAGAGATACTGGCAGCCTATGAAGGGGTTCGAGCTGCTTCGGAAGTGATTGGCACTGAAGCACAGCTCTTCCTGGCACCCCGGTTGCCCGTACTGGGCTGGATGTTCAAAGGCAGGGTCTCCTCTACACACTATGCAACTGATGCTACATGGAGTAAATGGGCTGCACTAATTACACAACGAGCTCAAATAGGAAATCCCAGTTGTCCAGGCATTCTAGAAGTCTTCATGGAATGGCCAGAGGGCAAAGATTTTGGAATGTCACCAGAGGAGGAGGTGATGCGTGCTGAAGAGGCCCCACCATATAACGAACTGCCAGAAAGAGAAGAACAGTATGCCTTGTTTACTGATGGGTCCTGCCGTACTGTGGGAAAGCATCGGAGATGGAAGGCAGCCGTATGGAGTCCTCGGCGACAAGTTGCAGAAACTGCTGCAGGAGAGGGCGAATCAAGTCAGTTTGCCGAGGTGAAAGCCATCCAGCTGGCCCCGGTCATTGCTGTACGAGAAAAGTGGCCAGTACTTTATCTCTACACTGACTCATGGATGGTGGCAAATGCGCTGTGGGGGTGGTTGCAGCAATGGAAGCAGAGCAACTGGCAACGCAGAGGTAAACCCATCTGGGCTGCTGCACTGTGGCAAGATATCGCTGCCCGCGTGCAGAACCTGGTGGTGAAGGTACGCCATGTAGATGCACACGTACCCAAGAGTCGGGCCACTGAGGAACACCAGAACAACCAACAAGTGGATAAAGCTGCTAAGATTGAAGTGGCTCAGATGGACTTAGACTGGCAACATAAAGGTGAATTATTTTTGGCCCGGTGGGCCCATGACACTTCAGGTCATCAGGGCAGAGATGCAACATATAGATGGGCCCATGACTGAGGGGTGGACTTAACAATGGACACTATTGCCCAGGTGTCGTGGTTTAAACCCAACCACAAACCTCTTTTACTCACTCCCCCCCCTTCTTGCCCTCCCCCCTGCTCCTGGAGGGATGGAGAGGAGAATCAAAAAGAATGCAACTCCCACGGGTTGAGATAAGAACAGATTAGTAACTAAGGTATAACATAGATCACTACTGCTACCACCAATAATAATAATGATAAAGGAAATAACAAGAGGAAAGAATACAACACCTTAACACCAGCCGACCAATAACTCGCCCCACTCCCCCCAGCCGAGCACCGACCGATACCTCCTCCAACCCTGCAGTCCCTCCCTTCCGGGTAACTCCAAGTTACATCCTGGGCATGACGTGCTGTGGTATGGAATACCTCTTTGGTCAGTTTGGGTCAGGTGTCCTGTCTCTGCTCCCTCCCGGCCTCCCCTCCTCCCTGGCAGAGCGTGAGGCTCAGAAAGTCCTTGGCCACACCAAACATTCGAGCAGCAACTGAAAACATCGGCGTTATCACCACTGCTCCAAGGCCAAAAGATCAAAACACAGCACTGTACTAGCTCCTAAGAAGGAGAAAAATGACTGCTGCTGCTCAAAACCAGGACATTATCCACCCCTTATTCCATACCATTCACGTCATGCTCAGATCCCACATCTTCAATATGCCATCACTCTTACATATATATATACATCTACATATACACAGAGAAAAAGATCATTTCTTAGTGCATGGACCTATAAAGCTGCTGAGTCCATTCGGTCCATGATGTCAGGCTCCATCTCTTGTTACAGTCTCTCAGAGCAGGAGAGGCTGTGTGCAGTGTTCACACTCGTGAATAACCTGGGCAATAGTGCCCATTGCTAAGTCCACCCCTCGATCATGAGTCCATCTCTATGTTGCATCTCTGCCCTGATGGCCTGAAGTGTCATGGCCCACCAGGCTCGAAATAATTCACTGTCCCCTTCAGCAGTTTCTGCAGCTTGTTGTCGGGACTCCATACAGATGCTTTCCATCTCCAATGCTTCCAAAGCACTGGAGGGGCCCAGTGGACCAGGTGCTCGCTCATACTGTCCCACACACACTGCCACTCATGGCTGTCCAGCCTTGGGGAAGATCTCTTGTTCCTCCCATATTGTTGTCTAACCCCAAACAAGAAGCAAACCTGACTCTGCTTGACTTCTGAGATCAGACAAAATGGCCGTGGGTAGAACCCCCTCTGTGTGTGTGCCAGCATGCTGATCCCCATCACAACCAGCAGGCAGGTCCCAAGGGTACCCAGAGGCCATTCGAACCCTTCAGAACTCTCCAATGACGCTGCTGTACTTGTCCCTGGGGCTGGTGCAGCTGCTGTGCTTGCCGGCTCTCCCACCACCTGCTTCTCTTTCCCTGGGTGCAGCTCTTCCTCCTCTGCCCTGCTGGGAAATGCTGCCTGGGCTCCTGCATCCTCCTGGGGCTCGGTGGGCGGCTTCCGAGGGACGCTCTCGGCCGCCACGAGGCTCGGCTCCTCCGCGGGGCTGGGCTCCTCCGCGGGGCTCGGCTCCTCGGCCGCCTCCTCCCGCTGCTCAGCAGCCGCCTTCCTCCCGGCCTCGGGCCCCGCTCCCGCCGCCGCCTGGTCCCCGGGGCCGCTCTCCCGGGCCGCTTCGGCCGCCGCCGGCTCCCGGGGCCGCTCCCCCTCGGCTCCCCGCAGCTTCACAAAGACAGAGGCGAGGACAAGGGCCAGGGCGGTGAAGAGCAGCGGGACGGCCGGGTACAAGTCCACGGCCACGTCCGTCCCTCCCTGCTGCTGGAGCCCACCCGTATTACAAGCCATTGCCATAAAGTACAGTGAAACAAGAACCTTAGCCCAAGCCCCACACTTGATAAACACTAACACAGGGAATACCGGCTCTAAGTAATGTACTACATTCTGAAGCTCTGAGAGCAAGAGAAGCAACTTTGAGAGCCAATAAATCAGCACTGTGAAGACTATTAATCTGATCATCTCCGTCGTTATCTCAACCCTTCGTGCCCCACGTTGGGCGCCAAAAAGAACTGTCGTGGTTTAAACCCAACCACAAACCTCTTTTACTCACTCCCCCCCTTCTTGCCCTCCCCCTGCTCCTGGAGGGACGGAGAGGAGAATCAAAAAGAATGCAACTCCCACGGGTTGAGATAAGAACAGATTAGTAACTAAGGTATAACACAAATCACTACTGCTACCACCAATAATAATAATGATAAAGGAAATAACAAGGGAAAAGAATACAACACCTCAACACCAGCCGACCAATAACTCGCCCCACTCCCCCCAGCCGAGCACCGACCGATACCTCCTCCAACCCTGCAGTCCCTCCCTTCCGGGTCACTCCAAGTTACATCCTGGGCATGACGTGCTGTGGTATGGAATACCTCTTTGGCTAGCTTGGGTCAGGTGTCCTGTCTCTGCTCCCTCCCAGCCTCCCCTCCTCCCTGGCAGAGCGTGAGGCTCAGAAAGTCCTTGGCCACACCAAACATTCGAGCAGCAACTGAAAACATCGCCGTTATCAGCACTGTTCCCAGGCCAAAAGATCAAAACACAGCACTGTACTAGCTCCTAAGAAGGAGAAAAATGACTGCTGCTGCTCAAAACCAGGACACCAGGTTATTCATGAGTGTGAAACATGTGCTGCAATTAAACAAGCCAAACGGTTAAAGCCTCTCTGGTATGGAGGATGATGGCTGAAGTACAAATATGGGGAGGCCTGGCAGATTGACTATATCACACTCCCACCAACCCGCCAAGGCAAGCGCCATGTGCTTACCATGGTGGAAGCAACCTCCGGATGGCTGGAAACATACGCTGTGCCCCACGCCACTGCCCAGAACACTATCCTGGGCCTTGAGAAACAGATTTTGTGGCGACACGGCACCCCAGAGAGAACTGAGTCAGACAATGGGACTCATTTCCGGAATAACCTTATAGACACTTGGGCCAAAGAGCATGGCATTGAGTGGGTATATCACATCCCTTACCATGCACCAGCCTCTGGGAAAATCGAAGGGTACAATGGGCTGTTAAAAACCACACTGAGAGCAATGGGTGGGGGAACTTTCAAGCATTGGGATACACACTTACCAAAGGCCACCTGGTTGGTTAACACCAGAGGATCTGCCAACAGGGCTGGCCCAGCCCAGTCAGAACTTTTACATATTGTAGAGGGGGACAAAGTTCCTGTGGTGCACATGAAGAGTTTGTTGGGGAACAGTCTGGGTTATTCCTGCTTCAGGTAAAGGCAAACCCACTCGTGGGATTGCTTTTGCTCAGGGACCCGGATATACTTGGTGGGTAATGCAGGAAAACGGGGAAGTCCGATGTATACCTCAAGGGGATTTGATTTTAGGGGAAAACAGCCAATGAACTTAATTGTGTGCTGTTGCCTGCTGTGTAATACTTTTAGAGACCATCAATTAGATGTTTTCAGGTTACCAGCGACTGGCCCTGACTTCCCTCCAACCGTCATCCCAACAGAGAATGAATTCTGATAGAACCAGACAAGTTCTGCAGTGAAGGAACAATCATCACCAGCAGGCAACAATCCAACACTGCACACAGTTTTTCCTGCCCTGAAAAGACTGTTACAAGGGATGGAACCTGACATCATGGACCGAATGGACTCAGCAGCTTTATAAGGACTGGTCTATGCACTAAGAGTGTACTGAGATAAGACTGATGGTATACTGAAAATGTGGGATCTGAGCATGATGTGAATGGTATGGAATAAGGGGTGGATACTGTCCTGGGTTTGCCAGGAGCCGTTTTGCTCCTTCTTAGTAACTGGTGCAAGCTCTGTGTTTTGACTTCCAGCCTGGGCAGAGAGTTGATAATACCGATTGGTTTTAATTGTTGCTAAGTAATGTTTATTCTGGCCAAGGACTCTGTGAGCCTCATGCTCTGCCGGGGACGAGGGAGGCCGGGAGGAAGCAGAGACAGGACACCTGACCCAAACTAGCCAAAGAGGTATCCATACCACAGCACGTCATGCCCAGGGAGGTAACTGGGAGTTACCCGGAAGGGCAGGCTCTCTCTCTTTGGGGGGGTCGAACTCGTTCAGCGGTGGTATCGTATTCTCTTGTTATTTTCTCTTATCAATATTATCATTGGCGGTAGCAGCAGTGGTTTGTGTTATACCTTAGTTACTGGGCTGTTCTTATCTCAACCCGTGGGAGTTACATTCTCCTGATTCTCCTCCCCATCCCTCTGGGAGTGGGGAGGATCGGGGGGGGGGGGTGAGTGGACGACCTGTGTGGATTGGTTTAAACCACGACAAGGAGAAACCCCAAAAGCCTAGGTGCAGATGAAGAATCACACAAGGGAAGGGAAGATGGATCCAACTCAGGTCCAAGCGCTCTGCTGGGAATGCTGGGGAGGCTGTAAAAGATGACTGTAAGGCAGCTGTAGCCAGATGTGAGGCATCTTTGAGACTGGCCATGCTGCAAATCAACCCTGAGAGCATCAAGAACAAGAACACCCTCTGCATTTGCACAGCTTTCTGACTGCTACTATGGATAATACCCTGGTAGTAGTCACCACACAGATACTCTGGTCCAGTACTCTGGACCATTCTGGTCATAGCATTTAGTACTTGACAGTTTCAAACACAGCTCCTCAAAAGCAGAAATAAACAGGAACAGCTGTTTCTTACGGGATTTCCCTTTTCAAATGGTGGTGGAAAAATACATCCCCGAGGCAGCACCCAGTTTGATGTGGCAGGCAAACAGCTACTCAGTGCTATTACTCCTGACGGAGAAAGGAGATGCTGTGCCAAGTAGAGAAGCACAACAGCAGCACCTCTGGGCTTGGGTCTCAAGACCAACCCTCAGAAGGCTCATTACAAGAGTTAAGAAGCCAAAACAGGCATGGTATTAAGTGCTAAGTACTGTCCTCAGAATGCTGTTCAGGAGCATTCTGAATGCTGTTCAGTTCCTACACAAACTATGGCTTACACTGCCCCAGTCTTCCCTGCTGAACAGCAACCCTGACTTGCTTGTCAGGCCTCAAAGCTGTTCCATGTCCCAAAGCAACTCTCTGCATCCCCATGACCAGCTAACTCTAAATACTTGGACTGACCTTCACTGGGAAGTAGTAGGAGCGGAAACTGAGGTGGTCTCGCCCACAGAGAGGAGGGTGCTCAGACCTTAAGTGCATTTCCACATGCTGGAAGAAGTCGTGATCCTGGGGAGATGAAGAATCGGTAAGAGAACAGTTTGTTACACATCAATGCCACCAGCAAGGCAAGACAACACCCACCAGGGCTGGAACACTGGCATGACCAGGTTCTGCTAGAGTGGCCCTGCACACATCAGCCAGAGTCATAGTCACCTCTCAACAGTTCCACCCTGGGAGCACCTACAGCAGAGCCAGGCAGCCAACTGTACCACCTTGGCTGGGATCAGCCTCCCAGGAATTGGAGCATACAGCAGCTGTACAGCACAGAGGTGCAGCTTTAAGAGTGAATGTCTTGGCATCCACTGCTTCAGGAGGCCACAGCAAAGAGAGAGGAGAAAACCACCCTCAGTACTGGAAGCATCAGCGCCTCATCACTACAGTGTACAAACTACACAAAGCATGCCAAAGGATTCCTCCTCACAGACACTAAATCACCCAAGAGCCCCTCTGCAGCACAAGCAGATTTACAACAGCAGGGCAACAAGAATAGCTCTCAACTCTTCATAGAGCTAAGAAACTCCCCCTCTTCCCCTTCACATCAAAGCCTGTCCCACAGCCACAGGCTCTCCTGCAGCCCAGGTTTTCACACACTGCAGACCCCTGGAGTTACCCTCAAGGGATGCAGTACATTAATATACTGGCTGGAGGTGAGTGCACAGAGAAGCAGCGAGTCTGCAGTATGACTATGGGGCTTGCTTACTTCGTGGGAAGTAAAAGGGACCAAGATTCCTATCCCTCCAGACAGGGTGGTATACACCAGCGATTCAGAGCCTCCTGGGATCAGCGTGGTCTTCTGTAAGGAAAGCACTGTCTCTCCCACGTGGTAATTCATAATCACTTCAGCCTAAAAGTCAACCGCAGAAACATGTTTTTTCTTTAGCTTATATAAAAGCATCAAAAGGCTTGAGAGTGAAAAGCAGAATAAATTTGGCCACCTGCTAGTTCTGAAATGCCTTTCTAAAGAGGAGCTGCCTTCCACTTGTGACCAGATGGCAAAATTCAGCATGCTGCTGAACTATATACCCTCTTGAGCTGGGCAAACAGATGCAACTAAAAAGGGAAAGCAGGAGAAGAAATCGAGTGTGCTGCTTCAAACATCACCAAACAGCCAGCACCTGTGACTTCAGAAACTGAATTTGGCTCCCAGTGACAGTGAAAACCCATCACCTGCAGCACAGTAGATATAGTGGCAGTTCTGCTCCTGCACATCTCCTGGACAACACTGCAGAGAACTTCACAAAAAAGCAGCACATTCTTTTCCCATAACTGCATGCTTCCCATGAAGCATTACCTTCTGTGATGCTCCATTAAGAAGCCCCCTGTCCCAGAGAGCTTTGTTGCCTGTGGGATCCTCATCTACCTCATCATTGGTGTTGGGAGGCAATCTCACCTGCATTGAAAGAGAAAGAGTCAGCAAGCTGCAGAGAAGCAGCACATTATCTCTGGAGAATCCCTGTGGTCCTTGAAAGGCTACTATGGTGGACTCTACAAGAATCACCTCACACTTATGAGCAAAATCATCCACTTGCCCCTTCAACAAGGCCTTCAGAGTTAAATGAAAACCATGTTGTCAAGATCAATGGTCTATCACTCAAAAACATGGGCAGGGCCTCATGACCAACCTCTGCCTGGCCCAGCACTTGCGGATCACCCTGAGAAATATGGTCAAAATGGCCTGAGGGTGGTTCCCACTAAGGCAACAGTTTGATGGATGTATGGCAGGAAAACCAAAGAGGATTGATTTGCGTGAATCAGCTAAATACCATGGGCGCAGTGTCTGACACTTGGTGAACTCTGCACTCCAAAGCACCTAAGTACACTTCAGAAAGAGATCAACGCTCTGTCAGAAAGACCATCTATTCTTTCCTCCTCCCCTACTGAAATCCAGCCAAGTGAGGCAGTGTCAGCACTGACAAAGCCAGCTTTCAAGAGGAAGTGACAGAGAAAGCTAAATGCCAGCAATGAGGTTTAACCAGGGAAAGTAAGAGTGATAGCCCTGACCCAAGTTCTCATGTGCCCTTTCAGTCACAAACTTAATTTCAAGGCTTATTTCACAGCAAGTTTTGGGACAATTCCAATACACAATGCTTCCGAAACATGTTTTTTGACCTGCTGATGCTTTAACTTGTTTGCTTTCTCACAAACTGATAAACTGCAGCCATCCACTATGATGACGGCTACTTGCCCTGTAAAAACAAGTGACTGGTACAGGGCATTGTCTGCAGCAATGCACAGATCCTCATTCTTTTAGGACAAATCATGGGTATTTTAAGGAAAAATACATCCTGTCCAAGAAGCCCCGACTTCTCCAAGGCATGCTCACCACACAGATGTTGCCAAACTTGTCTGCTCCAGCCACAGTGTCATAATCCAAGAGGGTGGCTGTAGTGACCCACCGGGGATAAGTGTCATCAGCAAAGATGATGAGCTGGTTCTCATTCCTTTTGTAGCGCACCCAGATGAAACTCTCCTGAACATCTGAAACAATCACTCTGTGCCCAATGGTCTGTATCCCACAAATGTAGTTGGCAATGTGCTTTTGAGAGAGAAAGGACAAAACCCGAGTGCTTCAAAACAGGGAAGTGTAACCCATTAACTCTACTGTATGCAAACTGAAACACTATTTCCCCCTGGGAGCTATGGGTCACTCTCCATTTCCCATCATTTCCTCCAAAACTACCTCTTATTTCTGGTATACTACAAGCCTGAGGTAAATACACTGTCAATACAGGGCCTTGCAACCCAACCACACACCACTCTCAGCATGCTGAATATGAGTAGCATCCAGAGAACAAGCACTGCTGGTGAGCCTGTGAACTGAAATGCCAGGGCCAGTCCTGCAAGCAGGCATTGCTTCAGTGTCCTCTCACCCAAAACCACCCAACACACACACAAAAATACTTTTCCCTACAAGTTCCCAGTCTGCCTGTGAGCTTGCTGGAGTTCCTTTATGCAATAATGAGCTACTGGCAGAGGTTCTGCAGCTTGCACGAGAGAGGGAAGAACAGGCATTAACAGTTAGAAAGCCATGCTCTGCAGTTTCTTTCCCTAAAGTATCAGAAATGCTCAGCAAGGACCATCTACTTCAAGGACAAAATCCCCTTTTCAAGATTCTGAGGATCTGAAGAAGTGCTCATATGTACCTTCCAAATTCTGTCCCCAGCCTACTGACCAACTAACTTAAGGATTACCAACAGTTGTCATTTTGTATGTGGACAAGACTTCTTGCATTTGCAGCAGTTGGCCAAAGGTATGGTCTGTACAAGGCTTCCTGCACGTAGCCATTAACAGCCTACATTGAGCTGCTATAAGAAGGAACCTGCAACACAACTGTGTGAACAGCAACAAGAAAGCAGTATGTGCTCAGGGTGCAGAAGGGCAGCACGAGAGCCCAGCCAAACCAGAGCTGCCAACACTGCTCCGGATGCACACATCCAGTGCACATCACAAGGCACAGATGCAGCTCTGAGACCAAAATGCACAGACACACCTGGGGTGGAGTAGCAGCTAACTCCCTGTTTTGCTCCTGCTGCAAAGCATTACTCACTCCAATTTAACAGCTCTGGTCAAGAACAAAAGCCAGTACCTTATTCTCACACTTGCGAAGCAGTTTCTTCTTGCCCAGGTCATATACACGCAAGAGCTTTCCAACTCCAATTAAGACTCTGCCTTGGAATGGAGCAATGGCTGCAGGAACCTCCTCCACAGGGGTCTAGAGAGGGTAAAGGAAGACTGTGAGACCCTCATTAACAGAATGAACCTTACACCAAGCTTCAGAATGGATTCAGGCAATGGTTCAGTTGAAGCTCACTGGCCTATGCCAAGGCTTTTAATGTAAAAGGTTAATCACAATCTTTTTCTACAGGAGCAGCAAAAGGCTTTTTGGGAGCAGCACATACCACACATAGTGCTAGCAGAGCTCTGTACACACTGCTGGCAGTGTACCCTCAACTAAAGTGTCAGACTGCTGTAAGAACCCCACACTGGGCAGGCAGCAAAAGAAGACAAGGATCTTGTTGCCTCAGTTCTTAGTTTTGTTTTATACCCAACAGAAGGACTTCATATTTTGCCTAAATCCATTCAGATTGTCTGTTTCTAAAACAAAGGCATAAATTTAATTCAGCCATCTGCCACAGCAGCTCTGAAGCTGCCACTAAAGAAAGTGTTAAATCTGAACAACTACAGTGTGCCCACAAACAACTCTAGTAACTGAAAAATCATCCACCACTGATCAATCCAAAATGATCAGCCAGAGCAGAGAATGTGAACATGTAGAGAGTTTCCAGTTACAGCATTCCTAGCTTGGTTGCACTGGCTAAGAGAAGTTATTTCATATCATCACGTGGCATGCACACAGCGAGCTCACTGCCCTGGACTTCAAATGAGCAGATTTTGGCCTCTTCAGGAACCTGCTTAGTAAGGTTCCATGGGATAAAGCCCTAGAGTGCAGGGAGGACCAAGACTGTTGGTCGATATTCAAGGATCACCTGCTACAAGCTCAGGAGCATTGTTGCATCCCAACAAGAAGGAAATGTAGCAGGAAGGCCAGGAGGCCTCCATGGATGGATAAGGAACTGTTGAGTAAATGTAAAAGGAAAAAAGAAGCTTATAGAAGGTGGAAGCAAGGTCAGGAGGCCTGGGAAGAATACAGGGACATTGTCTGGGAAGCTAGGGACCACGTTAGGAAAGCTAAGGCCCACTCAGAATCGAGTCTGGAAAGGGATGTCCAGGGTAACAGGAAAGGCTTCTATAGGTATGCTGCCACCAAAAGGAAGTCTAGGGATAATGTGGGCCCTCTCCAGAAGCTTTCGGGAGAACTGGCTACCCTAGATTTGGAGAAGGCTGAGGTTCTGAATGACTTCTTTGCCTCGGTCTTCACTGGCAAATTCTCTGACTGCACCACCCAAGTCTTGGAAGGCAGACGCAGGGACTGTGAGAATGAAGACCTTAGGTCCACTTTAGAAGAGGATCTGGTTCAAGAGCATCTTAAGAACCTGAACGTGCACAAGTCCATGGGACCTGATGGAATCCATCCGCGGGTCCTGAAGGAGCTGGCGAATGAAGTTGCTAAGCCACTGGCCATCGTATTTGAAAAATCATGGCAGTCAGGTGAAGTTCCCGATGACTGGAAAAAGGGAAATATAACCCCCATTTTCAAGAAGGGGAAAATGGAAGACCCGGGGAATTACAGAGCAGTCAGTCTCACCTCTGTGCCTGGTAAAATCTTGGAGCACATTCTCCTGGAAGGCATGCTAAGGCACATGAAAAACAAGGTGCTTGGTGACAGCCAGCATGGCTTCACTAAGGGGAAATCCTGCCTGACCCATTTGGTGGCCTTCTATGATGAGGCTATGGAACTGATGAACAGCAGTTGACATCATCTACTTGGACTTGTGCAAAGCATTCACTGTCCCACACGACATCCTTGACTCTAAACTGGAGAGACATTAATGTATGGACCACTCAGTGGATAAAGAACTGGCTGGATGGCTGCATGCAAAGAGTTGCGGTCAACAGCTCAATGTCCAACTGGAGGCCGGTAATGAGTGGTGTCCCTCAGGGATCAGTCTTGTTCAACATCTTTGTCAGTGACATGGACAGTGGGATTGAGTGCGCCCTCAGCAAGTTTGCCGATGACACCAAGCTGTGTGGTCCGGTTGATACACTGGAGGGAAGGAATGCCATCCAGAAGGACCTTAATATGCTTGAGAGGTGGCCAATACCAACCTCACAAGGTTCAATAATGTGATGTGCAAGGTCCTGCACGTGGGTCAAGGCAATCCCAGGTACAGCTACAGGTTGGGAGGAGAAGAGATTCAGAGCAGCTCTGCGAAGAAGGACTTGGGGGTGCTGGTTGATGGGAAACTGAACATGAGATGGCTTCAGCGTGTGCTCCACCCCAGAAGCCACCTGTATCCTAGGCTGCATCAAAAGGAGCGTGACCAGCCAGGAGGTGACCCTGCCCCTCTACTCTGCTCTCCTGAGACCCCACTTGGAGTACTATGTGCAGTTCTGATGTCCTCAACATCAGAAGGACATGGGGCTGTTGAAGCAAGTCCAGAGAACTCAAATCTCAGCCATGCTGGAAGCACATGGGAAGGAGAAAAGCATTTGGTTTGAACAGAGTTCTACTGAAACACTTGCTCAAGCCCCAGAGGCCTGTCAAGCAAACTGATCACGAGGCAACTAATCATTTCTACACTCAACCAAAACTGCATCAGAGGAAACATGACAGCTCACACCAGCTTCCTTCATGTGACCAGCCAAGGACTGAGAGCCTTAGCACCAGGGTCCCAGTGACCCAAGTATGAATTTGCATTGTAAACAAGTGCTCAGAGCAGCTCCCTGAGCTCATATTCCGAAAAGTAAACAGCACTGTGTCCCTTCCCCTCCCTAACAGGGGCATGAAAAAACACAGCTCCTTTCCCATTTACCCAATGAGATGGATAAGACTGGGACTCTCAGGAGACCTGTGTTCAACCCTCAGCCCTGCAATAGCTGTCCCAAATGATTGTGTAGGATGCAGCTTATATTTTCTCCAAGGCTACTTCCAGTGTGTACCATCATCATGACAATCTTGCCCAAAATTGAGTACTGCACTATTACTGTAGCATTCAGGGTGAAGTAACAGCTATTCCAGCACCCTGCCTGTGAATGACCCAGTTATCCCTCTCACCTTGTGCAGAAATTCCAGCTTCTCACCACTATTCACCAGCTTGTACGTGTAGACAAATCCCCCAGCAACTGAGTGTGGGTTCAGGATCAGGTCCTTAGCGACTCCCACCAGCACGTACCACTCATCACCAGTATTGGAGAACCGGCACACGGCCACACTGGGGATGACAGGACATGTCAGGAGATGAGTATGATCATGACAAACTAACACTACACACATAGACAGCAGGACTTGCACCTAGCCAGGCAGAGATCTGGGAGCCCAAACTCCCAACACTGACATGTCATTTTCAGAGATAATTTCCCCCCCTGGAGAAATGTTTAATGCACATTCTTCCACACTCCCCATATAAAAATATGTGGTCCAGCTGTCAAGTAAACCCATATGCTTTCACAGGCTGGACACTGCCTAGCAATGTGCAAAGCTCCATTAGAAGCCATTTTTTCAAAAGTTGTCCCAATTTGGACATGTACATAAAACTTTCCTCATCTTCCAGTGTTATTACATGCCCAGTGCCTAGCTCAGTCAGGTTGGGAATCCTGGACAGAACAGGGCAGAGTCAGCCTTTTGGACTAGTGTGACCTAGCCCCACTTCACCTGCTGAAGTATTTGCTATTCTTTGTGGTTATTATGATGGTTTTCCCCTCCAGTCCCTCTAACACTTCCTTTCCATTTTATCTATCCTCAGTTTATCTGGATGAGAAGGGAAAGTGAGAGATTGCATCACATTCTCTTGTTCCCAGCTCTCTGGAGGGGGGCATCATTCCATCCCAACACACCCAGTCAGTTGCCAGCACCTATAATAAATGCTCGGAACAATGTAGATATATTCCAGCTGCTCCAGCCAACGAGCCGGCTTCAATTGGAGCTCGTCTCAGATGCCTCTATACAAACGCCCGTAGCATGGGGAACAAACAAGAGGAATTAGAGATGTGTGCACATCTACGGGGGTATGATATAATGGACATCACAGAAACATGGTGGGATGGCTCCTGTGACTGGAGTGTTGGAATGGAAGGTTACAGGCTCTTTAGAAAGGACAGGCCTGGCAGGCGGGGAGGGGGAGTTGCCCTTTATGTTAGGGATAGGCTGGAGAGTATGGAACTCTGTCTGGGGACAGGTGAGCAGTTTACAGAGAGTTTGTGGGTCAGGGTTAAAGGGAAAACAGCCGTGGGAGACATTACTGTGGGGATCTGTTACAGGCCGCCTGATCAAGGAGAACCTGTGGAGGAAGCACTCACAGAATCACAGAATCACAGAATCCCAAGGGTTGGAAGGGACCTCAAAAGATCATCTAGTCCAACCCCCCTGCAAGAGCAGGGTAACCTACAGTACATCACACAGGAACTTGTCCAGGCGGGCCTTGAATATCTCCAGTGTAGGAGACTCCACAACCCCCCTGGGCAACCTGTTCCAGTGCTCTGTCACTCTTACAGTAAAGAAGTTCTTCCTGATGTTAACGTGGAACTTCCTATGCTCCAGTTTACACCCATTGCCCCTTGTCCTATCACTGGATATCACTGAAAAAAGCCTAGCTCCATCATCCTGACACCTACCCTTCACATATTTGTAAACATTGATGAGGTCACCCCTCAGTCTCCTCTTCTCCAAGCTAAAGAGACCCAGCTCCCTCAGCCTCTCCTCATAAGGGAGATGTTCCACTCCCTTAATCATCTTTGTGGCTCTGCGCTGGACTCCTTCAAGCAATTCCCTGTCCTTCTTGAACAGAGGGGCCCAGAACTGGACGCAATATTCCAGATGCGGCCTCACCAAGGCTGAGTAGAGGGGGAGGAGAACCTCTCTTGACCTACTAACCACTCCCTTTCTAATGCACCCTAAGATGCCATTTGCCTTCTTGGCCGCAAGAGCACATTGCTGGCTCATGGTCATCCTCCTATCCACCAGGACCCCCAGGTCCCTTTCCCCTTCGCTACTTTCCAGCAGGTCACCCCCCAACCTGTACTGGTACATGGGGTTGTTCTTCCCCAGATGCAAGACTCTACACTTGCCCTTGTTAAATTTCATCAAGTTTCTCCCCGCCCAACTCTCCAGCCTGTCCAGGTCTCGCTGAATGGCAGCACAGTCCTCTGGTGTGTCAGCCACTCCTCCCAGTTTTGTGTCATCAGCAAACTTGCTGAGGGTGCACTCAGTTCCCTCATCCAGGTCATTGATGAAAATATTAAACAGCACCGGTCCCAGCACCGACCCCTGAGGAGCTCCACTAGTCACAGACCTCCAGCTAGATTCTGCGCCATTGACCACAACTCTCTGCCTTCTTCCTTTCAACCAGCTCTCGATCCACCTCACTACCTGATCATCGAGCCCACACTTCCTTAGCTTATCTATGAGGATGCTGTGGGAGACAGTATCAAATGCCTTACTGAAATCAAGAAAAACTACATCTACCGCTCTACCATCATCCCTCCACCTAGTCACTTCCTCATAGAAGGCTATAAGGTTGGTCATACATGACTTCCCCCTCATAAAACCATGTTGGCTGTTCTTAATGACCCCCTCATCCTTGATATGCCTAGTGATGGAGTCAAGAATAAGTTGTTCCATCATCTTTCCAGGGATGGAGGTAAGGCTGACCGGTCTATAATTACCCGGGTCCTCCTTCTTGCCCTTCTTATAGATTGGTGTGACCTTTGCCATCCGCCAATCCTCAGGCACCTCGCCCGTTTCCCACGACTTACCAAAGATGATGGAGAGTGGCCTAGCAATGACCTCCGCCAGCTCCCTCAGCACCCGTGGGTGCATTCCATCCGGACCCATCGATTTACAGATGTCCAGTTTGCATAGCTGATCCCTAACCCAATCCTCATCTACCAAAGCAAACTCCTCCTTTGTCCTGACTCCTTCTGGGGCTATAGAAATCCGGGGCCCTCGGGGAGAGTCTGCAGGAGTAAAGACAGAGGCAAAGAAGGCATTCAGCACCTCTGCCTTCTTTATATCCTCTGTCTCCAGGGTACCCACTTCGTTCAGCAGTGGGCCTATATTGCCTCTTGTTTTAGTTTTATTTGCTATGTATTTGAAGAAGCCCTTTCTATTGTCTTTAACCCGACTAGCAAGATTGAGTTCCAAGGAGGCCTTAGCTGTCCTAATTGCCTCCCTACATCCTCTAACAACTGTCCTATATTCCTCCCAAGCGGCCAGCCCCTCCTTCCATAATCCATAGATTCTCCTTTTCCACTTGAGTTTGCCCAGCAGCTCCTTGTTTAACCACGCCGGTCTCCTAGATCCCTTACTTGACTTCCTACTCATTGGGACGCTCCGATCCTGAGCTTGGAAGAAGCGGTCCTTGAATGCTAACCAACTATCTTGAGCCCCTTTACCGCCTAGTACACTTTCCCATGAGACTTCCCTTAGCAGTTGACTGAAGAGGCCAAAGTTGGCCCTTCGGAAATCCAGAACTGTGGCTTTGCTAGGTATTCTATTCCCCCCACACAGGATCCTAAACTCCACCATCTCATGGTCACTGCAGCCAAGGCTGCCATTGACCGTCACCACTTCGACCAAACCCTCCTTGTTGGCGAGTACTAAATCTAGCAGCGCTGCTCCCCTAGTTGGTACGTCCACCATTTGCATTAAGAAATTATCATCAATGCACTCGAGGAACCTCCTAGACTGTGAATGACTGGCTGTGTGAGTCTTCCAGCAAATATCGGGGTAATTAAAGTCCCCCACGACGACTAAGGCATGTAGTCGCGAGGCTACTTCCAGTTGCCTGTAGAAAGCCTCATCAACTCCTTTGTCCTGATCAGGAGGTCTGTAATAGACCCCCACAACTGTATCACCCGTGCCAGTCAGCCCCTTGATTCGTACCCACAGACATTCCACTTGCTCCTCATCCGACCCCGGACAGAACTCAATACATTCTAGTTGCTCTCTCACGTAAAGAGCAACTCCACCACCTCGCTTTGCTGACCTATCTTTCCTAAAAAGGACATAGCCATCCATGACCACATTCCAGTCATGTGAACTGTCCCACCATGTCTCTGTAATCGCCACTAGATCATAACCTTTAGCCCGCACACAGACTTCTAACTCCTCCTGTTTATTCCCCATGCTGCGTGCATTGGTGTACAGGCATTTCAGGGAGCCAGTCCTAGTACCCTTTTTCCCCTGCGGGACAGGGTCTAAAAAGCTATCCTTTCCCACAAGTGAAACAAGAGATTGATAGTCCTCCTTAGCCCGCCATCCTTCAATCCCTAGCATGTTCCTCTTGGGCTTGTCCCCAACAGGCCCAGTTAAATCCCCTCCCCCCTTCCTAACTAGTTTAAAGCCCTGTCAATAAGCCCTGCTAACTCCTGCCCCAAAACCCTTTTTCTTCTCTGGGACTGGTGTATCCCGCCTGTCACCAGCAAACCAGGTGTCCCATACAGCAGCCCGTGACTGAAAAACCCAAACCCCTGCCTTTGGCACCAGTCACGTAGCCATACATTAACCTGCAGAGTCTTCTTATATATCCCTTCACCCTCGCTTGCAACAGGTACGGAGGCAAACACCACTTGCGCTCCAGACCCTTTAACCAGCCGTCCCAGGGCCCTGTAGTCTCTCTTCATTGCCCTTACGTTCCTCGTAATAATTTCGTCACTGCCAACCTGAAAAACCAGCAGTGGGTAGTAGTCAGACGGCTGCACCAGTTCAGAGAGTTTCTTTTTAACATCTCTAATCCGAGCCCCAGGCAGGCAGCAGACCTCCCTGTGGGGTGGATCCGGTCGACAAATGGGCCCTTCTGTTCCCCTCAGAAGGGAGTCACCCACCACAATTACTCTTCTTTTCTTCTTGGTTGTAGAAGTTCTGAGGTATGTGGGTGAGTGACTAGCCCTGGGTGACTCACTAGATAGATTTGCCTCACCATCTCCATTCACCTGGCCCTGAATTTCCAAGACCTCATACCTGTTATTCAAGGGCAACTGGGAGGGAGGAAGGGATTGTGAGGGTTTTCGCTTACCTCTCCGAGGAGGAACCTCCCTCCATCCATCCTTGTCCATTAAGCTCTCTCCTTCTGTCTGATGGTAGGAGGGAAGGGGATCCATATCTTGTTGAACCACTTCCCTCTGCCCTTGCCTTAGGGTGCGGTTCCACCAATCTATTTCACTTTCACACTCTCTAATGGCTCTCAACCTTTCTACCTCCTCCCTCAGTTCAGCCACCTGCCTGAGCAGGTCATTTATTTGCTCACAGCGAACACAAGCAGTATCACTGGCTCCCTCCAATACAAGTGCCAGGCTCAGGCATTCGCTGCAGCCAGAGACCTGCACAGCTGCATGTCTGCAGGAAGGCTCAGTCTGGATACCCACATTAGTACTCACTGCAGCTTTCGATCGTGTTGTAACCATGATCTATCTGGTCAATCAATCCGTCTACGTCCCTCAGCACTCCTTCCCCCTCCTGTAATCCAGGCGAGTCCTCTCGATGAGGCAGTTGGAACGCTTCCCTGCCCGCTCGCCTGCCCGCTCGCCTGCCCGCGCGAACTGCCGCGCAAACTGCCTCGCCCCTCTGCCTCGACGCTCTCTGTTTGCCGGCTCTGTTCGCCGCGCTCCCTGGGAAGGTTTTTTAGCCACTCCCAGCTGGTGCCACTCCTCCTGGCTCCGCCCCCTGTGAGTCAGCCCCTCGCGGGAGCTGAGCTTCCGAGTCCTGGGCAAGTCCTGTTGAGTACTTGAGGCTCCCTCCTCAGTGGCTCTTGTCGCTCTGAGGTGAGGCTCCTGGACGCTGATCTCTCCCCTCTCCGCTCCGGTGTTGCAGGCGTCCTCTCTCAAGCTACTCACCTCAGCAACTGGACTCTACAGACAGGTAGGAAAAGCCTCACGCTCGCAGGCCCTTGTTCTCATGGGGGACTTCAACCACCCTGACATCTGTTGGAACGATGGCACTGCACGGCACAAGCAATCCAGGAGGTTCCTCGATTGTGTGGAAGACAACTTCCTTCTGCAAGTAATAGAGGAGCCAACAAGGAGAGGTACCATGCTTGACCTCGTGCTCACCAACAGGGAAGGGCTTGTTGAGAATGTGGTGCTCCAGGGCAGCCTTGGATGCAGCGATCACGAGATGGTCAAATTTGAGATCCCCAGGACAGTGAGAAGAGCGTGCAGCAAGCTCACTGCCCTGGACTTCAAAAGAGCAGACTTTGGCCTCTTCAGGAGCCTGCTTAGTAAGGTTCCATGGGATATAGCCCTGGAGGGCAGGGGGGCCCAAGAATCTTGGTTGATATTCAAGGATCACCTGCTACAAGCTCAGGAGTGCTGCATCCCAACTAGAAGGAAGTGCAGCAGGAGGGCCAGGAGACCTCCTTGGATGGATAAGGAGCTGCTGAGGAAAATTCAAAGGAAAAAAGAGGCTTATAAAAAATGGAAGCAAGGACAGGCGGCCTGGGGAGAGTACAGGGATGTTGTCCGGGAAGCTAGGGACCAGGTTAGGAAGGCTAAGGCCCAGTTAGAATTAAACTTGGCCAGGGATGTTAAGGGTAACAGGAAGGGATTCTACAGGTACGTAGCAAAAAGAAGACAGAGTAGGGACACCATAGGCCCCCTGAGGAAGCTTTCGGGAGAACTGGCTACGCAGGATTTGGAGAAGGCTGAGGTTCTGAATGACTTCTTTGCCTCGGTCTTCACTGGCAAAGGCTCTGACTGCACCACCCAAGTCTTGGAAGGCAGACGCAGGGACTGTGAGAATGAAGACCTTGGGCCCACTGTGGGAGAGGATCTGGTTCGAGACCATCTTAAAAATCTGAACATGCACAAGTCCATGGGACCTGATGGAATCCAACCGCGGGTCCTGAAGGAGCTGGAGAATGAAGTTGCTAAGCCACTGGCCATCGTATTTGAAAAATCCTGGCAGTCAGGTGAAGTTCCCGATGACTGGAAAAAGGGAAATATAACCCCCATTTTCAAGAAGGGGAAAATGGAAGACCCGGGGAATTACAGAGCAGTCAGTCTCACCTCTGTGCCTGGTAAAATCTTGGAGCACATTCTCCTGGAAGGCATGCTAAGGCACATGAAAAACAACAAGGTGCTTGGTGACAGCCAGCATGGCTTCACTAAGGGGAAATCCTGCCTGACCCATTTGGTGGCCTTCTATGATGGGGCTACAGAACTGATGGACAAGGGTAAAGCAGTTGACGTCATCTACCTGGACTTGTGCAAAGCGTTTCACACTGTCCCACAGAACATCCTTGTCTCTAAATTGGAGAGATATCAATTTGATGGATGGACCACTCGGTGGATAAAGAACTGGCTGGACGGCCGCACACAAAGAGTTGTGGTCAATGGCTCAATGTCTGGCTGGAGACCGGTAACGAGTGGTGTCCCTCAGGGATCGGTGTTGGGACCGGTCTTGTTTAACATCTTCATTGCTGACATGGACAGTGGGATTGAGTGCGCCCTCAGCAAGTTTGCCGATGACACCAAGCTGTGTGGCCCGGTTGATACGCTGGAGGGAAGGGATGCCATCCAGAGGGACCTTGACACGCTTGTGAGGTGGGCTGATGCCAACCTTATGGAGTTCAACCATGACAAGTGCAAGGTCCTACACCTGGGTCGGAGCAATCCCAGGCACAGCTACAGACTGGGCAAGGAAGAGATTCAGAGCGGCCCTGCAGAGAAGTACTTGGAGGTGCTGGTCAATGAGAAAATGAACAGGAGCCGGCTGCAGTGTGCGCTCGCAGCCCAGAAACCAACCGGATCCTGGGCTGCATCCAAAGGAGCGTGACCAGCAGGGCGAAGGAGGTGATCCTGCCCCTCTACTCTGCTCTTGTGAGACCTCACCTGGAGCATTGTGTGCAGTTCTGGTGTCCTCAACATAAAAAGGACATGGAGCTGTTGGAACAAGTCCAGAGGAGGCCACGAGGATGATCAGGGGACTGGAGCACCTCCCATATGAAGATAGGCTGAAGAAGTTGGGGCTGTTCAGCCTGGAGAAAAGAAGGCTGCGTGGAGACCTCATAGCAGCCTTCCAGTACCTGAAGGGGGCCTATAGGGATGCTGGGGAGGGACTCTTTGTCAGGGACTGTAGTGACAGGACAAGGGGTAACGGGTTAAAACTTAAACAGGGGAAGTTTAGATTGGATCTAAGGAGGAAATTCTTTCCTGTTAGGGTGGTGAGGCACTGGAATGTGTTACCCAGGGGGGTTGTGAGTGCTCCATCCCTGGCAGTGTTCAAGGCCGGGTTGGATGAAGCCTTGTGTGGGATGGTTTAGTGTGAGGTGTCCCTGCCTATGGCAGGGGGGTTGGAACTAGATGATCTTGAGGTCCTTTCCAACCTTAGCTATTCTATGATTCTATGATTTACATCCCCATGGTGTTCTTTAAGCGCTGGGGTCCGGCAAAACCACCTGGAGCACCAGCTCCTGCTGTCACATGCAGACAGATCAGGGTGGAAAGGAAAGGCAAGACAAAAGCTTTAAGCATATGTCAATCACTTTGGGGATTCAAGCCAGTCTCCTGATAACACGCTGCATCTGGATTTCAACTTGGTAACAGCTAAGTAAAAGAAGGAAAAAAAAAAACCCACAGAAGACTCATCATAAGCAGATTCTTGGTGCACGTGGCAATGCTTCTTACCTGAAGGCAGCTTCATTCTGCTCTAGCTGGATCAGATCTAACGTATTTCCCTGGATAGGGTTCATGACCCTGATAACAGAGGCCCACTGTCCATTCCCTGCCTTGGGAGCTCCAAAGATGGACTCAGGAAGATTCTCATTCAGAAAGGCTGCAGCCATCTCAGCAGCCAACTCCCTCTCATCTTCACCAGCAGCTTCCACCATTTCCTAAGGCACATTAAGGGACAGGAGAAAAAGAACAGCTCAGTGGATTTCCTTACCAGACATGCTGATGCTCTGTGAAGAATACAGCCTCCCTGTTTCCCCTAAGCCCAGGTATTCCAGGGCAAGGTACTGCCTGTGAGGACAAAAACCACCAAATCTCAAAGCTTCCACCCACCCTGAGCTTATTCCCAAGGGAGCCTCTGCAGCTCAGAGCACAGCCATGT
This sequence comes from Lathamus discolor, assembly GCF_037157495.1. Classification (NCBI taxonomy): domain Eukaryota; kingdom Metazoa; phylum Chordata; class Aves; order Psittaciformes; family Psittacidae; genus Lathamus; species Lathamus discolor. The sequence continues at coordinate 1,015,652 of NC_088908.1, forward strand.
CAGCTCTGCCCTGCCCAAGGGGCAGTTGTCTGGGGAGCTATTTCTTTAATTCAACAACTGGAAACAACATTGAGAAGAAAATAACCCACTAAAATACTCTCCTGGGTTCAGCAGTAACAGTCATTTTTCTCTTTCTTAGTAGCTGGTTGTCGCAGTTTAAACCCAACCACAAAGCTCGTCCACTCACTCCCCCCACTTCTTTCCCTCCATCTACCCCTGGAGGGATGGAGAGGAGAATCGAAAAGAATGCAACTCCCACAGGTTGAGATAAGAACAGTTTAGTAACTAAGGTATAACACAAATCACTACTGCCACCACCAATAATAATAATGATAAAGGGAATAACAAGGGAAGAGAATACAACACCTCAACACCAGCCGACCAATAACTCGCCCCACTCCCCCCAGCTGAGCACCGACCGATACCTCGTCCAACCCTGCAGTCCCCCAGCCCTTCCGGGTAACTCCCCGTTACCTCCTGGGCATGACGTGCTGTGGTATGGAATACCTCTTTGGTCAGTTTGGGTCAGGTGTCCTGTCTCTGCTTCCTCCCAGCTTCCCCTCCTCCCTGGCAGAGCAGGAGGCTCAGAAAGTCCTTGGCCAGACCAAACATTCGAGCAGCAACTGAAAACATCGGTGCTATCAGCACTGTTCCCAGGCCAAAAGATCAAAACACAGCACTGCACTGGCTACTGAGAAGGAGAAAAAATAACTGCTACTGCTGAACCCAGGACACTGGTGCAGCGCTGTGTTTTGACTTTCAGCCTGGGAACAGAGCTGATAACACAAATGTTTTAGTCTGACCAAGGACTTTGTGAGCCTCATGCTCTGCCAGGGAGGAGGGAAAGCTGGGAGGAAGGAAAGCTGGGAGGAAGCAGAGACAAGACACCTGACCCAACCTAGCATGTCATGCCCAGGATGTAATGGAGAGTTACCCAGAAGAGCTAAGGCACTGCAGGGTTGGATGAGGTATCGGTTGGTGCTCGGTCGGGTGGGGTGGGGCGAGTTATCGGTCGGCTGGCGCTGGGGTGTTGTATTCTCTTCCCTTGTTATTTCCTTTAGCATTATTATTACTGGTGGTAGCAGTAGTGATTTGTGTTATACCTTAGTTACTAAATTGTTCTTATCTCAACCCGTGGGAGTTGCATTCTTTTCGATTCTCCTCTCCGTCCCTCCGGGAGTAGGGGGAGGGCAGGAAAGGGGGGAGTGAGAGAGCAACTGCGTGATTTATGGCTGACTTTGTTTAAACCACGACAAATCCAAACATCCTCAGTCACAGAAAGCCCAGAGAATGTGCTACACAAGTGTGACTGTCCTCCAATGTGGTTCTTAAAGCCTGCCATAATAACATGCAAAGAAAGGATCACTAGGAAGTAGCGTATTCTGCCGAAATGGATGCTTTGAGGCAGATCTTCCCTCCCTTCAGCCCCTGCATTCATACAGGGCACGAGAACTTGCCAGTGACAGCAGCTGGGAACTGGCAAGCAGGCAGGATTTCCAGCTGCAGAAGTTCCCTCCAGGGAACAAAAGTGTATACCTGTCCCTAACCCCAATTACCTCAGCCATTTGCTGCTTCCTCTGTGCCTTGGTGGCCTCAGTGTAAGCGTTGTGGTCCGTCTCAATAATGATCACGTTGTTGCTCTCTGGGTGAATGACAAATTTTCGGGGTGTGTACTGCAGTGGGAAGGCAACCTGGTTGAAGACTGCCCCCAGCTTCTCCAGTGCCAAAATCCTGGGGGACAAAGATGTGACATGTGTTAAATAAGGTCCAAAAGCAGCTGTCCAGGACAACAAAACTGGAATTGAACTTTACATCTGTGAAACTGGCTAGTGCTGGAGACAAGCAGCACCTTTCTCAGGCCAGAGAGCAACTAGCAAACAGCTCCAAAAGTGCAGAGCAGAACTAGCATCCTAAACAGGAGACAATGCTGTGGGGCAGGAGTGCTTTGCAACACAAGGTTGACTTGAGGGTTTCTCTGTCCCAAGGTGCATCCTGAGTGGTGCTGAAGCAAGTCTATCCCGTGAGGAACAAAGAGCACGTGGAAGAAGGGAAGTGTACATTTGGAGAAACATCATCTGAATGTAAATGTGACGCAGACTTAGACACGTAATCAAATGCTCCTCAGGGGCACTTCAGTTAAAACAGTATGAGAAACTCAATGCCAACTCTTTCTTCCTGTGACTTGCCAGCTGAAATGCCAGTTCTGGCATTTGGTGACTAAAACCCACAAGTCTCTCCAAAAAGAATGATTCCTTTAAAAGCAATGAATGTTGTAATATTTCAGTGAGGACAGATATGAAAAAAGTGCCTGTTCAAGTGCATATGACAGAGCTCCTGAATTTGTGGTCCATTATTTTCATTTATGTTTTTAGCATCTAAGCTGAATTTTTAAAAAAGGCAACAAATACACCCCTGTCATGCCTCTGATTTCTTAAATCACGTGGCTTGTTTTCTGCAAAGTAGCCAATTCAGATCACAAGCCACAAGATCCTAACACACAACAGGTTCACAGTTATCAAAAGCTTCCCTCTAAGGATCAGAGAATTTAAGGATAACCTGAATTTCAGTTGTATTTCCCAGCTTTTTTAAATAACAAGTCAGAGAAGCACAACCTACTCATCAAATCATTATCCACAATCAAATAACCTCAAAAAGACCTTAATTCTTAAGTCACTTTACCTCTTTCCTTTTGAATATCTAGTGAGAATTCACCACCCCTCTGCCTCCCTTGCATCCCAGCCTGGAAGTAAGCATGTTACTTAGAAGAAATTCTTTACTGTGAGGGTGGTGAGGCACTGGAATGGGTTGTCCAGGGAAGTCGTGAATGCTCCATCCCTGGTGGTGTTCAAGGCCAGGTTAGACAGAGCATTGGGTGACATGGTTTAGTGTGAGGTGTCCCTGCAAAAGGCAGGGGGGTTGGAGCTAGATGATCTTGAGGTCCTTTCCAACCCTAAGTATTCTGTGATTCTATGTTCCCCCAGCAGTTCTTACCTCAGTGTGTTTGTGGAGATGGCTACAATGCCCTCTGGGCACTGCTCAGAAGCAAAACCAGATGCAAACTCCAGTGTCTCATAAGACAGTGGAGTCAGGTGGAAGCGTGACTGATAGGAATAACTGAGCCAGGATCGGCTTGACATGGCCAGCACCTGGGGAAGACAGACAACAAATTTATTAGGTCTGGGGAGGGAAACAAGCTCACTCCTTGCAATACAAAGGGATGTACAGTGCCAGACACCTGAGTTCTTGGGGGTGGACTCCATCCAGCCCAGAGCACACTTGTGCTCTCTTGTGCAGAATCTTGCACAAGATTCTGCTTGCTTTCAAGAAACAGCTTTATCTAGAAATTGCGTACGGCATGAAGAGGAACTTTAAAGCACTATTAAGACAACAAATACTCAAACTGAGGTGCAATAAAAACTATTATCTGTAAAAAGCCAAGATAAAAAAAAAAAGCTATGAAAGTATTTGTTAACAACAGCCTGCTCTAATGGGAACAAGTGTTTTATAATAAATATTTACTGCTTTGTCACCATCCAAATGCTATAGCACTCAAGTGGAATTTACTTAAAATCATCAGTAGCCTATCTTCAATCAAGTTAATGGAAGCAAAGGAAGCAGATGGACTTCTAAACGCTTCAGCTTTATACATTTTTATATATCTTTATATATATATATATATTTATATATACATCTTTACTGTAAGGGTGCTGAGGCACTGGAATGGGTTGCCCAGAGAGGTTGTGAATGCTCCATCCCTGGCAGTGTTCAAGGCAAGGCTGGACGAAGCCTATTTTATGATTTAGTTAACTCAATTTTAGTGCAACCTTACTTTCTGCCTGGGCAACAGCAGCTGGAATTACATTGACACACTCATAGGCTACCCCACACTTATCACTGACCGGCCATAAACAGTTTATTTTTTCTCCACATACTGTGAGACAAGGAACCAAGAGTGGACTCAAAACAGAAAAGCTATTCCATACTCATCCTCTGCTAGAGCTGCAAAGCACCTCACCTCCAAGGTACACCTGGCAGAAGCAAGTTGAAGAGATTCACTCAGTGTACCATAACACTGAAGCAGAGCTTGGATTCCCTGATCCAGCCCCCTGCACTAACCAGCAGTATTTCTCAATTCTGAAGGTATCATCCAAAAATGAGTCAAACAGGGGGTAGCTGATCTCCTCAGTGCCACGTCACAAGGGCTGAAAAAGGCACTTATGATGAAACACTTTCTTCCCTCTATGCCAAAGCCTGCAAATGTTTTCCCTGAACCATGTGCGGCAGCTGTCCAGCCAGGGGCTGAGCCATTCTCAACATGCACAGGAGACAATCATCGCTGCATTAAGCAATCAAGGGGAAGATTTCTGCAAGGGGCTCTTTCTGCCCCTGTGCACTAAGGCAGGCAAGGTGAGGTTTTTCAGTGTCTCTAAGCCCAAGAATCTGCTCAGAGCTTTCCAGACACACTGCAAACACAACCTATGGGTCAGATGAGTCCTAGTTCAAAGAACACAGGGCAGCACTACACATTACTTCCTAAGCAATAAGGGGAATACCAACATGAACAAGGCTGATTGTGAATGAGCAAGCTGCGAGCCAGGCAGCTCCATTATGAAGTCATTCTACTTCCCACCCTTACACAGAGGGTCTTTGCAGCACAGCAGGACACTTCCCCACTGCCCTGGGTTCAGCTGTAACAGTTATTTTTCTCCTTTTCCTTTTCACCCACCCTGCCCACCAATAAAGAAAAACAGGATGCTACATCTGAGGACTGGATCTGTACCCCTCTGAGCTTGCCTCACTTACCGCCTCTTGGCCTTGCATTCGGACCCTGAAGAGTTTCACAGGCCGGGAACCAAGATATCTGGTCCTGGTATCAGAAAGATCACCGGTAACAGGATCCAGGACAGTTCGCAGCAGCACACCATTCTTGACATTAGCAAACCAAAAAGTTGGATCAAGATTACAGACAAGAAGGAACAGCCATTATTCAAAACAAAGAGGCAATTTCTGAAGAATTGGGTGCTTATTCCTAGCTTCCGGTACAACTCTCTTCTACAATCACACTGTATACAAACTGGCTCTTAATATGAAAAAGCATAGCTCCTGCACACTCCCACAGGGTCAAAAGGAATTACTTGTAACACACACACACACCCCCAAACAGGAAAAAGCCAAAAAGCAGACCACAGATCAAGAAGTTTAATACATCCCATAAGCCATAAAAATCTGAGGGCTAATTCCAGATCCAAATCCGCATTGGTACAAATGCATTTACCCAAAACCTCACGCTACTTAAAAAGAGCTTGCATGCTGACATCAAGCTTGAGGCATGTGAAAGAACCTAGACTACTCTGTTTTTACCACATATTGAACTGTAACAACAACATTTTTGGTCAAAGATCACATAGTCAGTACTGGATGCAACAAAAAGCTGTGTAACAGCAGAGTTACTAGAGCAGAGCCAGTGGTTATGGGCAGTTACTTCTTTGACACTTGGCCCTACAGGCAGTTTCTAAAGAACTGCCCAACATTTTACCCAGAAATGTATTTTTAGAATATGACCTCTTCATGGAAGGGGAAAAGCGCAATTTGTCCTACATGACATTTGGGATAATAAGCTGTCTTTTGACTCGTCTTAAGTCTAGTAATGTGTCCTGGGTTCAGCTGTAACAGTTATTTTTCTCCTTCCTAGTAGCTGGTGCAGTGCTGTGTTTAAAGCTCACCAAGACATGCCTGTCAGAACCAGGCAGATGCCTCTCACCTGCAGTCCAATGTTCAGGTACAGAAAGCCAATGGATCCCCTCTCCCCCAGCTCATCCTGCTTCTCTGTGCCACCCATCTCCACGATGCACAGTGACTCAGGCTGTGCAGGGAGGGCCTGCATACTTAGCGGCTGTAAGCAATCCTGTGGGAGATGGAAAAGAGGTGACACAGCAGTCAGCAAGGCTTGGCATAGCAAGAGGGGATTTCAAGCTCCATCTAAGAAACTTCAAGATGCCCTTTTAAATCTCCAGAAAGAAGCATTCAGCACAGCAAAAAGGAAAAAGTCCAAATAGACACTGGCTCTGTGGTTTTTGGCAAGCAAGAGTGGTAGCAGCCCTGGGGTTTGGAGAAGATAAACTAGATCCCTTCCACTGCTCTAGCAGTTTGCAGCTGTTTAGCATGGGGAGACCTAAGCAAAGTTTATATTACTTCAGCCATCCTCTGAACACTCACTCCTCTGGTGCAGGTAGAGGAATGATAATGGTGATTTGGTGCTGACCTCGACTGCAGAATGAGTCTGCTTTAGTACAGGTATAAACAGTGAGACAAGGGAAACAAACAAAAAATCCCAAACACACAAAACCAAAACCCAAAACAAAACAATGAAGAAAATGCTTTAATTTTTCATCAGATGAGCCTCCAGGCATAGGTAAGACTAGATAAAACAAGGGAATTGTTACAGGTTAGGATGAGGAGCCATGCTTCCTCCCACAGAAAAGCCACATAAGCTATTCATTCCTGGTCATCCACGTGATTATGGAGAGACAGCTCAGATGGATGCAGCCCACCTCTGGAATACCACTTCTCAACATTTCAAGCCAATGGAAGAGGCAGCAACAGCACAGCTACTCACTGAAGGGTCAAGGGAAATAATTCTGACGGTGTTGTCCACCAGCCCAACAGCAAGGAACCGGGAGCGCTGCTCCCCAGGAGGAACATTGGCCAGGCTCATACAAACGACGTCAGCTGACATCTCCTTTCTCTCTGTGTACTCATTCAGCTGTCCTGACTGAAAAAGAAAAATGCAAAAGAGACTTATTGACTACCCAATGGGGCAAACCAGCACCAAAATGTCTCTCCACACCTTCTCCCCCTGCTTTAAGACAGTGCTTCAGATTTTCTGTATTTTTTAAAAAACATTTATTTACAGCATTATTTCAGCTACAGTTGGAAGAACCAGAATAGCAATAGGATAAGTACACAATTTCCAGCCTCAGTTATAAACTTCAGAGATTTTAATCATCTCAGACAGATACAGTCCAGCTCTGCAGGGCTTTTATCTACCCGTTCAAGAAGGATGCTTCACTACAGAATCCCTGTCTGCAGGTCTGATCAAGGATCAGTCTCTGACATGTCCTGTACTCCACCTTGCTCTTCCAAACTCATTCACCACATTAACACACATACTGGGTCCATCTCAAAGTAAACCAGCTCTCCTCCAGTCAGTGCTATCACAACTTGTCTCTGGTTCACAGCACATTTTACAATGGTTTTCTTCCCTGGTGTCTTCCATTCATTTACTCTCTTATCTGCTCGGATGTGCCGGATCCCATCTGGATAAACCTGAAAAAAAATTAAAGTCACAGCAATTCTGTATTTACCACCCTTCACAACTCCCATCTCACTGGTGGTTCTGACACAGAAAAGCCAAAGGTAAACACTGCACTCCTGGCAGTGGTGATCTACTAGCTATGCAACAGGCTGAACTAGCACAAAGCCACTTGCCAGCTGGAAGCATTGCATCTTTGAGCTACAGCAAGGAACTACTGGGCACACAACAAAGAAGATTAGGACCATCTTCATCTGGTCCAGTTTCACTTAGCAGGATGTAAAAAGGGAAAGGAAACAAATCAAGTGTAATTCTTTGCCAATGCACACCTTTAGATATGATATATGTTGCACTACTGTAGAAGCCACAGCCGTGCAGCAAGCGGAGAGTGGCAGACAAGCAGACGCATCAGAAGCAGCTTTCCATTACCTGTACCAAAGCATCATCACCAAGAAGAGAGCAGGACAAGGTGGGTGTAGTACCCAGGAATCCTGAGTCAGTCACTTCTTCTACAGTCTCTCCGATAGACAGCACCAATGTGGCATTTACAAAGGACACAATGATATAGGCATCAAATTCATCTGATCAAGGGAGACAGGGAAAAAAGGGTGCTGATTAAATAGATGCAAAGCTTCCCAACAAAATTAGCAGCCTGACAAATGTCCAGCAGTTACTCAGAATTCCTGGGGTAATTACTTCTGCTGGCAGTATTATGCAAGTTCATTCTAGGACACACTGTCTGAAAGCCAGCCACTGCTAGACTCCAAACAATGCAAGACTGAACCAGGGATCAAATGATGATCCAGATACAGAGTCAATTCACCATACTCTGGATTCTGGCAAGCAAGACTCCAGCCTATTTTTTTCAAAGACAGCACAAGGTCTAGAAGCCTTTAAGGCATTCACCCCACCTCACACCAGGAGCTGAATCCAGATTTAACACCCAACAAAGAAAAATGAAATACCCCAATAATGTGAACACATGGAACTCATTTGCAGAAACCACAGCATGGATGCTGCAAACAGGAGGTTACAGGACCTCGTATCTATCCAGCATCCACATAATAAAAGGCTGCAGTCAATGAGCCTGGGGCAGTGCAGCAGAGGAGCTCAGGCTTAGCCTGCTCTACCCTCATCCAGAAGCTCAGCTGGCTTACATTCATCACACAGCCACCCATAGTCTCCTGGGATGAGAAACAATTATGTTTTTAAGATAGAGCAGACACTGACCTTTACTTCTACTGGAACAAGTGACAGTATTGCAACTACTATCTCCAGTACTGGCTTCTCCTAAGAGGGACAGCTTGAGAGTGTCAAGTAGCTTGCATGTGGATGAGCTATGCTAATTAAAATAGTTGTAAGAACCTATTTGGAAATAGGGAAACTTTGTGGGAAACAAGGCTTCGTGGTTTAAACCCAACCACAAAGCTCGTCCACTCACTCCCCCCCTTCTTTCCCTCCATCTACCCCTGGAGGGATGGAGAGGAGAATCGAAAAGAATGCAACTCCCACGGGTTGAGATAAGAACAGTTTAGTAACTAAGGTATAACACAAATCACTGCTGCTACCACCAATAATAATAATGATAAAGGGAATAACAAGGGAAGAGAATACAACACCTCAACACCAGCCGACCAATAACTCGCCCCACTCCCCCCAGCCGAGCACCGACCGATACGTGCCGTGGTATGGAATACCTCTTTGGCTAGTTTGGGTCAGGTGTCCTGTCTCTGCTTCCTCCCGGCCTCCCTCGTCCCCAGCAGAGCATGAGGCTCACAGAGTCCTTGGCCAGAATAAACATTACTTAGCAACAATTAAAACCAATCGGTGTTATCAGCTCTCTGCCCAGGCTGGAAGTCAAAACACAGAGCTTGCACCAGCTACTAAGAAGGAGCAAAACGGCTCCTGGTAAACCCAGGACAAACAGAAACAATGAAGACTGTTGGGAAATGGAGGATTGCCTCAGATAAGCAACTCCACTTCTGCTGCTGTTGTCATGCAAGTGCTATTTCTTAAAAAGAAAAAAATCCCCATTTTAAATCAACTCAACCCAAAGCTCAGACTTATGCACCACAGCACAAGACAATTAGCAGAGGTGAGGGTATAAGAGAGCTGTCATAGTTTGTGCTCTTGAGCAGTTTCCCCATAATTTGTAAATGTAGGAGACATGGAAAAGGGCTAATGACTCTCTAAGTAGAGAAAGAAAATGGAAAACTCTCACTAGGTTGAATACAGGATGCCAGCAAACACTATACACTAGCTTAAAGAAGCAGAATTGGGTCAACTGAAATGCTCCAGGAACTGATCCTTTTCTTATCCACCCTGTTTAGAGGGAGGTACTGCCAAACCTGCTACGTCACAAACAGAAAGACCTTACATACAGCTAAAAATATGCAAGTGAAAAAAAAAACACCACCCACATCATTCTTCTCTCAAACATCTGGTATACAGACCACAGCTCTGATCAAACTGAAGTGCTTTGTACCATTAAAGCAACTCTAACAGCAGTCTATGGCATAAACCTCCAACATGCTCCTGAAGCCCACAGACAGGAGCAGGTCCCACTTGTGGAAATGACAACACAAGAACTGAACCTGCAAATAGAAACCAGTCAGTAACTACTTAAACAGCTTAACAGGGGAATTTCTCTAACATTAACAGCCAATGTCAAGAGATGCCATTGGGCAAGAGAAATGCAAGACGTGCACTGTTACACACTAGTTATTTTCTACACTAAATAGCAGCTGCTCCTGCAAACCTGCATGTTTTTTTCAACACGAGAAGTCTACAAGAATTCCTCAATTGCTTTAAACAAAGGTTCTAGCAGTTAACAGGCTAAGCATTTAATTAAAAAATGTCCTGTAGACAGGTTGTTCTACAAATTCCATTTCAAAGACCATCGCTGCCTTCCAAACTTATTGAGAGCTGTTGCCTTTCCCCTTGGGGGCTGTCATTCTCATGATAAACCACCCAGACCCAGCTGGAGGCTTAACCATGTGATCTGGAGCAGGAAAAAGAACTCCTATTTGAAAGCAAAACAGATTCCCTTAGTCTTACTCCAAATAAAAACTCATTCCTACCTCTTGATACTTTTTACAGTTATATCAGAGCGTGCCTTTAAGTCTGTGTCAATAACAGTAACAAGTTCATTTTTTGCTTCAAGTCCAGTAGTGTTGCTTAATGCCTCTTGGCTGGAGCTTTTGAAATAAATGGTTTTATTTACCAGAATTAAGTCAATGAATAAGACTCATTCATCTAGATTCAAACAATGCAATTTTGGTTTAGAAAATATAGCAGCTTACTTGAGATTAGGAGGACTAAATCCCTGCAGAACACTGAGAAGTATTCTCAGTTAGAAAAAGATCTATAGATTTTAATATGAAAAGATAGCTACTTAGCTCTGCACAACCCCAAGCATAACAACAAGCTCCCCAGAGTTCTGAACAGATAGATATTATTTTGTATGCAGACACAAGACTTCAGAGATGCTTATTACTGTTTTAATTGCTCCAGTTAGCTCCTTTCAGCAAGTAACAGAGACATTTTAATGATTCTGGAAAACCACAGCTGGACCCATTTTCCTATGCATTCATTACAAGTTTTCTGCAGCTTCATGGACACGTCACGACCACTTATGAAAATATCACATTTCAGTCCACCAACTCTATCCTACTCTTTTTGTTAATTGTCATGGATTCTGGTTGAGTTACTCCATGAAAATTCCATTCCTATAAACCAGCCCATGCCCAATGCAGTTTTTTCATGCTCTGCAGCATCTGAATTTGAACTGATACAAATGCAGACACCACTAGCTCAGAATTGTTCAGTGAACAAACAGATGAGCAGTGACAAACTTCAGGATTATTCTCACTTAAAAGATACTGATGGGATAACAGTACTTTCATGGGCTTCTGTTGACTACTGCGTGGAGAATCTGCACCTGGGAGTCACTGCACATAGGTTTCAGAATCATAGAATAGTTAGGGTTGGAAAGGACCTTAAGATCATCCAGTTCCAACCCCCCTGCCATGGGCAGGAACACCTCCCACTAAACCATCTCACCCAAGGCTCTGTCCAACCTGGCCTTGAACAACACCAGGGATGGAACATTCACAACTTCCTTGGGAAACACATTCCAGTGCCTCACCACCCTTACATTAAAGAACTTCTTCCTTCCCTCCAGCATATAAAACGAACCACACAACTTGGTGTCATCAGCAAACTTGCTGAGGGCGCACTCAATCCCACTGTCCATGTCAGCAGTGAAGATGTTAAACAAGACCGGTCCCAACACCGATCCCTGAGGGACACCACTCGTTACTGGTCTCCAGCCGGACATGGAGCCATTGACCACAACTCTTTGTGTGCAGCCATCCAGCCAGTTCTTTATCCACCGAGTGGTCCATCCATCAAATTGATATCTCTCCAATTTAGAGACAAGGATGTCGTGTGGGACAAGTCCAGGTAGATGACATCAACTGCTTTACCCTTGTCCATCAATTCTGTAGCCCCATCATAGAAGGCCACCAAATGGGTCAGGCAGGATTTCCCCTTAGTGAAGCCATGCTGGCTGCCACCAAGCACCTTGTTGTTTTTCATGTGCCTTAGCATGCCTTCCAGGAGAATGTGCTCCAAGATTTTACCAGGCACAGAGGTGAGACTGACTGGCCTGTTATTCCCCGGGTCTTCCATTTTCCCCTTCTTGAAAATGGGGGTTATATTTCCCCTTTTCCAGTCGTCGGGAACTTCACCTGACTGCCAGGATTTTTCAAATACGATGGCCAGTGGCTTAGCAACTTCATTCGCCAGCTCCTTCAGGACCCGCGGATGGATTCCATCAGGTCCCATGGACTTGTGCACGCTCAGGTTCTGAAGATGGTCTCAAACCGTATCCTCTCCTACAGTGGGCCTAGGGTCTTCTTTCTCACAGTCCCTGCATCTGCCTTCCAAGAGTTGGATAGCTTCTAACTACAAAGAGGTGGCTGCTGATTCAAAGCCTAACTTTTGGAGATGGCACACAACCACCATGCAGTACCTTTCTTATCTCCTTGGACAGAACAACAAAAAAAAACACACCAAAAAACATTATCACCTCCTTGTGCTCTAGGAAAATACTGCATACCTTCAACATGTCTCCTCACTGTCCACACAGCATTGGGGTTACCAGGCAGCTCTGAGACGGCCATTTCAGATACCTAAGAGTAAACAGGAAGAAGGTTCTTTAGCAAACAAATGCTTAGACTTAAGTACAGTATGTCACCAAACCACCAGCAGCTTTTAAGCTTTCCCACAACATGGTAGGAAAGCTAATAATTCCTAATTCTGATGCTCTCTCCCCATGCCAGATGTGCTACTGGGTAGAGTACATTCAGCACTGCTACAGCAACATCAAAGCTTTAAAACAAGGTCACCCACCCCCAGCAAAGAGAGCAGCAGCAGCTGGCAGAAACACAAGAATGTTCTCACTCAATACATTCAAGTATTAGAAGAGAAAAAATGCAGATGTTTGGAGTCAACTGAACAAAAAGCCTCTGAGACTTTAAGAGTAAACAGTGCAACCCTTATACTTCCAAGAAGCAAGTACAGATAAAGTGGCTCTCCAGACCACAGCAAAAGAATAACTGCTTCATTTCAGCACCCTTACTTCAAGGGCTTTCTTAAAGTCCTTTCCTCTCAAGCCATTCTCCTGAAGTGCTGAAGTCTTACCTCAAGTCCATGTCTTAAAACTCTCAGAGATGACCGGGGCCCCCGACCACAAGCCACATACAACTGTGGTGTGTCTTCATTGGCCAAATCTGCTATCTGCGTGGAGAAACTGTGTCAAACAATAACCGCAGGAAGAGAGACTTAAACTACATACAGAATCACAGATTACGGTTGGAAAGGACGTCAAGATCATCAAGTTCCAACCCCCCTGCCATGGGCAGGGACACCTCACACTAAACCATCCCACCCAAGGCTTCATCCAACCTGGCCTTGAACACTGCCAGGGATGGAGCACTCACAACCTCCCTGGGCAACCCATTCCAGTGCCTCAGCACCCTAACAGGAAAGAATTTCCTCCTTAGATGCAATCTAAACTTTCCCTGTTTCAGTTTTAACCCATTACCCCTTGTCCTGTCACTACAGTCCCTAATGAAGAATCCCTCAGCAGCATCCCTATAGGCCCCCTTCAGGTACTGGAAGGCTCCTATGAGGTCTCCACTCAGCCTTCTCTTCTCCAGGCTGAACAGCCCCAACTTCCTCAGCCTGTCTTCATACGGGAGGTGCTCCAGTCCCCTGATCATCCTCGTGGCCTCCTCTGGACTTGTTCCAGCAGTTCCATGTCCTTTTTATGTTGAGGACACCAGAACTGCACACAATGCTCCAGGTGAGGTCTCACAAGAGCAGAGTAGAGGGGCAGGATCACCTCCTTCGCCCTGCTGGTCACGCTCCTTTGGATGCAGCCCAGGATACAGTTTGTTTCTGGGCTGCGAGCGCACACTGCAGCCGGCTCCTGTTCATTTTCTCATCGACCTGCACCCCCAAGGCCTTCTCCACAGGGCTGCTCTGAATCCCTTCTTTGCCCAATCTGTAGCCGTGCCTGGGATTGCTCTGACCCAGGTGTAGGACCTTGCACTTGTGCCCTGGGTTCAGCAGTAGCAGACATTTTTTTCTCCTTCTTAGTAGCTAGTGCAGTGCTACATTTTCATTTTTTGGCCTGGGAAGAGAGCTGATAATGCTGATGTTTTTAGCTGCTGCTCAAATGTTTGCTCTGGCCAAGGACTTTGTGAGCCTCATGCTCTGCTAGGGAGGAGGGGAAACCGGGAGGAAGCAGAGACAGGACACCTGACCCAAACTGACCAAAGAGGTATTCCATACCACAGCACGTCATGCCCAGGATGTAACAGAGAGTTACCCGGAAGGGCTAGGGACTGGAGGGTTGGACGAGGTATCGGTCGGTGCTCGGCTGGGGGGAGTGGGGCGAGTTATCGGTTGGCTGGTGCTGAGGTGTTGTGTTCTTTCCTCTTGTTATTTCTTTTATCATTATTATCATTGGTGGTAGCAGTAGTGATTTGTGTGATACCTTAGTTACTAAACTGTTCTTATCTCAACCCGTGGGAGTTGCATTCTTTTCGATTCTCCTCTCCGTCCCTCCAGGGGTAGATGGAGGGAAAGAAGGGGGGGGAGTGAGTGAACGAGGTTTGTGGTTGGGTTTAAACCACGACAACTTGTCATGGTTGAACTCCATAAGGTTGGCATTAGCCCACCTCACAAGCGTGTCAAGGTCCCTCTGGATGGCATCCCTTCCCTCCAGCGTATCAACTGGACCACACAGTTTGGTGTCATCGGCAAACTTGCTGAGGGCGCACTCAATCCCACTGTCCATGTCAGCAGTGAAGATGTTAAACAAGACCGGTCCCAACACCGATCCCTGAGGGACACCACTCGTTACTGGTCTCCAGCCGGACATGGAGCCATTGACCACAACTCTTTGTGTGCGGCCATCCAGCCAGTTCTTTATCCACCGAGTGGTCCATCCATCAAATTGATATCTCTCCAATTTAGAGACAAGGATGTCGTGTGGGACAGTGTCAAATGCTTTGCACAAGTCCAGATAGACGACATCAACTGCTCTGCCCCTGTCCATCAATTCTGTAGCCCCATCATAGAAGGCCACCAAATGGGTCAGGCAGGATTTCCCCTTAGTGAAGCCATGCTGACTGTCACCAAGCACCTTGTTGTTTTTCATGTGCCTTAGCATGCCTTCCAGGAGAATGTGCTCCAAGATTTTGCCAGGCACAGAGGTGAGACTGACTGCTCTGTAATTCCCCGGGTCTTCCATTTTCCCCTTCTTGAAAATGGGGGTTATATTTCCCTTTTTCCAGTCGTCGGGAACTTCACCTGACTGCCAGGATTTTTCAAATATGATGGCCAGTGGCTTAGCAACTTCATTCGCCAGCTCCTTCAGGACCCGCGGTTGGATTCCATCAGGTCCCATGGACTTGTGCACGTTCAGATTTTGAAGATGGCCTCGAACCAGATCCTCTCCCACAGTGGGCCCAAGGTCTTCATTCTCACAGTCCCTGCGTCTGCCTTCCAAGACTTGGGTGGTGCAGTCAGAGCCTTTGCCAGTGAAGACCGAGGCAAAGAAGTCATTCAGAACCTCAGCCTTCTCCAAATCCTGTGTAGCCAGTTCTCCCAGGAGCTTCCTCAGGGGGCCTATGGTGTCCCTAGTCTGTCTTCTTTTTGCTACGTACCTGTAGAATCCCTTCCTGTTACCCTTAACATCCCTGGCCAAGTTTAATTCTAACTGGGCCTTAGCCTTCCTGACCTGGTCCCTAGCTTCCCGGACAACATCCCTGTACTCTCCCCAGGCCGCCTGTCCTTGCTTCCATTTTTTATAAGCCTCTTTTTTCCTTTGAATTTTCCTCAGCAGCTCCTTATCCATCCAAGGAGGTCTCCTGGCCCTCCTGCTGCACTTCCTTCTAGTTGGGATGCAGCACTCCTGAGCTTGTAGCAGGTGATCCTTGAATATCGACCAAGAGTCTTGGGCCCCCCTGCCCTCCAGGGCTATATCCCACGGAACCTTACTAAGCAGGTTCCTGAAGAGGCCAAAGTCTGCTCTGTTGAAGTCCAGGGCAGTGAGCCTGCTGCACGCTCTTCTCACTGCCCTGGGGATCTCAAATTCGACCATCTCGTGATCGCTGCATCCAAGGCTGCCCTGGAGCACCACATTCTATATGCCACACTACTGCTTTAAGAATGCTTTTTTCAATCACTGAAAACAGTGAAGATGCCATAGGTTGTACCATATGCTGGTCTGAAATAACGTCAGGTTTTAACCAACCTCCCTACTGTCCTGGTTTCAGCTCTAAGAGTTATTTTTCTCCTTCTTAGTAGCTGGTGCAGTGCTGTTTTTAACTTTAGTCAGAGAACAGTGCTGATAACACGCTGATGGTTTTTAGTTGTTGCTAAGTAAGGCTTACCCCAATCAATGACTTTCTGAGTCTCATGCTCTGCCAGTGAGGAGGGGCACAAGAAGCTGGGAGAAAGCAGAGATAGGACACCTGACCCAGACTAGCCAAAGAGGTATTCCATACCACAGCACGTCAAGCTCAGTATAGAAACTGGGGTGAGTTACCCAGAAGGCCCAGATCACTGCTCAGGTCAGGCTGGGTATCAGTTGGCAGGTGGTGAGCGGTTGCATTCTCTCCCCTTGTTATTTCCCTTATGATTATTATTGGTGGTAGCAGCAGTGGTTTGTGTTATACCTTAGTTACTGGACTGTTCTTAACTCAACCCGTGCGATTTGCATTCTTTTGATTCTCCTCCCCATTCCCCTTGGAGCAGGGGGGAGAAAGGGAGGAGTAAGTGAGTGAGTGGCTGCGTGGTTCTGAATTACCAGCTGGGCTTAAACCACAACAGCTCTTTGTGGCGCCCAATATGTGGCACAAAGGATTGAGATAACAGATCTGACCAGAGTGTGTCTAATCGTATTTGCGATAAGCATTCATTGTTTCGGATTAATAGTCAGTCCTCGCAATGCTGATTTATTGGCTATCAGAGCTGTTGCGCTTGGTCTCAGAGTTTCAGGATGTTGTACCTTACCTACAGCCAGTATTTGCTGTTTTAGTGTTTATTGGCTGGGGGGCCTGGGCTAAGGTTCTTGATTCATTGTACTTTATGGTAATGACTTGTAGTGCAATAGACTCATTGCTTATGTAACTGGTCTTGTCATGCATTCCTAGCATGGCCATCACCTCTATACTTTGGGAGGCATATAATGGGAATTCTTAACAATTACACTTATTTCTTTTTCCTTCCCTTGGGGGGTCAACCTATGGAAGAGACCCTCTGCTCCCCCACCAGGTTATTTACAGTAGGAGTAGATTCTGGAAAAGTTAATGATTCTGAATATCCTTTCAATGCCCTTGAAAGCAGTCTGCTCCTTTTGCTGGGAACCAGCATGTTTCTGCATATGCTCTCTCTGTTTTGCCTACGGCGTGACCACCCTGAGAACTCCCGATCTTGTCCAATCTCAGAAGCTAAGAAGGGTCGGCCTTGGGTCTTGTCTAAGGTTAAATGACTGTTTAAGAATACTACTAAGAGATCTTCCCCAAGGCTGGACAATCATGAGTGGCAGGGTGGGTGGGATAATATGGGCAAGCACTTAAGGCAGTTAGCCTGTCCAGTGCTTTGGAATTTCACTCCTGAACAAATGCAGAATCCAGAAAAATTAGCAGAACACTTAGACAAGGTGTTCAGTCATCCTGGCAATACTAGAAAGGGACAAATCATGGCAATGTGCTGGGGCTTGACCTACACCTATAGGACCCTGTTCTGTAAGGAGCAGGAAAAAGATGTCCCTGGATCTGCTGGCAAAGAAACAGACGACAGCTATTCAAACCCCAAACACAGCAGCTACACCAACTCCAGCGACAAGCACAGCAGCTACTCAAACCCCAACTGCAAAAGACAATGCAGCTACTCAACCCCCAAGCACAGCAGCTACACCAACCCTGACAACAAACAGAGCTGACACTCCAACCCGGGTGACAAATACTGCACCCACTCCAATGCTGGAGACAGACACTGCAGTCACTCCAACCACAGTGATAGACATTGCAGCTAAAACAAAGGACTAATCTGTGCCAATATCAGTTGCCCCTGTAAGCAAAGGGAAAAAACAAACAACAGCCACAAAGAATAACTCGTGGACTGAACAAAGATGAAGACACAATGTGCGTACTAGAGGGGGTGACACTTGAACAAGAGTTTTTACTACAGGAATCAGAGAAAGAAAATGAAGAGGTAACTTCTCGATCCTCGACATCAGCCGAGCTGCAGAATATGCAAAAGGTGAGTAGCTTGAGAGAGGACGCCTGCAACACCGGAGCGGAGAGGGGAGAGATCAGCGTCCAGGAGCCTCACCTCAGAGCGACAAGAGCCACTGAGGAGGGAGCCTCAAGTCCTCAACAGGACTTGCCCAGGACTCGGAAGCTCAGCTCCCGCGAGGGGCTGACTCACAGGGGGCGGAGCCAGGAGGAGTGGCACCAGCTGGGAGTGGCTAAAAAACCTTCCCAGGGAGCGCGGCGAACAGAGCCGGCAAACAGAGAGCGTCGAGGCAGAGGGTCGAGGCAGTTTGCGCGGCAGTTCGCGCGGGCAGGCGAGCGGGCAGGGAAGCGTTCCAACCGCCTCATCGAGAGGACTCGCCTGGAGTACAGGAGGGGGAAGGAGTGCTGAGGGACGTAGACGGATTGATTGACCAGATAGATCATGGTTACAACACGATCGAAAGCTGTAGTGAGTACTAATGTGGGTATCCAGACTGAGCCTTCCTGCAGACATGCAGCTGTGCAGGTCTCTGGCTGCAGCGAATGCCTGAGCCTGGCACTTGTATTGGAGGGAGCCAGTGACACTGCTTGTGTTCGCTGTGAGCAAATAAATGACCTGCTCAGGCAGGTGGCTGAACTGAGGGAGGAGGTAGAAAGGTTGAGAGCCATTAGAGAGTGTGAAAGTGAAATAGATTGGTGGAACCGCACCCTAAGGCAAGGGCAGAGGGAAGTGGTTCAACAAGCTATGGATCCCCTTCCCTCCTACCATCAGACAGAAGGAGAGAGCTTAATGGACAAGGATGGATGGAGGGAGGTTCCTCCTCGGAGAGGTAAGCGAAAACCCTCACAATCCCTTCCTCCCTCCCAGTTGCCCTTGAATAACAGGTACGAGGTCTTGGAAATTCAGGGCCAGGTGAATGGAGATGGTGAGGCAAATCTATCTAGTGAGTCACCCAGGGCTAGTCACTCACCCACATGCCTCAGAACTTCCCCAACCAAGAAGAAAAGAAGAGTAATTGTGGTGGGTGACTCCCTTCTGAGGGGAACAGAAGGGCCCATTTGTCGACCGGATCCACCCCACAGGGAGGTCTGCTGCCTGCCTGGGGCTCGGATTAGAGATGTTAAAAAGAAGCTCTCTGAACTGGTGCAGCCGTCTGACTACTACCCGCTGCTGGTTTTCCAGGTTGGCAGTGACGAAATTATTACGAGGAACGTAAGGGCAATGAAGAGAGACTACAGGGCCCTGGGACGGCTGGTTAAAGGGTCTGGAGCGCAAGTGGTGTTTGCCTCCGTACCTGTTGCAAGCGAGGGTGAAGGGATATATAAGAAGACTCTGCAGGTTAATGTATGGCTACGTGACTGGTGCCAAAGGCAGGGGTTTGGGTTTTTCAGTCACGGGCTGCTGTATGGGACACCTGGTTTGCTGGTGACAGGCGGGATACACCAGTCCCAGAGAAGAAAAAGGGTTTTGGGGCAGGAGTTAGCAGGGCTTATTGACAGGGCTTTAAACTAGTTAGGAAGGGGGGAGGGGATTTAACTGGGCCTGTTGGGGACAAGCCCAAGAGGAACATGCTAGGGATTGAAGGATGGCGGGCTAAGGAGGACTATCAATCTCTTGTTTCACTTGTGGGAAAGGATAGCTTTTTAGACCCTGTCCCGCAGGGGAAAAAGGGTACTAGGACTGGCTCCCTGAAATGCCTGTACACCAATGCACGCAGCATGGGGAATAAACAGGAGGAGTTAGAAGTCTGTGTGCGGGCTAAAGGTTATGATCTAGTGGCGATTACAGAGACATGGTGGGACAGTTCACATGACTGGAATGTGGTCATGGATGGCTATGTCCTTTTTAGGAAAGATAGGTCAGCAAAGCGAGGTGGTGGAGTTGCTCTTTACGTGAGAGAGCAACTAGAATGTATTGAGTTCTGTCCGGGGTCGGATGAGGAGCAAGTGGAATGTCTGTGGGTACGAATCAAGGGGCTGACTGGCACGGGTGATACAGTTGTGGGGGTCTATTACAGACCTCCTGATCAGGACGAAGGAGTTGATGAGGCTTTCTACAGGCAACTGGAAGTAGCCTCGCGACTACATGCCTTAGTCGTCGTGGGGGACTTTAACTACCCCGATATTTGCTGGAAGACTCACACAGCCAGTCATTCACAGTCTAGGAGGTTCCTCGAGTGCATTGATGATAATTTCTTAATGCAAATGGTGGACGTACCAACTAGGGGAGCAGCGCTGCTAGATTTAGTACTCGCCAACAAGGAGGGTTTGGTCGAAGTGGTGACGGTCAATGGCAGCCTTGGCTGCAGTGACCATGAGATGGTGGAGTTTAGGATCCTGTGTGGGAGGAATAGAATACCTAGCAAAGCCACAGTTCTGGATTTCCGAAGGGCCAACTTTGGCCTCTTCAGTCAACTGCTAAGGGAAGTCTCATGGGAAAGTGTACTAGGTGGTAAAGGGGCTCAAGATAGTTGGTTAGCATTCAAGGACCGCTTCTTCCAAGCTCAGGATCGGAGCGTCCCAATGAGTAGGAAGTCAAGTAAGGGATCTAGGAGACCGGCGTGGTTAAACAAGGAGCTGCTGGGCAAACTCAAGTGGAAAAGGAGAATCTATGGATTATGGAAGGAGGGGCTGGCTGCTTGGGAGGAATATCGGTCAGTTGTTAGAGGATGTAGGGAGGCAATTAGGACAGCTAAGGCCTCCTTGGAACTCAATCTTGCTAGTCGGGTTAAAGACAATAGAAAGGGCTTCTTCAAACACATAGCAAATAAAACTAAAACAAGAGGCAATATAGGCCCACTGCTAAATGAAGTGGGTACCCTGGAGACAGAGGATATAAAGAAGGCAGAAGTGCTAAATGCCTTCTTTGCCTCTGTCTTTACTCCTGCAGACTCTCCCCGAGGGCCCCGGATTTCTATAGCCCCAGAAGGAGTCAGGACAAAGGAGGAGTTTGCTTTGGTAGATGAGGATTGGGTTAGGGATCAGCTATGCAAACTGGACATCTGTAAATCGATGGGTCCGGATGGAATGCACCCACGGGTGCTGAGGGAGCTGGCGGAGGTCATTGCTAGGCCACTTTCCATCATCTTTGGTAAGTCGTGGGAAACGGGCGAGGTGCCTGAGGATTGGCGGATGGCAAAGGTCACACCAATCTATAAGAAGGGCAAGAAGGAGGACCCGGGTAATTATAGACCAGTCAGCCTTACCTCCATCCCTGGAAAGATGATGGAACAACTTATTCTTGACTCCATCACTAGGCATATCAAGGATGAGGGGGTCATTAAGAACAGCCAACATGGTTTTATGAGGGGGAAGTCATGTATGACCAACCTTATAGCCTTCTATGAGGAAGTGACTAGGTGGAGGGATGATGGTAGAGCGGTAGATGTAGTTTTTCTTGATTTCAGTAAGGCATTTGATACTGTCTCCCACAGCATCCTCACAGATAAGCTAAGGAAGTGTGGGCTTGACGATCAAGTAGTGAGGTGGATCGAGAACTGGTTGAAAGGAAGAAGGCAGAGAGTTGTGGTCAATGGCGCAGAATCTAGCTGGAGGTCTGTGACTAGTGGAGTCCCTCAGGGGTCGGTGCTGGGACCGGTGCTGTTTAATATTTTCATCAATGACCTGGATGAGGGAACTGAGTGCACCCTCAGCAAGTTTGCTGATGACACAAAACTGGGAGGAGTGGCTGACACACCAGAGGACTGTGCTGCCATTCAGCGAGACCTGGACAGGCTGGAGAGTTGGGCGGGGAGAAACTTGATGAAATTTAACAAGGGCAAGTGTAGAGTCTTGCATCTGGGGAAGAACAACCCCATGTACCAGTACAGGTTGGGGGTTGACCTGCTGGAAAGTAGTGAAGGGGAAAGGGACCTGGGGGTCCTGGTGGATAGGAGGATGACCATGAGCCAGCAATGTGCTCTTGTGGCCAAGAAGGCAAATGGCATCTTAGGGTGCATTAGAAAGGGAGTGGTTAGTAGGTCAAGAGAGGTTCTCCTCCCCCTCTACTCAGCCTTGGTGAGGCCGCATCTGGAATATTGCGTCCAGTTCTGGGCCCCTCTGTTCAAGAAGGACAGGGAATTGCTTGAAGGAGTCCAGCGCAGAGCCACAAAGATGATTAAGGGAGTGGAACATCTCCCTTATGAGGAGAGGCTGAGGGAGCTGGGTCTCTTTAGCTTGGAGAAGAGGAGACTGAGGGGTGACCTCATCAATGTTTACAAATATGTGAAGGGTAGGTGTCAGGATGATGGAGCTAGGCTTTTTTCAGTGATATCCAGTGATAGGACAAGGGGCAATGGGTGTAAACTGGAACATAGGAAGTTCCACGTTAACATCAGGAAGAACTTCTTTACTGTAAGAGTGACAGAGCACTGGAACAGGTTGCCCAGGGGGGTTGTGGAGTCTCCTACACTGGAGATATTCAAGGCCCGCCTGGACAAGTTCCTGTGTGATGTACTGTAGGTTACCCTGCTCTTGCAGGGGGGTTGGACTAGATGATCTTTTGAGGTCCCTTCCAACCCTTGGGATTCTGTGATTCTGTGATCAGTCTTCCAGAGGAGCACATCATCACCTGGTTGCTCCAATGCTGGGACAGTGGGGCCGAAGGTCACAAACTAGAAGGTAGGGAAGCCAAGCAGCTGGGATCACTTGCTAGGGAAGGGGGAACTGACAAAGCAACTGAGAAAGACAAACAAACCCTCAGCCTTTGGAGGCGGCTCTTGGCAGCTGTGAGGGAAACGTTTCCCTACAAGGACAATGTTATGTGTCACTCAGGCAAGTGAACCACGATAGAGAGAGGCATCCAGTCCCTGAGGGAATCAGCCATTCTAAAGATGGTCTGTTGGAAGCCAGATATCAGGAATGAACCCGAAGATCCAGATGAAGTCGAATGTACATGACCCATGTGGCAGAAACTTAAACAGAGTACACTGTCATCACATGCCAACTCAGTGGCATCAATGACCTGGAATGAGGCAGTACCACCAACAGCTGATGAAGTGAAGAGTTTGAAGAAAATCTCACCCTGCCATTTCAGCCAAGGAAATAATGTCCCAGGTGTTCAATACAATTGAGAGACGATCCAACCTATTCAGCTCCCCACGTGTACCAACCCACGCCTCAGCTACGAAAAAGGTGCCCTACTGCTTGAGAGAGAAGATATGGGAAGTTGTCATGGTTTAAGCCCAGCCAGTAACTCAGAACCACGCAGCCGCTCACTCACACACACACACACTCCCCATACACTTCTTCCTCCCCCTGCTCCCAGAGGGATGGGGAGGAAAATGGAAAGAATGTAACTCCCACGGGTTGAGATAAGAACAGTCCAGTAACTAAGGTATAACACAAACCACTACTGCTACCACCAATGATAATAATGATAAGGGAAATAACAAGGGGAGAGAATACAATCACTCACAACCTGCTGACAGATACCCAGCCCGACCTAGGCCATGACATGCTGTGGTATGGAATACCTCTTTGGCTAGTTTGGGTCAGGTGTCCTGCCTCTGCTTCCTCCTGACTTCCCATCCTACCTAGCACAGCATGAGACTCAAAAACTCCTTGGTTGGAGTAAGCATTACTTAGCAACAACTAAAAACATCAGCGTTATCAGAGTTTTTCCCAGGCTGAAAGTCAAAAACATAGCACTGCACCAGCTACTAAGAAAGAGAAAAATGACTGCTACTGCTGAACCCAGGACAGAGGTACACGCCACAGTCCACCCTATGGTTTTACCTGCAGGACCACGGAGGAGACATGACGAAGTGGGATGGAATACCTGCCTCAGTTCTGGAGGAACGGGTACGTGAATTGAAGAGGAGAACACTTGTCAAGGATGATCCTTCCAAGAAAGCTGCTGCTCCAGTTTCTGTTGACACATTTCCCAGATGGAGTGAAAGCGCTGATTTTACTCCACCTCCTGTGATAAAGAAGACTAATCCCTGTCTACCATACGTAAGTGACCACTGTTGTGATCACTATTAGAAGGGCCCTGCCTCCAGCCAGGTGGAGGTAGGGGACGATTGGATTTACTGGACTGTGGGGATCAGATGGCCTGGCATATCAGTCCCACAGAAGTATAAGGCTCCAGTAGATATCGGTGCACAGTGTACCCTGATGCCATCAAGCTGTCAAGGGGTGGAACCCATTTGTATTTCTGGAGTGACAGGAAGATCCTAAGAGTTGACTGTACTGGAGGCTGAAATCAGCCTGACCAGAAAGGAGTGGCAAAAGCACCCCATTGTGAGTAGTCCAGAGGCTCCATGCATCTTTAGCACTGACTATCTCAGGAGATGGTACTTCAAATACCAAAAAGGGTACCAATGGACTTTTGGTATTACTGCTTTGGAGAAGGAGGAAATTGAGCAGCTGTCCACCGTGCCTGGCCTCTCAGAGGATCCTTCTGTTGTGGGGTTGCTGAAGGTCAAAGAACAAGTGCCAATCACGACCAAAACAGCGCAGCAGCGGCAATATCGCACCAACCGAGACTCCCTGATTCCCATCCATCAGCTGATATGCAAACTGGAGAGCCAAGGAGTGATCAGCAGGACCTACTCACCTTTTAATAGCCCCATATGGCCAGTGCAAAAGTCTAACGGAGAGTGGAGACTAACAGTAGACTATTGTGGCCTGAAAGAAGTCACACTACCATTGATTGCTGCCGTACCGGACATGCTAGAACTTCATTATGAACTGGAGCCAAGTGGTATGCCACACTGGATATTGCCAGTGCATTTTTCTCAATCCCTTGGGAAGCAGAGTGCAGGCCACAGTTTGCTTTTACTTGGAGGGGAGTCCAGTACACTTGGAACCGACTGCCCCAGGGGTGGAAACAGCCATGGACTGATCCAGACTGCAATGGAACAGGGGCAAGCTCCAGAACACCTGAAGCACATTGATGACATTATCATGTGGGGTGATGCAGCAGAAGAATTTTTTGAGAAAGGGAGGGAAATAATCCAAATCCTGCTGAAAGCCGGTTTTGCCATAAAACGGAGTAAGGTCAAGGGACCTGCACAGGAGATTCAATTTTTGGAAATAAAGTGGCAAGATGGACGTAGACAGATCCCCACAGATGTGATCAACAAGATAACAGCAATGTCTCCACCAACTAATAAGAAAGAAACACAAGCTTTCTTGGGTGCTGTGGGGTTCTGGAGAATGCACATCCCAAATTACAGTGCGATTGTAAGCCCTCTCTGTCACGTGACCGTGAAGCAGAATGATTTCAACTGGGGCCCTGAACAACAACAAGCCTTTGAGCAAATTAAACGAGACATAGTTCATGCAGTAGCCCTTGGACCAGTCTGTACCAGGCCAGATGTGACAGATGTGCTTTACACCGTAGCAGAGGAAAATGGTCCTACCTGGAGCCTCTGGCAGAAAGCTCCAAGGAAAACTCAAGTACGACCCCTCAACTTTTTGAGTAGGGAACACAGAGGATCTGAGGCTGGCTATACTCCCACTGAGAAAGAGATACTGGCAGCCTATGAAGGGGTTTGAGCTGCTTCAGAAGTAACTGGCACAAAAGCACAGCTCCTCCTGGCACCAAGATTGCCTGTGGGCTGGATGATCAAAGTCAGGGTCTCCTCTACACATCATGCAACCAATGGAGGACGATGGCTGAAGTACAAATATGGGGAGGCCTGGCAGATTGACTACATCACACTCCCACCAACCCACCAAGGCAAGCGCCATGTGCTTACTATGGGGGAAGCAACCACCGGATGGCTGGAAACATACGCTGTGCCCCATGCTGTTAGAGAAAAGGGCAAAATTTTACGATAACTAAATATTAGAAATGATTATATTTGAAAATTTGTAAATCAGTAGTGTGGGTTTGGAAATACTGTAATTTTCCAGTACTGTTTGTAGTTTTGTACCAGAGTTATTCAGTAACCAATGTTAACAATGGTAGGCTAGGTGGCAAGAGCTAACATAATTACATATGGTACAGGGCATACGGGTGGATTTAAGAAAGTATTGTGAAAGTCTATTGAAGCAGAAATTAATGGACACACCAGGGTAGTCAAGTGAGAACAAGACAATGCTGGCGTCCACACAATGGTTGGGATATATCCAAAGAACAGAAAGGTGAAAAAGGACAGAGCGAGGAAGACTTCTTACTTCATCTGAGGAAGATTCCTTACTTCATCAATGCGACCACCAGAGGAGGCTGCGCAAGCGCAGAAGAGGCTGATGTCGTAATAGACTGATGTGGCAATCCTTGATGCATATGTATTAGTTAATGATGCAATCCGTGTTGAATATGTATTAGTAACCAAATTTTTAGTGTATAAATTGCGAACGCAATGTGACGAGGTCGAAGCCAGATTTGGGCGAGTGCCCCTGGTTTCCCAGCGCTGCAATAAAGCACCTCATATAACTATTCCGGTGGTTATGTGTTTATTCTTACGCTAACATTTTGGCGACCCAGATGGGACCTCGCGGGCACTGCTGAGGCGGATCGCATTTCGACGCCGCTCCAGCCGGCACCGAGAGATTCTCGGGGAGCCATCGACCGCGACCGACCTCTGCTGCTCACGACGGACCTCTGACACGGTAAGAAAGGTGCTTTATTTAAGTTACAGAACCAGTTTCTAGTAAAAGTATGGTGTATTGACCTTTGGTAAGGTCTGGTAAAAGCCTGCCTGTTATACGCAGCGAAAAGCTGCGTTTGGCTGGGCTAGTAGTAAAGCCTGCCTGTTAGACGCGGTGAAAGCTGCGCTTGGTTGGGGCTAGAGAGCTCTCGGGGTAAAAGCCTAGGCGCCGTCCGTTAGACAGTAGCGAAAGCTCTGCAGGTTCGGCAAACGTGGTTATGGTATTGGTATTTCTGCTGCAGGATCAGCATCTGTCTGTATAATTCCTGTAACGTAGTGGTAAGTGTGTGTGCGTGTTTTGGAGATCTCTTTGTATTTACAAAATGCCATTGGTCCCTAAGTCGTCTCCATTAGGTTGTTTTTTTTTAAGTCACTGCAAGGAGGGTCGGTTTGGGCAGAGCATGCAAAAGAGTAAACTAATTGATTACTGTAATGTATGGTGGATGCAATATGAATTAGAAGACCAGGAAAAATGGCCTGAGAATGGAACTTTACAGTATAATACTATCTTGCAGTTGATGTTGTATTGCAAAAGGGAAGGAAAATGGGACGAGTTTCAAGGGAGGCAGGAGCGAGCTGGAAAGCCCTGCTGCCGCATTCCTCCCACCTACCTACCCCTCCTCCTTTACCCCTCTCCTTTCCCCACCCCCTTTCCCTCCCTTCAGAAAAAGAAAAAAGGAAAAGGAAAAAAAAAACAACAACAACAAAAAAAACCATAAACCTTAAAAAAGAAAAAAAAAGAAAAAAAAAAAGAAAGATGAAACCTTAAAAAAAAAAAAAAAAGGAAAATTGAAAAAAAAAAAAAACATGAATGGCAGAAATCCTATGGAATAATGGTTGTTAAGGTAAATACTAATGAACAATGTAAGGGATGTGCTACTAAGAAAAGAGGTATGGGGTGTCTTGCCTTAAAGAATAATTTACAACATCAGAAAGATATTGAAAGCTTGGATTTGACAGTTGCCCCATCAGCCCCACCGGCATTAAATGAAGAAAGGGGGGAGGAAGAGGATTTTGTAATTAAAAAAATAAAATAAAATAAAAATAAAAGAAATAAAAAAAAAAAGAGAATGAATGTAGACAGAATGTGATATAATCAATGTGCCCTTTGCAAGCAGGAAGGACATTGGAAAAATGAATGTCCATCAAAAGGGGGGGCAGTTCGTGTCAACAAGAAATCCTTTTGCAGGATCCGACATGGCTAAAACAATGGTGTTGGGGGATTTTGTTAATCAAAGCTGACTAAGCCGAGCAGAAAATAAAGATCCCCTTGTAAAGATCCAACTAGGAGAGGAGGAAGTAAAATTTTTAATAGATACAGGGGCCACTTACTCAGATTTAAATGACTTGCATGGAAAAATAGGAAAGAAAGCTACAACAATTGTAGGAGCCACAGGGAAAGAAGAAGTGCGACCATTTTTGCAACCCCTAAAATTACGATTTCAAGGAAAAGAATTGACACATGAATTTCTATATGTACCTGAATGCCCCATTCCCCCTTTAGGACGGGACTTATTGGCCAAATTGGATGCAATGATCATTTTGAAGATGGTGAATTAATAATGCAAATCCCGCTAACAATGCCACTGCCCGGAACACTATCCTGGGCCTTGAGAAACAGATTTTATGGCAACACAGCACCCAAGAGAGAACCGAGTCAGACAATGGGACTCATTTCCAGAACAACCTTATAGACACTTGGGCCGAAGAACATGGCATTGAGTGGGTATATCACATCCCATACCATGCACCAGCCTCTGGGAAAATCAAACGGTACAATGGGCTGTTAAAAACTACACCAGGGGATCTGCCAACAGGGCTGGCCCAGCCCAATCAGGACTTTTCTGTACTGTAGAGTGGGATAAAGTTCCTGTAGTGCACATAAAGAATTTGCTGGGGAAGACAGTCTGGGTTATTCCTGCTTCAGGTAAAGGTAAACCCACTCGTGGGATTGCTTTTGCTCGGTGTCGTGGTCTAAAATGGTCCACACAGCTCATCCACTCACTCCCCCCCCTTCTTTCCCTCCATCTACTCCCAGAGGGACGGAGAGGAGAATCGAAAAGAATGCAACTCCCACGGGTTGAGATAAGAACAGTTTAGTAACTAAGGTATAACACAAATCACTACTGCTACCACCAGTAATAATAATGCTAAAGGAAATAACAAGAGGAAAGAACACAACACCTCAGCACCAGCCAACCGATAACTCGCCCCACTCCCCCCAGCCGAGCACCGACCGATACCTCGTCCAACCCTGCAGTCGTCCCAGCCCTTCCGGGTAACTCCCCGTTACCTCCTGGGCATGACGTGCTGTGGTATGGAATACCTCTTTGGCTAGCTTGGGTCAGGTGTCCTGTCTCTGCTTCCTCCCAGCCTCCCCTCCTCCCTGGCAGAGCATGAGGCTCAGAAAGTCCTTGGCCAGACCAAACATTTGAGCAGCAACTGAAAACATCGCCGTTATCAGCACTGTTCCCAGGCCAAAAAATCAAAACACAGCACTGCACTGGCTACTAAGAAGGAGAAAAATAACTGCTACTGCTGAACCCAGGACACTCAGGGACCCGGATATACTTGTTGGGTACTGCATGAAGAGTGGGAAGTCGGGTGTGTACAGGTTACACACAGGTACGAGGTCTTGGAAATTCAGGGCCAGGTGAATGGAGATGGTGAGGCAAATCTATCTAGTGAGTCACCCAGGGCTAGTCACTCACCCACATACCTCAGAACTTCCCCAACCAAGAAGAAAAGAAGAGTAATTGTGGTGGGTGACTCCCTTCTGAGGGGAACAGAAGGGCCCATTTGTCGACCGGATCCACCCCACAGGGAGGTCTGCTGCCTGCCTGGGGCTCGGATTAGAGATGTTAAAAAGAAGCTCTCTGAACTGGTGCAGCCGTCTGACTACTACCCGCTGCTGGTTTTTCAGGTTGGCAGTGACGAAATTATTACGAGGAACGTAAGGGCGATGAAGAGAGACTACAGGGCCCTGGGACGGCTGGTTAAAGGGTCTGGAGCGCAAGTGGTGTTTGCCTCCGTACCTGTTGCAAGCGAGGGTGAAGGGATATATAAGAAGACTCTGCAGGTTAATGTATGGCTACGTGACTGGTGCCAAAGGCAGGGGTTTGGGTTTTTCAGTCACGGGCTGCTGTATGGGACACCTGGTTTGCTGGTGACAGGCGGGATACACCAGTCCCAGAGAGGAAAAAGGGTTTTGGGGCAGGAGTTAGCAGGGCTTATTGACAGGGCTTTAAACTAGTTAGGAAGGGGGGAGGGGATTTAACTGGGCCTGTTGGGGACAAGCCCAAGAGGAACATGCTAGGGATTGAAGGATGGCGGGCTAAGGAGGACTATCAATCTCTTGTTTCACTTGTGGGAAAGGATAGCTTTTTAGACCCTGTCCCGCAGGGGAAAAAGGGTACTAGGACTGGCTCCCTGAAATGCCTGTACACCAATGCACGCAGCATGGGGAATAAACAGGAGGAGTTAGAAGTCTGTGTGCGGGCTAAAGGTTATGATCTAGTGGCGATTACAGAGACATGGTGGGACAGTTCACATGACTGGAATGTGGTCATGGATGGCTATGTCCTTTTTAGGAAAGATAGGTCAGCAAAGCGAGGTGGTGGAGTTGCTCTTTACGTGAGAGAGCAACTAGAATGTATTGAGTTCTGTCCGGGGTCGGATGAGGAGCAAGTGGAATGTCTGTGGGTACGAATCAAGGGGCTGACTGGCACGGGTGATACAGTTGTGGGGGTCTATTACAGACCTCCTGATCAGGACAAAGGAGTTGATGAGGCTTTCTACAGGCAACTGGAAGTAGCCTCGCGACTACATGCCTTAGTCGTCGTGGGGGACTTTAATTACCCCGATATTTGCTGGAAGACTCACACAGCCAGTCATTCACAGTCTAGGAGGTTCCTCGAGTGCATTGATGATAATTTCTTAATGCAAATGGTGGACGTACCAACTAGGGGAGCAGCGCTGCTAGATTTAGTACTCGCCAACAAGGAGGGTTTGGTCGAAGTGGTGACGGTCAATGGCAGCCTTGGCTGCAGTGACCATGAGATGGTGGAGTTTAGGATCCTGTGTGGGAGGAATAGAATACCTAGCAAAGCCACAGTTCTGGATTTCCGAAGGGCCAACTTTGGCCTCTTCAGTCAACTGCTAAGGGAAGTCTCATGGGAAAGTGTACTAGGCGGTAAAGGGGCTCAAGATAGTTGGTTAGCATTCAAGGACCGCTTCTTCCAAGCTCAGGATCGGAGCGTCCCAATGAGTAGGAAGTCAAGTAAGGGATCTAGGAGACCGGCGTGGTTAAACAAGGAGCTGCTGGGCAAACTCAAGTGGAAAAGGAGAATCTATGGATTATGGAAGGAGGGGCTGGCCGCTTGGGAGGAATATAGGACAGTTGTTAGAGGATGTAGGGAGGCAATTAGGACAGCTAAGGCCTCCTTGGAACTCAATCTTGCTAGTCGGGTTAAAGACAATAGAAAGGGCTTCTTCAAATACATAGCAAATAAAACTAAAACAAGAGGCAATATAGGCCCACTGCTGAACGAAGTGGGTACCCTGGAGACAGAGGATATAAAGAAGGCAGAGGTGCTGAATGCCTTCTTTGCCTCTGTCTTTACTCCTGCAGACTCTCCCCGAGGGCCCCGGATTTCTATAGCCCCAGAAGGAGTCAGGACAAAGGAGGAGTTTGCTTTGGTAGATGAGGATTGGGTTAGGGATCAGCTATGCAAACTGGACATCTGTAAATCGATGGGTCCGGATGGAATGCACCCACGGGTGCTGAGGGAGCTGGCGGAGGTCATTGCTAGGCCACTTTCCATCATCTTTGGTAAGTCGTGGGAAACGGGCGAGGTGCCTGAGGATTGGCGGATGGCAAAGGTCACACCAATCTATAAGAAGGGCAAGAAGGAGGACCCGGGTAATTATAGACCGGTCAGCCTTACCTCCATCCCTGGAAAGGTGATGGAACAACTTATTCTTGACTCCATCACTAGGCATATCAAGGATGAGGGGGTCATTAAGAACAGCCAACATGGTTTTATGAGGGGGAAGTCATGTATGACCAACCTTATAGCCTTCTATGAGGAAGTGACTAGGTGGAGGGATGATGGTAGAGCGGTAGATGTAGTTTTTCTTGATTTCAGTAAGGCATTTGATACTGTCTCCCACAGCATCCTCATAGATAAGCTAAGGAAGTGTGGGCTTGACGATCAAGTAGTGAGGTGGATCGAGAACTGGTTGAAAGGAAGAAGGCAGAGAGTTGTGGTCAATGGCGCAGAATCTAGCTGGAGGTCTGTGACTAGTGGAGTTCCTCAGGGGTCGGTGCTGGGACCGGTGCTGTTTAATATTTTCATCAATGACCTGGATGAGGGAACTGAGTGCACCCTCAGCAAGTTTGCTGATGACACAAAACTGGGAGGAGTGGCTGACACACCAGAGGACTGTGCTGCCATTCAGCGAGACCTGGACAGGCTGGAGAGTTGGGCGGGGAGAAACTTGATGAAATTTAACAAGGGCAAGTGTAGAGTCTTGCATCTGGGGAAGAACAACCCCATGGACCAGTACAGGTTGGGGGTTGACCTGCTGGAAAGTAGTGAACGGGAAAGGGACCTGGGGGTCCTGGTGGATAGGAGGATGACCATGAGCCAGCAATGTGCTCTTGTGGCCAAGAAGGCAAATGGCATCTTAGGGTGCATTAGAAAGGGAGTGGTTAGTAGGTCAAGAGAGGTTCTCCTCCCCCTCTACTCAGCCTTGGTGAGGCCGCATCTGGAATATTGCGTCCAGTTCTGGGCCCCTCTGTTCAAGAAGGACAGGGAATTGCTTGAAGGAGTCCAGCGCAGAGCCACAAAGATGATTAAGGGAGTGGAACATCTCCCTTATGAGGAGAGGCTGAGGGAGCTGGGTCTCTTTAGCTTGGAGAAGAGGAGACTGAGGGGTGACCTCATCAATGTTTACAAATATGTGAAGGGTAGGTGTCAGGATGATGGAGCTAGGCTTTTTTCAGTGATATCCAGTGATAGGACAAGGGGCAATGGGTGTAAACTGGAACATAGGAAGTTCCACGTTAACATCAGGAAGAACTTCTTTACTGTAAGAGTGACAGAGCACTGGAACAGGTTGCCCAGGGGGGTTGTGGAGTCTCCTACACTGGAGATATTCAAGGCCCGCCTGGACAAGTTCCTGTGTGATGTACTGTAGGTTACCCTGCTCTTGCAGGGGGGTTGGACTAGATGATCTTTTTAGGTCCCTTCCAACCCTTGGGATTCTGTGATTCTGTGTACCTCAATGGGATTTAATTTTGGGGAAAAACAGCCAATAACCTCACTTATATGCTGTTTTCTGCTAACACTTCTATAGTCCATCAGCTACATGCCCATCTCTACTCTGGGTTTTGAAAAGAATGCATGTGCTGTCATGATCATCAGCTGAGAAGTAATAGGAAAAGCCAGCAGCAGTAGAACTGTCCTCAAATCTCCATCAGCTGACCCTAACTTCCCTCCACTCGTCACCCCAACAAAGAATGAATTTTGATGAAACCAGACGAGCTCAGCCGTGACCAGATGAGTTCATCAGTGTCATCAGCAGGCAACAAACCAACACTACACACCATCTCTCCTGCCCCATGTCCTGGTTTCAGCAGTAGCAGTCATTTTTTTTCTCCTTCTTAGTAGCTGGTGCAGTGCTGTGTTTTTGTCTTTCAGCCTGGCAACAGTGCTGATAACACTGATGTTTTTGGTTGTTGCTCAGTAATGTTTACTCTGATCAAGGACTTTTCTGAGTCTCATGCTCTGCCAAGGAAGAGGAGAAGCCGGGAGGAAACAGAGACAGGACACCCGACCCCAAATAGCCAAAGGGGTATTCCATACCACAGCACATCATGCCCAGTGTAGAAACTGAGGGGAGTTACCTGGAAGGCCCAGATCACTGCTGAGGTCGGGCTGGGTATCGGTCAGCGGGTGGTGAGCAATTGTATTCTCTCCCCTTGTTAATCCTGTTATCATTATTATTGGTGGTAGCAGTAGTGTTTTTGTGTTATACCTTAATTACTGGACTGTTCTTATCTCAACCCGTGGAAATTACAGTCTTTCGATTCTCCTCCCCATCCCTCTGGGAGCAGGGGGAAGAAGTGGCAAGTGAGCGAATGGCTGTGTGGTTCTGAGTTACTGTCTGGGCTTAAACCACGACACCAGTCAAGCAGAGGTCTGATGGTTAGCTGAGGGACAGCACAGGACTGCTGCTGACACCCTGTGTCCAGATATATACTCATCACCTCAGGAATCAAAAGCCTGCCAGGCCAGGTACCAGTCTTAGGCAGCTGCCTAAGGATTTAGCAGGCTTGCTTTTCTACCACCATTTACTATAGGGCAGTATTTCTGGAAACCTAGGATCATGTAGCTTTGGTGCTTCTGCTTACACAGAAATACTCTGAAGAAAAAAATTCATACATCTATGATCAACTCCTCTGTAGATGAGAAAGACTTAAGCGGTGAATAAGAGCTTTCAGATG
This sequence comes from Lathamus discolor, assembly GCF_037157495.1. NCBI lineage: Eukaryota > Metazoa > Chordata > Aves > Psittaciformes > Psittacidae > Lathamus > Lathamus discolor. The sequence goes on from NC_088908.1 coordinate 1,049,891, forward strand.
GCAACATACCTGACAACACAGAATAGGAGACAAACTGTCCAACTCATCCACCAGCACCAGGTTCTTGAGAAGTCGTGGCTGAAAAAAGAACGTATCTCCTTCCTCAAGAGGCATGGCAGAAGAAAACTCTGGCTCCTCATCATCGTCACCCAGATGAGCTATCTGGTACAAGTAACTTGAGACAGAGAGCAAGAACAACGACATATTCAGTGTTCATTGTAGCCTTCTCCAAGTATGGTATAGACAGATATTCAAGCAGCAGAGAGAAATTCTTCCTGATATTATACAGTTATTGAAATTTAGTCTTAAGGATTGTCTTGGTGACAAAATATCTAAAGGGAATCAGAGGCTTGCAAAAATTCTTATGTTAGAGCCAAAGCAGCAACCAACAGCTGATGCCAAAAGCAAGGCCAATGGCTAAGACTGCAACTCTACAGTTATCTTTTTTACTGGAATATTCTCACCTCACTATTTTAAACCACATTCCCTATTCCATTTTATGAACTTAAGTATCACAATAATCAAGTTAAATTTCAGGGGGAATGTGGGGGGACACGGGGACAGACATGACAAAACAAAAAACCACCCAAGATATAGACTGGTTTACTTCCTGGTTTTAATAAAGCTCAAATGACTATGGCTTCAAGAGCTTGGTTTATACAACCCAGTTGTCACTCCAGTAAAGTGGCTGGAACTCCCTCAGGTGGCTGACTGCAGATATAGCCAGGGAAAAAAAAAAAAACAAACCAAAAAACAAACCCAACAAAACCCCAAGTACAGATCTCCATTCCTGTGAATCCCCAACTCAGACACTGTTAAACCATCTTCAAAGGTGTGCAAAATCTTTGAGCCTTTAGCATACCCTAGAACACCAAACTGAGAATTGAGAAAGCCCTCAAGTACACATATGGTAAGGAAAGGACCACAGTTACTGATAACAAACCCTATCTACTTCTGAGTGGGCCACAATGTTCAATGAAAGCTATCAAACTAAAATATAATTCATCTGGATATACAGTGGACCCCATATGAACTGCAAGTGCCCAATTCTTCAAAAACCTACTGCAACAGAATGTAATCTTTTGTTCTCTGCACTGCAATACCAAATTTGGGTTCAAACAAGAAAATCTCCCTGGTCATAGTCTAAACCAACTGCCCTGCTCAAGCTGTGTGAACAGACCCCATTAAAACAGAGGTGGTGTCTTTCTGCGTTCAGTAAATTCAAGGGCCAGTTTGCAGCCCTGAACAGAAACAGTCTGTTTCAGGGGAAAAATGCTGACATCAAATCGTTTACTCACTGGTTTCCAAATTCAGATGCCACAAAGAGAAACCCCATTTTCAGCACACACATGGCAGCAGCAACGGGAACAGTGTCAAAGTACTTCAGCCGAATCTCTGTTACCTGAAAGCAGAGGAAGATGTGACTGTACTAGCAAAGGGCTAGAGTTGTACATGTGTGATTTAATTAAAAAAGCTGCTCTGCAAAGAAAGGAAGCAGGAGAGTGGGCCAGGTTTAACCACATCAGTAGTTTAGGGCAGAAAGTTATGAATCACAAAATCCAGCAGCCAATTTTGAACACGGAAGTCAGGTTGCCCGCTTTATTCAAAGACTTTCAGCTTTGGTAACACTGAGTCAGTTTGGAGGAAAAAAAAACCCCACAACAAACAAACACACACCACCCCAAAAAAACCCAAACAAAAAACACAACCCCAAACACAAACAAAACAAAATCCAACAAAACACACCAGCTGCAAAATAGCAAGTTGTCTAATAGAAAAAAAAGAAATTTGCTTCACTGAACACCAGCCATTCCCCAACAGGTAAAGAAATAACTGTCTTGAGCAAATTTCTACATTTCATATGGTTGCAACAGCCCTTGGTGAAACTTCCAAGAATGATCTTAAGCCACTCTAAAGATGACACACAATCATCCCTTGTACCAAACTGACATGTTTAGATGAAGGAAGAACTAACATTCAACATTTACTCAAAAACCTCACTGCAGCAGAGATCTTTTCATTGCAAAATACTAGGACAAGCAGCAGTAAGCCACTGCAAGCTTGTGATTTCAACTCATGGACCAGCTCTACCTCTATTTGCAAAAAAGACCAATTTGAGCATGTAAATATTCAATTAAGAGATGAAAAAGAAATCATCTACTATGATCAAGAGAAACTAAGTCCCCCAGAACTACTTTCTGAAATCCCCCCCCAGCAGGTTCATGGACCATACTTCCGATCTTTTGAAGAGGGGACTACCTGCAGAACATCTAAAATATGCCCAAGTGACTCTGCAGCACAATTGTTACAGGAAGTTCTCATGGGGGACTTCAACCACCCTGACATCTGTTGGAGCGACGGTACAGCCCAGCACGAGCAATCCAGGCGGTTCCTCAATTGTGTGGAAGACAACTTCCTTCAGCAAGTAATAAAGGAGCCGACAAGGAGAGGTGCCATGCGTGACTTCGTGCTCACCAACAGGGAAGGGCTTGTTGAGAATGTGGTGCTCCAGGGCAGCCTTGGATGCAGCGATCACGAGATGGTCGAATTTGAGATCCCCAGGACAGTGAGAAGAGCGTGCAGCAAGCTCACTGCCCTGGACTTCAAAAGAGCAGACTTTGGCCTCTTCAGGAGCCTGCTTAGTAAGGTTCCATGGGATATAGCCCTGGAGGGCAGGGGGGCCCAAGAATCTTGGTTGATATTGAAGGATCACCTGCTACAAGCTCAGGAGTGCTGCATCCCAACTAGAAGGAAGTGCAGCAGGAGGGCCAGGAGACCTCCTCGGATGGATAAGGAGCTGCTGAGGAAAATTCAAAGGAAAAAAGAGGCTTATAAAAAATGGAAGCAAGGACAGGTGGCCTGGGGAGAGTACAGGGATGTTGTCCGGGAAGCTAGGGACCAGGTTAGGAAGGCTAAGGCCCAGTTAGAATTAAATTTGGACAGGGATGTTAAGGATAACAGGAAGGGATTCTACAGGTACGTAGCAAAAAGAAGACAGAGTAGGGACACCATAGGCCCCCTGAGGAAGCTCCTGGGAGAACTGGCTACACAGGATTTGGAGAAGGCTGAGGTTCTGAATGACTTCTTTGCCTCGGTCTTCACTGGCAAAGGCTCTGACTGCACCACCCAAGTCTTAGAAGGCAGACGCAGGGACTGTGAGAATGAAGACCTTGGGCCCACTGTGGGAGAGGATCTGGCTCGAGGCCATCTTCAAAATCTGAACGTGCACAAGTCCGTGGGACCTGATGGAATCCATCCGCGGGTCCTGAAGGAGCTGGCGAATGAAGTTGCTGAGCCACTGGCCATCGTATTTGAAAAATCCTGGCAGTCAGGTGAAGTTCCCGACGACTGGAAAAAGGGAAATATAACCCCCATTTTCAAGAAGGGGAAAATGGAAGACCCGGGGAATTACAGACCAGTCAGTCTCACCTCTGTGCCTGGCAAAATCCTGGAGCACATTCTCCTGGAAGGCATGCTAAGGCACATGGAAAACAACAAGGTGCTTGGTGGCAGCCAGCATGGCTTCACTAAGGGGAAATCCTGCCTGACCTATTTGGTGGCCTTCTATGATGGGGCTACAGAATTGATGGACAGGGGCAGAGCAGTTGATGTCATCTATCTGGACTTGTGCAAAGCGTTTGACACTGTCCCACACGACATCCTTGTCTCTAAATTGGAGAGATATCAATTTGATGGATGGACCACTCGGTGGATAAAGAACTGGCTGGATGGCCGCACACAAAGAGTTGTGGTCAATGGCTCCATGTCCGGCTGGAGACCAGTAACGAGTGGTGTCCCTCAGGGATTGGTGTTGGGACCGGTTCTTGTTTAACATCTTCACTGCTGACATGGACAGTGGGATTGAGTGCACCCTCAGCAAGTCTGCCGATGACACCAAGCTGTGTGGTCTGGTTGATACGCTGGAGGGAAGGGATGCCATCCAGAGGGACCTTGACACGCTTGTGAGGTGGGCTGATGCCAACCTTATGGAGTTCAACCATGACAAGTGCAAGGTCCTACACCTGGGTCGGAGCAATCCCAGGCACAGCTACAGATTGGGCAAAGAAGAGATTCAGAGCGGCCCTGCAGAGAAGGACTTGGGGGTGCTGGTCGATGAGAAAATGAACATGAGCCGGCTGCAGTGTGCGCTCGCAGCCCAGAAACCAACCGGATCCTGGGCTGCATCAAAAGGAGCGTGACCAGCAGGGCGAAGGAGGTGATCCTGCCCCTCTACTCTGCTCTTGTGAGACCTCACCTGGAGCATTGTGTGCAGTTCTGGTGTCCTCAACATAAAAAGGACATGGAACTGTTGGAACAAGTCCAGAGAAGGGCTACGAGGATGATCAGGGGACTGGAGCACCTCCCGTATGAAGACAGGCTGAGGAAGTTGGGGCTGTTCAGCCTGGAGAAAAGAAGGCTGTGTGAAGACCTCATAGCAGCCTTCCAGTACCTGAAGGGGGCCTATAGGGATGCTGGGGAGGGACTCTTCGTCAGGGACTGTAGTTTCAGGACAAGGGGTAATGGGTTAAAACTGAAACAGGGGAAGTTTAGATTGGACATAAGGAGGAAATTCTTTCCTGTTAGGGTGCTGAGGCACTGGAATGTGTTGCCCAGGGAGGTTGTGAGTGCTCCATCCCTGGCAGTGTTCAAGGCCAGGTTGGACGAAGCCTTGGGTGGGATGGTTTAGTGTGAGGTGTCCCTGCCCATGGCAGGGGGATTGGAACTTGATGATCTTGAGGTCCTTTCCCACCCAAACTATTCTATGATTCTATGATTCTATGATCTTGAGGTCCTTTCCAACCCTAACTATTCTATGATTCTATGATTTTGCAAACCTTGTACTGTGTCTCTGTATGAGTGAACACCAGTTACAACCGCAGGTGTAACACTGTATCACATAAACCAGGTGCCATTACACGGTTAAACCCATAAAACTAAATATTTATCACTTCAGAGAATCAAAATAATTGACTAAGGACTGTTCTCCATAAATGCTTTTGTTGCTCTTCACACAGTGCTTACCATGTCTTCATCAGTCTCCAGAGTAATTTTGAAGATATCTCCCTGCTCTGTCTGGGCCAGGAAGAAGAACATGGACTTGGTCTTATGTGTAGCAGAGCAAACAAAAATCATACCCCTCTCTGGATCATCCAAGTCATTCTGTCAAGAAAGAAAGCAGAGGTCATTGGTGGAACTACCTGGCAAGTGCAGATATGATTTCACCAACTGAAGTATTTCCATTCCACAGGTGCCTTAAGTGCTGACAGCATGTGAGGAGGCTTTAAACACAAAGCAGATCTCCATTGCACCCGTAATTACCCTTGGTACACGTCTGCCTCAGAAGGAAGCACATTTCTAAGACACTGTGCCAAAACATCACCCTTCCTATCCTATTTGCCCTCCCCTCACCAGACAATTATCATGTATCAAAGCCAAACTCAGAGGAAAGGGCTGCAATCCACATACAGCCCTTTGCGAGCACCTGAACCTTGGCAGGTGTTCAAAGCACACAACAATTTGCAACACCAAAGGTGGAGGAAGCAGTCTTAGATGCAACAGAGCAGCTGTTAAATTCACCTGTGCACACACAGCAATCACGACTCACCATCTCAAATAATCCCATTGTACACTGACAGCGCTACCTGGTCAGTCTTTGGAATATCTCCAACATAAGTATCAGAGATGAGACATAAACCAAGCTCACCACTTCAGTCTATGCCCATCTCCATCTTCCCTCCTGGGTAACATGCAGCCAGTAAGGTATGCGAGAGGCTGACACACTTTTAACTTCTTTTTTCTACTTTAAAGCCTCCCTGACACCTTTTAATCTCAAAAGGCAAATACCAAGCATTCACAGAGCACTGACAAAGTTAACCTTAAAAAAAAAAAAGGGTAGTAATCCCAAAATTCTCACCCGTCTCCTGGGAATTGGGCATCTGATATCAGGCTGGTCACCAAAGTTTTTGTAAGTAATATAGTTTTCAGAACAGATCAGCACCCCGCTAGGTCCATCAGAACCACCAGGAACTGAAACACACAGAAGAAATATTACGAGAACAGCCTTTACCACAGATCTGAGTTGTTGCCTGCAGAATACTTTTAGGTTTCTTTAAAGCAACATAGCTTCCAGTGCTCCCCATCACCCTACATAACAAATCTGCTCTTACTGAAGGGGAAGACAAAAGACCAAGTACAGCTGCCTGTGTTGGCATGACAAGAGGGCAGATAGAACTAGGGGACCAGAAAGGAGAAAAAAGGACACAGCTTCAGACAAGTGGCTTATCCTTCCTGGCTTATTCTTGTCTAGAAAGCCACACCGTGCCCAAAATACCACATTAGCAACTTGTCAGTTAAACACAACCCTGGGGTTACTGGCATGCTTGCTTGCTATCAAAAAAAAAAAAAAAAAAATCCACCAGATTGTTTCCTGACATACCTTTCATTATTAAAAGTGCTTTTTAAAAATGCTTCAATTCAGATGCCAACATAACGAAATATCCTCAAAATAGTGGTAGTGGTCAGATCCAGTCCAGTACTGGATGTCCAACAGCTGCCTACAGAAGATGCAACAACAGGGCAAGCACACAAGAATGCTCAAATAGCTTAGCTTCCTTCATGCTTGCTTAGCTTCCCTTGTGCTTGGAGAGGAACCTGTAGTGGTTTCCCACACTGAAGGCATTAGGTTGGCTTTGTATCCAATCCTTGTAAGCAGGCTTTTAAGTCCATGGATTCATCTACTGCCTTTCAAATAACTATTAACTGATAGAATCCCACGTGAGAGTACAAGAGCACCCACACATTACCTAAAACTACATGCTTTTTCATCTGTTCCTGGCTACATGCAATCTAGTTAATATCTCTTAGCTTCAGAATCCAAAGAATATCCAGAATACATCTCAATGAAGAGATGGGGAGCACTTTCACACCACAGCTGTATGTAGGAATTCTTGCACATTTCCATATATGAACCATCACTCATTACCTAACTCCAAAGTCAATCAATTTATACTGATGCGAGGAATAGTAACAGACTAAGGAAAGGGTTAAGAGTTTTCTTCAAACTATGTATTGATTGTCTTAACTTAGTATAGGGAACAGGTATGTTCTTGTTCTTGCAAGTTAAGCTATAACCCAGAATAGAACAGGTAGCCGAAACACTGTTGAAAATCAGAGACTCTTTTCCCCTCAAGAAGATGAATGTCTGACAGGAATTTGTTTCAACTAGTTTCTATAAGACTTGAGGTTGCCAGCTGGGGAAACTGTGCCAAGGGTGAAAAGTGCATGGTGAGGAAGACTGCTTACTTCATCTTGAAGACCCCTGCCCACAACCATCAGAAGGCAGCGCGCAAGTGCCAAAAGGGAGGAGACTTATGATAAGTACCTAAACTAATTATAACATCCCCACCGAACTCTCGGGAACCTAATGAATAAGTATGTTTGTGTATAATAAATATCCAGCTTTTGAGTTCTCAGTGTGCGAGTTAGGAGGAGCGATCCCCCTCGCACCTGGCGCCGCAATAAACATACCTGCTTTATAACTCTTTGTGAGTTATGAAGTTCTGTTCTGTAAATGAATTTGGCACCCCAGATGGGACCCTCTCTGTCTGGCTGCGGGACCTGTTGAGGACAGGACTCCTCTGGGCACCCCTGAGGATTTCTCAGGGGGGACTCCCCAACTCACCCAGATCACCACAGGGGCAGACAAGGACCATCTGGAACGGAGAAGGTATGTTTTGATATTTGGGTATGGGCAACCTGTAAGTCATGAGGAGATGCCCTACGCAAGGTGAAGGGCTTCGTCCTGCCCTGGGTAACTCGGCCAAGGATAGGAATTCCGGAAAAAGTAGGTAACTGTACTTTTGGGTAGACGCCTGAAAGCTTTGACAAGTAAGGTGCCTAGAACCAGTTAGTGCATGTATTGTTTGGTAGACACCTGAAAGCTTTGACAAGTAAGGTGCCTAGAACCAGTTAGTACATGTATTGTTTGGTAGACACCTGAAAGCTTTGACAAGTAAGGTGCCTAGAACCAGTTAGTACATGTATTGTTTGGTAGACACCTGAAAGCTTTGACAAGTAAGGTGCCTAGAACCAGTTAGTACATGTATTGTTTGGTAGACACCTGAAAGCTTTGACAAGTAAGGTGCCTAGAACCAGTTAGTACATGTATTGTTTGGTAGACACCTGAAAGCTTTAACAAGTAAGGTGCCTAGAACCATTCAATAAGGGAACATACTTAATTTCAATTGCTAGTATTTGGTGAAATCTCTCATCCAACAAAACTTGGAAAAGAAGGGTAAATTATTTGTTGATACTTGTCTTGTATTTGTAGAACTTAAGGTCTTGTGTTTAGTTTGTTGTCTTGTTTATATGTCTGACTTAAGTGTTTAGAATTTTTGTATAAGATGTGGTTATAATACCCCTTTCCACTTAGCATTGTGGAAAAGGTTTTATTGCTGTCAGTATAATTGTGCTGTGTGGTTAAACGATTAAGATGGGCGGACAGTAGAGTGGGGGAATTCTTAAGAAAAATCCTCTGGGGTGTGTTCTGGCACACTGGAAAGACCTGGGAGGACTGGGAGGTAGTGGCAAGAACACTGTAATAAAATATTGTAATCAGTGGTGGCCACTGTATAGATTGGAAGACAGTGAAAAGTGGCCACTTAATGGAACACTGAACTATAATACGTTATTATAGTTGATGTTATTTTTGAGAAGGCACGTAAGATGAAGTTTCATAGGCAGACATGTTCTTTACTCTGAGAAATCGTCCTGAATGGCAGGCAGAGTGCAGTATAGGGGCTCCACAGAATCCAATGGTCTTAGCCTTAAGACCCACAATGGGACCCTAATACAGCAGTTCATCTGGGACTATTAAATGAGTATAAAAACTGAATTCTTAACAGAATGTGAGTCAGAATATAATACTCAGATATTACCCCTCAAAAAAACAGATGGAAATTACAGAATAGTACAGGATTTAAGGGCAATAACTAAGATAGTAGAAGATTTATATCCGGTGGTTGCTAATCCGTATACCCTCCTAACAAAACTGAAGATTTTAATTGGCTTAGTTTACCGTGTTGGACCTGAAGGATGCCTTCTTTTGCCTACTTTTGAATTCTGAAAGCCAAATATTGTTTACTTTTGAGCGGGGAAACCCCGACACAAGAAGAAAAATATAGATGACGTGAACAGTACTACCACAAGGGTTCAAAACCAGCCCTACTCTTTTTGGAAATCAGTTCGCAAAGGAATTGGAGTTGTGGGAAAAGCAACCAGGAGATGAACTGTGATTGCAATATGTGGATGACTTATTAATAGCCACTGAAACAAAAGGAATTTCTTGGGACTTAACAGCTACCGAGTTTCTCCACAGAAAGCACAAATAGCCCAACAGCAAGTATCATATCTAGAATATGAGGTGACTGCAGGACAAGGAACTTTGGGAGCTGTGAGAAAAGAGACCATCTGCCAGACTCCGTGGCCAGAGACAATCAAAGAGCTTCATACATTCCTAGGTATGACTGGATGGTGCCACCTTTGGATGGACTAAGGGTGAAGCCCCTCTATGAACTCCTAAAGGTGAGCACAAAAGAACTTGTTTGGACTCGGGAAGCAGACAATGCTTTCAGAAATTTAAAAAGGAGCCTGATGGATGCCCTGGCATTGGGCCTCCCTAATGTTACTAGACCTTTTCTGCTATTCTCCCATGAGAAGCAGGGGATAGCCCTGGGAATCCTGGCCCAAAATTTGGGGCCATATTGGAGGGCTGTAGCTTACTTCTCCAAAGAATTGGATGAAGTTAACAAAAGATGGCCCAGTTGCCTGAGAGCAGTATTTGCAGTGATACTGAATATTCAAGAAGCATGAAAATTCACGTTTGGACAGAAAATGACAGTGTTGGTGTCCCATACTGTCTCTGCAGTGCTGGAGGTAAAGGGGGCACATGGGCTCTCTCCCCAATGATTCCTCAAGTGCCAGGCTATCCTGATGGAACAAGATGATGTGGAAATAACTGTTACTAACATTACCAATCCAGCTTCTTTCCTCACTGGAAACACAGGAGAACCCATCTCTCATGACTGTCTGGAAACCATCAAAGCAGTATATTCCAGCTGATCGGACTTAAAAGAAGCCAAAAGAATTGCTGAAGAAGGTGGTATAGAAGTGCAAGCCTTAGTCCCAGAGGATAAAATCCAAATTGAGAACGAGCCTAAGTATTCTAAAGAGGATAGGAAGTTAACTGATGATTTAGGAGGGGAAATAGGAGACACCGGATAGTTCCCTCCACATTATTATGGGCTATAGTCATGGCACATAGAAAAACTCACTGGGGAGTAGAAGCTTTGTATGCACATCTACTCAAAATAATGAGAGCTAGGAATATGTATACCTCTATTAAGCAGGTGACACAACAGTGTGAAATATGTCTGCAGAATAATCCTAAAGTGGGACCCAAAGCCCAATTAGGACAGATAAAGGAAATTATTCAGGAGAACAATGGCAAATTGACTTTTCAGAACTCCCAAGAAAATGGGGGTTTCGATATTTGCTGGTAATGACTGATACCTTTTCAGGTTGGCCAGAAGCTTTTCCATGTCGAAATAATAAAGCCAGAGAAGTAACAAAAATATTGTTACAAGAAATAATACCAAGGTTTGGGGTCCCAGCAACCATTTCCTCAGACTAAGGACCTCATTTTGTCGCAAAAATTGTCCAGCAAGTAAGCAGACTTTTGGGGATAGATTGGCAATTATATATCCCTTATCACCCACAGTCCAGTGGTCAAGTGGAAAAGACGAACCATTTAATTAAATTGCAAATTGGGACAGGAGGCTAATTTGTCTTGGCCTCAATCACTACCTCTGGCTTTGTTGAGAATCAGAATTAAACCAAAACTAAAAACAGGTTTAAGTCCCTTTGAAATTTTATATGGACAACCATATATTGTCCAAGAAGGGACTTCAGGACAGAGTGGAGAACAATCCCTTAACAATTATGTAATAAATATGCAAAACCAGCTTAAAAATATAGGAAAATTAGTCTTGGGAACCAGAGCTCAAGGTCTTGATAGACCTATACATAACACTGAACCCGGAGACTATGTATATGTTAGATCTCTTTGAGAATCACCTCTAGAACTGAAGTGGGAAGGTCCGTTTCAAGTGCTGCTGACTTCTCATACGACAGTTAAGGTAAAAGAGCAAGCATTGTGGATTCATCATACCAGAGTAAAGAAAGCCCCTAAGCCACAATGAGAAACAACACCTACTGGACCTCTGAAGCTTTGAATTTGGTGAAGCAACTGTATTTTGCATAATGGGAATACAGCCTTGAAATTAGAATCTATATTTGAAATTGATACAGAATGTGACCAGAGTTTTAAATAAGAGTGATTGCTGGATCTGTACTCAGCTGCCTAAACCAGGAGAAAAGTCAGGTATTCCTTTAATAGGACTCCTTATCCCCTTTAAAACCAATTGAAATAGATCAAAGTGGCAAGATTGATATTTCATGAGGTGGCCAAGGATGACACGTCTTGGGGCTTTGAGGAGGTATGGAAAAACTAACCTCATGGTTACCAAATTTCTCCTGGTTGAGGCAGCTGATTACAGGAATCTTAATACTAATCGTTTTAATATTGATTAGTTGTGGCCTGATACAATGTTCTTTTTGGTGTTGTATAAAGTCCGTAACTGATTATAAGGATTGGAAAAGACTTAAGATAAAACAGCAGATAGAAAGTGGCAAATATTTTGCCAGAACTCCAGAAAAAAACGGAATAATATAGCAAAGGAATTTTCAAAAGTTATAGAAAAGGGAGGACTTGATGTGAGGAACAGTAACGAACTAAGGAAAGGGTTAAGAGTTTTCTTCAAACTATGTATTGATTGTCTTAACTTAATATAGGGAACAGTTATGTTCTTGGTTTTGACAGTCTTGTGGTTAAGCCATAACCCAGAATAGAATAGGTAGCCGAAACACTGTTGAAAATCAGAGACCCTTCTCCCTCAAGAAGATGAATGTCTGACAGGAATTTGTTTCAACTAGTTTCTATAAGACTTGAGGTTGCCAGCTGGGGAAACTGTGCCAAGGGTGAAAAGTGCATGGTGAGGAAGACTGATTACTTCATCTTGAAGACCCCTGCCCACAACCATCGGAGGGCGGTGCAGAAGCACCAAAAGGAAGGAGACTTATGATAATATGTACCTAAACTAATTATAATATCCACACCAAACTCTTGGGAACCTAATGAATAAGTATGTTTGTGTATAATAAATATCCAGCTTTTGAGCTCTCAGTGTGCAAGTTAGGAGGAGCGATCCCCCTCGCACCTGGCGCCGCAATAAACATACCTGCTTTATAACTCTGTGAGTTATGAAGTTCTGTTCTGTAAATCAATACTAATGGTTCAGACTACAATCAACAAAACTCACAAGATGTAGGTAGAATACTGATTCTGTTTCCTTGGAAAATGAGAACCAAGTAGATCCAAGGGAAAATACCTTTGTGGTGAAGTTGGCAGTACCTGTTATGAGGAAGTTGCCATGCTCTTCCAAGGGCTCACTGTATTTCCTAACAACATGGTTCAAACCCAAGTCCAGTTCATAAAATGTCAGTGTCTGTTGTGTGTTGGCTGCTGCTTCTCCTGTTGGATCGCTGTCTGCTTCCTAAAACAGAACACATGAAAGCGTCTTTCAAGAAAGGTACTAAAGGAAGACGAAAGCTGACACATAGGGGGACAGTTTTAGAATGAAACCCAAAAGGGTGGTGAGGCACTGGCACAGGTTGCCCAAAAAAGTGTTAATGCTTCATCCCTGGGTGTGCTCAAGGCCAGGTTGGACAGAACCTTGGGTGGACATGGTCTAGTGGAAGGTGTCCCTGCCTATGGCAAGGAGGTTGGAACTAAATGATCTTAAGGTCCTTTCCAACCCAAACCATTATATGATTATATATGAAAAGACAACTTGTTGGAAGATGCACCATAAAAGTTGTAGGGGAAGAAAACATGCACATTTGCAGGTGAACAGCAAGAACTTAAGAAGAATCACGAAGAGAGAAGAGACTTGCCCATTCAAACTGAAGGCAAGACAGAAACCAAGCTTGCAACCGTCATAGGTTCAGCAGTAGCATTCATTTTTCTCCTTCTTAGTAGCTGGTGCAGTGCTGTGTTTTTGTCTTTCAGCCTCGGAACAACACTAATAACACTGACGTTTTTAGTTGTTGCTAAGTAATGTTTACTCCAATCAAGGACTTTGAGTCTCTGTCGGGGGGGAGAGGAAATCAGGAGGAAGCAGAGACAGGACACCTGACGCAAACTAACCAAAGAGTTATTCCATACCACAGCACATCATGCCCACTATATAAACTGGAGGCAGTTACCCAGAAGGGCTCGGGTTGGGCTGGGTATCGGTCAGCGGGTAGGGAGCGGTTGTATTCTCTTCCTTTGTTATTTCCCTCATTATTATTATTGGTGGCAGCAGTAGTGCTTTGTGTTATACTATAGTTACTAAACTGTTCTTATCTCAACCCATAGGAGTTATATTCTTTCAACTCTCCTCCCCATCCCTCTGGGAGCAGAGGGAGGAAGGGGGAGAGTGAGCAAGGGATTGCATAGTTCTGGGCTGCCGACTGGTCTTAAACAACAAAAGTTCTTTTTGGCGCCCAACGTGGGGCTCGAAGGGTTGAGATAACAACAGATATGACCAGAGTGTGTCTAATCTTATTTGTGATAAGCATATATTGTTTTGGATTAATACTCACTCGTCACAAGGCTGGGGGCCTTGGGCTAAGGTTCTTGTTTCATTGTACTTTATGGTAATGACTTGTAATTCAATAGACTCATTGATCATGAAACTGATCTGGCTTGCAATCCCCCTGTGGTCACCATCTCTACACTTTGGGAGGTATATAATAGAAGTATTTAGCAATAGCACATCTTTTTTCCCCTCCTTGGGTGGTCAACCTCTGAAGGAGACATTCCCTTACGCTCCCAGCCCCCCCCCCCCTCCCCCAACTGTTTACAGCATTATTTGAGAGTTCTGAAGGTTTTGAATGGCCTTTGGGTACCCTTGAGACCTGCCTGCTGATTGTGATTCAGATCAGCATGTTGGCACACATACAGAGTGTGTTTTACCCATGACCATTTCATCTGATCTCAAATGTTAATCACAGTCGGGTTTGGGTCTTGTCTAGGGTTAGACGACGATATAGGAGGACCAAGAGATTTTCCCCAAAGCTGGACAGTCATGAGTGGCAGGGTGTATGGGATAGTATGGGCTAGTAATCTAGGCCAGTGGGGCCCTCCACTGCTTTGGAACTTCACTACTGAACAAGTGCAAAATCCAGAAAAATTAGCAAAACACTTAAATGAAGTGTGTTGTCATCCTGGTCATACCAGAGAGGGACAAATCATGGCAATGTGCTAGGGCTTGTCCTGTGCTTACAGAGCCCTGTTCAACACTATCCAGCACCTTCAAAGGGAAAAAACCATCTCTGTATCTGATGGCAAAGCAACAGACAACGCAGCTACTCTAAGTACAGCAGCTACTCAAACTCTGACCGCAACAGACAGCACAGCTAACTCCAGCTCCAACCACAGCAGCTACACCAACCCCAGCGACAAGTAAAGCAGCTACCCAAACCCTGACAACAGACAGTGCAGCCACTCCAACCACAGTGATAATCATTGCAGCTAAACCAGAGGACCAACTCGTGCCAATATAAGCTGCCCCAGTATGTAAGGGGAAAAGCAAAAAAGAAACAATGCACTCACTATTCGGGACAGCTCTGATCAGGAGTCATCATCACATGAATCAGAGGAAGAAGAAGAAGAGGTGACTTCTCGACCTCGGACCTCAACTGAGCTACAGAATATGCTAAAAGATTTTACGCATCAACCAGGGGAGCACATCATCACCTGGTTGCTCCAATGCTGGGACAATGGGGCCAACGGTCACAAACTATAAGATACAGAAGCCAAGCAGCTGGGATCACTTGCTAGGGAAGGGGTAATTGACAAAACAATTGCAAGAGATAAACGGTCCCTCAGCCTGTGGAGTCAGCTCTTGGCAGCTGTGAAAGAAAGGTTTCCATACAAGAATGATGTTATGAGTTGTTCGGCCATGTGGACTACTCTAAAGAAAGGCATCCAGTCTCTGAAGGAATCAGCCATTGTAGAGATGATCTATCACAAGTCGGATGCTGGGGATGCGCCCACAGATCCAGATGAAGTTGAATGTACATGACCCATGTGGCGGAAATTTACACAAAATGCACCATCATCATATTCCCATTCATTGGCAGCAATAACCTGGAATGACACAGTACCACCAACAGCGGATGAAATGAATTAGTCAACTCCTAGAGTTTGAAATCAATCTCACCCTTTCCATCATTTCAGCTGTGGAAAAACTGTCCCAGGAGTTCAACCAATTGAGAGACTATCTAACTGATCTATCCAGCTCCCCATGAGCAACCAACACATATCTATGCTATTAACAAAAGGCATCCTACTGCTCAAGAAAGAAAATATAGAAGGTATACATCATGGGCCACCCTATGGTTTTACCTGAAGTATCACAAAGAAGATATGAGAAAGTGGGATGGAAAACTTACCTCAGCTCTGGAGGAATGGGTGCGTGAATTGAAGAAGAGAATAAAGGTCAAGGATGATCATCACATGAAAGCTCTGGCTTCAGACTCTGGTGAGCACGTTCCCAACTGGAGTGGAAAAGCTGATTTTACTCCACCTCCTGTGATAAATAAGACTAATCCCTGTCTACTGTACGTAAATGACCACTGTTGTGATCACTATTAGAGGGGCCCTGCCTCCAGCCAGGTGGAGGACAGGGACAGTTGGATTTACTGGACTGTGGGGATCAGATGGCCTGGCACATCAGTCCCACAGAAGTATAAGGCTCCAGTAGATATCGGTGCACAGTGTACCCTGATGCCATCAAGCTGTCAAGGGGTGGACCCCATTTATATTTCTGGGCAAGCTCCAGAACACCTGCAATACATTGATGACATTATCACGTGGGGCGATACAGCGGAAGAAGTCTTTGAGAAAGGGAGGAAAAAAATCCAAATCCTGCTGAAAGCCGGTTTTGCCATAAAATGGAGTAAGGTCAAGGGGCCTGCACAGGAGATTCAATTTTTGGGAATAAATTGGCAAGATGGATGTTGCCAGATCCCCACAGGTGTGATCAACAAGATAACAGCAATGTCTCCACCAACTAACAAGAAAGAAACACAAGCTTTCTTGAGTGGTGTAGAGTTCTGGAGAATGCACATCCCAAATTACAGTGCGATTGTAAGCCCTCTGTATCACACTACCCTGGAGCAGAATGATTTCAAACGGGCCTTGAACAACAACAAGTCGTTGAACAAATTAAACGAGAGACAGTTCATGCAGTAGCCCTTGGACCAATCCGGACTGGGCCAGATTTGACAAATGTGCTTTACACCGCAGCCGGGGAGAATGGTCCTACCTGGAGCCTCTGGGAGAAAGCACCAAGGGAGACTCAAGGTCAACCCCTTGGCTTTTGGAGTCAAGGATACAGAGAATCCGAGGCCAGCTACAATCGAACTGAGAAAGAGATACTGGCAGCCTATGAAGGGGTTCGAGCTGCTTTGGAAGTGATTGGCACTGCAGCACAGCTCCTCCTGCCACCCCAGGTACCCGTGCTGGGCTGGATGTTCAAAGGCAGGGTCTCCTTTATTCATCATGCAACTGATGCTTCATGGAGTAAGTGGGCTGCACTAATTACAGAAAGAGCTCCAACAGGAAATCCCAGTCATCCAGGAATTCTAGAAGTCATCATGGACTGGTCAGAGGGCAAAGATTTTGGAATGTCACCAGAGGAGGAGGTGATGCGTGCTGAAGAGGCCCCACTATATAACGAACTGTCAGAAAGTGAAGAACAGTATGCCTTGTTTACTGATGGGTCCTGCCGTACTGTGGGAAAGCATCGGAGATGGAAGGCAGCCGTATGGAGTCCTCGGCGACAAGTTGCAGAAACTGCTGCAGGAGAGGGCGAATCAAGTCAGTTTGCCGAGGTGAAAGCCATCCAGCTGGCCCCGGTCATTGCTGTACGAGAAAAGTGGCCAGTACTTTATCTCTACACTGACTCATGGATGGTGGCAAATGCCCTGTGGGGGTGGTTGCAGCAATGGAAGCAGAGCAACTGGCAATGCAGAGGGAAACCCATCCGGGCTGCTGCACGGTGGCAAGATATCGCTGCCCGGGTGCAGAACCTGGTGGTGAAGGTACGCCATGTAGATGCACACGTACCCAAGAGTCGGGCCACTGAGGAACACCAGAACAACCAACAAGCGGATAAAGCCGAAAAGATTTAAGTGGCTCAGATGAACTTAGATTGGCAACATAAGGGTGAATTATTTTTGGCCTGGTGGGCGCATCACACTTCAGGCCATCAAGGAAGAGATACAACATACAGATGGGCTCATGATCGAGGAGTAGGCTTAATGGACATTATTGCCCAGGTTATTCACAACTGTGAAATGTGCTGCAATTAAGGAAGCTAAACAGTTAAAGCCTCTTTGGTATGGAGGATGATGGCTGAAGCACCCAGGGAATTACCTGGCAACTGGAAAAAGGGAAATATAACCCCCATTTTCAAGGAGGGGAAAATGGAAGACCCAAGGAACTACAGAGCAGTCAGTCTCACCTCTGTGCCTGGCAAAATCTTGGAGCACATTCTCCTGGAAGGCATGCTAAGGCACATGAAAAACAACAAGGTGCTTGGTGACAGCCAGCATGGCTTCACTAAGGGGAAATCCTGCCTGACCAATTGGTGGCCTTCTATGATGGGGCTACGGAACTGATGGACAGGGGTAGAGCAGTTGATGTCATCAACCTGGATTATGCAAAGTGTTTGACACTGTCCTGCGTGACATCCATGTCTCTAAATTGGAGAGATATCAATTTGATGGATGGACCACTCAGTGGATAAAGAACTGGCTGGACGGCCGCACACAAAGAGTTGTGGTCAATGGCTCAAGGTCTGGCTGGAGACCAGTAACGAGTGGTGTCCCTCAGGGATCAGTGTTGAGACTGGTCTTGTTTAACATCTTTGTCACTGACTTTACAGTGGGATTGAGTGTGCCCTCAGCAAGTTTGCCAATGACACCAAGCTGTGTGCTTCATCTGATACACTGGAGAGAAGGAATGCCATCCAGAGGGATCTTGACACCCTTGTGAGGTGGGCTAATGTCACGGTTAAACTTCATAAGGTTGGCAAGTGCAAGGTCCTACACCTGGGTCGGAGCAATTCCAGGCACAGCTACAGATTGGGCAAAGAAGAGATTCAGAGCGGCCCTGCAGAGAAGGCCTTGGGGGTGCTGGTCGATGAGAAAATGAACATGAGCCGGCTGCAGTGTGCGCTCGCAGCCCAGAAACCAACCGGATCCTGGGCTGCATCCAAAGGAGCGTGACCAGCAGGGCGAAGGAGGTGATCCTGCACCTCTGCTCTGCTCTTGTGAGACCTCACCTGGAGCATTGTGTGCAGTTCTGGTGTCCTCAACATAAAAAGGACATTGAACTGTTGGAACAAGTCCAGAGGAGGCCACGAGGATGATCAGGGACTGGAGCACCTCCCGTATGAAGACAGGCTGAGGAAGTTGGGGCTGTTCAGCCTGGAGAAGAGAAGGCTGCATGGGGACCTCAGAGCAGCCTTCCAGTACCTGAAAGGGGCCTATAGGGATGCTGGGGAGGGACTCTTCGTCAGGGACTGTAGTGACAGGACAAGGGGTAACGGGTTCAAACTTAAACAGGGGAAGTTTAGATTAGATCTAAGGAGGAAATTCTTTCCTGTTAGGGTGGTGAGGCACTGGAATGGGTGGCCCAGGGAGGCTGTGAGTGCTCCATCCCTGGCAGCGTTCAAGGCCAGGTTGGACGAAGCCTTGGGTGGTATGTGAGGTGTCCCTACGCATGGCAGGGGTGCTGGAACTTGATGATCTTGAGGTCCTTTCCATCCCTAACTATTCTATGATTCTAAATATGGGGAGGCCTGGCAGATAGACTACATCACACTCCCACCAACCCACCAAGGCAAGCGCCATGTGCTTACCATGGTAGAAGCACCCACCGGATGGCTGGAAACATACGCTGTGCCCCACGCCACTGCCCAGAACACTATCCTGGGCCTTGAGAAACAGATTTTTGTGGCAACACAGCACCCCAGAGGAATTAAGTCAGACAATGGGACTCATTTCCAGAACAACCTTATAGACACATGGGCCGAAGAACATGGCATTGAGTGGGTATATCACATCCCCTAGCATGCACTAGCCTCTGGGAAAATCAGATGGTACAATGGGCTGTTAAAAGCTACACTGAGAGCAATGGGTGGTGGGACTTTCAAACATTGGGATACACATTTACCAGAAGCCACCTGGGTTGGTTAACACCAGAGGATCTGCTAACAGGCTGGCCCAGCCCAGTCAGTACTTTTACATCTTGTAGAAGGGGATAAAGTTCCTGTGGTTCACATGAAGAATTTGCTGGGGAAGACAGTCTGGGTTATTCTTGCTTCGGGTAAAGGCAAACCCACTCCTGGGACTGCTTTTGCTCAGGGACCTGGACATACTTGGTGGGTTATGCAGGAAGATGGGTAAGTCCCATGTGTACCTCAAGGGGATTTGATTTTAGGGGAAAACAGCCAATGAACTCAACTGTATGCTGTTGCCTGCTATGTAACACTTTTGTAGCCCACCAACTACATGTCTTCAGGTCACCAGCAACCGACCCCGACTTCCCTCCGACCATCATCCCAACAAGAAATGAGCTTTGATGAAACTAGATGAGTTCCACTGTGTCATCAGCAGGCAACAATCCAACACTGCACACAGACTCTCCTGCTCTGAAAGACTGTTACAAGAGATGGAGCCCAAGGTCATGGACAGCATGAACTCAGCAGCATTATAGGGATTGGTCCATGCACTAAGGAATGCTCGCTCTCTCTCTCTCTCTTTGTGTGTGTGTGTGTGTGTGTGTGTGTGAATGTGCATACACACACACACACATACACGAGACAAGAGTGATGGTATATTGAAAAATGTGATATCTGAGCATGACATGAATGGTATGGAATAAGGGGTGGGCACTGTCCTGGGTTCAGCAGTATCAGTCAGTTTTCTCCTTCTTAGCAGCTGGTGGAGTGCTGTGCTTTTGACTTTCAGCCTGGGAACAACACTGATAAAACTGACGTTTTTAGTTGTTGCTCAGTGATGTTTACTCTGACCAAGGACTTTCTGAGTCTCATGCTCTGCCAGGGGAAGCCAGGAGGAAGCAGAGACAGGACACCTGACCCAAACTAGCCAAAGAGGTATTCCATACCACAGCATGTCATACCTAGTATAAAAACTAGGAGGATTTACTCAGAAGGCCAAATGGCTGCTCAGGTCAGGCTGGGTATCGGTCGGCAGGTGGTGAGCAATTGTATCCTCTCCCTTTGTTATTTCCCTTATTGTTATCATTATTATCATTGGTGGCAGCAGTAGTGGGTTTGTGTTATACCTTAGTTACTGGACTGTTCTTATCTCAACCCGTGGGAGTTACATTCCTTCAATTCTCCTCCCCATCCCTCCGGCAGCAGGGGGAGGAAGGGGGGGAGTGAGCAAGGGGCTGCAGGGTTCTGGGCTGCTGGCTTGTCTTAAACCACAAGAGTAAAAACTGAAAATTGTCTCAGACAGCAAAAGCAGCCAACATTCCCTTCCTCCACTGACAGATTAAGAACAGAAGAGGAATGACAAAACTCTAAAGACAGCAAATGGGATCAAGTACTTCTCACCTCATAATCCATTTCCAGACAAGCAAACATTGGGTTTTCAAATCCCACATCAACTCCCACCACATGAAAGACCAAGGTATTTGCCTTGTGGGCTTCCAGCGGGGAGGAAATGGTGAGACGAGCAGCAGCATCTCTGTTCAAGATATACACCAGCTTCTGCTTTTCAATAGCACCTGCAAGGCAAGGACAACAGTGCCTGAAGCACAGCACCTGCTGATCAAATCTGACCATACCTGCAGTCCAGTATCAATACACAACCTTGCATGAGAATGTTAGCATTACTTCTGCTGAAGCTCACCAACAGTATTTATCTCTGTGTCCCGAATAACTTTGTCTCATTTTAAATGTTTTGGGCTGCAAGCACAAATGCCAACTCCAGCTCCTTAAAGACAAAACCTTACCCTTTGAGCTACATATATCTAGCCTAACAGTCAATCTACAATGGCTACAGATAGGTTTACTCACTCATTTCACCACACAAGAGATGACAGACTGCAGGGAAGGAAAATCAAATTGAAATAGCCAGATGTTTCACTATTCTTGCCACTTAGCAAGAAGACCTCTCCTCAGAAATATTTTAACTAAGAAAATCCACTCCTGCATGATGCATAGTATCCACAACATAACCATTCAACTATCAACATGAATGGCACAACTGTGACTCTGCTACCTCCTCACCAATGAAAACAAGACTTGTTAGAAAAAAAAATTCTTTGTTGATATTCCTAACACAAAAAGGCGCTATTAAAGTACCTATCACTACAAGATTTCAGCATGTAGGAAAGCAGCATTGCACAAAGCTGGCTTCAGCAATTGAGGAAGTTCATGGACCAAGTCACTAAGACACCTTGTGGCAAGTCTTATAAACACACACACACATCACTGACCCCCCCCCCCAAAAAAAAAAAAAATCTCAGGAAAGAGACAGGAACTCATAACAGCATTTCAGGCTACAGGAACTGACTGACTACACAGTAGCACTGATGCATGCAACCCCAACTTCTCTCCCAGACATGGCACTCTGGGGCTCTGTGCACTGCTAAGCAAGACAGCCTCTTTCTAGCATTAGAATTTATTTGTGAAATTCCATCAGCATCAAGGAACTATTCTGAATGCCTGCATTCTCTCTGACATGTCTCATAGCTTAACAATCTGCTCGAGAAACACTTCCAATTGCACCTAGCAGAAACTCTCTCCAAAATAAGCATCCACAAGACAGGAGGAAAAAAAGATAAGGTTAAACCAAGCTGACAGACTGACTTACTGATCATGACTGCACGGCCCTTTGGGTCTACAGCCAAGTACTGGCCTGGAACGATTCTGCGACATCCACTCTTGCCAAAGGTTTCCTGGTGAATCTTCTCAAACACGTTCTTTGAGGGCTGGTACTCCAGAATAACAATGCGCCCCGAATCACTGCCTACAACGATATAGTCTTTGGTGCCACCTGTCAGCCTGAAGGCCATGAGGGAGCAAATGACTCCAAACACTTCCACAGTCAGTAAGGTGTGAACCTTCCCTGTGTTAGGATCAGGGCGCAATAACTCCAGGATCTTGCCCCGGGAAACAACAATTTCTTGTTGTTTGGTTCCTAAAGAACCCAAAACATGGCAAAGAGTTAGCAACAATGCAGCAGAGCACAGAATTTTAAGAAGCACTATAAGAAAGATGATACAACTTCATGACTACTAAATGCCAACAAGTTTTACAATTCCTATGGAGGAATTCAAAGCAACTTAACTACATTGAGTGCCACTATTGTTTGAACATCTTTTAACAGACCAGGAAAGCAGACAAAATACTAAATTAAATCTATAGATAATTGAGCCAAACTTCTCTTGATCCTTCCACAAGTTACAACAGCTCAAGAACACATGACAATATACCAGTAAAAAAAATAGAAATAAAAACCTATGCTGAAACAGACTAGCTTCAGCAACCAAACCAAACACAAACACCTTTTTTCCACTACAACACAAAAATACTCAAGCCTAGATATGTGAAGGAAGGAGAAATTTACCTGAGAAATTGCCATGGATAGCATAGCTAATGCCAGTAGCACGCTGCAATGTCAGGTTGTAGAGAAACATGCTGGCAACAGGTTTGTGCCACCTTATCGTAGCTCCACTGAGTCTGTAACAAGTAGACCAAAAATATATACTTTGCAAAGCCAAAGGCTTCCATAAGGCATGGAAAAGAGCTGCTCCCCTGCTTGTCTATCACCTCACACTGGAAGACTGCCTGCCACCTAGCTGAAGTTATGTGGCATTTATTATGAAGCAAAAAGCTCTCCCAAAGAGGACCAGGCTGCTGAGCTCCTTACTGCAGCGTGCCTGTGCAGGACGCCCAGCTAATGACTTCTCTTGCAGCTTTAGTTGCTCAGAAACCAAACAAAACATGGGAATAATCCCTCTCGAGGTGTCTTACGCCGTTACACATCACTCGTGTCGCCATTTCATTTAACACGAGCCAAACCTACCCAAAATGGCTTAGGGTGAATGCCTGAGTCGATTCCTTGCTCCGAGGCTAACACGGGACAGAACAGCGGCTCCACACTGACGGCAGGCCGGGGAACCGGCCCTCAACGCCCCAAGCCTCACCGAGGCCCTGGCCGGGCCCGCAGGCCAGCACCGCCCCGCATCCCGGGCGGGCTCCAGGAACCAGCCACAGATCCACCTCCCGTAAGCCAAGCCCCAAGGGGCCCACGGCACTCGGACCCGCAGCTACTCCCCCGGGCAAAATAGGAGCGGCGGGACCCTCCTTACCGTACAGATGAAAGCAGATGGGAGCGGATGCTAATCCTACCTAAGCAACCACACCACGAAGCCAATCCACCATAAACCGCTGAGGGTGCTGCCCTCCCGAACCTCTTCGACAGGCCTTTCCGCCAGGCCCAGCGTGCGCGCGACGCGTAGCTGCCAGAAGCGGCGCCTGAATGATCGCGGGGCCATGGTAGCCGCTACCTGTATCAAAAGCCTCAAAATAAAAAAATACCCTCAGCCGCCTTCTTCTGTAGAGTAACGAGGCAGCGTGATTCTCCTGCGCTGCCAGGCGGATTCGAGCGACGGCAAACGTTCAGGCACCGACATCGGCAGCCCCAGCTGGGCCCCACGATAACGGCAGCTAGGGCATCGGGCTTGAGGGGAGAGATGTGGCTGCTTCCGCCCCTCTCCATTGAAAAATGGGGCTGACTGAAGAATAGGGTGGATTGAAGAATAGGGTTGTAAATAAGTAACTTCAAGGACGTTAGGCTTTGTTAGCAACTATAGAGAAAAGGAAATTACTAATGTTGGAAGAGAGCAGGATTTTGTATGATAAAATAATTGTGTAAAATAGTAGAAATGATTATGTTTAAGAAATTTATAAATCAATAGTGAGATTTTATATATATATATTAGAAAATGTTATAACTTTGTAGTTTTGTATCATGGCCGTTTTGTAACCAGTGTTGCAATGGCAGTCCATACCCATATATGGTGAAAGGTGTATGGGTGGATTTAGAAGAGTATGTACTGGAGACTATACCCAAGTAGAACCTGTGCATAAGATAGCCAGAAGAGCATGCCAGAAGCAGTCAAAGGAAGATAAGAAAATGCTAGCGTCCACACAAGGGTTGGAATATACTCAAGTAAGGGAAAGGTGAAGAGGACAACCTGAGGAAGACTTCTTACTTCATCTGAGGAAGACTCTTACTTCATCGGAACGCCCAGCAGGCGACCACCAGAGGGGGCTGCGCAAGCGCAGAAGAGGCTGATGTCGTAATAGACTGATGTGGCACTCCTTAATGCATATGTATTAGTTAAATGTTGTAACCCATGTTGAATATGTATTAATTGTGAAACTTTTAGGATATAAATTGTGGACGCGATGTGAAGAGGTTGGAACCAGATTTGGGTGTGTACCCCTGGTTTCCCAGCGCTGCAATAAAGCGCCTCATATAACCATGCCGGTGGTTATGTGTTTGCTCCTACGCTAACATTTTGGTGACCCAGATGGGACCTCGCGGGCACTGCTGAGGCGGATCGCATCTCGATCCCGCTCCAGCTGGCACCAAGAGATTTTCGGGGAGCCATCGACCGCGACCGACCTCTGCTGCTCACGACGGACCTCTGACACGGTAAGAAAGGTGCTTTATTTAAGATATGGTACCGATTTCTAGTAAAGGTATGGTGTATTGACCTTTGGCAAGGTCTGGTAAAAGCTTGCCTGTTAGACGCGGTGAAAGCTGCGCTTGGTCGGGCTAGAGAACTCTCGGGGTAAAAGCCTAGGCGCCGTCTGTTAGACAGTAGCGAAAGCTCTGCAGGTTTGGCAGACGTGGTTTTGGTATTGGTATTTGTGCTGCAGGATCAGCATCTGTCTGTATAAATTTTATAATATAGTGGTGTGTGTGTGAAAGGGGGGCTTGTTTTGGGGATCACCTTGTGGTCCCGAGGAGATCTCTAAACCAAGTTTCTCTGTGTGTGTGTGAGAGAGGGGAGGGCGAGAAGGAAAAGCACAGCCTCAAGCAGCTAGTACGGTGCTTGCTCCTTTAAGTCAGGGAGTCGGAGTTGAAGGACCAGTGTACGTTAAAATACCTTTCTCTCCTGGGGATTTGGTTATATGGAAACAATCGGCAGGAACATATAGAGAAAATCCTGATAAAGTAGCTCGAGTGGTAAAGATGATTATGAAAACTCAAAACCCAGACTGGGATGATATACAAGTGCTTTTAGATACCCTTATGGACTCAACAGAAAAAGAGATGGTGGTGCGAAGTGCTTGGGAGAGGGTCCGGGAAGAGATAAGGCAGGGACTAGTTGAGGGAAATATAGATCAAAACTTCCCGATGGAAGACCCGATGTGGTATTATAACACACGAGTAGGAATGAGAAATTTACGGAGATACCAGGACTGGGTAGTTTTTGGAGTACAGCATGCTATGCCCAAAACAATAAACTGGTCAAAATTGCACAATGTTAGGCAAGAAAAGGTGGAATCACCATCTGCCTTTTTAGAGAGACTTAAAGAGACAGCAAAGAAATATACGGACTTAGATGTGGAAACAGAACAGGCTAAAGCACAATTAGCCTTGATTTTCCTGGGGCAGTCTCAAGGTGATATTAGAAAGAAACTGCAAAAACTAGAAGGGGCAGAGTTGCGAGACCTGGATAGGCTGTTAGAGGTGGCTTGGAAGGTGTACAATAGTCGGGAAAAAGAAAGCTCTCGGAGACAACAACAAAATTTGCTGGCAATAATACAGGGAAGAGAACAAGGATTCTCTAACCCTAGGGGAAGAGGACGAGGAATGCGAGGACGGGGACGAGGCAGAGGATTCTATAATCCAAAAATAGGAATGAGCACAGAAAGAATAGGATATAATCAATGTGCACTTTGCAAACAGGAAGGACATTGGAAAAATGCATGTCCATCCGGGGGGGGGCAATTCATGTCAACAAGAAATCCTTTTGCAGGATCCGACATGGCTAAAACAATGGTGTTGGGGGAATTTGTCAATCAAAGCTGACTAAGCCGAGTAGAAAATAAAGAACCCCTTGTAAAGATCCAACTAGGAGAGGAAGAAGTAAAATTTTTAATAGATACAGGGGCCACTTATTCAGTTTTAAATGATTTGCATGGAAAAATAGGAAAGAAAGCTATGACAATTGTAGGAGCCACAGGGAAAGAAGAAGTGCGACCATTCTTGCAACCCCTAAATTTACGATTTCGAGGAAAAGAATTGACGCATGAATTTTTATATGTGCCTGAACGTCCCATTCCTCTATTAGGACGTGTGGGGGAATGGCTTGTCAAAAAGGGTCACATAGACATGCTGCAGCTGGTGGAGCAGGAATGTGGTAAACACCACAATCAACAGGTTTAAGACCAGGAGGAGAACGGAGCAGCAAGTTATCACCAAGGACACAGCATCCTCGGGAAGTTACATTGTATCTAGCAGAATATGTATAACTTGATTAGAAACCATAAACAGTGTCCTTGTAAAGCTACATTGTATCTAACAAAATATGTGTGATCTAGTTAGAAACCATATAAATAGGTGTTAAGACTTGCAATAAACGAAGCTTGCTGGTAACTCATATTGAGTCGTCCAAGTCTTCCTTTCACGACAAATGGTGACCCCGACGTGATTCGAACACGGAGCGGAGGGTACCGACACCACGGCCGTGAAAAGTGGCACTTGGCTCCGATCTTGCCCCGGAGGGTCAAAGCGGCGCATCGCGCGAGAGGACGACCATATAGATGGGATCTGGGCGCCGCCGGACTTGCAGTGGCTGCATCGGCAGCGTTGCACCAAGGAGGAGGAGCAGCCGAAGCCTCGTAGGGCAACGGAGCGCGAGTACCTTAAAAGGGGGTATGGAGAGGCAAGCTGCCCTAGATTTATTAAATTGCTTTTTAGAAAAGCGTGGTATTAAGGAGAAGGAGTTAAAGAAGGAATTAGCGGGAGTGGTAGCTTATGGAGTAGCGAAAGGTTGTTTCCTCGACCCCAATACGATCTTTGACAGTGACGAGTGGCAGAAACTAGGAGATAAGCTGTGGGCAGCCAACCTTGACGGTGATAAAACGGCAAAGCATTTGGGAAAAACCTGGCGGGTAGTTGCTAACGCGTTAGATCAGCACCGTGCCGAGCGGCTCGGCGCGGTCTCCTCTAACACCTCGTGGAGGGGGGGGGCGGGAGACCCGTGGCCCTTGCCGCCCCTCACCAATACGGTCTATATACCGCCCCCCCCCCCCCCCCCCCCGGTCCTTGCTTCCCCGGGTCTGGCTGAAAAGCTGCCCCCCGGGGACGCAGAATCTGGGGACGTGAGTAAGCTGGTGGAGGAGGGAAACCTGCAAATTGGCAACAAGGGCATGGGTATTAATCGTGAACGTATATGGAAAAAGATAGCCGCACAGGCTGCCCAGGAGGGGGATCTTGAGGCTGCCGCTGATATGTTACAGGCATTCCCGGTGACCTGTCAGCAGGGGCCTCAGGGTGGCCTTACAGCTAGTATCACACCGTTAGATTGGAAATTGCTGTTGCAGCTGCGAGCGTGAGCGAATGTGGTATTCAGGGGGAACCAGCTAAACAAATGTTGGATTATATCTGGGGGGGGCTGTTACTCCCCAATGATGTCAAGAGTCTCACCCGCCTCATATTAACCCCACATCAGCAGTTGTTATTTAACGCACACTGGCAAGCATTTTGCCAAGAATCAGTGGCCGAACAACGCCACCCCGGGGATCCTTTATACGGGCTGACTGTCCCCGAGCTGATGGGGTTGGGTCCTTTTCTACGTACAGAGGCACAAGCCCTCCTAGGGCCTGATAAAATCAGGGAGACAATGGCCACGGCTCCCTCCTATATGTCCCTGAGGCAGGGTCGGGATGAGCCATTAGGTTCCTTTGTAGACAGAATAGCCACAGCCATAAAAACAGCAGGGGTGCCGGAATATATGCAAGGAGCTACCTTAAAGCAGTGTGTCTTGCAAAACGGAAACAGCGTTGTTCAAAATCTTATAGTGACACTGCCAGGGAATTGGAGTGTTGAGGAGTTATTAGAACGTGCCGCGCAAGTCCCTACCGGTAATCAGGCTATGTTAGTGAATGCCATCAAAGAATTAGGAGAGGGATTGAAAGCACAAGCAGAAACATCCCGAAACCAAGTGTTCGCAGCCCTCGCTCCTCTCCGCTCGCCCAGCCAACCAGTACCAGCAAAAGCTCTGAGAGTCCGCTGTTTCCGATGCGGCCAGCAGGGCCACCTCCGGCGAAACTGCCCCCCCGGAGCAGTCTGGTGTCCTCAATGCCAATCTGCTGTGCACTGCCCTGCCGCTTGCCGAAGACTACAGGGAAACGGAGGACAGAACGCGAGGGGGACCCGCGTGATGACACAAGTAGTCCCCCACATTGCTCCCCACCCACCCTGCACCCAGCCACCGCGGGAAGCCTCGGCTTGGACCTGGCAACCGCAGTAGATGCCACCCTAATAGATAACACCCCCCAGCGAATCCCATCAGGAGTGAAAGGACCCATAATGATCAACGAACAAGCGGTTGGGGCCCTTCTGATTGGACGGTCGTCAGTGAGCATTGGAGGACTCAACATCATAACTGGACTGATCGACGCCGATTGTCAAGGTGAAATCCACATCATGGTACAGACATTCCACCCGCCAATATATATTCCTGCCGGCTCAAAAATTGCACAGCTTATACCTTTACCGCACCTTGTTCAAGGATTCCCTGCCAACTCCCCTTGCCGTGGAGAAGGGGGCTTTGGCTCCGTGGGCCCAGCAGTAATGTTAACAGTGGGTCTGGGCCAATGACCTCAAAAACAAATGACACTGGAATATAAGGGACAGCAAATTCACCTGTTTGCCTTGCTAGACACAGGGGCTGATGTCACTGTGGTAGCTGAACATAAGTGGCCCGCTACCTGGCCAACCTACCCAACAGGAGCCACCGTTACAGGCATGGGGGGGGTAACAACCGCCCGTCAATCCCCGCGACTACAGATTACCATTGATGATAAGGTGGTCGACTCTACTGTACAATTAATACCACTCCCCTCACAAATACATGCCTTGGTGGGGCGCAATGTGTTAGCCCAAATGGGGGTAATACTCACATCCAACTCACCTTTTTAGATAAGGTCATTGCATGGACTTTCCCCATCCGCCTCACATGGACGACAAATGAGCCCAAATGGGTGGAGCAATGGCCTCTAAAAAGGGAAAGTCTCGAACAAGCTCATCACTTAATAAAGGAACAGTTCCAACAAGGGCACCTCCACTTATCCACGAGTCCATGGAACACGCCTATTTTTGTAATAAGAAAGAAGTCTGGTAAATACAGGTTACTCCATGATTTGCATGCTGTCAACAAGCAAATGCAACCAATGGGAGCTTTACAGCCTGGACTCCCAAATCCCAGTATGATCCCAGACCAATGGTCCTTACTTGTTGTGGACCTGAAGGATTGTTTTTTCACAATTGGACTGCATCCAGATGACATGCAGCGCTTTGCATTTACTCTACCCTCTATTAATCGGGAAGCCCCTGCTCAGCGTTATGAGTGGACAGTATTACCGCAAGGAATGCGGAACTCACCTACCCTTTGTCAACTGTATGTGGATGCAGCCCTTCAACCACTCCGTAAGGCCTGGCCCAGTGTAGTTATATACCATTACATGGATGATATTTTATTAGCTCAAAAGGAGCCCTTTACCACCGTACAACTGCAAACTGTAGCAGAAAAACTGAGTGACCGTGGACTGACAATAGCCCCGGAAAAGATTCAGCAAACAGCTCCTTGGAAATACCTGGGCTGGACAATCACTGATCATGAAATACGGCCACAAAAACTGACTGTGGATACACACATTCGAACGCTACATGATGCCCAGAGACTTCTAGGTGACCTGCAATGGCTCCGCCCAGTTGTCGGGATTCCAAATGAACTGCTTGATGGTCTCCGTCCCCTACTAAAGGGAACGGACCCGGCCTCTACTGTGGAACTTTCCCCAAAACAAAAGGAGCTGTTGCAATCCATCACAGAATCTATCACCAATCATGTCACTGCACGACGCTTACCAGATGTTCCGATAGATCTAACCATTCTAACTGGCCCCAAATTCCTTCTCGGTGCCATTTCCCAGGTAAAAATAAAAAAGGGGGAGGGTAGTGGCCAGCCTGAACGTATAGTATTGGAATGGATTGCCCCCCCCGCTGCAGCCACGTCGTACAGTGCAAGAATATATTATTACTCTGGCGGACTTGATAAAAAAGGGCAGACTGCGCGTCCTTGCCATTACGGGGCTACCCCCAAGAGAAATCCAAATTCCCATGAGGCAGACCGACTTAGATTGGTATCTGTGCTCCTCTATGGAACTTCAAGCGGCACTATTAGAAAGTGGTTCGCTGATCACTACGTGGCCATTGGAGTCACCTACCCTGGCATGGATGACTAACCACCATTGGTTAAAGAAACCCAAACGGTCGCTTCAGCCCCTTGCAAACGCAATCACGGTGTTTACAGACGCCGGCCAACGATCACGAACAGCAGCGGTGACGTGGAAAGATGGGGCTGACTGGCGGCACCAGATTTTACAGGCGCAACCCGAGGATACGCTTCAAACCTTGGAGTTGTATGCTGTAGTGTGGGTATTCCTCCAATGGCTTCACCAGAAGATCAACATTATATCAGACTCCCTTTATGTGGCCGGAGTAGCTAATCATATTGAGGACGCCGCCATACGTGATTTGAAGAACCAGCGGCTGGCGAGTCTCTTGATGCAGCTAAAGCGTGCTATTGACCTCAGATCGGAGCGTTATGCAATGTTGCATATTCGTAGTCACCAATGGAACGAAGGACTCAGGGAAGGCAATGCAAGAGCAGACCGCCTCGTCGCAATAAGAGGCCCCAATTCCCGCTTTCGACAGGGCCCGATGGGCGCATATGATCTTCCATCAGAATGCAAAGGGTCTCCAACGCAGCTTTGGCATTTCACTGACTGAAGCGCGAGCTATCGTTCAGGCCTGTCCCGTGTGTAGCTTCCACAATCAGGGGATAGGCCTCGGAATCGGAGTAAATCCCAAAGGACTACGGTCCAATGAACTGTGGCAAATGGATGTTACTCACGTCCCAGAGTTTGGTCGACTAAAATTCGTACATGTAACAATAGATACTTATAGCCATATGATTTGGGCGACTGCGCAGCCAGTGGAGAAAGCTCGA
Organism: Lathamus discolor; assembly: GCF_037157495.1. Lineage (NCBI taxonomy): Eukaryota > Metazoa > Chordata > Aves > Psittaciformes > Psittacidae > Lathamus > Lathamus discolor. The sequence continues at coordinate 1,081,416 of NC_088908.1, forward strand.
GACGTCAAAAGGCACCTGACGGCCTCCTTTGCAGTTATGGGAAGGCCTGCCTCTATTAAGATGGACAACAGTCCAGCATACAGCAGCAACAGCATTAAACAACTCCTACAGCTATGGGACATTAAGCACATCACCGGCATTCCACACTCCCCAACTGGGCAAGCAGTCGTAGAACGAGCGAACTTTACATTAAAAAACTATTTGTCGAAACTAAAGGACGACATTTCTGATCCAAGAGAACGTTTAGCCAAAGTGCTGTTTGTGCTCAATCATCTATGTATTTTTGGCCACCATAACGAACCTCCCATTGTTGTTCATTTTCCTAAAATGTCTGATCGTCCCCCGATTGATATGCAGGTTTACTACAGGGATCCACAGACAGGTGTTTGGGGGGGCCCTGCCAAGGTGATATATGTAGGCCGGGGTTATCTGTGTGTTCTTACCCCCACAGGTACCATCTGGGTGCCTAGTCGTTGGGCCAAACCTGCGGTGACGCCTGGCTCGACCACGGAGGCCGGCTCGACAGAACTCGCCGAGCAGAACTTAACCAACTGACAATCCATAATACTTCAAGCTCAGAGGGCAAGTCCACTGCCCCCTGTAGAGGGAATGGCGGTCGCCACACTAGGCCTCTTGATCCTGGGCATCGGTTGTGTGTTGCTCGGGGTAAATGGCATGCTACAGCACATTGATCCCCGAGTTAACCTGTGGGTGACATGGGCCAATCAGACTAATGCTAATTCTTTTTGTCTAGCTATTGCCTCTGCCACGGATCCCTTTCGTACCTGTTTAATAGGGATCCCCAGCTATAATAATCAGAGTTTTGCAGCATATTCTGTTAACAATTGTACCCGGGCGGACAATAGCAGCCAGTGTACGGCATTATTATTGTCCAGGTTAAATGTCTCCTTGCCATGGGATCCTCAAGAAATTGAATTGTTAGGCAGCCGTAGTCTAAACGTAACCGCCAATGAAACTGGTTGCGTACTTTTAGGTAACTTTATTCATCAACAACAAAATACAACTTGGTTAACACCTAAAAACCCCACCTTTAATATTCCCAACCTGTGTGGTCAATATCGAGCATATGGGTGGGGGTCCAATCACGTGCGAATTTGGGCTAACCAAAGTGCCTTAGCACTTCCCCCAAACATTTTTCTCATTTGTAGAGATCGTGCATGGCATGGGATACCTCGCTTTGCACACGGGGGACCATGTTATTTGGGTCAGTTGTCATTATTAGCACTAAATAAAACAACAGTCAGTGCCTTATGGGCTGCGTCTCGTAGAAAACGCAGCACCCAGCCACTTTCTCAAAACTGTGACGATAACGTTGAATTATGGTCCAGCACCTCCCGAGTTTTTGCTTCGCTTGTACCAAATATAGGAACAGCACACGCCTTGACATCAATCAGCAAATTAGCCTGTTGGGTCAGCAAGCAATCTAATGTTACTACACAAGTGTTAGAACTATCTCAGGACATGAACAGCGTGCGACATTCAATTTTACAGAACAGAGCAGCAATTGATTTTTTGCTTTTAGCCCAAGGACACGGTTGCGTAGAATTTGAAGGTATGTGTTGTTTTAATATATCTCAACATGGAGAGTCCATATATAAACAAATTCAATGGCTTAAGGAACATACCTCTAAGATTAAAATAACCACTGATTTTTTCGGTATCCCATGGGAAGATTGAGGCATCACTGGATGGCTGCGCCAGCTCCTTCAAACTGGAATTCTCATATTATTAGTAGTGCTTGCTATATTAATGCTTTTTCCTTGCTTTCTACAATGTACTTATAAGTTAGTCTTGCAGTCAATAACACAAATGTGGGGCCCTCACACCCCAAATAAAAACGGGGGAATTGTGGGGGAATGGCTTGTCAAAAAGGGTCACATAGACATGCTGCAGCTGGTGGAGCAGGAATGTGGTAAACACCACAATCAACAGGTTTAAGACCAGGAGGAGAACGGAGCAGCAAGTTATCACCAAGGACACAGCATCCTCGGGAAGTTACATTGTATCTAGCAGAATATGTATAACTTGATTAGAAACCATAAACAGTGTCCTTGTAAAGCTACATTGTATCTAACAAAATATGTGTGACCTAGTTAGAAACCATATAAATAGGTGTTAAGACTTGCAATAAACGAAGCTTGCTGGTAACTCATATTGAGTCGTCCAAGTCTTCCTTTCACGACAAGGACGGGACTTATTGAGTAAATTGGATGCTACGATTGTTTTTGAAAATGGCGAATTGATAATGTAAATCCCTGAATCCAAAACAGGACAGATTTTAGTTCAGACAAACCTATTCCACAAATTCCAAAAGAAGTGGAACTGGCCGTAATACCAACAATTTGGGAAACAGAAATCCCGGGAAAATCAAAGGCAGCTCAGCCGATAAGAGTAGAATTAAAAGACAGGGCTAAACCAGTAAGGGTTAAACAATATCCATTGAAGCTAGAAGCAAGATATGGGATTATAAAAACAATTGAGAAATTTTTAAAATACAAGATTTTAGAAGAATGTGAATCAGAATATAACACACCAATCTTCCCAATAAAGAAACCAAACGGCGAGTATAGATTAGTACAGGACTTGAGGGCAATAAATGAAATAACAAAAGATATCCACCCGGTGGTGGCAAACACGTATACATTGCTAACATCTGTGAAGGAAAAATATAAATGGTTTACAGTGATTGATTTAAAGGATGCCTTCTTCTGCATTCCCCTCGACAAAAGTAGCAGGAAACTGTTTGCATTTGAATGGGAAAATCCACAAAATAGACGGAAAACACAATTGACATGGACCAGACTTCCACAAGGATTCAAAAACAGTCTGACCCTATTTGGAAACCAACTGGCCAAAGAATTGGAAGCATGGACCACCCAAGGAAAAATACAGGTACCGAGATCACAATACCTTTTACTACAGTATGTAGATGACATTTTTATTGCAACAGAACAAAGATCCCTGTGCATAAAGGTGACAATTGAAATCCTGAATCAGCTAGGCTTGAATGGTTATAAAGTCTCAAAAGAAAAGGCACAAATTGCATGCATGACTGTGTTGTATCTGGGATGTGAAATTTCACAAGGACAGCGAAAGCTGGGAATAAATCGCATAGAGGCAATTTGTGCTATCCCAGAACCACGGAACTTGCATGAACTGAGAATATTTTTGGGCATGGCAGGGTGGTGCAGACTATGGATAATGGACTATGGACTAATTGCCAAACCCCTGTATGAGGCCCAAAAATCACATGCCTTTGTCTGGGACAAACAACAGAGAGAAGCCTTTCAGAAATTAAAAGAAGCACTGACAAAAGCACCGGCATTGGGACTCCCAGATTTGACAAAAGATTTCCAATTATTTATCCACAAGAGACAGAGATTGGCATTGGGGGTGTTAACTCAGAAACTTGGGAACTGGAAAAGACCAGTGGGATATTTCTCAAAACAACTAGATCCGGTGAGTGCAGGATGGCCCTCATGCTTGCGAGCAGTAGCAGCAACTGTTATTTTGATTCAAGAAGCTAGAAAACTAACTTTGGGAAAACACATTGACGTATTTGTGCCACATATGGTAACCACTGTTCTGGAACAAAAGGGGGGACATCGGTTGTCCCCTAGCCGGATGATGAAATATCAGGCAATCCTAATGGAGCAGGATGATATAAGCTTGAGAACTACTAACCTGTTAAACCCAGCAGCTTTTCTAGGAACAGACTTAGAAGAAGGAACTCTTGAACATGACTGTATAGAAGTCATCGAACATACATATGCAACCAGAGCGGACTTGAAGGCTGCACCTCTGGAATAACCAGACTGGGAACTCTTTACAGATGGAAGCAGTTTTGTAGAAAACGGGACACGATATGCAGGATATGCTGTGACAACGCAACAAAAGATAATCGAAGCCAAAGCACTGCCTACTGGAACATCAGCCCAACGGGCAGAATTGATAGCTCTTATAAGAGCATTGGAACTGAGCAATGACAAAAAGGTAAATATATGGACAGACTCAAAATATGCATTTGGTGTGGTACACATTCATGGAGCATTATGGAAAGAACGGGGACTTTTATCTTCACAAGGGACTAACATAAAATATCAGAAGGAAATTTTAGAATTAATAATTCCTGTGCAAAAGCCTAAACAAGTAGCCATCATGCATTGTAAAGCGCATCAAAGAGGAACTTCAAAAATATCTGAAGGAAATACATTAGCAGATCGGACAGCCCGCCAAGTAGCCCGGAAGGTATGGAACATGATGGCTTTGATACCGTTGAAGGTAAGCCCACTCCATACCTATCTTCCACAAAGCCCAAACTATTCAACAGAAGATGAGAAATTAGCAGGACTCTTAAAGGCCCAAAAGAACTCTGAAGGGTGGTATGTAACAACAACGGGACAAATAATAGTGCTACCAGCAATAATGCGAAAAATTCTACAAACTGAACATCAAAAAATGTCATTGGGGTGCAGAGGCATTGGTAACTTATTTAAAAAGGGAATAATTTCCACACAGATGTTAACTATGGCAAAATCAGTGGGATCAAAATGTGAAATTTGTTTGAAAAACAATCCGGTAGTAAAGAGACAAATTGAAATGGGAAAAATTAGAATAGGAATGGAGCCAGGAGATTATTGACAGGTTGATTTTGCAGAACTACCAAAAGTACAAGGATACAAATATCTTAGTAGGGGTTGACACTTTTTCTGGATGTCCAGAGGCCTTTCCCTGTCGCACCAATCAGCCAAAAGAAGTGGTGAAATGGTTACTTAGAGAAATCACAGAATCACAGAATCCCAAGGGTTGGAAGGGACCTCAAAAGATCATCTAGTCCAACCCCCCCGCAAGAGCAGGGTAACCTACAGTACATCACACAGGAACTTGTCCAGGCAGGCCTTGAATATCTCCAGTGTAGGAGACTCCACAACCCCCCTGGGCAACCTGTTCCAGTGCTCTGGCACTCTCACAGTAAAGAAGTTCTTCCTGATGTTAACGTGGAACTTCCTATGCTCCAGTTTACACCCATTGCCCCTTGTCCTATCACTGGATATCACTGAAAAAAGCCTAGCTCCATCATCCTGACACCTACCCTTTACATATTTGTAAACATTGATGAGGTCACCCCTCAGTCTCCTCTTCTCCAAGCTAAAGAGACCCAGCTCCCTCAGCCTCTCCTCATAAGGGAGATGTTCCACTCCCTTAATCATCTTTGTGGCTCTGCGCTGGACTCCTTCAAGCAATTCCCTGTCCTTCTTGAACAGAGGGGCCCAGAACTGGACGCAATATTCCAGATGCGGCCTCACCAAGGCTGAGTAGAGGGGGAGGAGAACCTCTCTTGACCTACTAACCACTCCCTTTCTAATGCACCCTAAGATGCCATTTGCCTTCTTGGCCGCAAGAGCACATTGCTGGCTCATGGTCATCCTCCTATCCACCAGGACCCCCAGGTCCCTTTCCCCTTCACTACTTTCCAGCAGGTCACCCCCCAACCTGTACTGGTCCATGGGGTTGTTCTTCCCCAGATGCAAGACTCTACACTTGCCCTTGTTAAATTTCATCAAGTTTCTCCCCGCTCAACTCTCCAGCCTGTCCAGGTCTCGCTGAATGGCAGCACAGTCCTCTGGTGTGTCAGCCACTCCTCCCAGTTTTGTGTCATCAGCAAACTTGCTGAGGGTGCACTCAGTTCCCTCATCCAGGTCATTGATGAAAATATTAAACAGCACCGGTCCCAGCACCGACCCCTGAGGGACTCCACTAGTCACAGACCTCCAGCTAGATTCTGCGCCATTGACCACAACTCTCTGCCTTCTTCCTTTCAACCAGTTCTCGATCCACCTCACTACTTGATCATCAAGCCCACACTTCCTTAGCTTATCTATGAGGATGCTGTGGGAGACAGTATCAAATGCCTTACTGAAATCAAGAAAAACTACATCTACCTCTCTACCATCATCCCTCCACCTAGTCACTTCCTCATAGAAGGCTATAAGGTTGGTCATACATGACTTCCCCCTCATAAAACCATGTTGGCTGTTCTTAATGACCCCCTCATCCTTGATATGCCTAGAGATGGAGTCAAGAATAAGTTGTTCCATCACCTTTCCAGGGATGGAGGTAAGGCTGACCGGTCTATAATTACCCGGGTCCTCCTTCTTGCCCTTCTTATAGACTGGTGTGACCTTTGCCATCCGCCAATCCTCAGGCACCTCGCCCGTTTCCCACGACTTACCAAAGATGATGGAAAGTGGCCTAGCAATGACCTCCGCCAGCTCCCTCAGCACCCGTGGGTGCATTCCATCCGGACCCATCGATTTACAGATGTCCAGATTGCATAGCTGATCCCTAACCCAATCCTCATCTACCAAAGCAAACTCCTCCTTTGTCCTGACTCCTTCTGGGGCTATAGAAATCCGGGGCCCTCGGGGAGAGTCTGCAGGAGTAAAGACAGAGGCAAAGAAGGCATTCAGCACCTCTGCCTTCTTTATATCCTCTGTCTCCAGGGCACCCACTTCGTTCAGCAGTGGGCCTATATTGCCTCTTGTGTTAGTTTTATTTACTATGTATTTGAAGAAGCCCTTTCTATTGTCTTTAACCCGACTAGCAAGATTGAGTTCCAAGGAGGCCTTAGCTGTCCTAATTGCCTCCCTACATCCTCTAACAACTGTCCTATATTCCTCCCAAGCGGCCAGCCCCTCCTTACATAATCCATAAATTCTCCTTTTCCACTTGAGTTTGCCCAGCAGCTCCTTGTTTAACCACGCCGATCTCCTAGATCCCTTACTTAATTTCCTACTCATTGGGACGCTCCGATCCTGAGCTTGGAAGAAGCAGTCCTTGAATGCTAACCAACTATCTTGAGCCCCTTTACCGCCTAGTACACTTTCCCATGAGACTTCCCTTAGCAGTTGACTGAAGAGGCCAAAGTTGGCCCTTCGGAAATCCAGAACTGTGGCTTTGCTAGGTATTCTATTCCTCCCACACAGGATCCTAAACTCCACCATCTCATGGTCACTGCAGCCAAGGCTGCCATTGACCGTCACCACTTCAACCAATCCCTCCTTGTTGGCGAGTACTAAATCTAGCAGCGCTGCTCTCCTAGTTGGTACGTCCACCATTTGCATTAAGAAATTATCATCAATGCACTCGAGGAACCTCCTAGACTGTGAATGACTGGCTGTGTGAGTCTTCCTGCAAATATCGGGGTAGTTAAAATCCCCCACGACGACTAAGGCACGATTTGGAGTTCCTTTAGGATTATTATCAGATAGGGGTCCACATTTTATTGCAACTGCAGTGCAAGAAGTTAGTAAACTATTAGGAATATCATGGAACTTACACACTCCTTGGAGGCCCCAATCTAGTGGACAGGTAGAAAAGATGAACCAAACAATAAAAAGACAAATCAGTAAAATATGTCAGGAGGCCAAAATAAAATGGCCACAAGCATTGCCTATAGCTCTGCTACGAATTTGAATAAAACCCAGAAGCAAAATGTCAGTAAGCCCCTATGAAATCCTCTATGGAAAACCATACGAGGCACCGGAACCCAACCCTAATACCCATATTAAAGGGAATCAGGATGTTTATAATTATGTGCTGTCTCTCGGTAGAACCTTAACTCGACTGCGAAGCACTTTGGTGTGGAACAGGCCACTATCTCTGGAAAATCCAGCACATGACATCCAACCAGGAGACCAAGTATACATCCGGAACTGGAACGAAGAACCATTAAAAGAACGGTGGGACGGACCGTATCAAGTACTGTTAACTACATTCACAGCAGTAAAGGTAGAAGGAATAGATTCTTGGATACATTATTCACGAGTAAAGAAGGTTCCAAAGGTTTGGGAAACACAGGTACTAGGCCCTACGAAACTAAAACTGAAATGTAAATAAGATGTCTGGGTTCTATTACAAAACTTTGATTGTCATTTGGTCATTAACAGAGCTGACAGCTGTTCCTATCCTAGCAATCCCTCAGAAAGATGTTTTAAAACGACTTGAAACAAGATGCCATTCTGACTTGCAAGTTCACAGAAACCATTCCAATAGGACCAACACCAATAAGGATAGTTTGGAAAAAGATAAATGGTCCTATAGGACTGGATATACAATTGGCCATAGAGAAACTGAGGTTACAAGAAAAAGGACTAAAAGATCAGTAAATTCAACACAGATAATCCAATCATATCATCGAAATCATGAGGAAAATTTAATGATAGGTCTGATTGAAGATTTCGCAAAGATGAAAAACACAAGCAGAATAACAGCATGCTTACCAATACCCAAAGCGGCAGGAGAACCAATTGAATGGGGAATAATAACATTCTCTCTTTCAGAAATTAACAGAACAATCACTTGTCAGGAAAAGGAGGTAACAAAAAACATGACAGTAACAGAGTATCGAGAAGAAGGTGTTTTTGGAGATCCTGCAGTTTTGATACTAAAGCCAGTCTGTGAAAGATACCAAAATGCTCAATTTACCTCTATAAGAGGTGAATGGGGAAAGTGTATCTATAAGAAAGAAATTAAGATAAACAGGCAAGAAAAGGTATGGGAGTGTGAAAAAACAAATAGTTTAAAACAAAATTGGAACACAATTTGGTCAATGAGCATTTTGCAGAAATTTCAATATATTGGAAACACATCTTGGTAACATTTTGGCGACCCAGATGTTAGCGTAGGAACAAACACATAACCACCGGCATGGTTATATGAGGCGCTTTATTGCAGCGCTGGGAAACCAGGGGTACGCACCCAAATCTGGTTCCAACCTCTTCACATCGCGTCCACAATTTATATCCTAAAAGTTTCACAATTAATACATATTCAACATGGGTTACAACATTTAACTAATACATATGCATTAAGGATTGCCACATCAGTCTATTACGACATCAGCCTCTTCTGCGCTTGCGCAGCCCCCTCTGGTGGTCGCCTGCTGGTCGTTCCGATGAAGTAAGAGTCTTCCTCAGATGAAGTAAGAAGTCTTCCTCAGGTTGTCCTCTTCACCTTTCCCTTATTTGAGTATATTCCAACCCTTGTGTGGACGCTAGCATTTTCTTATCTTCCTTTGACTGCTTCTGGCATGCTCTTCTGGCTATCTTATGCACAGGTTCTACTTGGGTATAGTCTCCAGTACATACTCTTCTAAATCCACCCATACACCTTTCACCATATATGGTTATGGATTGCCATTGCAACACTGGTTACAAAACGACCATGATACAAAACTACAAAGTTATAACATTTTCTAATATATATATATATAAAATCTCACTATTGATTTATAAATTTCTTAAACATAATCATTTCTACTATTTTACACAATTATTTTATCATACAAAATCCTGCTCTCTTCCAACACTAAGATAAACTTTGCCAGAACCACCTGGTGGTTACTGATATGACAGCGATCCTAAATCAAACCAGCAGGGGTCATAAAGCCCACTGCCACATTTTACTGTGCATGCGGGAGGCATTCTCTAAAAGTATGATGTAATGTATGTAATCTAATGAATATGTATGTTTAAGGGCAATATAATCACAGCCCGGCTGATGCTTGGACGAGACATGTTTGGAGGAGCGATCTCCCGTGTCTCCCAACGCCGCAGTAAAGAATATCTGCTTGTCAACTTTTGCTGACTGGGGGGGGGGGGGGTGTTGGGCGGGAGGCCGCAAGACCCCTGGCGGCGATGGCTTGTGTGTGTCGGTTGTGTCGGTGCCTCGTTGTCGGGGTTGCCCCTGTCGTCCGGATCCTTTTCAGAGAAGTCAAATACGCGCTAGACAGTCCCTCGGGACTGCTCTGAGGGGACGGTGTCGCCTCTGCAGAGTTGGTGCCAACGAATCGTGAGCAGCCCCTGGATTCGGGGTCACCGTGCATTGAAAGCACAGCCGGGGGGAGCTTGTCGGTTGTCTGGCTTAAAAGTTGTGTGATGAGGTTTGCAGAACCGATGCTTTCAAATGGCAAATATAAAAATGTACAGGATTAAAACGACAGATTAGGAAGTATTTAATTGTTATATGAGTTCTTGGAAGCACTGATGCCTTGCTAGCTGCATGTCCTTAACTCGTCTGTGTTAAGTGGCTGGCCTGGAGGAGAGCTGAAGTCACATAAGACTGTCTTCATCCTTTTATTTCAGAAAGTCGTGCAGGAAGAGCTGGATGCACTCCCGGAACAGCAAAGCACTATAGAGAACAAGATGATTGCACTTCATCGCATACGGTTAGTGATCTCCACCCTCTCCCCTTCTTTCTGCTGCTGTGCACTGCTCAGTACCTCCCTGCTTACTGTGTGATGTGAAAATTTGTTTCAGTGTTGTGAGGGAATAACATTCATTCTCAGAAAATGTCAGACTTTAAACCAGTTTGTAGTAAGGAATAGTAGCTAGATCCTTATCCCTAGGCACCCGGTTCTTTTCAGCAGCACTAACAGAAGGATCTGCTGCACTCTCACACAGACTGACCCATTTTGGCATAGACTGAAGGTCTCACCCCAGAGACTGTCAGGTTTCAACATCGATGCTTGGATCAGATGTTTTGCATCAGGCTGTTTACAGGGAAGAATGGGGTTCATTTAGAAATTAACTTTGTTGGCAAATTCCTGGAGATTTCTCTGAATCAACAAGTATGACAAATTTTGCTGCCTCTTTGTGGTGAGCTTGTGCACGCAGTCTGGAAAGCCATCTCAAGTGGCCTTATGTCCAATAGAAGCTTGGAGCACAAGTTTACAGACTTCATCTTCCCCTTCAGAAGCAGAGAATATCATAAAGCCTCAGTGGCTTGTTCATGCCCTGTCTGGTAGCAAGGCAGTCTGATTTTGATGCTTTGCTTCTGGAGGAGGGGTATGAATTCAGAGATACTGTTGCTGACACAAGCAATTGGGTTTGGAGGAAGAACCATCCTGCTGCTGTAGACCATTGGACTATTTAATATTTGCATCTCATGTTCAATTTGCTTGTATTCCAGCCCTAATTTACAGGTCATTGAGGGAAATGCCCAGCAGTTGGAGGGGATGATCACTTTCACCTGTAACCTGGCTGAGAACGTCAGCAGTAAATTCCACTGTCTCAATCTTGCCAAGGTAACTGGACTGAGGAGGTGTCTGGGACTTGTCACTATCTGTCTGCTTGTGTGCTCACATCACAATAGAGAAACGTGCTCTCTTCTTTAGTGTGCAGGTGGACTGGAAATGGCTTTGTACTTTATTTTAGCCATATCTAGTGTTGCTAGGTAACGGTACGTTGCTGGGCTCCTGGATATTGCAGGGTACAAGAGTAAATAATGTATATGCTATTCCATAGAGCAGCTGGTTCTCCAGCATACCCTTCTGTCCATGCAGCTCCTGGTAGAATATGGTGAATAAGCTGAGGTTAGTCTTCATTAGAACTCTTTTATCAGTTATTGCAGTGCTGAAGATAGTGGAGTTGGTCATTGTCACCCAAGATTGATCAGAAATCCAGGTTGTTACATTCTTTGTACAGATACAGGCTAAGAGGTGTCAAATCCCAGTGCTCAGCACAACTGCTCAAATCAAAACAGATAACGTGTGGTTTTATCTCTGGTCTCTGCCTGTGGAGTATGGCCTCTGAGTTCAGGCTGAGTTTTGATAAGTGCTGTTCCTATCTTGGAGCCATTGGTTTTATGACTTTTTAAGTAGTGTGAGGTTTCTGTTTTCGTAGTTGTTTATTGTGCAGAGAAGCATCGCTTCACTCTGTTTCTTTCCCACACACACACTGTCTACTCATAATTCTCTTTCCCTGCTCCAGCCTGCAGCAGGAAGCCTTACGCATTGCCTTTCTTGCAGAATCAACTCTATCAGGCCATTCAGAGAGCTGACAATGTTAGCGTAAGAATAAACACATAACCACCGGAATGGTTATATGAGGTGCTTTATTGCAGCGCTGGGAAACCAGGGGAACTCGCCCAAATCTGGCTTCGACCTCGTCACATCGCGTTCGCGATTTATACACTAAAAATTTGGTCACTAATATATATTCAACACGGATTACATCATTAACTAATACGTATACATCAAGGATTACCACATCGGTCTATTACGACATCAGCCTCTTCTGCGCTTGCGCAGCCCCGTCTGGTGGTCGCATTGATGAAGTAAGGAGTCTTCCTCAGATGAAGTAAGAAGTCTTCCTCGCTCTGTCCTTTTTCACCTTTCTGTTCTTTGGATATGTCCCAACCATTGTGTGGACACCAGCATTCTCTTATTCTCACTTGACTACCCTTGGTGTGTCCATAATTTCTGCTTCGATAGACTTTCACAATACTTTCTTAAATCCACCCATATACCCTTCACCATATATGGTTATGTTAGCTCTTGCCACCAAGCCTACCATTGTTAACATTGGTTACTGAATAACTACGGTACGAAACTACAAACAATACTGCCAAATTACAGTATTTCCAAAGCCACACTATTGATTTATAAATTTCTCAAATATAATAATTTCTACTGTTTTTACAACACCAAAAAAAACATTGTATCATGCAAAAAGTAATCAATATTAAAATTATTAATATTAAGATTCCTGCAACCAGTTGCCTCAACCAGGAGAAATATGGTGCCTGACTTTTCTCCTGGTTTAGGCAGCTGAGTACAGATCCAGCAATCACTCTTATTTAAAACTCTGGTCACATTCTGTATCAATTTCAAATATAGATTCTAATTTCAAGGCTGTATTCCCATTATGCAAAATACAGTTGCTTCACCAAATTCAAAGCTTCAGAGGTCCAGTAGGTGTTGTTTCTCATTGTGGCTTAGGGGCTTTCTTTACTCTGGTATGATGAATCCACAATGCTTGCTCTTTTACCTTAACTGTCGTATGAGAAGTCAGCAGCACTTGAAACGGACCTTCCCACTTCAGTTCTAGAGGTGATTCTCAAAGAGATCTAACATATACATAGTCTCCGGGTTCAGTGTTATGTATAGGTCTATCAAGACCTTGAGCTCTGGTTCCCAAGACTAATTTTCCTATATTTTTAAGCTGGTTTTGCATATTTATTACATAATTGTTAAGGGATTGTTCTCCACTCTGTCCTGAAGTCCCTTCTTGGACAATATATGGTTGTCCATATAAAATTTCAAAGGGACTTAAACCTGTTTTTAGTTTTGGTTTAATTCTGATTCTCAACAAAGCCAGAGGTAGTGATTGAGGCCAAGACAAATTAGCCTCCTGTCCCAATTTGCAATTTAATTAAATGGTTCGTCTTTTCCACTTGACCACTGGACTGTGGGTGATAAGGGATATATAATTGCCAATCTATCCCCAAAAGTCTGCTTACTTGCTGGACAATTTTTGCGACAAAATGAGGTCCTTAGTCTGAGGAAATGGTTGCTGGGACCCCAAACCTTGGTATTATTTCTTGTAACAATATTTTTGTTACTTCTCTGGCTTTATTATTTCGACATGGAAAAGCTTCTGGCCAACCTGAAAAGGTATCAGTCATTACCAGCAAATATCGAAACCCCCATTTTCTTGGGAGTTCTGAAAAGTCAATTTGCCATTGTTCTCCTGAATAATTTCCTTTATCTGTCCTAATTGGGCTTTGGGTCCCACTTTAGGATTATTCTGCAGACATATTTCACACTGTTGTGTCACCTGCTTAATAGAGGTATACATATTCCTAGCTCTCATTATTTTGAGTAGATGTGCATACAAAGCTTCTACTCCCCAGTGAGTTTTTCTATGTGCCATGACTATAGCCCATAATAATGTGGAGGGAACTATCCGGTGTCTCCTATTTCCCCTCCTAAATCATCAGTTAACTTCCTATCCTCTTTAGAATACTTAGGCTCGTTCTCAATTTGGATTTTATCCTCTGGGACTAAGGCTTGCACTTCTATACCACCTTCTTCAGCAATTCTTTTGGCTTCTTTTAAGTCCGATCAGCTGGAATATACTGCTTTGATGGTTTCCAGACAGTCATGAGAGATGGGTTCTCCTGTGTTTCCAGTGAGGAAAGAAGCTGGATTGGTAATGTTAGTAACAGTTATTTCCACATCATCTTGTTCCATCAGGATAGCCTGGCACTTGAGGAATCATTGGGGAGAGAGCCCATGTGCCCCCTTTACCTCCAGCACTGCAGAGACAGTATGGGACACCAACACTGTCATTTTCTGTCCAAACGTGAATTTTCATGCTTCTTGAATATTCAATATCACTGCAAATACTGCTCTCAGGCAACTGGGCCATCTTTTGTTAACTTCATCCAATTCTTTGGAGAAGTAAGCTACAGCCCTCCAATATGGCCCCAAATTTTGGGCCAGGATTCCCAGGGCTATCCCCTGCTTCTCATGGGAGAATAGCAGAAAAGGTCTAGTAACATTAGGGAGGCCCAATGCCAGGGCATCCATCAGGCTCCTTTTTAAATTTCTGAAAGCATTGTCTGCTTCCCGAGTCCAAACAAGTTCTTTTGTGCTCACCTTTAGGAGTTCATAGAGGGGCTTCACCCTTAGTCCATCCAAAGGTGGCACCATCCAGTCATACCTAGGAATGTATGAAGCTCTTTGATTGTCTCTGGCCACGGAGTCTGGCAGATGGTCTCTTTTCTCACAGCTCCCAAAGTTCCTTGTCCTGCAGTCACCTCATATTCTAGATATGATACTTGCTGTTGGGCTATTTGTGCTTTCTGTGGAGAAACTCGGTAGCTGTTAAGTCCCAAGAAATTCCTTTTGTTTCAGTGGCTATTAATAAGTCATCCACATATTGCAATCACAGTTCATCTCCTGGTTGCTTTTCCCACAACTCCAATTCCTTTGCGAACTGATTTCCAAAAAGAGTAGGGCTGGTTTTGAACCCTTGTGGTAGTACTGTTCACGTCATCTATATTTTTCTTCTTGTGTCGGGGTTTCCCCGCTCAAAAGTAAACAATATTTGGCTTTCAGAATTCAAAAGTAGGCAAAAGAAGGCATCCTTCAGGTCCAACACGGTAAACTAAGCCAATTAAAATCTTCAGTTTTGTTAGGAGGGTATACGGATTAGCAACCACCGGATATAAATCTTCTACTATCTTAGTTATTGCCCTTAAATCCTGTACTATTCTGTAATTTCCATCTGTTTTTTTGAGGGGTAATATCTGAGTATTATATTCTGACTCACATTCTGTTAAGAATTCAGTTTTTATACTCATTTAATAGTCCCAGATGAACTGCTGTATTAGGGTCCCATTGTGGGTCTTAAGGCTAAGACCATTGGATTCTGTGGAGCCCCTATACTGCACTCTGCCTGCCATTCAGGACGATTTCTCAGAGTAAAGAACATGTCTGCCTATGAAACTTCATCTTACGTGCCTTCTCAAAAATAACATCAACTATAATAACGTATTATAGTTCAGTGTTCCATTAAGTGGCCACTTTTCACTGTCTTCCAATCTATACAGTGGCCACCACTGATTACAATATTTTATTACAGTGTTCTTGCCACTACCTCCCAGTCCTCCCAGGTCTTTCCAGTGTGCCAGAACACACCCCAGAGGATTTTTCTTAAGAATTCCCCCACTCTACTGTCCGCCCATCTTAATCGTTTAACCACACAGCACAATTATACTGACAGCAATAAAACCTTTTCCACAATGCTAAGTGGAAAGGGGTATTATAACCACATCTTATACAAAAATTCTAAACACTTAAGTCAGACATATAAACAAGACAACAAACTAAACACAAGACCTTAAGTTCTACAAATACAAGACAAGTATCAACAAATAATTTACCCTTCTTTTCCAAGTTTTGTTGGATGAGAGATTTCACCAAATACTAGCAATTGAAATTAAGTATGTTCCCTTATTGAATGGTTCTAGGCACCTTACTTGTTAAAGCTTTCAGGTGTCTACCAAACAATACATGTACTAACTGGTTCTAGGCACCTTACTTGTCAAAGCTTTCAGGTGTCTACCAAACAATACATGTACTAACTGGTTCTAGGCACCTTACTTGTCAAAGCTTTCAGGTGTCTACCAAACAATACATGTACTAACTGGTTCTAGGCACCTTACTTGTCAAAGCTTTCAGGTGTCTACCAAACAATACATGTACTAACTGGTTCTAGGCACCTTACTTGTCAAAGCTTTCAGGTGTCTACCAAACAATACATGCACTAACTGGTTCTAGGCACCTTACTTGTCAAAGCTTTCAGGCGTCTACCCAAAAGTACAGTTACCTACTTTTTCCGGAATTTCTATCCTTGGCCGAGTTACCCAGGGCAGGACGAAGCCCTTCACCTTGCGTAGGGCATCTCCTCATGACTTACAGGTTGCCCATACCCAAATATCAAAACATACCTTCTCCGTTCCAGATGGTCCTTGTCTGCCCCTGTGGTGATCTGGGTGAGTTGGGGAGTCCCCCCTGAGAAATCCTCAGGGGTGCCCAGAGGAGTCCTGTCCTCAACAGGTCCCGCAGCCAGACAGAGAGGGTCCCATCTGGGGTGCCAAATTCATTTACAGAACAGAACTTCATAACTCACAAAGAGTTATAAAGCAGGTATGTTTATTGCGGCGCCAGGTGCGAGGGGGATCGCTCCTCCTAACTCGCACACTGAGAACTCAAAAGCTGGATATTTATTATACACAAACATACTTATTCATTAGGTTCCCGAGAGTTCGGTGGGGATGTTATAATTAGTTTAGGTACTTATCATAAGTCTCCTCCCTTTTGGCACTTGCGCGCTGCCTTCTGATGGTTGTGGGCAGGGGTCTTCAAGATGAAGTAAGCAGTCTTCCTCACCATGCACTTTTCACCCTTGGCACAGTTTCCCCAGCTGGCAACCTCAAGTCTTATAGAAACTAGTTGAAACAAATTCCTGTCAGACATTCATCTTCTTGAGGGGAAAAGAGTCTCTGATTTTCAACAGTGTTTCGGCTACCTGTTCTATTCTGGGTTATAGCTTAACTTGCAAGAACAAGAACATACCTGTTCCCTATACTAAGTTAAGACAATCAATACATAGTTTGAAGAAAACTCTTAACCCTTTCCTTAGTCTGTTACTATTCCTCGCATCAGTATAAATTGATTGACTTTGGAGTTAGGTAATGAGTGATGGTTCATATATGGAAATGTGCAAGAATTCCTACATACAGCTGTGGTGTGAAAGTGCTCCCCATCTCTTCATTGAGATGTATTCTGGATATTCTTTGGATTCTGAAGCTAAGAGATATTAACTAGATTGCATGTAGCCAGGAACAGATGAAAAAGCATGTAGTTTTAGGTAATGTGTGGGTGCTCTTGTACTCTCACGTGGGATTCTATCAGTTAATAGTTATTTGAAAGGCAGTAGATGAATCCATGGACTTAAAAGCCTGCTTACAAGGATTGGATACAAAGCCAACCTAATGCCTTCAGTGTGGGAAACCACTACAGGTTCCTCTCCAAGCACAAGGGAAGCTAAGCAAGCATGAAGGAAGCTAAGCTATTTGAGCATTCTTGTGTGCTTGCCCTGTTGTTGCATCTTCTGTAGGCAGCTGTTGGACATCCAGTACTGGACTGGATCTGACCACTACCACTATTTTGAGGATATTTCGTTATGTTGGCATCTGAATTGAAGCATTTTTAAAAAGCACTTTTAATAATGAAAGGTATGTCAGGAAACAATCTGGTGGATTTTTTTTTTTTTTTTTTTGATAGCAAGCAAGCATGCCAGTAACCCCAGGGTTGTGTTTAACTGACAAGTTGCTAATGTGGTATTTTGGGCACGGTGTGGCTTTCTAGACAAGAATAAGCCAGGAAGGATAAGCCACTTGTCTGAAGCTGTGTCCTTTTTTCTCCTTTCTGGTCCCCTAGTTCTATCTGCCCTCTTGTCATGCCAACACAGGCAGCTGTACTTGGTCTTTTGTCTTCCCCTTCAGTAAGAGCAGATTTGTTATGTAGGGTGATGGGGAGCACTGGAAGCTATGTTGCTTTAAAGAAACCTAAAAGTATTCTGCAGGCAACAACTCAGATCTGTGGTAAAGGCTGTTCTCGTAATATTTCTTCTGTGTGTTTCAGTTCCTGGTGGTTCTGATGGACCTAGCGGGGTGCTGATCTGTTCTGAAAACTATATTACTTACAAAAACTTTGGTGACCAGCCTGATATCAGATGCCCAATTCCCAGGAGACGGGTGAGAATTTTGGGATTACTACCCTTTTTTTTTTTTAAGGTTAACTTTGTCAGTGCTCTGTGAATGCTTGGTATTTGCCTTTTGAGATTAAAAGGTGTCAGGGAGGCTTTAAAGTAGAAAAAAGAAGTTAAAAGTGTGTCAGCCTCTCGCATACCTTACTGGCTGCATGTTACCCAGGAGGGAAGATGGAGATGGGCATAGACTGAAGTGGTGAGCTTGGTTTATGTCTCATCTCTGATACTTATGTTGGAGATATTCCAAAGACTGACCAGGTAGCGCTGTCAGTGTACAATGGGATTATTTGAGATGGTGAGTCGTGATTGCTGTGTGTGCACAGGTGAATTTAACAGCTGCTCTGTTGCATCTAAGACTGCTTCCTCCACCTTTGGTGTTGCAAATTGTTGTGTGCTTTGAACACCTGCCAAGGTTCAGGTGCTCGCAAAGGGCTGTATGTGGATTGCAGCCCTTTCCTCTGAGTTTGGCTTTGATACATGATAATTGTCTGGTGAGGGGAGGGCAAATAGGATAGGAAGGGTGATGTTTTGGCACAGTGTCTTAGAAATGTGCTTCCTTCTGAGGCAGACGTGTACCAAGGGTAATTACGGGTGCAATGGAGATCTGCTTTGTGTTTAAAGCCTCCTCACATGCTGTCAGCACTTAAGGCACCTGTGGAATGGAAATACTTCAGTTGGTGAAATCATATCTGCACTTGCCAGGTAGTTCCACCAATGACCTCTGCTTTCTTTCTTGACAGAATGACTTGGATGATCCAGAGAGGGGTATGATTTTTGTTTGCTCTGCTACACATAAGACCAAGTCCATGTTCTTCTTCCTGGCCCAGACAGAGCAGGGAGATATCTTCAAAATTACTCTGGAGACTGATGAAGACATGGTAAGCACTGTGTGAAGAGCAACAAAAGCATTTATGGAGAACAGTCCTTAGTCAATTATTTTGATTCTCTGAAGTGATAAATATTTAGTTTTATGGGTTTATCCGTGTAATGGCACCTGGTTTATGTGATACAGTGTTACACCTGCGGTTGTAACTGGTGTTCACTCATACAGAGACACAGTACAAGGTTTGCAAAATCATAGAATCATAGAATAGTTAGGGTTGGAAAGGACCTCAAGATCATAGAATCATAGAATCATAGAATAGTTTGGGTGGGAAAGGACCTCAAGATCATCAAGTTCCAATCCCCCTGCCATGGGCAGGGACACCTCACACTAAACCATCCCACCCAAGGCTTCGTCCAACCTGGCCTTGAACACTGCCAGGGATGGAGCACTCACAACCTCCCTGGGCAACACATTCCAGTGCCTCAGCACCCTAACAGGAAAGAATTTCCTCCTTATGTCCAATCTAAACTTCCCCTGTTTCAGTTTTAACCCATTACCCCTTGTCCTGAAACTACAGTCCCTGACGAAGAGTCCCTCCCCAGCATCCCTATAGGCCCCCTTCAGGTACTGGAAGGCTGCTATGAGGTCTTCACACAGCCTTCTTTTCTCCAGGCTGAACAGCCCCAACTTCCTCAGCCTGTCTTCATACGGGAGGTGCTCCAGTCCCCTGATCATCCTCGTAGCCCTTCTCTGGACTTGTTCCAACAGTTCCATGTCCTTTTTATGTTGAGGACACCAGAACTGCACACAATGCTCCAGGTGAGGTCTCACAAGAGCAGAGTAGAGGGGCAGGATCACCTCCTTCGCCCTGCTGGTCACGCTCCTTTTGATGCAGCCCAGGATCCGGTTGGTTTCTGGGCTGCGAGCGCACACTGCAGCCGGCTCATGTTCATTTTCTCATCGACCAGCACCCCCAAGTCCTTCTCTGCAGGGCCGCTCTGAATCTCTTCTTTGCCCAATCTGTAGCTGTGCCTGGGATTGCTCCGACCCAGGTGTAGGACCTTGCACTTGTCATGGTTGAACTCCATAAGGTTGGCATCAGCCCACCTCACAAGCGTGTCAAGGTCCCTCTGGATGGCATCCCTTCCCTCCAGCGTATCAACCAGACCACACAGCTTGGTGTCATCGGCAGACTTGCTGAGGGTGCACTCAATCCCACTGTCCATGTCAGCAGTGAAGATGTTAAACAAGAACCGGTCCCAACACCAATCCCTGAGGGACACCACTCGTTACTGGTCTCCAGCCGGACATGGAGCCATTGACCACAACTCTTTGTGTGCGGCCATCCAGCCAGTTCTTTATCCACCGAGTGGTCCATCCATCAAATTGATATCTCTCCAATTTAGAGACAAGGATGTCGTGTGGGACAGTGTCAAACGCTTTGCACAAGTCCAGATAGATGACATCAACTGCTCTGCCCCTGTCCATCAATTCTGTAGCCCCATCATAGAAGGCCACCAAATGGGTCAGGCAGGATTTCCCCTTAGTGAAGCCATGCTGGCTGTCACCAAGCACCTTGTTGTTTTCCATGTGCCTTAGCATGCCTTCCAGGAGAATGTGCTCCAGGATTTTGCCAGGCACAGAGGTGAGACTGACTGGTCTGTAATTCCCCGGGTCTTCCATTTTCCCCTTCTTGAAAATGGGGGTTATATTTCCCTTTTTCCAGTCGTCGGGAACTTCACCTGACTGCCAGGATTTTTCAAATACGATGGCCAGTGGCTCAGCAACTTCATTCGCCAGCTCCTTCAGGACCCGCGGATGGATTCCATCAGGTCCCACGGACTTGTGCACGTTCAGATTTTGAAGATGGCCTCGAGCCAGATCCTCTCCCACAGTGGGCCCAAGGTCTTCATTCTCACAGTCCCTGCGTCTGCCTTCTAAGACTTGGGTGGTGCAGTCAGAGCCTTTGCCAGTGAAGACCGAGGCAAAGAAGTCATTCAGAACCTCAGCCTTCTCCAAATCCTGTGTAGCCAGTTCTCCCAGGAGCTTCCTCAGGGGGCCTATGGTGTCCCTACTCTGTCTTCTTTTTGCTACGTACCTGTAGAATCCCTTCCTGTTATCCTTAACATCCCTGTCCAAATTTAATTCTAACTGGGCCTTAGCCTTCCTAACCTGGTCCCTAGCTTCCCGGACAACATCCCTGTACTCTCCCCAGGCCACCTGTCCTTGCTTCCATTTTTTATAAGCCTCTTTTTTCCTTTGAATTTTCCTCAGCAGCTCCTTATCCATCCGAGGAGGTCTCCTGGCCCTCCTGCTGCACTTCCTTCTAGTTGGGATGCAGCACTCCTGAGCTTGTAGCAGGTGATCCTTCAATATCAACCAAGAGTCTTGGGCCCCCCTGCCCTCCAGGGCTATATCCCATGGAACCTTACTAAGCAGGCTCCTGAAGAGGCCAAAGTCTGCTCTTTTGAAGTCCAGGGCAGTGAGCTTGCTGCACGCTCTTCTCACTGTCCTGGGGATCTCAAATTCGACCATCTCGTGATCGCTGCATCCAAGGCTGCCCTGGAGCACCACATTCTCAACAAGCCCTTCCCTGTTGGTGAGCACGAAGTCACGCATGGCACCTCTCCTTGTCGGCTCCTTTATTACTTGCTGAAGGAAGTTGTCTTCCACACAATTGAGGAACCGCCTGGATTGCTCGTGCTGGGCTGTACCGTCGCTCCAACAGATGTCAGGGTGGTTGAAGTCCCCCATGAGAACTTCCTGTAACAATTGTGCTGCAGAGTCACTTGGGCATATTTTAGATGTTCTGCAGGTAGTCCCCTCTTCAAAAGATCGGAAGTATGGTCCATGAACCTGCTGGGGGGGGATTTCAGAAAGTAGTTCTGGGGGACTTAGTTTCTCTTGATCATAGTAGATGATTTCTTTTTCATCTCTTAATTGAATATTTACATGCTCAAATTGGTCTTTTTTGCAAATAGAGGTAGAGCTGGTCCATGAGTTGAAATCACAAGCTTGCAGTGGCTTACTGCTGCTTGTCCTAGTATTTTGCAATGAAAAGATCTCTGCTGCAGTGAGGTTTTTGAGTAAATGTTGAATGTTAGTTCTTCCTTCATCTAAACATGTCAGTTTGGTACAAGGGATGATTGTGTGTCATCTTTAGAGTGGCTTAAGATCATTCTTGGAAGTTTCACCAAGGGCTGTTGCAACCATATGAAATGTAGAAATTTGCTCAAGACAGTTATTTCTTTACCTGTTGGGGAATGGCTGGTGTTCAGTGAAGCAAATTTCTTTTTTTTCTATTAGACAACTTGCTATTTTGCAGCTGGTGTGTTTTGTTGGATTTTGTTTTGTTTGTGTTTGGGGTTGTGTTTTTTGTTTGGGTTTTTTTGGGGTGGTGTGTGTTTGTTTGTTGTGGGGTTTTTTTTTCCTCCAAACTGACTCAGTGTTACCAAAGCTGAAAGTCTTTGAATAAAACGGGCAACCTGACTTCCGTGTTCAAAATTGGCTGCTGGATTTTGTGATTCATAACTTTCTGCCCTAAACTACTGATGTGGTTAAACCTGGCCCACTCTCCTGCTTCCTTTCTTTGCAGAGCAGCTTTTTTAATTAAATCACACATGTACAACTCTAGCCCTTTGCTAGTACAGTCACATCTTCCTCTGCTTTCAGGTAACAGAGATTCGGCTGAAGTACTTTGACACTGTTCCCGTTGCTGCTGCCATGTGTGTGCTGAAAATGGGGTTTCTCTTTGTGGCATCTGAATTTGGAAACCAGTGAGTAAACGATTTGATGTCAGCATTTTTCCCCTGAAACAGACTGTTTCTGTTCAGGGCTGCAAACTGGCCCTTGAATTTACTGAACGCAGAAAGACACCACCTCTGTTTTAATGGGGTCTGTTCACACAGCTTGAGCAGGGCAGTTGGTTTAGACTATGACCAGGGAGATTTTCTTGTTTGAACCCAAATTTGGTATTGCAGTGCAGAGAACAAAAGATTACATTCTGTTGCAGTAGGTTTTTGAAGAATTGGGCACTTGCAGTTCATATGGGGTCCACTGTATATCCAGATGAATTATATTTTAGTTTGATAGCTTTCATTGAACATTGTGGCCCACTCAGAAGTAGATAGGGTTTGTTATCAGTAACTGTGGTCCTTTCCTTACCATATGTGTACTTGAGGGCTTTCTCAATTCTCAGTTTGGTGTTCTAGGGTATGCTAAAGGCTCAAAGATTTTGCACACCTTTGAAGATGGTTTAACAGTGTCTGAGTTGGGGATTCACAGGAATGGAGATCTGTACTTGGGGTTTTGTTGGGTTTGTTTTTTGGTTTGTTTTTTTTTTTTTCCCCTGGCTATATCTGCAGTCAGCCACCTGAGGGAGTTCCAGCCACTTTACTGGAGTGACAACTGGGTTGTATAAACCAAGCTCTTGAAGCCATAGTCATTTGAGCTTTATTAAAACCAGGAAGTAAACCAGTCTATATCTTGGGTGGTTTTTTGTTTTGTCATGTCTGTCCCCGTGTCCCCCCACATTCCCCCTGAAATTTAACTTGATTATTGTGATACTTAAGTTCATAAAATGGAATAGGGAATGTGGTTTAAAATAGTGAGGTGAGAATATTCCAGTAAAAAAGATAACTGTAGAGTTGCAGTCTTAGCCATTGGCCTTGCTTTTGGCATCAGCTGTTGGTTGCTGCTTTGGCTCTAACATAAGAATTTTTGCAAGCCTCTGATTCCCTTTAGATATTTTGTCACCAAGACAATCCTTAAGACTAAATTTCAATAACTGTATAATATCAGGAAGAATTTCTCTCTGCTGCTTGAATATCTGTCTATACCATACTTGGAGAAGGCTACAATGAACACTGAATATGTCGTTGTTCTTGCTCTCTGTCTCAAGTTACTTGTACCAGATAGCTCATCTGGGTGAAGATGATGAGGAGCCAGAGTTTTCTTCTGCCATGCCTCTTGAGGAAGGAGATACGTTCTTTTTTCAGCCACGACTTCTCAAGAACCTGGTGCTGGTGGATGAGTTGGACAGTTTGTCTCCTATTCTGTGTTGTCAGGTATGTTGCCATCTGAAAGCTCTTATTCACCGCTTAAGTCTTTCTCATCTACAGAGGAGTTGATCATAGATGTATGAATTTTTTTCTTCAGAGTATTTCTGTGTAAGCAGAAGCACCAAAGCTACATGATCCTAGGTTTCCAGAAATACTGCCCTATAGTAAATGGTGGTAGAAAAGCAAGCCTGCTAAATCCTTAGGCAGCTGCCTAAGACTGGTACCTGGCCTGGCAGGCTTTTGATTCCTGAGGTGATGAGTATATATCTGGACACAGGGTGTCAGCAGCAGTCCTGTGCTGTCCCTCAGCTAACCATCAGACCTCTGCTTGACTGGTGTCGTGGTTTAAGCCCAGACAGTAACTCAGAACCACACAGCCATTCGCTCACTTGCCACTTCTTCCCCCTGCTCCCAGAGGGATGGGGAGGAGAATCGAAAGACTGTAATTTCCACGGGTTGAGATAAGAACAGTCCAGTAATTAAGGTATAACACAAAAACACTACTGCTACCACCAATAATAATGATAACAGGATTAACAAGGGGAGAGAATACAATTGCTCACCACCCGCTGACCGATACCCAGCCCGACCTCAGCAGTGATCTGGGCCTTCCAGGTAACTCCCCTCAGTTTCTACACTGGGCATGATGTGCTGTGGTATGGAATACCCCTTTGGCTATTTGGGGTCGGGTGTCCTGTCTCTGTTTCCTCCCGGCTTCTCCTCTTCCTTGGCAGAGCATGAGACTCAGAAAAGTCCTTGATCAGAGTAAACATTACTGAGCAACAACCAAAAACATCAGTGTTATCAGCACTGTTGCCAGGCTGAAAGACAAAAACACAGCACTGCACCAGCTACTAAGAAGGAGAAAAAAAATGACTGCTACTGCTGAAACCAGGACATGGGGCAGGAGAGATGGTGTGTAGTGTTGGTTTGTTGCCTGCTGATGACACTGATGAACTCATCTGGTCACGGCTGAGCTCGTCTGGTTTCATCAAAATTCATTCTTTGTTGGGGTGACGAGTGGAGGGAAGTTAGGGTCAGCTGACGGAGATTTGAGGACAGTTCTACTGCTGCTGGCTTTTCCTATTACTTCTCAGCTGATGATCATGACAGCACATGCCTTCTTTTCAAAGCCCAGAGTGGAGATGGGCATGTAGCTGATGGACTATAGAAGTGTTAGCAGAAAACAGCATATAAGTGAGGTTATTGGCTGTTTTTCCCCAAAATTAAATCCCATTGAGGTACACAGAATCACAGAATCCCAAGGGTTGGAAGGGACCTAAAAAGATCATCTAGTCCAACCCCCCTGCAAGAGCAGGGTAACCTACAGTACATCACACAGGAACTTGTCCAGGCGGGCCTTGAATATCTCCAGTGTAGGAGACTCCACAACCCCCCTGGGCAACCTGTTCCAGTGCTCTGTCACTCTTACAGTAAAGAAGTTCTTCCTGATGTTAACGTGGAACTTCCTATGTTCCAGTTTACACCCATTGCCCCTTGTCCTATCACTGGATATCACTGAAAAAAGCCTAGCTCCATCATCCTGACACCTACCCTTTACATATTTGTAAACATTGATGAGGTCACCCCTCAGTCTCCTCTTCTCCAAGCTAAAGAGACCCAGCTCCCTCAGCCTCTCCTCATAAGGGAGATGTTCCACTCCCTTAATCATCTTTGTGGCTCTGCGCTGGACTCCTTCAAGCAATTCCCTGTCCTTCTTGAACAGAGGGGCCCAGAACTGGACGCAATATTCCAGATGCGGCCTCACCAAGGCTGAGTAGAGGGGGAGGAGAACCTCTCTTGACCTACTAACCACTCCCTTTCTAATGCACCCTAAGATGCCATTTGCCTTCTTGGCCACAAGAGCACATTGCTGGCTCATGGTCATCCTCCTATCCACCAGGACCCCCAGGTCCCTTTCCCGTTCACTACTTTCCAGCAGGTCAACCCCCAACCTGTACTGGTACATGGGGTTGTTCTTCCCCAGATGCAAGACTCTACACTTGCCCTTGTTAAATTTCATCAAGTTTCTCCCCGCCCAACTCTCCAGCCTGTCCAGGTCTCGCTGAATGGCAGCACAGTCCTCTGGTGTGTCAGCCACTCCTCCCAGTTTTGTGTCATCAGCAAACTTGCTGAGGGTGCACTCAGTTCCCTCATCCAGGTCATTGATGAAAATATTAAACAGCACCGGTCCCAGCACTGACCCCTGAGGAACTCCACTAGTCACAGACCTCCAGCTAGATTCTGCGCCATTGACCACAACTCTCTGCCTTCTTCCTTTCAACCAGTTCTCGATCCACCTCACTACTTGATCGTCAAGCCCACACTTCCTTAGCTTATCTATGAGGATGCTGTGGGAGACAGTATCAAATGCCTTACTGAAATCAAGAAAAACTACATCTACCGCTCTACCATCATCCCTCCACCTAGTCACTTCCTCATAGAAGGCTATAAGGTTGGTCATACATGACTTCCCCCTCATAAAACCATGTTGGCTGTTCTTAATGACCCCCTCATCCTTGATATGCCTAGTGATGGAGTCAAGAATAAGTTGTTCCATCACCTTTCCAGGGATGGAGGTAAGGCTGACCGGTCTATAATTACCCGGGTCCTCCTTCTTGCCCTTCTTATAGATTGGTGTGACCTTTGCCATCCGCCAATCCTCAGGCACCTCGCCCGTTTCCCACGACTTACCAAAGATGATGGAGAGTGGCCTAGCAATGACCTCCGCCAGCTCCCTCAGCACCCGTGGGTGCATTCCATCCGGACCCATCGATTTACAGATGTCCAGTTTGCATAGCTGATCCCTAACCCAATCCTCATCTACCAAAGCAAACTCCTCCTTTGTCCTGACTCCTTCTGGGGCTATAGAAATCCGGGGCCCTCGGGGAGAGTCTGCAGGAGTAAAGACAGAGGCAAAGAAGGCATTCAGCACCTCTGCCTTCTTTATATCCTCTGTCTCCAGGGTACCCACTTCGTTCAGCAGTGGGCCTATATTGCCTCTTGTTTTAGTTTTATTTGCTATGTATTTGAAGAAGCCCTTTCTATTGTCTTTAACCCGACTAGCAAGATTGAGTTCCAAGGAGGCCTTAGCTGTCCTAATTGCCTCCCTACATCCTCTAACAACTGTCCTATATTCCTCCCAAGCGGCCAGCCCCTCCTTCCATAATCCATAGATTCTCCTTTTCCACTTGAGTTTGCCCAGCAGCTCCTTGTTTAACCACGCCGGTCTCCTAGATCCCTTACTTGACTTCCTACTCATTGGGACGCTCCGATCCTGAGCTTGGAAGAAGCGGTCCTTGAATGCTAACCAACTATCTTGAGCCCCTTTACCGCCTAGTACACTTTCCCATGAGACTTCCCTTAGCAGTTGACTGAAGAGGCCAAAGTTGGCCCTTCGGAAATCCAGAACTGTGGCTTTGCTAGGTATTCTATTCCTCCCACACAGGATCCTAAACTCCACCATCTCATGGTCACTGCAGCCAAGGCTGCCATTGACCGTCACCACTTCGACCAAACCCTCCTTGTTGGCGAGTACTAAATCTAGCAGCGCTGCTCCCCTAGTTGGTACGTCCACCATTTGCATTAAGAAATTATCATCAATGCACTCGAGGAACCTCCTAGACTGTGAATGACTGGCTGTGTGAGTCTTCCAGCAAATATCGGGGTAGTTAAAGTCCCCCACGACAACTAAGGCATGTAGTCGCGAGGCTACTTCCAGTTGCCTGTAGAAAGCCTCATCAACTCCTTTGTCCTGATCAGGAGGTCTGTAATAGACCCCCACAACTGTATCACCCGTGCCAGTCAGCCCCTTGATTCGTACCCACAGACATTCCACTTGCTCCTCATCCGACCCCGGACAGAACTCAATACATTCTAGTTGCTCTCTCACGTAAAGAGCAACTCCACCACCTCGCTTTGCTGACCTATCTTTCCTAAAAAGGACATAGCCATCCATGACCACATTCCAGTCATGTGAACTGTCCCACCATGTCTCTGTAATCGCCACTAGATCATAACCTTTAGCCCGCACACAGACTTCTAACTCCTCCTGTTTATTCCCCATGCTGCGTGCATTGGTGTACAGGCATTTCAGGGAGCCAGTCCTAGTACCCTTTTTCCCCTGCGGGACAGGGTCTAAAAAGCTATCCTTTCCCACAAGTGAAACAAGAGATTGATAGTCCTCCTTAGCCCGCCATCCTTCAATCCCTAGCATGTTCCTCTTGGGCTTGTCCCCAACAGGCCCAGTTAAATCCCCTCCCCCCTTCATAACTAGTTTAAAGCCCTGTCAATAAGCCCTGCTAACTCCTGCCCCAAAACCCTTTTCCTCTCTGGGACTGGTGTATCCCGCCTGTCACCAGCAAACCAGGTGTCCCATACAGCAGCCCGTGACTGAAAAACCCAAACCCCTGCCTTTGGCACCAGTCACGTAGCCATACATTAACCTGCAGAGTCTTCTTATATATCCCTTCACCCTCGCTTGCAACAGGTACGGAGGCAAACACCACTTGCGCTCCAGACCCTTTAACCAGCCGTCCCAGGGCCCTGTAGTCTCTCTTCATCGCCCTTACGTTCCTCGTAATAATTTCGTCACTGCCAACCTGAAAAACCAGCAGTGGGTAGTAGTCAGACGGCTGTACCAGTTCAGAGAGCTTCTTTTTAACATCTCTAATCCGAGCCCCAGGCAGGCAGCAGACCTCCCTGTGGGGTGGATCCGGTCGACAAATGGGCCCTTCTGTTCCCCTCAGAAGGGAGTCACCCACCACAATTACTCTTCTTTTCTTCTTGGTTGGGGAAGTTCTGAGGTATGTGGGTGAGTGACTAGCCCTGGGTGACTCACTAGATAGATTTGCCTCACCATCTCCATTCACCTGGCCCTGAATTTCCAAGACCTCGTACCTGTGTGTAACCTGTACACACCCGACTTCCCACTCTTCATGCAGTACACAACAAGTATATCCGGGTCCCTGAGTGTCCTGGGTTCAGCAGTAGCAGTTATTTTTCTCCTTCTTAGTAGCCAGTGCAGTGCTGTGTTTTGATTTTTTGGCCTGGGAACAGTGCTGATAACGGCGATGTTTTCAGTTGCTGCTCAAATGTTTGGTCTGGCCAAGGACTTTCTGAGCCTCATGCTCTGCCAGGGAGGAGGGGAGGCTGGGAGGAAGCAGAGACAGGACACCTGACCCAAGCTAGCCAAAGAGGTATTCCATACCACAGCACGTCATGCCCAGGAGGTAACGGGGAGTTACCCGGAAGGGCTGGGACGACTGCAGGGTTGGACGAGGTATCGGTCGGTGCTCGGCTGGGGGGAGTGGGGCGAGTTATCGGTTGGCTGGTGCTGAGGTGTTGTGTTCTTTCCTCTTGTTATTTCCTTTAGCATTATTATTACTGGTGGTAGCAGTAGTGATTTGTGTTATACCTTAGTTACTAAACTGTTCTTATCTCAACCCGTGGGAGTTGCATTCTTTTCGATTCTCCTCTCCGTCCCTCTGGGAGTAGATGGAGGGAAAGAAGGGGGGGGAGTGAGTGGATGAGCTGTGTGGACCATTTTAGACCACGACACCGAGCAAAAGCAATCCCACGAGTGGGTTTACCTTTACCTGAAGCAGGAATAACCCAGACTGTCTTCCCCAGCAAATTCTTTATGTGCACTACAGGAACTTTATCCCACTCTACAGTACAGAAAAGTCCTGATTGGGCTGGGCCAGCCCTGTTGGCAGATCCCCTGGTGTAGTTTTTAACAGCCCATTGTACCGTTTGATTTTCCCAGAGGCTGGTGCATGGTATGGGATGTGATATACCCACTCAATGCCATGTTCTTCGGCCCAAGTGTCTATAAGGTTGTTCTGGAAATGAGTCCCATTGTCTGACTCAGTTCTCTCTTGGGTGCTGTGTTGCCATAAAATCTGTTTCTCAAGGCCCAGGATAGTGTTCCGGGCAGTGGCATTGTTAGCGGGATTTGCATTATTAATTCACCATCTTCAAAATGATCATTGCATCCAATTTGGCCAATAAGTCCCGTCCTAAAGGGGGAATGGGGCATTCAGGTACATATAGAAATTCATGTGTCAATTCTTTTCCTTGAAATCGTAATTTTAGGGGTTGCAAAAATGGTCGCACTTCTTCTTTCCCTGTGGCTCCTACAATTGTTGTAGCTTTCTTTCCTATTTTTCCATGCAAGTCATTTAAATCTGAGTAAGTGGCCCCTGTATCTATTAAAAATTTTACTTCCTCCTCTCCTAGTTGGATCTTTACAAGGGGATCTTTATTTTCTGCTCGGCTTAGTCAGCTTTGATTAACAAAATCCCCCAACACCATTGTTTTAGCCATGTCGGATCCTGCAAAAGGATTTCTTGTTGACACGAACTGCCCCCCCTTTTGATGGACATTCATTTTTCCAATGTCCTTCCTGCTTGCAAAGGGCACATTGATTATATCACATTCTGTCTACATTCATTCTCTTTTTTTTTTATTTCTTTTATTTTTATTTTATTTTATTTTTTTAATTACAAAATCCTCTTCCTCCCCCCTTTCTTCATTTAATGCCGGTGGGGCTGATGGGGCAACTGTCAAATCCAAGCTTTCAATATCTTTCTGATGTTGTAAATTATTCTTTAAGGCAAGACACCCCATACCTCTTTTCTTAGTAGCACATCCCTTACATTGTTCATTAGTATTTACCTTAACAACCATTATTCCATAGGATTTCTGCCATTCATGTTTTTTTTTTTTTTCAATTTTCCTTTTTTTTTTTTTTTAAGGTTTCATCTTTCTTTTTTTTTTTCTTTTTTTTTCTTTTTTAAGGTTTATGGTTTTTTTTGTTGTTGTTGTTTTTTTTTTCCTTTTCCTTTTTTCTTTTTCTGAAGGGAGGGAAAGGGGGTGGGGAAAGGAGAGGGGTAAAGGAGGAGGGGTAGGTAGGTGGGAGGAATGCGGCAGCAGGGCTTTCCAGCTCGCTCCTGCCTCCCTTGAAACTCGTCCCATTTTCCTTCCCTTTTGCAATACAACATCAACTGCAAGATAGTATTATACTGTAAAGTTCCATTCTCAGGCCATTTTTCCTGGTCTTCTAATTCATATTGCATCCACCATACATTACAGTAATCAATTAGTTTACTCTTTTGCATGCTCTGCCCAAACCGACCCTCCTTGCAGTGACTTAAAAAAAAACAACCTAATGGAGACGACTTAGGGACCAATGGCATTTTGTAAATACAAAGAGATCTCCAAAACACGCACACACACTTACCACTACGTTACAGGAATTATACAGACAGATGCTGATCCTGCAGCAGAAATACCAATACCATAACCACGTTTGCCGAACCTGCAGAGCTTTCGCTACTGTCTAACGGACGGCGCCTAGGCTTTTACCCCGAGAGCTCTCTAGCCCCAACCAAGCGCAGCTTTCACCGCGTCTAACAGGCAGGCTTTACTACTAGCCCAGCCAAACGCAGCTTTTCGCTGCGTATAACAGGCAGGCTTTTACCAGACCTTACCAAAGGTCAATACACCATACTTTTACTAGAAACTGGTTCTGTAACTTAAATAAAGCACCTTTCTTACCGTGTCAGAGGTCCGTCGTGAGCAGCAGAGGTCGGTCGCGGTCGATGGCTCCCCGAGAATCTCTCGGTGCCGGCTGGAGCGGCGTCGAAATGCGATCCGCCTCAGCAGTGCCCGCGAGGTCCCATCTGGGTCGCCAAAATGTTAGCGTAAGAATAAACACATAACCACCGGAATAGTTATATGAGGTGCTTTATTGCAGCGCTGGGAAACCAGGGGCACTCGCCCAAATCTGGCTTCGACCTCGTCACATTGCGTTCGCAATTTATACACTAAAAATTTGGTTACTAATACATATTCAACACGGATTGCATCATTAACTAATACATATGCATCAAGGATTGCCACATCAGTCTATTACGACATCAGCCTCTTCTGCGCTTGCGCAGCCTCCTCTGGTGGTCGCATTGATGAAGTAAGGAATCTTCCTCAGATGAAGTAAGAAGTCTTCCTCGCTCTGTCCTTTTTCACCTTTCTGTTCTTTGGATATATCCCAACCATTGTGTGGACGCCAGCATTGTCTTGTTCTCA
Source organism: Lathamus discolor (assembly GCF_037157495.1). NCBI lineage: Eukaryota > Metazoa > Chordata > Aves > Psittaciformes > Psittacidae > Lathamus > Lathamus discolor. The sequence goes on from NC_088908.1 coordinate 1,113,536, forward strand.
CTTGACTACCCTGGTGTGTCCATTAATTTCTGCTTCAATAGACTTTCACAATACTTTCTTAAATCCACCCGTATGCCCTGTACCATATGTAATTATGTTAGCTCTTGCCACCTAGCCTACCATTGTTAACATTGGTTACTGAATAACTCTGGTACAAAACTACAAACAGTACTGGAAAATTACAGTATTTCCAAACCCACACTACTGATTTACAAATTTTCAAATATAATCATTTCTAATATTTAGTTATCGTAAAATTTTGCCCTTTTCTCTAACAGCATGGGGCACAGCGTATGTTTCCAGCCATCCGGTGGTTGCTTCCCCCATAGTAAGCACATGGCGCTTGCCTTGGTGGGTTGGTGGGAGTGTGATGTAGTCAATCTGCCAGGCCTCCCCATATTTGTACTTCAGCCATCGTCCTCCATTGGTTGCATGATGTGTAGAGGAGACCCTGACTTTGATCATCCAGCCCACAGGCAATCTTGGTGCCAGGAGGAGCTGTGCTTTTGTGCCAGTTACTTCTGAAGCAGCTCAAACCCCTTCATAGGCTGCCAGTATCTCTTTCTCAGTGGGAGTATAGCCAGCCTCAGATCCTCTGTGTTCCCTACTCAAAAAGTTGAGGGGTCGTACTTGAGTTTTCCTTGGAGCTTTCTGCCAGAGGCTCCAGGTAGGACCATTTTCCTCTGCTACGGTGTAAAGCACATCTGTCACATCTGGCCTGGTACAGACTGGTCCAAGGGCTACTGCATGAACTATGTCTCGTTTAATTTGCTCAAAGGCTTGTTGTTGTTCAGGGCCCCAGTTGAAATCATTCTGCTTCACGGTCACGTGACAGAGAGGGCTTACAATCGCACTGTAATTTGGGATGTGCATTCTCCAGAACCCCACAGCACCCAAGAAAGCTTGTGTTTCTTTCTTATTAGTTGGTGGAGACATTGCTGTTATCTTGTTGATCACATCTGTGGGGATCTGTCTACGTCCATCTTGCCACTTTATTTCCAAAAATTGAATCTCCTGTGCAGGTCCCTTGACCTTACTCCGTTTTATGGCAAAACCGGCTTTCAGCAGGATTTGGATTATTTCCCTCCCTTTCTCAAAAAATTCTTCTGCTGCATCACCCCACATGATAATGTCATCAATGTGCTTCAGGTGTTCTGGAGCTTGCCCCTGTTCCATTGCAGTCTGGATCAGTCCATGGCTGTTTCCACCCCTGGGGCAGTCGGTTCCAAGTGTACTGGACTCCCCTCCAAGTAAAAGCAAACTGTGGCCTGCACTCTGCTTCCCAAGGGATTGAGAAAAATGCACTGGCAATATCCAGTGTGGCATACCACTTGGCTCCAGTTCATAATGAAGTTCTAGCATGTCCGGTACGGCAGCAATCAATGGTAGTGTGACTTCTTTCAGGCCACAATAGTCTACTGTTAGTCTCCACTCTCCGTTAGACTTTTGCACTGGCCATATGGGGCTATTAAAAGGTGAGTAGGTCCTGCTGATCACTCCTTGGCTCTCCAGTTTGCATATCAGCTGATGGATGGGAATCAGGGAGTCTCGGTTGGTGCGATATTGCCGCTGCTGCGCTGTTTTGGTCGTGATTGGCACTTGTTCTTTGACCTTCAGCAACCCCACAACAGAAGGATCCTCTGAGAGGCCAGGCACGGTGGACAGCTGCTCAATTTCCTCCTTCTCCAAAGCAGTAATACCAAAAGTCCATTGGTACCCTTTTTGGTATTTGAAGTACCATCTCCTGAGATAGTCAGTGCTAAAGATGCATGGAGCCTCTGGACTACTCACAATGGGGTGCTTTTGCCACTCCTTTCTGGTCAGGCTGATTTCAGCCTCCAGTACAGTCAACTCTTAGGATCTTCCTGTCACTCCAGAAATACAAATGGGTTCCACCCCTTGACAGCTTGATGGCATCAGGGTACACTGTGCACCGATATCTACTGGAGCCTTATACTTCTGTGGGACTGATATGCCAGGCCATCTGATCCCCACAGTCCAGTAAATCCAATCGTCCCCTACCTCCACCTGGCTGGAGGCAGGGCCCTTCTAATAGTGATCACAACAGTGGTCACTTACGTATGGTAGACAGGGATTAGTCTTCTTTATCACAGGAGGTGGAGTAAAATCAGCGCTTTCACTCCATCTGGGAAATGTGTCAACAGAAACTGGAGCAGCAGCTTTCTTGGAAGGATCATCCTTGACAAGTGTTCTCCTCTTCAATTCACGTACCCGTTCCTCCAGAACTGAGGCAGGTATTCCATCCCACTTCGTCATGTCTCCTCCGTGGTCCTGCAGGTAAAACCATAGGGTGGACTGTGGCGTGTACCTCTGTCCTGGGTTCAGCAGTAGCAGTCATTTTTCTCTTTCTTAGTAGCTGGTGCAGTGCTATGTTTTTGACTTTCAGCCTGGGAAAAACTCTGATAACGCTGATGTTTTTAGTTGTTGCTAAGTAATGCTTACTCCAACCAAGGAGTTTTTGAGTCTCATGCTGTGCTAGGTAGGATGGGAAGTCAGGAGGAAGCAGAGGCAGGACACCTGACCCAAACTAGCCAAAGAGGTATTCCATACCACAGCATGTCATGGCCTAGGTCGGGCTGGGTATCTGTCAGCAGGTTGTGAGTGATTGTATTCTCTCCCCTTGTTATTTCCCTTATCATTATTATCATTGGTGGTAGCAGTAGTGGTTTGTGTTATACCTTAGTTACTGGACTGTTCTTATCTCAACCCGTGGGAGTTACATTCTTTCCATTTTCCTCCCCATCCCTCTGGGAGCAGGGGGAGGAAGAAGTGTATGGGGAGTGTGTGTGTGTGTGAGTGAGCGGCTGCGTGGTTCTGAGTTACTGGCTGGGCTTAAACCATGACAACTTCCCATATCTTCTCTCTCAAGCAGTAGGGCACCTTTTTCGTAGCTGAGGCGTGGGTTGGTACACGTGGGGAGCTGAATAGGTTGGATCGTCTCTCAATTGTATTGAACACCTGGGACATTATTTCCTTGGCTGAAATGGCAGGGTGAGATTTTCTTCAAACTCTTCACTTCATCAGCTGTTGGTGGTACTGCCTCATTCCAGGTCATTGATGCCACTGAGTTGGCATGTGATGACGGTGTACTCTGTTTAAGTTTCTGCCACATGGGTCATGTACATTCGACTTCATCTGGATCTTCGGGTTCATTCCTGATATCTGGCTTCCAACAGACCATCTTTAGAATGGCTGATTCCCTCAGGGACTGGATGCCTCTCTCTATCGTGGTTCACTTGCCTGAGTGACACATAACATTGTCCTTGTAGGGAAACGTTTCCCTCACAGCTGCCAAGAGCCGCCTCCAAAGGCTGAGGGTTTGTTTGTCTTTCTCAGTTGCTTTGTCAGTTCCCCCTTCCCTAGCAAGTGATCCCAGCTGCTTGGCTTCCCTACCTTCTAGTTTGTGACCTTCGGCCCCACTGTCCCAGCATTGGAGCAACCAGGTGATGATGTGCTCCTCTGGAAGACTGATGAAATCCTTTTTTGCATATTCTGCAGCTCGGCTGATGTCGAGGATCGAGAAGTTACCTCTTCATTTTCTTTCTCTGATTCCTGTAGTAAAAACTCTTGTTCAAGTGTCACCCCCTCTAGTACGCACATTGTGTCTTCATCTTTGTTCAGTCCACGAGTTATTCTTTGTGGCTGTTGTTTGTTTTTTCCCTTTGCTTACAGGGGCAACTGATATTGGCACAGATTAGTCCTTTGTTTTAGCTGCAATGTCTATCACTGTGGTTGGAGTGACTGCAGTGTCTGTCTCCAGCATTGGAGTGGGTGCAGTATTTGTCACCCGGGTTGGAGTGTCAGCTCTGTTTGTTGTCAGGGTTGGTGTAGCTGCTGTGCTTGGGGGTTGAGTAGCTGCATTGTCTTTTGCAGTTGGGGTTTGAGTAGCTGCTGTGCTTGTCGCTGGAGTTGGTGTAGCTGCTGTGTTTGGGGTTTGAATAGCTGTCGTCTGTTTCTTTGCCAGCAGATCCAGGGACATCTTTTTCCTGCTCCTTACAGAACAGGGTCCTATAGGTGTAGGTCAAGCCCCAGCACATTGCCATGATTTGTCCCTTTCTAGTATTGCCAGGATGACTGAACACCTTGTCTAAGTGTTCTGCTAATTTTTCTGGATTCTGCATTTGTTCAGGAGTGAAATTCCAAAGCACTGGACAGGCTAACTGCCTTAAGTGCTTGCCCATATTATCCCACCCACCCTGCCACTCATGATTGTCCAGCCTTGGGGAAGATCTCTTAGTAGTATTCTTAAACAGTCATTTAACCTTAGACAAGACCCAAGGCCGACCCTTCTTAGCTTCTGAGATTGGACAAGATCGGGAGTTCTCAGGGTGGTCACGCCGTAGGCAAAACAGAGAGAGCATATGCAGAAACATGCTGGTTCCCAGCAAAAGGAGCAGACTGCTTTCAAGGGCATTGAAAGGATATTCAGAATCATTAACTTTTCCAGAATCTACTCCTACTGTAAATAACCTGGTGGGGGAGCAGAGGGTCTCTTCCATAGGTTGACCCCCCAAGGGAAGGAAAAAGAAATAAGTGTAATTGTTAAGAATTCCCATTATATGCCTCCCAAAGTATAGAGGTGATGGCCATGCTAGGAATGCATGACAAGACCAGTTACATAAGCAATGAGTCTATTGCACTACAAGTCATTACCATAAAGTACAATGAATCAAGAACCTTAGCCCAGGCCCCCCAGCCAATAAACACTAAAACAGCAAATACTGGCTGTAGGTAAGGTACAACATCCTGAAACTCTGAGACCAAGCGCAACAGCTCTGATAGCCAATAAATCAGCATTGCGAGGACTGACTATTAATCCGAAACAATGAATGCTTATCGCAAATACGATTAGACACACTCTGGTCAGATCTGTTATCTCAATCCTTTGTGCCACATATTGGGCGCCACAAAGAGCTGTTGTGGTTTAAGCCCAGCTGGTAATTCAGAACCACGCAGCCACTCACTCACTTACTCCTCCCTTTCTCCCCCCTGCTCCAAGGGGAATGGGGAGGAGAATCAAAAGAATGCAAATCGCACGGGTTGAGTTAAGAACAGTCCAGTAACTAAGGTATAACACAAACCACTGCTGCTACCACCAATAATAATCATAAGGGAAATAACAAGGGGAGAGAATGCAACCGCTCACCACCTGCCAACTGATACCCAGCCTGACCTGAGCAGTGATCTGGGCCTTCTGGGTAACTCACCCCAGTTTCTATACTGAGCTTGACGTGCTGTGGTATGGAATACCTCTTTGGCTAGTCTGGGTCAGGTGTCCTATCTCTGCTTTCTCCCAGCTTCTTGTGCCCCTCCTCACTGGCAGAGCATGAGACTCAGAAAGTCATTGATTGGGGTAAGCCTTACTTAGCAACAACTAAAAACCATCAGCGTGTTATCAGCACTGTTCTCTGACTAAAGTTAAAAACAGCACTGCACCAGCTACTAAGAAGGAGAAAAATAACTCTTAGAGCTGAAACCAGGACAGTAGGGAGGTTGGTTAAAACCTGACGTTATTTCAGACCAGCATATGGTACAACCTATGGCATCTTCACTGTTTTCAGTGATTGAAAAAAGCATTCTTAAAGCAGTAGTGTGGCATATAGAATGTGGTGCTCCAGGGCAGCCTTGGATGCAGCGATCACGAGATGGTCGAATTTGAGATCCCCAGGGCAGTGAGAAGAGCGTGCAGCAGGCTCACTGCCCTGGACTTCAACAGAGCAGACTTTGGCCTCTTCAGGAACCTGCTTAGTAAGGTTCCGTGGGATATAGCCCTGGAGGGCAGGGGGGCCCAAGACTCTTGGTCGATATTGAAGGATCACCTGCTACAAGCTCAGGAGTGCTGCATCCCAACTAGAAGGAAGTGCAGCAGGAGGGCCAGGAGACCTCCTTGGATGGATAAGGAGCTGCTGAGGAAAATTCAAAGGAAAAAAGAGGCTTATAAAAAATGGAAGCAAGGACAGGCGGCCTGGGGAGAGTACAGGGATGTTGTCCGGGAAGCTAGGGACCAGGTCAGGAAGGCTAAGGCCCAGTTAGAATTAAACTTGGCCAGGGATGTTAAGGGTAACAGGAAGGGATTCTACAGGTACGTAGCAAAAAGAAGACAGAGTAGGGACACCATAGGCCCCCTGAGGAAGCTCCTGGGAGAACTGGCTACACAGGATTTGGAGAAGGCTGAGGTTCTGAATGACTTCTTTGCCTCGGTCTTCACTGGCAAAGGCTCTGACTGCACCACCCAAGTCTTGGAAGGCAGACGCAGGGACTGTGAGAATGAAGACCTTGGGCCCACTGTGGGAGAGGATCTGGTTCGAGGCCATCTTCAAAATCTGAACGTGCACAAGTCCATGGGACCTGATGGAATCCAACCGCGGGTCCTGAAGGAGCTGGCGAATGAAGTTGCTAAGCCACTGGCCATCGTATTTGAAAAATCCTGGCAGTCAGGTGAAGTTCCCGACGACTGGAAAAAGGGAAATATAACCCCCATTTTCAAGAAGGGGAAAATGGAAGACCCGGGGAATTACAGAGCAGTCAGTCTCACCTCTGTGCCTGGCAAAATCTTGGAGCACATTCTCCTGGAAGGCATGCTAAGGCACATGAAAAACAACAAGGTGCTTGGTGACAGCCAGCATGGCTTCACTAAGGGGAAATCCTGCCTGACCCATTTGGTGGCCTTCTATGATGGGGCTACAGAATTGATGGACAGGGGCAGAGCAGTTGATGTCGTCTATCTGGACTTGTGCAAAGCATTTGACACTGTCCCACACGACATCCTTGTCTCTAAATTGGAGAGATATCAATTTGATGGATGGACCACTCGGTGGATAAAGAACTGGCTGGACGGCCGCACACAAAGAGTTGTGGTCAATGGCTCCATGTCCGGCTGGAGACCAGTAACGAGTGGTGTCCCTCAGGGATCGGTGTTGGGACCGGTCTTGTTTAACATCTTCACTGCTGACATGGACAGTGGGATTGAGTGCGCCCTCAGCAAGTTTGCCGATGACACCAAACTGTGTGGTCCAGTTGATACGCTGGAGGGAAGGGATGCCATCCAGAGGGACCTTGACACGCTTGTGAGGTGGGCTAATGCCAACCTTATGGAGTTCAACCATGACAAGTTGTCGTGGTTTAAACCCAACCACAAACCTCGTTTACTCACTCCCCCCCCTTCTTTCCCTCCATCTACCCCTGGAGGGACGGAGAGGAGAATCGAAAAGAATGCAACTCCCACGGGTTGAGATAAGAACAGTTTAGTAACTAAGGTATCACACAAATCACTACTGCTACCACCAATGATAATAATGATAAAAGAAATAACAAGAGGAAAGAACACAACACCTCAGCACCAGCCAACCGATAACTCGCCCCACTCCCCCCAGCCGAGCACCGACCGATACCTCGTCCAACCCTCCAGTCCCTAGCCCTTCCGGGTAACTCTCTGTTACATCCTGGGCATGACGTGCTGTGGTATGGAATACCTCTTTGGTCAGTTTGGGTCAGGTGTCCTGTCTCTGCTTCCTCCCGGTTTCCCCTCCTCCCTAGCAGAGCATGAGGCTCACAAAGTCCTTGGCCAGAGCAAACATTTGAGCAGCAGCTAAAAACATCAGCATTATCAGCTCTCTTCCCAGGCCAAAAAATGAAAATGTAGCACTGCACTAGCTACTAAGAAGGAGAAAAAAATGTCTGCTACTGCTGAACCCAGGGCACAAGTGCAAGGTCCTACACCTGGGTCAGAGCAATCCCAGGCACGGCTACAGATTGGGCAAAGAAGGGATTCAGAGCAGCCCTGTGGAGAAGGCCTTGGGGGTGCAGGTCGATGAGAAAATGAACAGGAGCCGGCTGCAGTGTGCGCTCGCAGCCCAGAAACAAACTGTATCCTGGGCTGCATCCAAAGGAGCGTGACCAGCAGGGCGAAGGAGGTGATCCTGCCCCTCTACTCTGCTCTTGTGAGACCTCACCTGGAGCATTGTGTGCAGTTCTGGTGTCCTCAACATAAAAAGGACATGGAACTGCTGGAACAAGTCCAGAGGAGGCCACGAGGATGATCAGGGGACTGGAGCACCTCCCGTATGAAGACAGGCTGAGGAAGTTGGGGCTGTTCAGCCTGGAGAAGAGAAGGCTGAGTGGAGACCTCATAGGAGCCTTCCAGTACCTGAAGGGGGCCTATAGGGATGCTGCTGAGGGATTCTTCATTAGGGACTGTAGTGACAGGACAAGGGGTAATGGGTTAAAACTGAAACAGGGAAAGTTTAGATTGCATCTAAGGAGGAAATTCTTTCCTGTTAGGGTGCTGAGGCACTGGAATGGGTTGCCCAGGGAGGTTGTGAGTGCTCCATCCCTGGCAGTGTTCAAGGCCAGGTTGGATGAAGCCTTGGGTGGGATGGTTTAGTGTGAGGTGTCCCTGCCCATGGCAGGGGGGTTGGAACTTGATGATCTTGACGTCCTTTCCAACCGTAATCTGTGATTCTGTATGTAGTTTAAGTCTCTCTTCCTGCGGTTATTGTTTGACACAGTTTCTCCACGCAGATAGCAGATTTGGCCAATGAAGACACACCACAGTTGTATGTGGCTTGTGGTCGGGGGCCCCGGTCATCTCTGAGAGTTTTAAGACATGGACTTGAGGTAAGACTTCAGCACTTCAGGAGAATGGCTTGAGAGGAAAGGACTTTAAGAAAGCCCTTGAAGTAAGGGTGCTGAAATGAAGCAGTTATTCTTTTGCTGTGGTCTGGAGAGCCACTTTATCTGTACTTGCTTCTTGGAAGTATAAGGGTTGCACTGTTTACTCTTAAAGTCTCAGAGGCTTTTTGTTCAGTTGACTCCAAACATCTGCATTTTTTCTCTTCTAATACTTGAATGTATTGAGTGAGAACATTCTTGTGTTTCTGCCAGCTGCTGCTGCTCTCTTTGCTGGGGGTGGGTGACCTTGTTTTAAAGCTTTGATGTTGCTGTAGCAGTGCTGAATGTACTCTACCCAGTAGCACATCTGGCATGGGGAGAGAGCATCAGAATTAGGAATTATTAGCTTTCCTACCATGTTGTGGGAAAGCTTAAAAGCTGCTGGTGGTTTGGTGACATACTGTACTTAAGTCTAAGCATTTGTTTGCTAAAGAACCTTCTTCCTGTTTACTCTTAGGTATCTGAAATGGCCGTCTCAGAGCTGCCTGGTAACCCCAATGCTGTGTGGACAGTGAGGAGACATGTTGAAGGTATGCAGTATTTTCCTAGAGCACAAGGAGGTGATAATGTTTTTTGGTGTGTTTTTTTTTGTTGTTCTGTCCAAGGAGATAAGAAAGGTACTGCATGGTGGTTGTGTGCCATCTCCAAAAGTTAGGCTTTGAATCAGCAGCCACCTCTTTGTAGTTAGAAGCTATCCAACTCTTGGAAGGCAGATGCAGGGACTGTGAGAAAGAAGACCCTAGGCCCACTGTAGGAGAGGATACGGTTTGAGACCATCTTCAGAACCTGAGCGTGCACAAGTCCATGGGACCTGATGGAATCCATCCGCGGGTCCTGAAGGAGCTGGCGAATGAAGTTGCTAAGCCACTGGCCATCGTATTTGAAAAATCCTGGCAGTCAGGTGAAGTTCCCGACGACTGGAAAAGGGGAAATATAACCCCCATTTTCAAGAAGGGGAAAATGGAAGACCCGGGGAATAACAGGCCAGTCAGTCTCACCTCTGTGCCTGGTAAAATCTTGGAGCACATTCTCCTGGAAGGCATGCTAAGGCACATGAAAAACAACAAGGTGCTTGGTGGCAGCCAGCATGGCTTCACTAAGGGGAAATCCTGCCTGACCCATTTGGTGGCCTTCTATGATGGGGCTACAGAATTGATGGACAAGGGTAAAGCAGTTGATGTCATCTACCTGGACTTGTCCCACACGACATCCTTGTCTCTAAATTGGAGAGATATCAATTTGATGGATGGACCACTCGGTGGATAAAGAACTGGCTGGATGGCTGCACACAAAGAGTTGTGGTCAATGGCTCCATGTCCGGCTGGAGACCAGTAACGAGTGGTGTCCCTCAGGGATCGGTGTTGGGACCGGTCTTGTTTAACATCTTCACTGCTGACATGGACAGTGGGATTGAGTGCGCCCTCAGCAAGTTTGCTGATGACACCAAGTTGTGTGGTTCGTTTTATATGCTGGAGGGAAGGAAGAAGTTCTTTAATGTAAGGGTGGTGAGGCACTGGAATGTGTTTCCCAAGGAAGTTGTGAATGTTCCATCCCTGGTGTTGTTCAAGGCCAGGTTGGACAGAGCCTTGGGTGAGATGGTTTAGTGGGAGGTGTTCCTGCCCATGGCAGGGGGGTTGGAACTGGATGATCTTAAGGTCCTTTCCAACCCTAACTATTCTATGATTCTGAAACCTATGTGCAGTGACTCCCAGGTGCAGATTCTCCACGCAGTAGTCAACAGAAGCCCATGAAAGTACTGTTATCCCATCAGTATCTTTTAAGTGAGAATAATCCTGAAGTTTGTCACTGCTCATCTGTTTGTTCACTGAACAATTCTGAGCTAATGGTGTCTGCATTTGTATCAGTTCAAATTCAGATGCTGCAGAGCATGAAAAAACTGCATTGGGCATGGGCTGGTTTATAGGAATGGAATTTTCATGGAGTAACTCAACCAGAATCCATGACAATTAACAAAAAGAGTAGGATAGAGTTGGTGGACTGAAATGTGATATTTTCATAAGTGGTCGTGACGTGTCCATGAAGCTGCAGAAAACTTGTAATGAATGCATAGGAAAATGGGTCCAGCTGTGGTTTTCCAGAATCATTAAAATGTCTCTGTTACTTGCTGAAAGGAGCTAACTGGAGCAATTAAAACAGTAATAAGCATCTCTGAAGTCTTGTGTCTGCATACAAAATAATATCTATCTGTTCAGAACTCTGGGGAGCTTGTTGTTATGCTTGGGGTTGTGCAGAGCTAAGTAGCTATCTTTTCATATTAAAATCTATAGATCTTTTTCTAACTGAGAATACTTCTCAGTGTTCTGCAGGGATTTAGTCCTCCTAATCTCAAGTAAGCTGCTATATTTTCTAAACCAAAATTGCATTGTTTGAATCTAGATGAATGAGTCTTATTCATTGACTTAATTCTGGTAAATAAAACCATTTATTTCAAAAGCTCCAGCCAAGAGGCATTAAGCAACACTACTGGACTTGAAGCAAAAAATGAACTTGTTACTGTTATTGACACAGACTTAAAGGCACGCTCTGATATAACTGTAAAAAGTATCAAGAGGTAGGAATGAGTTTTTATTTGGAGTAAGACTAAGGGAATCTGTTTTGCTTTCAAATAGGAGTTCTTTTTCCTGCTCCAGATCACATGGTTAAGCCTCCAGCTGGGTCTGGGTGGTTTATCATGAGAATGACAGCCCCCAAGGGGAAAGGCAACAGCTCTCAATAAGTTTGGAAGGCAGCGATGGTCTTTGAAATGGAATTTGTAGAACAACCTGTCTACAGGACATTTTTTAATTAAATGCTTAGCCTGTTAACTGCTAGAACCTTTGTTTAAAGCAATTGAGGAATTCTTGTAGACTTCTCGTGTTGAAAAAAACATGCAGGTTTGCAGGAGCAGCTGCTATTTAGTGTAGAAAATAACTAGTGTGTAACAGTGCACGTCTTGCATTTCTCTTGCCCAATGGCATCTCTTGACATTGGCTGTTAATGTTAGAGAAATTCCCCTGTTAAGCTGTTTAAGTAGTTACTGACTGGTTTCTATTTGCAGGTTCAGTTCTTGTGTTGTCATTTCCACAAGTGGGACCTGCTCCTGTCTGTGGGCTTCAGGAGCATGTTGGAGGTTTATGCCATAGACTGCTGTTAGAGTTGCTTTAATGGTACAAAGCACTTCAGTTTGATCAGAGCTGTGGTCTGTATACCAGATGTTTGAGAGAAGAATGATGTGGGTGGTGTTTTTTTTTTCACTTGCATATTTTTAGCTGTATGTAAGGTCTTTCTGTTTGTGACGTAGCAGGTTTGGCAGTACCTCCCTCTAAACAGGGTGGATAAGAAAAGGATCAGTTCCTGGAGCATTTCAGTTGACCCAATTCTGCTTCTTTAAGCTAGTGTATAGTGTTTGCTGGCATCCTGTATTCAACCTAGTGAGAGTTTTCCATTTTCTTTCTCTACTTAGAGAGTCATTAGCCCTTTTCCATGTCTCCTACATTTACAAATTATGGGGAAACTGCTCAAGAGCACAAACTATGACAGCTCTCTTATACCCTCACCTCTGCTAATTGTCTTGTGCTGTGGTGCATAAGTCTGAGCTTTGGGTTGAGTTGATTTAAAATGGGGATTTTTTTCTTTTTAAGAAATAGCACTTGCATGACAACAGCAGCAGAAGTGGAGTTGCTTATCTGAGGCAATCCTCCATTTCCCAACAGTCTTCATTGTTTCTGTTTGTCCTGGGTTTACCAGGAGCCGTTTTGCTCCTTCTTAGTAGCTGGTGCAAGCTCTGTGTTTTGACTTCCAGCCTGGGCAGAGAGCTGATAACACCGATTGGTTTTAATTGTTGCTAAGTAATGTTTATTCTGGCCAAGGACTCTGTGAGCCTCATGCTCTGCTGGGGACGAGGGAGGCCGGGAGGAAGCAGAGACAGGACACCTGACCCAAACTAGCCAAAGAGGTATTCCATACCACGGCACGTATCGGTCGGTGCTCGGCTGGGGGGAGTGGGGCGAGTTATTGGTCGGCTGGTGTTGAGGTGTTGTATTCTCTTCCCTTGTTATTCCCTTTATCATTATTATTATTGGTGGTAGCAGCAGTGATTTGTGTTATACCTTAGTTACTAAACTGTTCTTATCTCAACCCGTGGGAGTTGCATTCTTTTCGATTCTCCTCTCCATCCCTCCAGGGGTAGATGGAGGGAAAGAAGGGGGGGAGTGAGTGGACGAGCTTTGTGGTTGGGTTTAAACCACGAAGCCTTGTTTCCCACAAAGTTTCCCTATTTCCAAATAGGTTCTTACAACTATTTTAATTAGCATAGCTCATCCACATGCAAGCTACTTGACACTCTCAAGCTGTCCCTCTTAGGAGAAGCCAGTACTGGAGATAGTAGTTGCAATACTGTCACTTGTTCCAGTAGAAGTAAAGGTCAGTGTCTGCTCTATCTTAAAAACATAATTGTTTCTCATCCCAGGAGACTATGGGTGGCTGTGTGATGAATGTAAGCCAGCTGAGCTTCTGGATGAGGGTAGAGCAGGCTAAGCCTGAGCTCCTCTGCTGCACTGCCCCAGGCTCATTGACTGCAGCCTTTTATTATGTGGATGCTGGATAGATACGAGGTCCTGTAACCTCCTGTTTGCAGCATCCATGCTGTGGTTTCTGCAAATGAGTTCCATGTGTTCACATTATTGGGGTATTTCATTTTTCTTTGTTGGGTGTTAAATCTGGATTCAGCTCCTGGTGTGAGGTGGGGTGAATGCCTTAAAGGCTTCTAGACCTTGTGCTGTCTTTGAAAAAAATAGGCTGGAGTCTTGCTTGCCAGAATCCAGAGTATGGTGAATTGACTCTGTATCTGGATCATCATTTGATCCCTGGTTCAGTCTTGCATTGTTTGGAGTCTAGCAGTGGCTGGCTTTCAGACAGTGTGTCCTAGAATGAACTTGCATAATACTGCCAGCAGAAGTAATTACCCCAGGAATTCTGAGTAACTGCTGGACATTTGTCAGGCTGCTAATTTTGTTGGGAAGCTTTGCATCTATTTAATCAGCACCCTTTTTTCCCTGTCTCCCTTGATCAGATGAATTTGATGCCTATATCATTGTGTCCTTTGTAAATGCCACATTGGTGCTGTCTATCGGAGAGACTGTAGAAGAAGTGACTGACTCAGGATTCCTGGGTACTACACCCACCTTGTCCTGCTCTCTTCTTGGTGATGATGCTTTGGTACAGGTAATGGAAAGCTGCTTCTGATGCGTCTGCTTGTCTGCCACTCTCCGCTTGCTGCACGGCTGTGGCTTCTACAGTAGTGCAACATATATCATATCTAAAGGTGTGCATTGGCAAAGAATTACACTTGATTTGTTTCCTTTCCCTTTTTACATCCTGCTAAGTGAAACTGGACCAGATGAAGATGGTCCTAATCTTCTTTGTTGTGTGCCCAGTAGTTCCTTGCTGTAGCTCAAAGATGCAATGCTTCCAGCTGGCAAGTGGCTTTGTGCTAGTTCAGCCTGTTGCATAGCTAGTAGATCACCACTGCCAGGAGTGCAGTGTTTACCTTTGGCTTTTCTGTGTCAGAACCACCAGTGAGATGGGAGTTGTGAAGGGTGGTAAATACAGAATTGCTGTGACTTTAATTTTTTTTCAGGTTTATCCAGATGGGATCCGGCACATCCGAGCAGATAAGAGAGTAAATGAATGGAAGACACCAGGGAAGAAAACCATTGTAAAATGTGCTGTGAACCAGAGACAAGTTGTGATAGCACTGACTGGAGGAGAGCTGGTTTACTTTGAGATGGACCCAGTATGTGTGTTAATGTGGTGAATGAGTTTGGAAGAGCAAGGTGGAGTACAGGACATGTCAGAGACTGATCCTTGATCAGACCTGCAGACAGGGATTCTGTAGTGAAGCATCCTTCTTGAACAGGTAGATAAAAGCCCTGCAGAGCTGGACTGTATCTGTCTGAGATGATTAAAATCTCTGAAGTTTATAACTGAGGCTGGAAATTGTGTACTTATCCTATTGCTATTCTGGTTCTTCCAACTGTAGCTGAAATAATGCTGTAAATAAATGTTTTTTAAAAAATACAGAAAATCTGAAGCACTGTCTTAAAGCAGGGGGAGAAGGTGTGGAGAGACATTTTGGTGCTGGTTTGCCCCATTGGGTAGTCAATAAGTCTCTTTTGCATTTTTCTTTTTCAGTCAGGACAGCTGAATGAGTACACAGAGAGAAAGGAGATGTCAGCTGACGTCGTTTGTATGAGCCTGGCCAATGTTCCTCCTGGGGAGCAGCGCTCCCGGTTCCTTGCTGTTGGGCTGGTGGACAACACCGTCAGAATTATTTCCCTTGACCCTTCAGTGAGTAGCTGTGCTGTTGCTGCCTCTTCCATTGGCTTGAAATGTTGAGAAGTGGTATTCCAGAGGTGGGCTGCATCCATCTGAGCTGTCTCTCCATAATCACGTGGATGACCAGGAATGAATAGCTTATGTGGCTTTTCTGTGGGAGGAAGCATGGCTCCTCATCCTAACCTGTAACAATTCCCTTGTTTTATCTAGTCTTACCTATGCCTGGAGGCTCATCTGATGAAAAATTAAAGCATTTTCTTCATTGTTTTGTTTTGGGTTTTGGTTTTGTGTGTTTGGGATTTTTTGTTTGTTTCCCTTGTCTCACTGTTTATACCTGTACTAAAGCAGACTCATTCTGCAGTCGAGGTCAGCACCAAATCACCATTATCATTCCTCTACCTGCACCAGAGGAGTGAGTGTTCAGAGGATGGCTGAAGTAATATAAACTTTGCTTAGGTCTCCCCATGCTAAACAGCTGCAAACTGCTAGAGCAGTGGAAGGGATCTAGTTTATCTTCTCCAAACCCCAGGGCTGCTACCACTCTTGCTTGCCAAAAACCACAGAGCCAGTGTCTATTTGGACTTTTTCCTTTTTGCTGTGCTGAATGCTTCTTTCTGGAGATTTAAAAGGGCATCTTGAAGTTTCTTAGATGGAGCTTGAAATCCCCTCTTGCTATGCCAAGCCTTGCTGACTGCTGTGTCACCTCTTTTCCATCTCCCACAGGATTGCTTACAGCCGCTAAGTATGCAGGCCCTCCCTGCACAGCCTGAGTCACTGTGCATCGTGGAGATGGGTGGCACAGAGAAGCAGGATGAGCTGGGGGAGAGGGGATCCATTGGCTTTCTGTACCTGAACATTGGACTGCAGGTGAGAGGCATCTGCCTGGTTCTGACAGGCATGTCTTGGTGAGCTTTAAACACAGCACTGCACCAGCTACTAGGAAGGAGAAAAATAACTGTTACAGCTGAACCCAGGACACATTACTAGACTTAAGACGAGTCAAAAGACAGCTTATTATCCCAAATGTCATGTAGGACAAATTGCGCTTTTCCCCTTCCATGAAGAGGTCATATTCTAAAAATACATTTCTGGGTAAAATGTTGGGCAGTTCTTTAGAAACTGCCTGTAGGGCCAAGTGTCAAAGAAGTAACTGCCCATAACCACTGGCTCTGCTCTAGTAACTCTGCTGTTACACAGCTTTTTGTTGCATCCAGTACTGACTATGTGATCTTTGACCAAAAATGTTGTTGTTACAGTTCAATATGTGGTAAAAACAGAGTAGTCTAGGTTCTTTCACATGCCTCAAGCTTGATGTCAGCATGCAAGCTCTTTTTAAGTAGCGTGAGGTTTTGGGTAAATGCATTTGTACCAATGCGGATTTGGATCTGGAATTAGCCCTCAGATTTTTATGGCTTATGGGATGTATTAAACTTCTTGATCTGTGGTCTGCTTTTTGGCTTTTTCCTGTTTGGGGGTGTGTGTGTGTGTTACAAGTAATTCCTTTTGACCCTGTGGGAGTGTGCAGGAGCTATGCTTTTTCATATTAAGAGCCAGTTTGTATACAGTGTGATTGTAGAAGAGAGTTGTACCGGAAGCTAGGAATAAGCACCCAATTCTTCAGAAATTGCCTCTTTGTTTTGAATAATGGCTGTTCCTTCTTGTCTGTAATCTTGATCCAACTTTTTGGTTTGCTAATGTCAAGAATGGTGTGCTGCTGCGAACTGTCCTGGATCCTGTTACCGGTGATCTTTCTGATACCAGGACCAGATATCTTGGTTCCCGGCCTGTGAAACTCTTCAGGGTCCGAATGCAAGGCCAAGAGGCGGTAAGTGAGGCAAGCTCAGAGGGGTACAGATCCAGTCCTCAGATGTAGCATCCTGTTTTTCTTTATTGGTGGGCAGGGTGGGTGAAAAGGAAAAGGAGAAAAATAACTGTTACAGCTGAACCCAGGGCAGTGGGGAAGTGTCCTGCTGTGCTGCAAAGACCCTCTGTGTAAGGGTGGGAAGTAGAATGACTTCATAATGGAGCTGCCTGGCTCGCAGCTTGCTCATTCACAATCAGCCTTGTTCATGTTGGTATTCCCCTTATTGCTTAGGAAGTAATGTGTAGTGCTGCCCTGTGTTCTTTGAACTAGGACTCATCTGACCCATAGGTTGTGTTTGCAGTGTGTCTGGAAAGCTCTGAGCAGATTCTTGGGCTTAGAGACACTGAAAAACCTCACCTTGCCTGCCTTAGTGCACAGGGGCAGAAAGAGCCCCTTGCAGAAATCTTCCCCTTGATTGCTTAATGCAGCGATGATTGTCTCCTGTGCATGTTGAGAATGGCTCAGCCCCTGGCTGGACAGCTGCCGCACATGGTTCAGGGAAAACATTTGCAGGCTTTGGCATAGAGGGAAGAAAGTGTTTCATCATAAGTGCCTTTTTCAGCCCTTGTGACGTGGCACTGAGGAGATCAGCTACCCCCTGTTTGACTCATTTTTGGATGATACCTTCAGAATTGAGAAATACTGCTGGTTAGTGCAGGGGGCTGGATCAGGGAATCCAAGCTCTGCTTCAGTGTTATGGTACACTGAGTGAATCTCTTCAACTTGCTTCTGCCAGGTGTACCTTGGAGGTGAGGTGCTTTGCAGCTCTAGCAGAGGATGAGTATGGAATAGCTTTTCTGTTTTGAGTCCACTCTTGGTTCCTTGTCTCACAGTATGTGGAGAAAAAATAAACTGTTTATGGCCGGTCAGTGATAAGTGTGGGGTAGCCTATGAGTGTGTCAATGTAATTCCAGCTGCTGTTGCCCAGGCAGAAAGTAAGGTTGCACTAAAATTGAGTTAACTAAATCATAAAATAGGCTTCGTCCAGCCTTGCCTTGAACACTGCCAGGGATGGAGCATTCACAACCTCTCTGGGCAACCCATTCCAGTGCCTCAGCACCCTTACAGTAAAGATGTATATATAAATATATATATATATATAAAGATATATAAAAATGTATAAAGCTGAAGCGTTTAGAAGTCCATCTGCTTCCTTTGCTTCCATTAACTTGATTGAAGATAGGCTACTGATGATTTTAAGTAAATTCCACTTGAGTGCTATAGCATTTGGATGGTGACAAAGCAGTAAATATTTATTATAAAACACTTGTTCCCATTAGAGCAGGCTGTTGTTAACAAATACTTTCATAGCTTTTTTTTTTTATCTTGGCTTTTTACAGATAATAGTTTTTATTGCACCTCAGTTTGAGTATTTGTTGTCTTAATAGTGCTTTAAAGTTCCTCTTCATGCCGTACGCAATTTCTAGATAAAGCTGTTTCTTGAAAGCAAGCAGAATCTTGTGCAAGATTCTGCACAAGAGAGCACAAGTGTGCTCTGGGCTGGATGGAGTCCACCCCCAAGAACTCAGGTGTCTGGCACTGTACATCCCTTTGTATTGCAAGGAGTGAGCTTGTTTCCCTCCCCAGACCTAATAAATTTGTTGTCTGTCTTCCCCAGGTGCTGGCCATGTCAAGCCGATCCTGGCTCAGTTATTCCTATCAGTCACGCTTCCACCTGACTCCACTGTCTTATGAGACACTGGAGTTTGCATCTGGTTTTGCTTCTGAGCAGTGCCCAGAGGGCATTGTAGCCATCTCCACAAACACACTGAGGTAAGAACTGCTGGGGGAACATAGAATCACAGAATACTTAGGGTTGGAAAGGACCTCAAGATCATCTAGCTCCAACCCCCCTGCCTTTTGCAGGGACACCTCACACTAAACCATGTCACCCAATGCTCTGTCTAACCTGGCCTTGAACACCACCAGGGATGGAGCATTCATGACTTCCCTGGACAACCCATTCCAGTGCCTCACCACCCTCACAGTAAAGAATTTCTTCTAAGTAACATGCTTACTTCCAGGCTGGGATGCAAGGGAGGCAGAGGGGTGGTGAATTCTCACTAGATATTCAAAAGGAAAGAGGTAAAGTGACTTAAGAATTAAGGTCTTTTTGAGGTTATTTGATTGTGGATAATGATTTGATGAGTAGGTTGTGCTTCTCTGACTTGTTATTTAAAAAAGCTGGGAAATACAACTGAAATTCAGGTTATCCTTAAATTCTCTGATCCTTAGAGGGAAGCTTTTGATAACTGTGAACCTGTTGTGTGTTAGGATCTTGTGGCTTGTGATCTGAATTGGCTACTTTGCAGAAAACAAGCCACGTGATTTAAGAAATCAGAGGCATGACAGGGGTGTATTTGTTGCCTTTTTTAAAAATTCAGCTTAGATGCTAAAAACATAAATGAAAATAATGGACCACAAATTCAGGAGCTCTGTCATATGCACTTGAACAGGCACTTTTTTCATATCTGTCCTCACTGAAATATTACAACATTCATTGCTTTTAAAGGAATCATTCTTTTTGGAGAGACTTGTGGGTTTTAGTCACCAAATGCCAGAACTGGCATTTCAGCTGGCAAGTCACAGGAAGAAAGAGTTGGCATTGAGTTTCTCATACTGTTTTAACTGAAGTGCCCCTGAGGAGCATTTGATTACGTGTCTAAGTCTGCGTCACATTTACATTCAGATGATGTTTCTCCAAATGTACACTTCCCTTCTTCCACGTGCTCTTTGTTCCTCACGGGATAGACTTGCTTCAGCACCACTCAGGATGCACCTTGGGACAGAGAAACCCTCAAGTCAACCTTGTGTTGCAAAGCACTCCTGCCCCACAGCATTGTCTCCTGTTTAGGATGCTAGTTCTGCTCTGCACTTTTGGAGCTGTTTGCTAGTTGCTCTCTGGCCTGAGAAAGGTGCTGCTTGTCTCCAGCACTAGCCAGTTTCACAGATGTAAAGTTCAATTCCAGTTTTGTTGTCCTGGACAGCTGCTTTTGGACCTTATTTAACACATGTCACATCTTTGTCCCCCAGGATTTTGGCACTGGAGAAGCTGGGGGCAGTCTTCAACCAGGTTGCCTTCCCACTGCAGTACACACCCCGAAAATTTGTCATTCACCCAGAGAGCAACAACGTGATCATTATTGAGACGGACCACAACGCTTACACTGAGGCCACCAAGGCACAGAGGAAGCAGCAAATGGCTGAGGTAATTGGGGTTAGGGACAGGTATACACTTTTGTTCCCTGGAGGGAACTTCTGCAGCTGGAAATCCTGCCTGCTTGCCAGTTCCCAGCTGCTGTCACTGGCAAGTTCTCGTGCCCTGTATGAATGCAGGGGCTGAAGGGAGGGAAGATCTGCCTCAAAGCATCCATTTCGGCAGAATACGCTACTTCCTAGTGATCCTTTCTTTGCATGTTATTATGGCAGGCTTTAAGAACCACATTGGAGGACAGTCACACTTGTGTAGCACATTCTCTGGGCTTTCTGTGACTGAGGATGTTTGGATTTGTCGTGGTTTAAACAAAGTCAGCCATAAATCACGCAGTTGCTCTCTCACTCCCCCCTTTCCTGCCCTCCCCCTACTCCCGGAGGGACGGAGAGGAGAATCGAAAAGAATGCAACTCCCACGGGTTGAGATAAGAACAATTTAGTAACTAAGGTATAACACAAATCACTACTGCTACCACCAGTAATAATAATGCTAAAGGAAATAACAAGGGAAGAGAATACAACACCCCAGCGCCAGCCGACCGATAACTCGCCCCACCCCACCCGACCGAGCACCAACCGATACCTCATCCAACCCTGCAGTGCCTTAGCTCTTCTGGGTAACTCTCCATTACATCCTGGGCATGACATGCTAGGTTGGGTCAGGTGTCTTGTCTCTGCTTCCTCCCAGCTTTCCTTCCTCCCAGCTTTCCCTCCTCCCTGGCAGAGCATGAGGCTCACAAAGTCCTTGGTCAGACTAAAACATTTGTGTTATCAGCTCTGTTCCCAGGCTGAAAGTCAAAACACAGCGCTGCACCAGTGTCCTGGGTTCAGCAGTAGCAGTTATTTTTTCTCCTTCTCAGTAGCCAGTGCAGTGCTGTGTTTTGATCTTTTGGCCTGGGAACAGTGCTGATAGCACCGATGTTTTCAGTTGCTGCTCGAATGTTTGGTCTGGCCAAGGACTTTCTGAGCCTCCTGCTCTGCCAGGGAGGAGGGGAAGCTGGGAGGAAGCAGAGACAGGACACCTGACCCAAACTGACCAAAGAGGTATTCCATACCACAGCACGTCATGCCCAGGAGGTAACGGGGAGTTACCCGGAAGGGCTGGGGGACTGCAGGGTTGGACGAGGTATCGGTCGGTGCTCAGCTGGGGGGAGTGGGGCGAGTTATTGGTCGGCTGGTGTTGAGGTGTTGTATTCTCTTCCCTTGTTATTCCCTTTATCATTATTATTATTGGTGGTGGCAGTAGTGATTTGTGTTATACCTTAGTTACTAAACTGTTCTTATCTCAACCTGTGGGAGTTGCATTCTTTTCGATTCTCCTCTCCATCCCTCCAGGGGTAGATGGAGGGAAAGAAGTGGGGGGAGTGAGTGGACGAGCTTTGTGGTTGGGTTTAAACTGCGACAACCAGCTACTAAGAAAGAGAAAAATGACTGTTACTGCTGAACCCAGGAGAGTATTTTAGTGGGTTATTTTCTTCTCAATGTTGTTTCCAGTTGTTGAATTAAAGAAATAGCTCCCCAGACAACTGCCCCTTGGGCAGGGCAGAGCTGACATGGCTGTGCTCTGAGCTGCAGAGGCTCCCTTGGGAATAAGCTCAGGGTGGGTGGAAGCTTTGAGATTTGGTGGTTTTTGTCCTCACAGGCAGTACCTTGCCCTGGAATACCTGGGCTTAGGGGAAACAGGGAGGCTGTATTCTTCACAGAGCATCAGCATGTCTGGTAAGGAAATCCACTGAGCTGTTCTTTTTCTCCTGTCCCTTAATGTGCCTTAGGAAATGGTGGAAGCTGCTGGTGAAGATGAGAGGGAGTTGGCTGCTGAGATGGCTGCAGCCTTTCTGAATGAGAATCTTCCTGAGTCCATCTTTGGAGCTCCCAAGGCAGGGAATGGACAGTGGGCCTCTGTTATCAGGGTCATGAACCCTATCCAGGGAAATACGTTAGATCTGATCCAGCTAGAGCAGAATGAAGCTGCCTTCAGGTAAGAAGCATTGCCACGTGCACCAAGAATCTGCTTATGATGAGTCTTCTGTGGGTTTTTTTTTTTCCTTCTTTTACTTAGCTGTTACCAAGTTGAAATCCAGATGCAGCGTGTTATCAG
This sequence comes from Lathamus discolor, assembly GCF_037157495.1. NCBI lineage: Eukaryota > Metazoa > Chordata > Aves > Psittaciformes > Psittacidae > Lathamus > Lathamus discolor. Next base: position 1,135,738 of record NC_088908.1, read on the forward strand.
GAGACTGGCTTGAATCCCCAAAGTGATTGACATATGCTTAAAGCTTTTGTCTTGCCTTTCCTTTCCACCCTGATCTGTCTGCATGTGACAGCAGGAGCTGGTGCTCCAGGTGGTTTTGCCGGACCCCAGCGCTTAAAGAACACCATGGGGATGTAAATCATAGAATCATAGAATAGCTAAGGTTGGAAAGGACCTCAAGATCATCTAGTTCCAACCCCCCTGCCATAGGCAGGGACACCTCACACTAAACCATCCCACACAAGGCTTCATCCAACCCGGCCTTGAACACTGCCAGGGATGGAGCACTCACAACCCCCCTGGGTAGCACATTCCAGTGCCTCACCACCCTAACAGGAAAGAATTTCCTCCTTAGATCCAATCTAAACTTCCCCTGTTTAAGTTTTAACCCGTTACCCCTTGTCCTGTCACTACAGTCCCTGACAAAGAGTCCCTCCCCAGCATCCCTATAGGCCCCCTTCAGGTACTGGAAGGCTGCTATGAGGTCTCCACGCAGCCTTCTTTTCTCCAGGCTGAACAGCCCCAACTTCTTCAGCCTGTCTTCATATGGGAGGTGCTCCAGTCCCCTGATCATCCTCGTGGCCCTCCTCTGCACTTGTTCCAACAGCTCCATGTCCTTTTTATGTTGAGGACACCAGAACTGCACACAATGCTCCAGGTGAGGTCTCACAAGAGCAGAGCAGAGGGGCAGGATCACCTCCTTCGCCCTGCTGGTCACGCTCCTTTGGATGCAGCCCAGGATACGGTTTGTTTCTGGGCTGCGAGCGCACACTGCAGCCGGCTCCTGTTCATTTTCTCATCGACCAGCACCCCCAAGTCCTTCTCTGCAGGGCCGCTCTGAATCTCTTCCTTGCCCAGTCTGTAGCTGTGCCTGGGATTGCTCCGACCCAGGTGTAGGACCTTGCACTTGTCATGGTTGAACTTCATAAGGTTGGCATCAGCCCACCTCACAAGCATGTCAAGGTCCCTCTGGATGGCATCCCTTCCCTCCAGCATATCAACCGGGCCACACAGCTTGGTGTCATCAGCAAACTTGCTGAGGGCGCACTCAATCCCACTGTCCATGTCAGCAATGAAGATGTTAAACAAGACCGGTCCCAACACCGATCCCTGAGGGACACCACTCGTTACCGGTCTCCAGCCAGACATTGAGCCATTGACCACAACTCTTTGTGTGCGGCCATCCAGCCAGTTCTTTATCCACCGAGTGGTCCATCCATCAAATTGATGTCTCTCCAATTTAGAGACAAGGATGTTGTGTGGGACAGTGTCAAACGCTTTGCACAAGTCCAGGTAGATGACGTCAACTGCTTTACCCTTGTCCATCAGTTCTGTAGCCCCATCATAGAAGGCCACCAAATTGGTCAGGCAGGATTTCCCCTTAGTGAAGCCATGCTGGCTGTCACCAAGCACCTTGTTGTTTTTCATGTGCCTTAGCATGCCTTCCAGGAGAATGTGCTCCAAGATTTTGCCAGGCACAGAGGTGAGACTGACTGCTCTGTAATTCCCCGGGTCTTCCATTTTCCCCTTCTTGAAAATGGGGGTTATATTTCCCTTTTTCCAGTCATCGGGAACTTCACCTGACTGCCAGGATTTTTCAAATACGATGGCCAGTGGCTTAGCAACTTCATTCTCCAGCTCCTTCAGGACCCGCGGATGGATTCCATCAGGTCCCACGGACTTGTGCACATTCAGATTTTGAAGATGGTCTCGAACCAGATCCTCTCCCACAGTGGGCCCAAGGTCTTCATTCTCACAGTCCCTGCGTCTGCCTTCCAAGACTTGGGTTGTGCAGTCAGAGCCTTTGTCAGTGAAGACCGAGGCAAAGAAGTCATTCAGAACCTCATCCTTCTCCAAATCCTGTGTAGCCAGTTCTCCCAGGAGCTTCCTCAGGGGGCCTATGGTGTCCCTACTCTGTCTTCTGTTTGCTACGTACCTGTAGAATCCCTTCCTGTTACCCTTAACATCCCTGTCCAAGTTTAATTCTAACTGGGCCTTAGCCTTCCTAACCTGGTCCCTAGCTTCCCGGACAACATCCCTGTGCTCTCCCCAGGCCACCTGTCCTTGCTTCCATTTTTTATAAGCCTCTTTTTTCCTTTGAATTTTCCTCAGCAGCTCCTTATCCATCCAAGGAGGTCTCCTGGCCCTCCTGCTGCACTTCCTTCTAGTTGGGATGCAGCACTCCTGAGCTGAACACAGTTAAGGCATAGTTTGAAGAAAAACCTCTTAACACTTTTCTTAGTTCATTACTATTCCTCACATAAATGGAGTCTGACATCATGGACTGAATGGACTCAGCAGCTTTATGGGGATTGGTCCATGCACTAAGGAATGCTCTCTCTCTCTGTTTGTGTGAGTGTGGATGTTCATATATATATATGAGACAAGAGTGATGGTATATTGAAAAATGTGGGATCTGAGCATGACGTGAATGGCATGGAATAAGGGGTGCATACTGTCCTGGGTTCAGCAGTAGCATTCATTTTTCTCCTTCTTAGTAGCTGGTGCAGTGCTGTGATTTTGACTTTCAGCCTGGGAACAGTGGTTCCAATAAACCCATGGTTTTAGTTGTTGCTAAGTAATGCTTACTCTGACTGAGGACTTTTCTGATTCTCATGCTCTGCCAGGGAGGAGGGGAAGTCAGGAGGAAGCAGAGACAGGACACCTGACCTAGCCAAAGAGGTATTCTGTACCACAGCACGTCATGGCCAGTATATAAGCTGTTGAGAGTTACTCAGAAGGCCCAGATCACTACTTGGGTCTTGCTAGGTATTGGTCAGTGGGTAGTGAGCAATTGTATTTTCTCCCCTTGTTAATCCTGTTATCATTATTATTGGTGGTAGCAGTAGTGGTTTTGTGTTATACCTTAGTTACTACACTATTCTTATCTCAACCCGTGGTAGTTACATTCTTTCGATTCTCCTCCCCATCTCTCTGGGAGCAGGGGTAAGAAGTGGGGGGGGGGAGTGGGTGAGCTGCTGCATGGTTCTGGGTTGCTGGCTGGGCTTAAACCACGACAAACGGTCCAATGCTCCTTTTGGTGTTGCAAACAATCCATGATGAACTATGACGAATGGAAGAGAAACAAAGTTAAGCATCAAATAGAAACAGGGAAATACTTCATGAAACTTTAAATAAGAATGAAATAACTCAGTTGGAAAAGAGGGGGGATTGAAGAACGGGGTTGATTGAAGAATAGGGTTGTAAATAAGTAACTTCAAGGACGTTAGTCTTTTTTAGCAACTATAGGAAAAAAGAAATTACTAAGATAAAAATTGCCAGAACCACCTGGTGGTTACTGATATGACAGCGATCCTAAAACAAAGTGATGAAGAAATAACCAGCAGGGGTCCGAAAGCCCACTACAACATTTTAGTGCACATGCAGGAGGGATTCTCTAAAAGTGTAATGTAATGTATGTAATCTAATGAATATGTATGTTTAAGGACAATATAATCACAGCCTGGCTGATACTTGGATGAGACACGCTAGGAGGAGCGATCCCTCGTGTCTCCCAATGCTGCAATAACGAATACCTGCTTGTCAACTTAAACTTTGTTGGTGAGTTCCTGGAGATTTCTCTGAATCACATCAGTTCTGCAAACTTCATCACACAACTTCTAAGTGAAACAACCCACAAGTTCCCCCTGGCTGTGCTTTCAATGCACGGTGTAAAGTATAAAATACCCTTATCTTCTGATTCAGAGAAAACTGCAGGAACAAACTCGCCAACAAAGTTTCAAGTTGACAAGCAGGTATTTTTTAATGCGGTGCCGGGAGACATGGGTGATAGCTCCTTCTAACGTGTATCACTGTATTGCTACACAGGCCATCCTTATATAGTCACTGGACAGACATACATATTCATGAGGCTACACATGAATAACATCATTTTCCAGAAAGTTTCCGCATTCATACAAAAATGTGATGGTGGTCTTTGAGGGTTGTTTACTTCTCCCAGCTGTCGTGGTTTAAACTCTGTCAGCCACGAAGTCTCACTTGCTCACTCCCCCCACTTCTTCCCTCCCCCCCGCTCTTGGTCGGGCTGTGTTTTCACACCTGGGGCAGTCGGTTCCAAGTGAACTGGACACCCCTCCAAGTAAAAGCAAACTGTGGCCTGCACTCTGCTGCCAAAGGAATTGAGAAAAATGCATTAGCAATATCAATTGTGTCATCCCACTTGGCTGCCTTTGACTCTAATTCATACTGAAGTTCTAGCATGTCCGGTACAGCAGCACTCAATGGCGGTGTGACTTCATTCAGGCCACGATAGTCTACTGCTAGTCTCCACTCTCCATTAGAGTTTCGCACTGGCCATATGGGGCTATTAAAGGGTGAGCGGGTCCTCGCCAACAGTTTCAAGTTGACAAGCAGGTATTCTTTATTGCGGCGCCGGGAGACACAGGGGATAGCTCCTCCTAACGTGTGTCCCTGTATTGCTATACAGGCCATCCTTATATGGTCACTGGGCATATTACATCATTTTCCAGAAAGTTTCCCGCGTGCATACAAAAATGTGATGGTGGTCTTTAAGTGTCGTTTTTCTCAACAGTCTTCATAACCAGCTTAATTAACATTACAGACATAGCAATCACCCTGTCCTTCTACTTATCTTCTATTACCTGTGTAGTGGTGGTAACGGCATATCCTGCCTTTCGTTCGCCATTTTTCATGAAGCTGCTACCATCAGTAAACCAAGAATCAGCATCTTCCAGAGGTTTTTCTTTCAAATCTGGTCGGCTTGAATATACAGTCTCTATGGTGTCCAAGCAGTCGTGTGTTAGTGGTTCTGTCGATTGTTCCTGCAAAAAGGATGCTGGATTCACATTAGTGACCACAATTTCTATATCATCCTGTTCCACAAGGGTGGCCTGGTATTTTAAAAACCGTGAAGGAGATAACCAGTGGGCTCCTTTCTGTTCCAGGACTGCTGATGCCACATGGGACATTAGCACAGTAATCTTTTGTCCCAGGGTAAATTTGCGAGCCTCTTCAATATTCATGACAACCGCCGCCACAGCCCTTAGGCATCCGGGCCATCCTTTGCTCGCTTCATCCAGCTGTTTTGAAAAGTATGCCACTGCCCTTCCGTAGGGTCCTAGTTTCTGAGCAAGGACCCCCAAAGCTATTCCCTGTTTTTCATAGGAATATAGCCAAAAGGATTTAGTCACATCTGGAAGTCCCAGAGCTGCAGCTCTCATTAGTTCTGTTTTTAAATTTCTAAAGCCCTCCTCTGCTGAATCAGTCCATTCTAAAGAGGGAGGGTTTCCTTTCAAGAGTTCATATAGTGGTCTTACCAGAACACCATAATCATGGATCCAAAGTCTACACCATCCAGTCATTCCCAGGAATGTCAGTACTCCTTGATGGTCTTTGGCTGTGGAGTTTGGCAAATGGCTTCTTTTCTAGCGGTTCCAAGTTCTCTCTGTCCTCCTGTTATTTCATATCCTAGGTGGGAGACTCAGGTTTGAATTAGTTGGGCCTTTCATTTGGATACCCAATAACCATTCAGTCCCAGAAAATTCAATAATACCACCGTTCACTGGACACATTCTTCCTTTGTTTCTGTAGCAATTAATGGGTCATCCACATATTGTAACAGAGTCCCTGTCTGAGTGGGTGGTTTCCATGACTCTAATTCCTGTGCTAACTGATTTCCAAAAATCGTTGGACTGTTTTTAAACTCTTGAGGTAATACTGTGCAACTTAATTAAGTTTTCCTTCCCGTGTCAGGATTTTCCCATTCGAAAGCAAATAGATTCTGGCTTTCTTTGGCCAGTGGTAAGCAGAAGAAAACATCCTTTAAATCCAGGACCGCAAACCATTTCTGATTTAGTTTTAGTTTGGTCAATAAAGTATATGGATTAGCCACTACAGGGTAGATGTCCTCTACTATTTTATTTATTGCCCTTAAATCTTGAACTAGCCTATTGCTTTTCCCATCTGCTTTCTTTACTGGTAAGATGGGGGCGTTATATTCCGATTCACATTCCACTAATAAACCATATTTTAGAAATCTATCAATTATTTCTTTAATTCCCCTTCTATCTTCTATCCTTAAAGGATACTGTTTTATTCGAACTGGGCAGGCCCCCCTTTTTATTTCAATTTTAATAGGCAAAGCATTCTTCGCCTTACCTGGGATTTCAGATGCCCAAACTCCTGGGTATACCTGATTGAGGATTTCTTCTACCTCAGGCAAATTGGACTTCCTGATTTCCTGTTGAATTAATGATACACTCAAAGCTTCAATTAATTGATCCTCTTTTACTTTTACTTCTATTTCACCTCCTTTGAAAGTTATGGTTGCTTCTAAATGCTCTAATAAATCTCTTCCTAATAATGATTTGGGTGAATTTGGCATATATAGAAATTTATGTACCCTAATTTGTTTTCCTATCTTATATTTTAAAGGTTTTAGAAAGAATGCTTTTTCTTGGCAGCCAGTAGCTCCCACAACCGTTACAGACTCTTTTTCTTTTAATGCTAGATCTTGATTCAGGACCGAATAATTTGCCCCAGTATCTATAAGAAATTCCACTTCTTTTTCTGTGGTCCCTAGCTTGATTTTAACCAGTGGATCTACTAGGGTAGATTCCCCACGTCCCTGTCAATCTAATTCTAGTTCAGTAGTCAGTTGAGTTTGTTGTTTTCTTCGTGGACATTCCCATTTCCAGTGTCCAAACCCTTTACAGTTTGCACATTGATCCAGACTAAGAGAAGTCCTTCTATAACCCCCCCCCTTTGTCACCATTCCCCAGCCACGCCCTCTACCTCTCATTCCATTATATCCCCCCATTTGCTTCTTCCAATGCTGTGACTGTGGCTGTTGTCAAAACCTTTCCTAATTTCCTTTCTTTTACTTGTTCTCTATTCCTGTATACTTTCCAAGCCATTTCCAATAATTTTTCTATATCTCTTATTTCAGTCACAGATAATTTTTGGAGCTTTCACCTGATATCCTCCGATGACTGCCCCACAAAGGAATTTGCAAGCTGTAATTTACCTTCCTCTGAGGAAGGATCCATTGTGGTGCATTTTTGCATAGTTTCTCTGAGCTTTTCCAGAAACTCTGTCGGTGACTCCTTTGGCCCCGTCTTATTTCAAATAGCACCGACCAATTTACTGCTTTAGGTATAGCATTCTCAAGCCCATATTTAATCCAATTTTGATATCTCTTTAGAGATGCATAATCTCCAGCATCATTATAATCCCAGTCTGGAACTGTAAGGGGGATATGATCTTCAACCCTCCCAGCTATCGCCCCTGAAGTAATTTGACCATTTACCTGAGTACAAGCAGTTTTTATAACCAATTGTTTTTCTGTCTCTGTTAATGCATCCAATATTACATCTATATCCTTCCAATCAGGATCCTGACTTTTTACCAGCATCTCAAATTTCTTAGCTACCCCTATGGGGTCATTTAGGTAGTTTTTTGCAATCTGTTTCCAGTTATCCAGATCTCCCAAAGAGAAGTTTACTTTTATCCTGGTACTCCCCTCCAGTCCCATTGCTTCCCTAAGAGGGGCTTGCAGGACAGTCTTAGTTTTACTATGGACACGGGCGGCAACAGGAGTGAAAGAATTTTTTTCTACCCTTTGTTCTTGTTCTTCATCTGAATCAGAGGATTCCTCCTGAATGGGAGGTGATCTCTGATCCGGTTTCTTCGGAGAAACATAATCCTCCATTCTGTCCCCAACCATATTATCCTCAGCTCTTTTCTTAAGTTTCAAACGCAGTTCCCCAATATCACAACCAGAACAACATCTTTCCAGTCTATTCCCACCCTGCTTCCTTTATTTTTCTAAGGCTAAAATTAAAGGATCCGAAGGTGCTATATTAATTCCACATCCTTTCTGCCATTTTGGGTGGTTTCGCAACGTGAAAAACATATCTGCATACGTTACTTCATCTCATTTTCCTTGCCGCCTCAAAACCAACATTAATTGTAACAATGTATTATAGTTCAGAGTTCCATTTTTAGGCCATTTCTCCTGATCCTCCAGAGTATACAATGGCCACCATTGGTTACAATATTTTGCCAATTTTTTCTTATTTACTGAGCCCCCAGGAAACCCTCCCAGCTCTTTCCAGTGTGCCAAAATGCCCTAAAGGGCTCTTTTTCAGGATCTCTCCACTCTGCTTATTTCCCATTATCAGTCTCGCATTCACGCACACACACGGGATCCCACAGACACAATGAGACAAGGGGGACACAGAATCACAAATGGAATATATAAACCTTTAGAATCAGTTTTAAGTAATGTTAAGTTTGATGGCTTTGTAACAGTAGCAATGGAAAATTACTGAGGTGCATGATACATAGAAAAAAAACCAGAATGCAGCTAGAGAACACACTGAGCATTCTTGTACAAGATAAATTGTTATAGTTGACAGAGTTTTAAGAAAAACAGTCTAGAGGAACAGGACACAGGGATAAGGAGTATCTGGGAATGGCAGGTGTCCAGGATGGGCTACAGTTAAACTAACTGATAAGCAGGAGAATAGGAGGATTATTATGTCTCCTGTGCTAACGAACCAATTAAACTGGTATGAGCATCTACTGCGCGTGCTCCAAAGGCTGCCAGAAGTGATGAAGATTGTTGGAAGAAGTAAACGACCCTCAGAGACCACCACCACAATTCTGTACGCATGCAGGGAACTTTCTGGAAAATGACGTAATGTATGTATGCCCAGGGACTATATAAGGATGGCTTGTGTAGCAACAGGGAGACACACGTTAGGAGGAGCTATCCCCCGTGTCTCCCGGCGCCGCAATAAAGAATACCTGCTTGTCAGCTTGAAAACTTTGTTGGCAAGTTTGTTCCTGGAGTTTTCTCTGAATCAACACTCCACACAGTTACAACACTTGAGACAGAGACTAAAATTGTATCAAACAATTAACAGTTATAACAACCTGTCACCAATACCAAAATCACAAGACCAAAATCATAACTATAACAAGCCACAACATAAGTCAAATACCAGTAAAATCCAAAACCTTTTCTACAAGACACCCACTGCGTCTTGCAGGACCCAAACCACAAGATGCCCCCTGCTTCTTGTGATTGTATTGATACGCGGATTGACTCCACAACTCGTTAAAGTTGTAAAGTAGGTATGCTTTATTCAGCTCTGAGGTGTATGGCGATAGTTCCTCCAAAGTATACACACCCAGGGTCGTTTTTCCCTCTACATTTATTCTCTTAACGTATACATATGCATTAGATTACTGATACGCCTATACATATTTAGTATCTGTCCCCGCTTCGTATTATAATGAGCTAGAAGGTCCTTTGTGCCTGCGCAGTGCCCCCTCTGGTCATGGGCAGGGGTCTCAAGATGAAGTAAATGAGTCTTCCTCCTGTGAGTAGGGGTCTTCAAGATGAAGTAAATGAGTCTTCCTCTTCTTAAACTTTTCACCTTTTAGTCTTCACGCATGGCCTTAGGGTTTGGTCAGTATCCCATCCATAAACCATCTGCTTCTCCCCCTTATCAGTAGAATCAGGTGTCTGCTTTTCCTTATCAATAGCTGCTTATCAATAGAACCAGGTGTCTGCTTTTCCTTATCAATAGAACCAGTAGTTTGTGCCTTTGTTCTGCTTAGTAGGCATGATAGGTATTTACAACAGACAATACTTTTGTTTAAGCAAGTGAATTCCTCTAACCCCCTTGTACATTGGTCAACCCTCTGCATCGGTATACCGGTAAAACCAAAACCTTTTCTACAAGACACCCACTGTGTCTTGCAGGACCCAAACCACAAGATGCCCTCTGCTTCTTGTGGGTGTATACCTAACGGACGCTAGCAGCCGGGTATACGCCTTTACCCACAAGATTTCCTACCTCAGTTTATGGAAGGCTTCCAAACCATGCGTACGCTTAGCAAGCCAGTTTACTGGAACGAGATGCCCCCTGCATCTTACAGACTATATAAAAGAAAACAATACATTTTATGAGAGGGTCTTGTCTGCTCCTGCAGTGATCCGAATGAGTTGAGGGGTCCCTCCGGGAAAAACTCCCGAGGGCCCTAGGGAGCCCTGTCCTCAGCGGGTCCTGCAGCCGAGCAGAGAGGGTCCCATCTGGGGTGACAGATTGATTCAGAGAAAACTCCAGGAACAAACTTGCCAACAAAGTTTTCAAGCTGACAAGCAGGTATTCTTTATTGCGGTGCCGGGAGACACGGGGGATAGCTCCTCCTAACGTGTGTCCCTGTATTGCTCTGCAGGCCATCCTTATATATGAGGCTACACATGAATTACATCATTTTCCGGAAAGTTTCCCCATGCATACAATAATGTGATGGTGGTCTTTAAGGGTCGTTTTTCTCAAGTCTTCATAACCAGCTTAATTAACATTACAGACATAGCAATCACCCTGTCCTTCTACTTTACTTTTGGCACAGTTGGATGCCTCAGTAATCACACAACTAGCTGAAACTAGACATATCTGTAATTCTTCTGATAGCTGGCAAAGATTTAGAACAGTGTGACCTTCCTGCAAAATTTATTGCAGGACGGGCAGACAAGGAGTGTCCCAAGCTAGCAGATGTTTGGGAGGCTTTGTCTCTCAACTAACTGATAATTAGAAGGATGGTGTGAAGTCATTCATTCATGTTTTGTGGGGCCAATAAATTCCACAGACTTACAACACAAACATTGTTCTTTATCTTTGACCTAAGTTAGGCTAAGTACTTTAACCCTATGTTTTCCAGGTACTAGCTTATCTTATATCAAGCCCTCCCCCCTTTTCTTTTACCTTTACAAATTCTTTTGCTATGTGACTCCATTTTGCTCAAGAGTTCTGGCCATTTTCAACTTGTTGTCTAATCTTGTGTCTTTAGCAAGCTTTGCGAACCCATACAGTTATATCCACATAGCAACACCTAAGATTTGCGAAAGCCAATACATTTATGAGTTTATCACAAAGGCTACCCTTGTTTTGTACATACCCCAAGGCCCCACCAGCCGATCTTGCTCTTGTGGAATATACAGGAATGATTCGTGTCAACAAATTGGAACACCTTGTGATCATTGTACCTTGTGTGAGATGTATAAGAATGATCACAACTATGATGTTTGTTCATATCAATGCAATGATGAAAGAGAAGAAGAAACAAAGGGATAATCCCTTTGTTCAATTGCCTAAATGTTTGCATGGTTGGGTGACTGAGAGACACATCCTGTTGCAGGATATTGTGAAACTTGGGTATTCGACAGATAGACATATAAGGTATGGAACAAATAGAAGTAGGGCTGTGGTTAAGCTTGTGACAAATGTTTTCCTGTTAATACATTACCAAAGAGTTCAGTTGTTTCTTCACTGAAAAGAAGACCTCAGCAACAAGAAAAGAACAATGAAAAGGGGACACGTCAGCATCCGGGTACAGAAGAAGAAGGGCTTGGCTGAGACCCAGGACCAAGAAGTATAAGAGACTCCCCGGCGCACCCAGCGCTGCTTGCTTATTGTCTCCCGATATTAATCAATTGTTTTAGTTTTATTTGCCATGTATTTGAAGAAGCCCTTTCTATTGTCTTTAACCCGACTAGCAAGATTGAGTTCCAAGGAGGCCTTAGCTGTCCTAATTGCCTCCCTACATCCTCTAACAACTGTCCTATATTCCTCCCAAGCGGCCAGCCCCTCCTTCCATAATCCATAGATTCTCCTTTTCCACTTGAGTTTGCCCAGCAGCTCCTTGTTTAACCACGCCGGTCTCCTAGATCCCTTACTTGACTTCCTACTCATTGGGACGCTCCGATCCTGAGCTTGGAAGAAGCGGTCCTTGAATGCTAACCAACTATCTTGAGCCCCTTTACCGCCTAGTACACTTTCCCATGAGACTTCCCTTAGCAGTTGACTGAAGAGGCCAAAGTTGGCCCTTCGGAAATCCAGAACTGTGGCTTTGCTAGGTATTCTATTCCTCCCACACAGGATCCTAAACTCCACCATCTCATGGTCACTGCAGCCAAGGCTGCCATTGACCGTCACCACTTCGACCAAACCCTCCTTGTTGGCGAGTACTAAATCTAGCAGCGCTGCTCCCCTAGTTGGTACGTCCACCATTTGCATTAAGAAATTATCATCAATGCACTCGAGGAACCTCCTAGACTGTGAATGACTGGCTGTGTGAGTCTTCCAGCAAATATCGGGGTAGTTAAAGTCCCCCACGACAACTAAGGCATGTAGTCGCGAGGCTACTTCCAGTTGCCTGTAGAAAGCCTCATCAACTCCTTTGTCCTGATCAGGAGGTCTGTAATAGACCCCCACAACTGTATCACCCGTGCCAGTCAGCCCCTTAATTCGTACCCACAGACATTCCACTTGCTCCTCATCCGACCCCGGACAGAACTCAATACATTCTAGTTGCTCTCTCACGTAAAGAGCAACTCCACCACCTCGCTTTGCTGACCTATCTTTCCTAAAAAGGACATAGCCATCCATGACCACATTCCAGTCATGTGAACTGTCCCACCATGTCTCTGTAATCGCCACTAGATCATAACCTTTAGCCCGCACACAGACTTCTAACTCCTCCTGTTTATTCCCCATGCTGCGTGCATTGGTGTACAGACATTTCAGGGAGCCAGTCCTAGTACCCTTTTTCCCCTGCGGGACAGGGTCTAAAGAGCTATCCTTTCCCACAAGTGAAACAAGAGATTGACAGTCCTCCTTAGCCCGCCATCCTTCAATCCCTAGCATGTTCCTCTTGGGCTTGTCCCCAACAGGCCCAGTTAAATCCCCTCCCCCCTTCATAACTAGTTTAAAGCCCTGTCAATAAGCCCTGCTAACTCCTGCCCCAAAACCCTTTTTTTTCTCTGGGACTGGTAGGCCCACTGCTGAACGAAGTGGGTACCCTGGAGACAGAGGATATAAAGAAGGCAGAGGTGCTGAATGCCTTCTTTGCCTCTGTCTTTACTCCTGCAGACTCTCCCCGAGGGCCCCGGATTTCTATAGCCCCAGAAGGAGTCAGGACAAAGGAGGAGTTTGCTTTGGTAGATGAGGATTGGGTTAGGGATCAGCTATGCAAACTGGACATCTGTAAATCGATGGGTCCGGATGGAATGCACCCACGGGTGCTGAGGGAGCTGGCGGAGGTCATTGCTAGGCCACTTTCCATCATCTTTGGTAAGTCGTGGGAAATGGGCGAGGTGCCTGAGGATTGGAGGATGGCAAAGGTCACACCAATCTATAAGAAGGGCAAGAAGGAGGACCCGGGTAATTATAGACCGGTCAGCCTTACCTCCATCCCTGGAAAGATGATGGAACAACTTATTCTTGACTCCATCACTAGGCATATCAAGGATGAGGGGGTCATTAAGAACAGCCAACATGGTTTTATGAGGGGGAAGTCATGTATGACCAACCTTATAGCCTTCTATGAGGAAGTGACTAGGTGGAGGGATGATGGTAGAGCGGTAGATGTAGTTTTTCTTGATTTCAGTAAGGCATTTGATACTGTCTCCCACAGCATCCTCATAGATAAGCTAAGGAAGTGTGGGCTTGACGATCAAGTAGTGAGGTGGATCGAGAACTGGTTGAAAGGAAGAAGGCAGAGAGTTGTGGTCAATGGCGCAGAATCTAGCTGGAGGTCTGTGACTAGTGGAGTTCCTCAGGGGTCGGTGCTGGGACCGGTGCTGTTTAATATTTTTATCAATGACCTGGATGAGGGAACTGAGTGCACCCTCAGCAAGTTTGCTGATGACACAAAACTGGGAGGAGTGGCTGACACACCAGAGGACTGTGCTGCCATTCAGCGAGACCTGGACAGGCTGGAGAGTTGGGCGGGGAGAAACTTGATGAAATTTAACAAGGGCAAGTGTAGAGTCTTGCATCTGGGGAAGAACAACCCCATGTACCAGTACAGGTTGGGGGTTGACCTGCTGGAAAGTAGTGAAGGGGAAAGGGACCTGGGGGTCCTGGTGGATAGGAGGATGACCATGAGCCAGCAATGTGCTCTTGTGGCCAAGAAGGCAAATGGCATCTTAGGGTGCATTAGAAAGGGAGTGGTTAGTAGGTCAAGAGAGGTTCTCCTCCCCCTCTACTCAGCCTTGGTGAGGCCGCATCTGGAATATTGCGTCCAGTTCTGGGCCCCTCTGTTCAAGAAGGACAGGGAATTGCTTGAAGGAGTCCAGCGCAGAGCCACAAAGATGATTAAGGGAGTGGAACATCTCCCTTATGAGGAGAGGCTGAGGGAGCTGGGTCTCTTTAGCTTGGAGAAGAGGAGACTGAGGGGTGACCTCATCAATGTTTACAAATATGTAAAGGGTAGGTGTCAGGATGATGGAGCTAGGCTTTTTTCAGTGATATCCAGTGATAGGACAAGGGGCAATGGGTGTAAACTGGAACATAGGAAGTTCCACGTTAACATCAGGAAGAACTTCTTTACTGTAAGAGTGACAGAGCACTGGAACAGGTTGCCCAGGGGGGTTGTGGAGTCTCCTACACTGGAGATATTCAAGGCCCGCCTGGACAAGTTCCTGTGTGATGTACTGTAGGTTACCCTGCTCTTGCAGGGGGGTTGGACTAGATGATCTTTTTAGGTCCCTTCCAACCCTTGGGATTCTGTGATTCTGTGGATTCTGTGATTAATCAATTGTAATAAAATAATTGAATCAGATCATGGCTAAGACGAAGTTTTTATAACACTCTCAACAGAAGGGCCTCAATTTACAGCTCAGCATTTTAGCTTACAGCATAAAAATGGCAAGCAAGGCAAAGCCCTGCAGGGCTGGTGAGGAGCCTACAGCAGTGCCTGAAAGCAGGAAGCTGGGACCAATCTCCAGGGGACCCTGTTGTCCTGGGTTCACCAGTAGCTGGTTTTCTCCTTCTTAGTAGCTGGTGCAAGCTCTGTGTTTTGACTTCCAGCCTGGGAAGAGAGCTGATAACACCCATTGGTTTTAATTGTTGCTAAGTAATGTTTATTCTGGCCAAGGACTCTGTGAGCCTCATGCTCTGCCAGGGAGGAGGGGAGGCCGGGAGGAAGCAGAGACAGGACACCTGACCCAAGCTAGCCAAAGAGGTATTCCATACCAAGGTACGTCATGCCCAGGGAGGTAACTGGGAGTTACCTGGAAGGGCATGGGCTCTCTTCAGGGGGATCGAACTTGTTTGGCGGTGGTATTGATACAAGGTTAACAAATGTACAAGGGGAATAATACAGGGATATCCGACTAATATACAGGGGAGTGTATAAAGGGGTGTCGTGGTTTAAACCAATCCACACAGGTCGTCCACTCACCCCCCCCCCCCCGACCCTCCCCACTCCCGGAGGGATGGGGAGGAAAATCAGGAGAATGTAACTCCCACGGGTTGAGATAAGAACAGCCCAGTAACTAAGGTATAACACAAACCACTGCTGCTACCACAAATGATAATATTGATAAGAGAAAATAACAAGAGAATACGATACCACCGCCGAACGAGTTCGACCCCCCCGAAGAGCCAGAGCCTGCCCCTTCCGGGTAACTTCCAGTTCCCCCTCCAGGCATGACGTGCTATGGTATGGAATACCTCCTTGGCTAGTTCGGGTCAGGTGTCCTGTCTCTGCTTCCTCCCGGCCTCCCTCGTCCCCAGCAGAGCATGAGACTCACAGAGTCCTTGGCCAGAATAAACATTACCTAGCAACAATTAAAAACAATCGGTATTATCAGCTCTCTACCCAGGCTGGAAGTCAAAACACAGAGCTTGCACCAGTTACTAAGAAGGAGCAAAACGGCTCCTGGTAAACCCAGGACAAGGGGTTAGAAGAATTCGCTTGCTTAAACAAAAGTATTAGAATCATAGAAACATAGAATAGTTAGGGTTGGAAAGGACCTCAAGATCATCCAGTTCCAACCCCCCTGCCATGGACAGGGACACCTCACACTAAACCATCCCACACAAGGCTTCATCCAACCTGGCCTTGAACACCGCCAGGGATGGAGCACTCACAACCTCCCTGGGCAACCCATTCCAGTGCCTCAGCACCCTAACAGGAAAGAATTTCCTCATTATATCCAATCTAAACTTCCCCTGTTTAAGTTTTAACCCATTACCCCTTGTCCTGTCACTACAGTCCCTGACGAAGAGTCCCTCCCCAGCATCCCTATAGGCCCCCTTCAGATACTGGAAGGCTGCTATGAGGTCTCCACGCAGCTTCTCTTCTCCAGGCTGAACAGCCCCAACTTCCTCAGCCTGTCTTCATACGGGAGGTGCTCCAGTCCCCTGATCATCCTCGTGGCCTCCTCTGGACTTGTTCCAACAGTTCCATGTCCTTTTTATGTTGAGGACACCAGAACTGCACACAATACTCCAGGTGAGGTCTCACAAGAGCAGAGTAGAGGGGCAGGATCACCTCCTTCGCCCTGCTGGTCACGCTCCTTTGGATGCAGCCCAGGATCCGGTTGGTTTCTGGGCTGCGAGCGCACACTGCAGCCAGCTCATGTTCATTTTCTCATCGACCAGGGCCCCCAAGTCCTCTGCAGAGCCGCTCTGAATCTCTTCTTTGCCCAGTCTGTAGCTGTGCCTGGGATTGCTCCGACCCAGGTGTAGAACCTTGCACTTGTCATGGTTGAACTTCATAAGGTTGGCATCAGCCCACCTCACAAGTGTGTCAAGGTCCCTCTTGTCTGTAATAAACACCTATCATGCTTACTAAGCAGAATAAGGCACAAACCACTGATAAGGGGAGGAAGCAGAGGCCTGGTTCTACTGATAAACAACTATTGACAAGGAAAAGCAAATGTCTGAGTCTATTGATAAGGGGGAGAAGCAGATGGTTTATGGCTGGGATACCGACCAAACCCTAAGGCCATACGTTGATACAGGGTTAATAAATGTACAAGGGAACAATACAGGGGATTGTATAAGAGAGTTAGAAGAATTCCTTGCTTACACAAAAGTATTGTCTGTTGTAAACACCTATCATGCTTACTAAACAGAACAAGGAGATTTGTTAGAACACTTGGGAGCGACCATTACTTTCAAAGGAGGCGAGATCACTTTAAAAGTAAACGACCAACAATATATATAGATGTTAAAGCTTAGTTTTGATCACTAATCATGTCGAGGGAGAAGTCAGATTGAAGATATACTGGATCAGGTACTCCCAGGGGTATGGGCTACAAACATACCTAAGTTCCACGTTAACATCAGGAAGAACTTCTTTACTGTAAGAGTGACAGAGCACTGGAACAGGTTGCCCAGGGGGGGTTGTGGAGTCTCCTACATTGGAGATATTCAAGGTCCGCCTGGACAAGTTCCTGTGTGATGTACTGTAGGTTACCCTGCTCTTGCAGGGGGGTTGGACTAGATGATCTTTTGAGGTCCCTTCCAACCCTTGGGATTCTGTGTATAATGGGGGACTAAAATAATAACATATTTTCAATAAATCATTCCTCAGGAAGCTTTAATAACTCCTCTGTTTGCAGCAGCTCTTCGAAAATCATGCAGCATAAAAGAGAATAATAATGAACCTTTGCTTTGAGATAGCATTTCTTACCAGACTAACCCAAAGCATTTTATGAAATAACTAGTATCAGTACCAGTCTGTGTATACCTGGAAGGGCCAAAAATGCACCCCCGATACAGATAAGCTCAAGGAGAGAAAACAGCCAGTCAGGATTAAACAATACCCCCTGCAGAGGGAAGATAGGGAAGGAATTTTTTCCAAATGACTGAGAATTTCCTACAGCTAGGACTGCTAAAAGAGTGTCAATCTGATTTTAATACCCCTATTTTACCTGTTTGTAAACCTTATGGGTAATACCGGGTGGTACAGGACTTATGGGCTGTTAACAAAATAACTACCCTGTAATAGTAAATTCATACACTTTGCTAACATGCTTAACATCAGAGCTAACTTGATTTACTGTTCTAGATTTGAAGGATGCTTTCTTTTGCTTCCCTCTCCAGGAAGCCAGCCAGAAAATCTTTGCATTTGAATGGAAAAGCCCTAAGAGTAGGTGCAAAATCCAGCTCATGTGGACAGTGTTGCCTCAGGGATTTAAGAACAGTCCCACCCTGTTTGGAGAACAACTTTCAAAAAAGACTTAAGAGTCCTGGGAAGCCCCACCAGAAGAAGAGAAGTTACTGCAGTACATAGATGACATCCTAATAGCTACCCAGACAGAAGAGGCCTGTGTAGCCTGGGCAGTATGACAGGATGGTGTAGATTGTGGATCTACCATCATGGACTAATTGTTAAGCCTCTATATGCACTACAACAAGAATCTTCAGTGACAAGAGAAGCGACTTGAGCCTTCCACCAATTAAAAATGCCTTGAGGTCGGTACCAGCCTTAGGACTCCCAGATGTGAGTAAACCATTCTTTCTTTTCTCCCATAAGAAACAAGAAATTGCCTTAGGAATACTAGCACAGGACTTGGGCCTGTAAGCAATTGGACTCTGCAGCTGAAGGATGGCCTGGATGCCTCAGGGCCGTTGCAGCAGTTGTACTAAACATGCAAGATTTACCTTGGGCCAGAAAATGACTGTGCTGGTGTCCCATACAGTGTCTGCAGTGCTGAAGTGAAAGGCGGGCACTGGCTTTCCCCACAAAGGTTTCTGAAATATCAAGCCATCATGGTGGAGCAAGCCTCAGCAGACTACTGAGGCCACATATTCCAGTCGTCCGGATCTGAAAGATACCCCTTTAGACGACGCAGAAACCTGGTTTACTGGGAACAGCTATGTCATCAGTGGAAAACTGATGTAATAGCTGAAGTAATAGAATCCAGACCGTTACCCATAAACACCTCTGCACAGAAGGTGGAATTGATTGCTCTGACTAGAGCTCTGGAACTGGCAAAAGGAAAAAACATAAATGTCTATACAGACTCAAGATATGTATTCGGAGTTGTGCATGCACATGGTGCCATTTGGAAGGAGAGGACTGTTGAATTCACAAGGAAAAAACCTTAAACATGCACAAGAAATACTGAGACTGTTGGAAGAGGTCCAACTACCTGAGAAGGTGGCAATTATGCACATCAAGGCACACCAGAAGGTGAGCTCAGAATTGGAGGAGGGAAATGAGCTGGTGGACAGAGAGGCAAAAGAAGCTGCAAAAGGTGAGATAACAATTGAAGGAGCTTTAATTCCTGATGGGAAAATTTCTCTCAAAGGTAAGCCAAACTATAATAAAGAAGATCAGAAATTAATTATAGGTCAAGATGAAGGGTGGGCTAGTACACCACAGGGAAAGATAATTGTTCCCTCATCTTCGTTATGGTCCTTAGTAAAGAATGCACATCAAAACACACTGGGGAGTCGATATAAATATTTGATAAGCAAAATTATGGCTAGAACTCTGTATGCTATTATTCAACAGGTAACTCACCAGTGTAATCTCTGCCTCCAAACAAACCCCAAAAGTATTCCTAAACCCAAAATGGGTCAAATTGGGAGGGACAATAAACCAGAACAACAGTGGCAGATCAACTTTACAGAACTGCCAAGAAAAGGGGGGTATAGACATTTGTTAGTACTAGCAGACACCTTTTCAGGTTGGCCAGAAGCCTTTCCAACTAGAACTGTGAAGGCCTGAGAAGAAACGCAATTGATACTAAGAACATATGCCTTGGTACAGAACAAGGCATTTATCATTTTGAAATCCATCCAGACATTACTCAAAGGACTGTACTTGTGTATATTGTACTTGTATATATTGTGTATGTGTGTGCTTAAGAACTGCTTGTGCTTTTGTGAGAATAGATAATGATAATGAAATCATGACTGTTAAGAATCATTCTAATTTTGCTTTTATAATTTAACTAAGATCACTGGGTGTGACTTTGCATATTCAGCACCAGTTATATCCCACCAACTGATAAAATCCAGACCTGATAAGAGGGGTCCAGAAAAACAGGCATCCATCATAACATGGAAGAAATAAGCAGTCCTACTAAGGGTAGGACCAGACACAAGCCACCACTGGTGAAATGTACTTTTGGGATGACCACCAACTGCAACTGGCATACTGAATACGTTGTGTCACCCCATTATTGTTCTTCTAATGTTAGTTAGTATTAGTTTCATATTGTCTATTGAATTATTTGTTTGGAACTGGCGAATGTTACGATACATAATGATTTTGAACTCTCTATCAAATACACATAATAAGGTGCTGAGAGATACCTTCCGCAAGAATTGGTTGAAAGAGGAACTTGTCTGAAGAGTAAAAGAATTTACTCACTTTATAGAAAAGGGGGGATTGATACAGGGTTAATGAAATGTACAAGGGAACAATACAGGGGATTGTATAAGAGAGTTAGAATTCCTTGCTTAAACAAAAGTATTGTCTGTTGTAAACACCTATCATGCTTACTAAACAGAACAAGGCACAAACTACTGATGAGGAGACAGAGGCCTGATTCTACTGATAAGCAACTATTGACAAAGAAATGCGAATGTCTGGGTCTATTGATAAGGGGGAGAAGCAGATGATTTATGGCTGAGATACCGACCAAACCCTAAGGCCATGCGTGAAGATTAAAAGGTGAAAAGTTTAAGAAGAGGAAGACTCATTTACTTCATCTTGAGGACCCCTGCCCACAGGAGGAAGACTCATTTACTTCATCTTGAGGACCCCTGCCCACAGGAGGAAGACTCATTTACTTCATCTTGAGACCCCTGCCCATGACCAGAGGGGGGCACTACGCAGGCGCAAAGGACCTTCTAGCTCATTATAATACAAAGCGGGGACAGATACTATGTATAGGCGTATCAATAATCTAATGCATATGTATGCCTTAAGGGAATAAATGTAAAGGAAAAACGACCCTGGGTGTGCATACTTTGGAGGAGCTATCCCCATGCACCTCAGCGCTGAATAAAGAATACCTACTTTACAACTTTAAAAAGTTGTGGAGTCAATCCTCCAAAGTATGCACACATAACCACTGGAATGGTTATATGAGGTGCTTTATGGGAAACCAGGGGCACTCGCCCAAATCTGGCTTTGACCTGGTCACATCGCTTTCGCAATTTATACACTAAAAATTTGGTCACTAATACATATTCAACACGGGTTGCATCATTAACTAATACATATGCATCAAGGATTACCACATCAGTCTATTATGACATCAGTCTCTTCTGCGCTTGCGCAGCCCCCTCTGGTGGTCGCATTGATGAAGTAAGGAGTCTTCCTCAGATGAAGTAAGAAGTCTTCCTCGCTCTGTCCTTTTCACCTTTCTGTTCTTTGGATATATCCCAAACATTGTGTGGACGCCAGCATTCTCTTATTCTCGTATTCTATGTTCGCAGTTACATTAGGAATATGAATGCAACAATGGTCTATTCTGTCTTTCAAATATTCACAAACACCATGTTCTTTAATCAGTAACATGTCCAATGCCATTCTGTTCTGCAAGGTCATTTTAGTCGTTGCTTGCAACTGTAAATTCATGTCTCTGAATCCCTTCCTCGTTGCTCTGGCTAATCTTTCTGTCTGACCAATCAGATCATAAATCATTTCTCTATTCCGATATACTGCAACTTGAGCAAATAAGGATTCCATAGCCCATCCTACTTTAGTTCCTGTGGAGGGTTCCTGCCAAGTATGGCTTTCCATAGAGGATCTCATAGGGGCTTACTGACATTCCACTTCTGGGTTTTACTCTGATTCGTAACAGAGCTATAGGTAATGCTTGTGGCCATTTTATTCTGGCCTCTTGACATATTTTACTGATTTGTCTCTTTATTGTTTGATTCATCTTTTCTACCTGTCCACTAGATTGGGGCCTCCAGGGGTTATGTAAGTTCCATGATACCCCTAATAGTTTACTAACTTCTTGTACTATGGTTGCAACAAAATGTGGACCCCTATCTGACGATATCCCTAAAGGGACTCCAAATCGTGGGATGACTTCTCTAAGCAACCATTTTACCACTTCTTTTGCCTGATTGGTGCGACAGGGAAAGGCCTCTGGCCATCCAGAAAAAGTGTCAATCCCTACTAGCAGATATTTGTACCCTTGTACTTTTGGTAGTTCCGCAAAATCAACCTGTCAATAATCTTTTGGTGCCACTCCTATCCTAATTTTTCCCATCTTAACTTGTCTTTTTACTACTGGATTATTTTTAAGCAGATTTCACATTTTGACCCCACTGCTTTTGCCATAGTTAACATCTGTGTGGAAATTATTCCTCGCCTTAAATAAGTTACCAATGCTTCTGCACCCCAATGACATTTCTGGTGTTCAGTTTGTAGGATTTTTCGCATTATTGCTGGTGGTACTATTACCTGTCCAGTTGTTGTTGTATACCACCCTTCAGAATTCTTTTGAGCCTTCAAAAGTCCTGCCAGCTTTTCATCTTCTTTTGAATAATTAGGATCTTGTGAAAGATAGGTATGGAGTGGGCTTACCTTGAGAAGTATCAGGGCCATCACGTTCCATACCTTTTGGGCAACTTGTCGAGCTGTCTGATCTGCCAGTGCATTTCCTTCGGATATCTTCGAAGTTCCTCCTTGGTGTGCTTTACAATGCATTATGGCTACCTGTTTGGGTTTTTGCACAGCAATTATCAGTTTTAATATTTCTTCTTGATATTTTATATTAGTCCCTTGTGAAGACAACAGTCCTCGTTCTTGCCACAATGCTCCGTGTATATGTACTACACCAAACGCATACTTTGAATCAGTCCATACATTCACCTTTTTACCGTCGCTCAGTTCCAATGCTCTTGTAATAGCTATCAGCTCTGCCCGTTGAGCTGACGTCCCAGGAGGCAATGCTTTTGCTTCAATTACCTTTTGTTGCATTGTCACAGCATATCCTGCATACCGTGTCCCGTTCTCCACAAAGCTGCTTCCATCTGTGAAAAGTTCCCAGTCCGGTTGCTCAAGAGGTACATCTTTTAAGTCCATTCTGGTTGCATATGTATGCTCGATGACCTCTATACAGTTATGTTCAAGAGTTCCTTCCTCTAGGTCAGTTCCTAGAAAAGCTGCTGAATTTAACAAGTTAGTAGTCTTTAGACTCACATCATATTGTTCTGTTAAGATTGCTTGATATTTCATCATTTGGCTAGGGGATAACCAATACCCCCCGTTTTGTTCCAAGACAGTTGTTACCATATGTGGTACAAACACTTCAATATGTTTTCCCAGAGTCAGTTTTCTGGCCTCCTGTATTAGAACAATAGTTGCCGCTACCGCTCTTAAACATGAAGGCCATCCCGCACTTACCGGATCCAGTTGTTTCGAAAAATATTCTACTGGTCTTTTCCAGCTTCCAATTTTCTGGGTTAATGCTCCCAACGCCAATCTCTGCCTCTCATGGACAAATAACTGAAAGTCCTTTGTCAAATCTGGGAGTCCCAATGCTGGTGATTTCATTAACGCCTCCTTCAGTCTTTTAAAGGCCTCTTTCTGTGGTTTGTCCCAAACAAAAGTGTGTGATTTTTGGGCTTCATACAGGGGTTTAGCAATGAGTCCGTAATTCATTATCCACAACCTGCACCATCCTGCCATGCCCAAAAATGTTCTTAACTCATGTAAATTCCGTGGTTCTGGAATGGCACAAATTGCCTCTATGCAGTTTTTATTCCTAGCTGGTTCAGGATTTCAGTAGTCACTTTTATGCATAATGATTTCTGTTCTGTCACAATAAGGATGTCATCTACATATTGCAATAAGAGATATTGTGATCTCGGTACCTGTACCTTTCCTTGAGTAGTCCATGTCTCCAGTTCCTTAGCCAATTGATTCCCAAAAAGGGTTGGACTGTTTTTGAATCCTTGTGGTAGTCTGGTCCATGTTAGTTGTGTTTTTCATCTGCTCTGTGGATTCCTCCCATTCGAATGCAAACAGTTTCCTGCTATTTTATCAAGAGGAATGCAGAAGAAGGCATCTTTTAAATCAATCACTGTAAACCATTTATATTTTTCCTTCACAGATGTTAACAGTGTATAAGGATTTGCTACTACTGGGTGGATATCTTTTGTTATTTCATTTATCGCCCTCAGATCCTGTACTAACCTATATGCACCGTTTGGTTTTCTTACTGGTAAAATTGGTGTGTTATATTCTGATTCACATTCTTCTAAAATTCGATATTTCAAAAATTTCTCAATTATTTTTATAATCCCAAACCTTGCCTCTAGCTTCAGTGGATATTGTTTAACTCTTACTGGCCTAAAGTCATATTTTAGTTCCACTGTTACTGGTTGAGCTGCTTTTGATTTTCCCAGTATTTCTGTTTCCCAAACTATTGGTATCACAGCCTCTTCTACCTCTTTTGTGATTTGAGCAATGGGTTTTTCTTTAAGAACCAAGACCTGTCCTGCCTTTGATTCGGGGACTTGCATTATTAATTCACCATTCTCAAAAATAATCCTTGCATCTAACTTAGCTAATAAGTCCCGTCCTAAAAGGGGAATGGGGCATTCAGGTACATATTGAAATTCATGTGTTAATTCCTTCCCTCTAAATCGCAGACCTAGGGGCTGCAAGAATGGCCATATTTCCTCCTTCCCTGTGGCTCCCACAATTGTTGTAGTTCTTTTCCCTAACCCCCGTGTAAATAATTTAAAACTGAATAGGTAGCCCCTGTGTCTATTAAAAATTTTACTTCTTTTTCTCCCAATTGGACTTTCACGAAGTGTTCTTTATCTTTCGTCCTGTCTAGTCAGCTTTGATTGTCAAATTCTCCTAGCACCATTGCCTTAGCTACGTCAGATCCCATAAAAGGATTCCCTGGAGACATAAATTGTCCTCCCCTAAATGGACATTCATTCTTCCAGTGTCCTTCCTGTTTGCAATATGCATATTGATTATATCCTAACCTTTCTACATTCATTCCCATTTTTTTTTTAATTTTTTTTTTTTAATTACAAAATCCTCTTCCTCCCCCCTTTCTTCATTTAATGCTGGTGGGGCTGATGGGGCAACTGTCAAATCCAAGCTTTCAATATCTTTCTGATGTTGTAAACTATTCCCTAAGGCAAGACACCCTATACATCTTTTCTCAGTAACACATCCCTTACATTGTTCACTAGTATTTACCTTAACAACCATTATTCCATGGGATTTCTGCCATTCATCTTTTTTTTTTCAATTTTCCTTTTTTTTATTAAAGTTTCATCTTTTTTTTTTTTTTCCTTTTTTTTTTTTTTTCTGGAGGTGGGGGGAAAGGGGGTGGGGAAAGGAGAGGGGTAAAGGAGGAGGGGTAGGTGGGTGGGAGGAAGGCGGCAGCAGGGCTTTCCAGCTCGCTCCTGCCTCCCTTGAAACTCGTCCCATTTTCCTTCCCTTTTGCAATACAACATCAGCTGTAATATAGTATTGTACTGCAAATTCCCATTTTCAGGCCATTTCTCCTGATCCTCCAGTTCATACTGTGTCCACCATACATTACAGTAATCAATTAGTTTGCTTTTCCGCATACTCTGTCTGAATCCGCCCTCCGTCCAATGGCTTAAAATATAACCTAATGGAGACGACTTAGGAACCGACAGCATTTTGTAAATACAAAGAGATCTCCAAAACACACACACACACTTAACACTGTGTTACAGAAATTATACAGACAGATGCTGATCCTGCAGCACAAATACCAATACCATAACCACATTTGCCAAACCTGCAGAGCTTTCGCTACTGTCTAACGGACGGCGCCTAGGCTTACCCTGGGAGCTCCCTAGCCCCAACCAAGCGCAGCTTTCACTGCCTCTAACAGGCAGGCTTTACCAGACCCGACTTCGCCAAACCAAGTGCAGCTTTCACCACGTCTGTCAGGCAGGCTTATCAGAAGTCGGTACTACACTTTACATTACTACACTTTACATTACTCAACAATCGGTACCGTAACCAAAGTAACCAAATTAAAAGCACCTTTCTTACTGTATCAGAGGTCCATCGTGAGCAGCGGAGGTCGGTCGCGGCTGATAGCTCCCCGAGAATTTCTCGGTGCCTGCTGCAGCAGGATCAAGATGCGATCTGCCTCAGCAGTGCCCGCGAGGTCCCATCTGGGTCACCAAAATGTTAGCGTAAGAATAAACACATAACCACCGGAATGGTTATATGAGGTGCTTTATTGCAGCGCTGGGAAACCAGGGGCACGCGCTCAAATCTGGCTTCGACCTCGTCACATCGCGTTCGCAATTTATACACTAAAAATTTGGTCACTAATACATATTCAACACAGATTGCATCATTAACTAATACATATACATCAAGGATTACCACATCAGTCTATTACGACATCAGCCTCTTCTGCAGGATGGTTTTCTTCTCCACGGATGCTGACAAACAGCTTCTGGCCACCCATGTCATCCCTTCTCTGGATGTCTGCACCTACAGGGGTCTGGACTCGGGGGTACCACCCACCCAGGTGACAGCCCCTCTGCAGGTGACAGGACTCTTCGCCCCATGGGTGCCTCTGCTGGCCGTCTCTGTAGAGTCTGTTGCCCTGTAGGGCTTCTGTCCCCCCACCACATTTGGGTGGGAGATGTGGCAGGAAGGGAGCACCCAGCAGCAGAATGGGGGTCAGGGTAGCTGCACCCAACAGGTCCCTTCTCTCCCCAGCGCTCCCTCTTCTTTGACATCGTGCTGTGCATGGCAGGGGGGTGACAGCAGAATTTTGTGAAGGGTGGTGATGATGCCAGCTTGAGGAACGCCTACTCCGTGCTGTGGGCAGCTCTCCGCACCTTCCCTCTTAGTGATACAGGGTTAACCAATGTACAATGGGGGTAATACAGGGGGGTCTGACTAATGTACAGGGGAGTGTATAAGGGGGTTAGAGGAATTCGCTTGCTTAAACAAAAGTATTGTCTGTTGTAAACACCTATCATGCTTACTAAGCAGAACAAAGGCACAAACTACTGATAAGGGGAGAAGCAGAGGCCTGGTTCTATTGATAAGCAACTATTGATAAGGAAAAGCAGACCCCTGAGTCTACTGATAAGGGGGAGAAGCAGATGGTTGTTGACACAGGAGTCACGGACAACGCGGAGACGATCAATCAAGTGATTGTCAAATTTATTGCGAACACACCGGGTTATTTATACTGTTGGAATTCTGCTAGCTTGCATTATGTCATTTAGTTACAGCAACATTATTGGTTATTATTCAAAGGTTTACATCACCAGTTTACTGATAATGATTTTGCTGGTCAGCACTTTAATTGTCTTCCCAACATAGTTCACTTGCCGGCCACAACTTCCCAAAAACATCCTCGCTCCACAGCTGCACATCCTGTTTCCTAACAATGAGACTTACTCCTTCACTAAATCATGTCCACATCATGCTCAAGGTTACATATCAGCAACAACTAAACCTATTATAGAAATAAAACTGCTGACAATGCCTTTCCATATAGCACTTGGGTTTTCCCACTCAGACCATCACAAGGCCTGGTCTGAGTGGGAAAACCTGAACCCCATCACAAGGCCTCTTACAAGGCCTCTTGCCTCTGCTCACAGCCATTACCATCCTTCCCACAAATCCCCCTTTTTGTTTTTAAGCAGAGGCATCCCATCCAATTCAGATCTCAGTTTCCGTCTCCAGTTCATGTCTGTGCACATATCGGTTCGTAGATCAATTCATAGATGTAGCCATTGTCTTCCATAAACGTGCTGAGAAGTCCTCTCACCGGTACTCTCTGTTAAATCAACCACACCTTGGACATCATCTTCTCAGCCAGTGCTCTTTCACAGGCAAATACTCCACAACATATGAACAAGATTACCACAAGCGTTAACAATAACTGAAACAAACTATACATCAATGGTTTGAGCCATCCAACAATCCCCAAGTTCTCCAACCACTCATCTAACCCCGTCTCTACCTTTATTTTATTCACATTCTCTTGCAATTCCTGAATCTTAGCATGGATAGATTCTGAATGATCGGACAAATTAAAACAACACATTCCAGCAAAATCATCACACCCATGTCCATGTGCTAACAACAAAAAATCTATAGTGGCGCGATTCTGCAAAATAGCTTTACGATTGCTATCAACATCCTTCATAAAATCAGTCAAAATATCAGATGTGAGGTTAGCTTGCTTTGCGGCCCAGCATGCCAATTTTTGCAAGCTAGCGTTAGCAATTGCTGCTGCACAGCCAGGGCAAAATATACTGGCCAACAAATTTTCTGCTTTTCCTATCAAAGTTATTGAATCCTTACAGGTGGCTGGCAGAGTGTCTAGAGTGCGTTTGCTCCAGGTGTTATTCTTCGTTCTGATTAGTTCCATCGGAGGTGCTAAGAGGCTAAGCCTTCCCAGATAACATGGCCCTCCAAGTGGGAATCGTGGAATGCCCTGCCAAGCGCGATCACCACAGATCAAAAAGATACCTTTAGGCAAGGCTAACGACATGTTCGGAAAAAGTTCATGTCGACCATACTCTTCTAATCCCACAGCTCCTCCACACCATGCTCGGGTGTCAGAAGCATCCCGTATCCCATAGATACCTGATCCAGACACATCTTACATAATACGCCAACCCTAGAAAACATACATCTAACTCTACCTATCGGGGTATCGATTACAGAAGCTCTAAAGCCAAAGCACAAGCCATCTTTAGTTCTGTTTACGGATCCTGCTAGACGCAATTCCTGTGGATCCCACGGCAAGGTTTTGTTTAAATGTTCAATTAGCAAAACGGACATCCAAGCCAATGTCCGGTTTGCAATATTATCATAGAATCATAGAATCATAGAATGGTTAGGGTTGGAAAGGACCTCAAGATCATCTAGTTCCAACCCCCCTGCCATGGACAGGGACACCTCTCACTAAACCATCCAACACAAGGCTACATCCAACCCGCCCTTGAACACCGCCAGGGATGGAGCACTCACAACCTCCCTGGGCAACCCATTCCAGTGTCTCAGCACCCTAACAGGAAAGAATTTCCTCCTTATATCCAATCTAAACTTCCCCTGTTTAAGTTTTAACCCATTACCCCTTGTCCTGTCACTACAGTCCCTGACGAAGAGTCCCTCCCCAGCATCCCTATAGGCCCCCTTCAGGTACTGGAAGGCTGCTATGAGGTCTTCACGCAGCCTTCTCTTCTCCAGGCTGAACAGCCCCAACTTCCTCAGCCTGTCTTCATACGGGAGGTGCTCCAGTCCCCTGATCATCCTCGTGGCCCTCCTCTGGACTTGTTCCAGCAGTTCCATGTCCTTTTTATGTTGAGGACACCAGAACTGCACACAATACTCCAGGTGAGGTCTCACAAGAGCAGAGTAGAGGGGCAGGATCACCTCCTTCGACCTGAAATATATTACCACGGGTACAACCTCCACACCAAACCCGTTTGTCAGCCTGGGGCTGCTGGCAGGCCGTCTGATTTCCGCGACACCAGTAATCAGCGGCGCTAGCCTTTTCTCCTTCCTGTTGCAATATGGTTGAATTGGCTAATGAGACGTTGCTTATATAGCCCACAAATTTTTCAGGCTCTAAAGAAAATATACCAATTAAACAAGTGCGAAATGGGTCAGACACAGCTGTTAAAGACATACAAAAATTGAAAGTGTTGGTTCTCTTTGCCCATGTTACCCACATATTCTGCTGCTGTGTTGCCGCATCAATGAGCGGATCATCCAATGTCACGGTGACTGTGACAGCCATCGTCAAGATCCCGACGCAGATCGATATGGCTTCACCCAGCGGCTTGGAACCCATATGGGGCCAGCGTCTGTGGAAACACAAACATATCCTCTCCCAGTCATTATGACTTCAACCGGCCCTTTCCACATACCTGAACTCAGTTCCTTATACATGACTCGGGCACCTGTCGTTTTCACACATCCAGACGACAAGGCACTACTATGAACAACAATAGGTGGTTCTGTGCGGTCTCCTGTTAATCGCAAAAAATTCATAACATAAGTAGCTTTTGCTAAACGGTCTGAGGGTGGAGCAGGGTGTCCTGGGTTGAGCAGCAGCAGTCATTTTTCTCCTTCTTAGGAGCTAGTACAGTGCTGTGTTTTGATCTTTTGGCCTTGGAACAGTGGTGATAACGCCGATGTTTTCAGTTGCTGCTCGAATGTTTGGTCTGGCCAAGGACTTTCGGAGCCTCATGCTCTGCCAGGGAGGAGGGGAGGCCGGGAGGAAGCAGAGACAGGACACCTGACCCAAGCTAGCCAAAGAGGTATTCCATACCACAGCACGTCATGCCCAGGATGTAACTTGGAGTGACCCGGAAGGGTTGGGACTGCAGGGTTGGAGGAGGTATCGGTCGGTGCTTGGCTGGGGGGGAGTGGGGTGAGTTATTGGTCGGCTGGTGTTGAGGTGTTGTATTCTTTCCTCTTGTTATTTCCTTTATCATTATTATTATTGGTGGTAGCAGTAGTGATTTGTGTTATACCTTAGTTACTAAACTGTTCTTATCTCAACCCGTGGGAGTTGCATTCTTTTTGATTCTCCTCTCCGTCCCTCCAGGAGCAGGGGGAGGGCAAGAAGTGGGGGGAGTGAGTGGACGAGGTTTGTGGTTGGGTTTAAACCACGACACAGGGGCTCCCCCTTTTTGTTTTTGCAATAGTGCTTTCAAAACTGCATGTGTGCGTTTAACTATAGCTTGACCTGTGGGAGAGTGTGGCAGTCCTGTAGAATGACATATACCCCATAAGGCACAAAAATTAGCAAAATTGCGAGAGGTATACACAGGACCATTGTCTGTTTTGATAGCTAAAGGCACCCCTAGGGCTGCAAAAGCTATGTGTAAATGGTGAATTACGTGTTTGGCAGACTCTCTGGTCTGAGCTGTTGCCCAGACCGCCAAAGAAAAGGTATCAATAGAGACATGAACATATTTCTGATGACCAAATTCTGAAACGTGGGTGACATCCATCTGCCAGAGCTTCAGGGCAAGAAGGCCACGAGGGTTGACCCCCAGCCCCAAGCCTAGGTCAGATTTCTGACAGGCAGGACATGATTGCACTATGCCCTGTGCGTCAGAAACAGACAGGTTAAACTGAGGAACTAACACTTTAGCTGATTGATGGAAAAAATCATGAGATTTAAATGCCTGTTCAAATAAGTTCGGGGCAGGTCCAGCCCAAATAGGAGCTGCAATTAATTGATCTGCCTGCAAGTTCCCTTGTGCCAGAAGCTCAGAAAATTTGTGACTTCATATATGATTGATAAAATAAGATATCTGCCGTTGATTGATAGCCTGGAGCAACTGTAATAGCATAGACACCAAAAGCGAATTCTTGACTGAGCGAATAAGAGATCGCTCTATACGCCGGACTATTCCCACAACATAAAGAGAGTCAGAAACAATATTAAGTGGCTGGGTGGGCCAGTGTAAAAAGGCCCAAACTACTGCTTTTAGTTCCAAGGTCTGCAATGAATCAGCTGTTTCACCGTTAAGTGGCGCTGCCACTGATTCTCGGCGTACCATGCAATTACAGCACGCCCAGACGTTCGCCCAGCATCAGTGAAAACAGTCAATCTTTTTACTGGTGTTTCAGGCAGATTCAGGCTGAAGTACAAATATGGGGAGGCCTGGCAGATTGACTATATCACACTGACACCAAACCGCCAAGGCAAGCGCCATGTGCTTACCATGGTGGAAGCAACCTCCGGATGGCTGGCAACATACGCTGTGCCCCACGCCACTGCCCGGAACACTATCCTGGGCCTTGAGAAACAGGTTTTGTGGCAACACAGCACCCAAGAGAGAACTAAGTCAGACAACGGGACTCATTTCCAGAACAACCTTATAGACACTTGGGCCAAAGAGCATGGCATTGAGTGGATATATCACATCCCCTACCATGCACCAGGCTCTGGGAAAATCGAAGGGTACAATGGGCTGTTAAAAACCACACTGAGAGCAATGGGTGGGGGAACTTTCAAGCATTGGGATACACACTTGCCAAAGGCCACCTGGTTGGTTAACACCAGAGGATCGGCCAATAGAGCTGGCCCAGCCCAGTCAGAACTTTTACATATTGTAGAGGGGGACAAAGTTCCTGTGGTGCATACGAAGAATTTGCTGGGGAAGACAGTCTAGGTTATTCCTGCTTCAGGTAAAGGCAAACCCACTCGTGGGATTGCTTTTGCTCAGGGACCCGGATATACTTGGTGGGTAATGTGGGAAAATGGGGAAGTCCGATGTATACCTCAAGGGGATTTGATTTTAGGGGAAAACAGTCAAGGAACTTAATTGTGTGCTGTTGCCTGCTGTGTAATACTTTTATAGCCCATCAACTAGATGTCTTCTGAGACAAGGGGGGCACAAAATTACAAAATGGAATATATAAACCTTTAGAATTAGTTTTGAGTAATGTTAAGTTTGATGGCTTTGTAACAGTAGCAGTGGAAAATTACTGAGGTGCAGGATACATGGAGAAAAAATAGAGTACAGCTAGAGACCATACTGAGAATTCTCACACGAGATAAATTGTTATAGTTGACATAGTTCTAAGAAAAACAGTCTAGAAAAACAGGACATAGGGATAAGGAGTATCTGGGAATGGCAGGTGTCCAGGATGGGCTACAGTTAAACTAACTGATAAGTAGGAGGATAGGAGTCTCTGGTGCTAACGAACCAATTAAACTGGCATAAACATCTACTGCACATGCTTCAAAGGCTGCCAGAAGTGATGAAGATTGTTGGAAGAAGTAAACGACCCTCAGAGACCACCACCACAATTCTGTACGCATGCGGGGAGCTTTCTGGAAAATGATGCAATCAATACGTAGCCTCATGAATATGTATGTATGCCCAGTGACTATAAAAGGACAGCGTGGGTGGCAACTGAGGAGACACACGTTAGGAGGAGCTATCCTCCGTGTCTCCCGGTGCCGCAATAAAGAATACCTGCTTGTCAGCTTGAAAACTTTGTTGGCAAGTTTGTTCCTGGAGTTTTCTCCGAATCACTTCAGGTCACCAGCGACTGGCCCTGACTTCCCTCCAACCATCATCCCAACAGAGAATGAATTCTGATAGAACCAGACAAGTTCTGCAGTGAAGGAACAATCAGCATCAGCAGGCAACGATCCAACACTGCACACAGCCTTTCCTGCCCTGAAAGACTGTTACAAGGGATGGAACCTGACATCATGGACCGAATGGACTAGACAGCATTATAGGGATTGGTCCATGCACTAAGAAATGATTTCTTTGTCTGTGTGTGTGATACGCGGATTGACTCCACAACTCATTAAAGTTGTAAAGTAGGTATGCTTTATTCAGCGCTGAGGTGCATGGGGATCGTTCCTCCAAAGCATGCACACCCAGGGTCATTTTTCCTTTACATTTATTCCCTTGAGGCATACATATGCATTAGATTACTGATACGCCTATACATATTTAGTATCTGTCCCCGCTTCCTATTATAATGAGCTAGAAGGTCCTTTGTGCCTGCGCAGTGCCCCCTCTGGTCATGGGCAGGGGTCTCAAGACGAAGTAAATGAGTCTTCCTCCTGTGGGCAGGGGTCCTCAAGATGAAGTAAATGAGTCTTCCTCTTCTTAAACTTTTCACCTTTTAATCTTCACGCATGGCTTTAGGGTTTAGTGGGTACCTCATCCATAAATCATCAGCTTCTCCCCCTTATCAATAGACCCAGACATTCGCATTTCCTTGTCAATAGTTGCTTATCAGTAGAATCAGGCCTCTGTCTCCTCCCCTTATCAGTAGTCTGTGCCTTGTTCGCTTGGTAAGCATGATAGGTGTTTACAGCAGACAATACTTTTGTTTAAGCAAGGGATTCTTCTAACTCTCTTATACAATCCCCTGTATTGTTCCCTTGTACATTTCATTAACCCTGTATCAATCCCCCCTTTTCTATAAAGTGAGTAAATTCTTTTACTCTTCAGACAAGTTCCTCTTTCAACCAATTCTTGCGGAAGGTATCTCTCAGCACCTTATTACGTGTATTTGATAGAGAGTTCAAAATCATTATGTATCGTAACATTCGCCAGTTCCAAACAAATAATTCAATAGACAATATGAAACTAATACTAACTAACATTAGAAGAACAATAATGGGGTGACAAAACGTATTCAGTATGCCAGTTGCAGTTGGTGGTCATCCCAAAGGTACATTTCACCAGTGTCTGGTACATTTCACTTGTATCTGGTCCTACCCTTAGTAGGACTCTGCTTATTTCTTCCATATTATGATGGATGCCTGTTTTCCTGGACCCCTCTTATCAGGTCTGGATTTTATCAGTTGGTGGGATATAACTGGTGCTGAATATGCAAAGTCACACCCAGTGATCTTAGTAAAATTATAAAAACAAAATTAGAATGATTCTTAACAGTCATGATTTCATTATCATTATCTATTCTCACAAAAGCACAAGCAGTTCTTAAGCACACACATACACAATATATACAAGTACAATATATACAAATACAGTCCTTTGAGTAATGTCTGGATGGATTTCAAAATGATAAGTGCCTTGTTCTGTACCAAGGCATATGTTCTTAGTATCAATTGCGTTTCTTCTCAGGCCTTCACAGTTCTAGTTGGAAAGGCTTCTGGCCAACCTGAAAAGGTGTCTGCTAGTACTAACAAATGTCTATACCCCCCTTTTCTTGGCAGTTCTGTAAAGTTGATCTGCCACTGTTGTCCTGGTTTATTGTCCCTCCCAGTTTGACCCATTTTGGGTTTAGGAATACTTTTGGGGTTTGTTTGGAGGCAGAGATTACACTGGTGAGTTACCTGTTGAATAATAGCATACAGAGTTCTAGCCATAATTTTGCTTATCAAATATTTATATCGACTCCCCAGTGTGTTTTGATGTGCATTCTTTACTAAGGACCATAACGAAGATGAGGGAACAATTATCTTTCCCTGTGGTGTACTAGCCCACCCTTCATATCTGTATCGGGGGTGCATTTTTGGCCCTTCCAGGTATGTTTGTAGCCCATACCCCTGGGAATACCTGATCCAGTATATCTTCAATCTGACTTCTCCCTCGACATGATTAGTGATCAAAATTAAGCTTTTAACATCTCTATATACTGTTGGTCCTTTACTTTTAAAGTGATCTTGCCTCCTTTGAAAGTAATGGTCGCTCCCAAGTGTTCTAACAAATCTCTCCCCAAAAGATCTTTTGGGGAGTTAGGCATATACAAAAACTTATGGATGCCCCATTGGTTTCCCAATAGATATTTTAGTAGTTTACAAAAATAAGCCTTTTCACCTTGACCAGTCGCCCCTTTTATCATCATATAATAGTCCCCAAAGGCATTAAAGCTTTGTTTAAAACTGAATACGTTGCACCCGTATCAACCAAAATTTCCATTTCCTTTTTTTTTTTCTTTTGTCCCCTAGCTCCATTATAACCAGTGGATCTGCTAGGGAAGATTCCCCTGGTCCCCGTCAGCCTAGTTCCAATTCAGTCACCCGAGCCACCCCATGGCACTCCCCCCACCAGGGCAGTCTCACTCCCAGCGTCCAAACTCCTCATAGCACTCACACCGATCCGGTTCCACAGAAGAGGAGGTCACTCCCCCACTTCTGTCCGACGTTCGTCCTCCACCAGTTTCAAAGCAACCAGCGCAGCCGTGGCTGTAGCACGACCCAGCTTTTTCTTTTCTACCTGTTTCCAATTCCTATACACTCTCCATACTTCCTCCTTCACTCCCATCCACATTTATTCATCAACCCTTCAATCCCGTCTGTCAACATGCCTGTTTGTCTGCCCCAGCACCCATCCCATGCTCAAACACAGGAACTGCGGGAGCTCCCCTCCTTTCCCCCTTGGTTTTCCCTTTTTTATTTATTTATTTATTATTTTTCACAGGTGCTCACCCTGCTCTGCAGGGGTTACAGGTGCCTGCCTCTGCAACAGCACTTCTGGTTTAACCCCTTCTTAACCCTGAATGTGAATGTGCTGCTTGTTGCCAGTGACAGCAATTTCCTCCTCCTTATCAATACCTGATAGGACAGAGGCAGAGGGTGCTCCTCTCGGGGGTACCTGTGATACATAATTTTCTTGATGTCTGTCCCAATATCACAGGCTGAACAACATCTCTCCAGCTTAGCTTTCTGTTTTTCCCTGTCCTTTTCCAAAACCAAAATTAGGGATCTGGCAGAGTTATATTAATTTCACATTCTGTCTGCCACTCCAGGCACTTTCTTAAAGTGAAACATATCTGCATACATTACTTCATTGCATTTTCTTGGCCACCTCAAAACCAACATAAATTGTAAAAATGCATTAGAATTCAGAGTTCCATTTTTAGGCCATTTTTCCTGATTTTCCAAAGTATATAAAGGCCACCATTGGTTACAATATTTTACCAATGTTTTCTTGTTTACCGAGCCCCCAGAAGAACCTCCCAGTTCTTTCCAATGTGCCAAAATGTAACCCAATGGGCTTTTCTTCAGAATTCCCTTGTTTTGACCGGCTCCCATTTCAAACAATCTCTTACAAATCTCTATAGCTTCTCTTTCCCAGTGCTCTGCAAATGCACTTAAAATATGAGAGCACCTACACACAAGTTTTATGATATTCTCAGAGGATTCAGTAAGATAGTATCTCTGGGTTCTGCAGATCAACTCCCCTGTCATTAGAACATAGTTTCTGTTCCAGCAAAATTTACACTGCCCTAGTATCCACAGCAGGTTCCACTGTTCAAAAGTTATTACGCACTCATATGTCAGGTTACGAAGTTTTTCCTAATATCCCCCGTTGATTGTCCCAAAAAGAGAGACATTAATTGTTGTATTCCCATTTTATTTTCTCCTTTGTAACCACATCTTCTCAAATTTTCTTTGATACCTTTTATAAACCCTTTCTCAGTTTTCCTTTCTAACTTCCCGGAAGTCCGCCAGGATTTTGTGGCTTTTGTCCACAAACCCACCAGCGTTTCATAAGACACCCCCAACAGTATCTGCCCCACTACCCTGAGTGGCTATAAAAGTGGGATACATACTACAAGCACTGCCACAATATCCACGTGAAATGCCACCCATCACATACAGTTACACTCCTACAAGGTACACACTCCCACAGGGCACACAGCCACAACATCCACGTGGAATGCCACCCGTCACATACAGTTACACTTCCACAAGGCACATAGGGAATTCCCTTGCCCTTGTATTTCGTAAAGCTATCCACTGCGGGAGGGGTAGCCGGACCTTCCCCCGCTTCCTGAGCTGCTTGATGGTTATACACAGACCAGACACAGGACAGAAAAACATAAAGGCTTCGTCCGTCTCCGGCCGCTCCCCTCGCGGAGACACGGAACCGCGGATTAGGACTCCACACTCGCTTCGTAGCTTCGCTACGTCTCAGTCACACAGAAACACATGGGATCCCACACACTCACACTATGGTTCCGCTTACCCTTCTCCTGCTTCCTACACGGTCATTAGCAGGTCCGCCCTGGCTCCCAAAACTTGGGATGCAGCGCAAACCCGGGCTCGCCCGATCCGCCTCCAGGATCGCTCGCAGCCACGCTATCGGTCGACGAGCCCCCAGCTTGCAAGCCCTACCTGCCAAGGGGAACTCCGCTGTGCGCCAGACGGCTCTGCACGCCTTACCAGCAGCCCCGGGCCACGCGTAGGGGGCCTTACAGGCCCCCTAAAGTACCTAAATTCCAAGCATACCGCCTCTCCGCAGCCGGCGCAGGTCTCTGTCTGTCCCCGCAGTGAGCGGATGAGAAGCGGAGCTCCTCCAGGCAAGCGGCCTGGGGCGCCTAGGATGTCCGCTCCTCACCCGATCCTGCAGCCGAACAGAGGCCTCCTGCCTGGCTTGCCAAATTGCTACGCGGATTGACTCCACAACTCGTTAAAGTTGTAAAGTAGGTATGCTTTATTCAGCGCTGAGGTGCATGGGGATCGTTCCTCCGAAGTATGCATCCCCAGGGTCGTTTTTCCTTTACATTTATTCCCTTAAGGCATACATATGCATTAGATTACTGATACGCCTATACATATTTAGTATCTGTCCCCGCTTCCTATTATAATGAGCTAGAAGGTCCTTTGCGCCTGCGCAGTGCCCCCTCTGGTCATGGGCAGGGGTCTCAAGATGAAGTAAATGAGTCTTCCTCCTGTGGGCAGGGGTCCTCAAGATGAAGTAAATGAGTCTTCCTCTTCTTAAACTTTTCACCTTTTAATCTTCGCACATGGCTTTAGGGTTTAGTCGGTACCTCATCCATAAATCATCTGCTTCTCCCCCTTATCAATAGACCCAGACATTCGCATTTCTTTGTCAATAGTTGCTTATCAGTAGAATCAGGCCTCTGTCTCCTCCCCT
Source organism: Lathamus discolor (assembly GCF_037157495.1). Taxonomy (NCBI): domain Eukaryota; kingdom Metazoa; phylum Chordata; class Aves; order Psittaciformes; family Psittacidae; genus Lathamus; species Lathamus discolor. Next base: position 1,173,915 of record NC_088908.1, read on the forward strand.
TATCAGTAGTCTGTGCTTTGTTCGCTTGGTAAGCATGATAGGTGTTTACAGCAGACAATACTTTTGTTTAAGCAAGGGATTCTTCTAACTCTCTTATACAATCCCCTGTATTTTTCCTTTGTACATTTCATTAACCCTGTATCAATCCCCCCTTTTCTATAAAGTAAGTAAATTCTTTTACTATATTATTTATGACAGAGCTATCCATGTTCTTTCTATCGATTTACAAAGTGATTTTGATATACATTGTACATTTCATTAACCCTGTATCAGTACAGTACTTGACATTGCTATGGAAACTGAGAATAAGGACAGAGGTACTTCCCCCTAACACATAATAAAAGTGGACAAAGGTTATCACAGGTGTGGCCACCCACCAACAAAGACTTCTGACCATGGTGGTGACTATTTCTGGGCACTATCTGTTCCAAATGCTTGCTTAATTTCTATCCTCTTTTGTGATGTGTCCTATCACTACTGAATAATTATCTTACTCTTTTTATAATAATAAACAAACTGATTGTGGTACTTGACCTCGCTTCTTAACTTCACTCTGGGGATCATGAACAAAATAATTCCGACACTGGGTTTTATCCAGTCGGACCTTGACACAAAGCAAAGTGTGTCCCTCTGGCACCTGGCTCCTGCTGGCCCCAGCTTGTCTCCCAGTGTGGTTTTCCCTTTCCGAGGTTGGGATCTGGCTCTGGTTTGGGGAATCAGGGCCCTGCTGCCTGTTCACAGGTGTGGTTTTGATACAGGGTTAATAAATGTACAAGGGAACAATACAGGGGATTGTATAAGAGAGTTAGAAGAATCCCTTGCTTAAACAAAAGTATTGTCTGCTGTAAACACCTATCATGCTTACCAAGGGAACAAGGCACAGACTACTGATAAGGGGAGGAGACAGAGGCCTGATTCTACTGATAAGCAACTATTGACAAAGAAATGCGAATGTCTGGGTCTATTGATAAGGGGGAAAAGCAGATGATTTATGGCTGAGATACCAACCAAACCCTAAAGCCATGCGCAAAGATTAAAAGGTGAAAAGTTTAAGAAGAGGAAGACTCATTTACTTCATCTTGAAGACCCCTGCCCACAGGAGGAAGACTCATTTACTTCATCTTGAGACCCCTGCCCATGACCAGAGGGGGCACTGCGCAGGCGCAAAGGACCTTCTAGCTCATTATAATAGGAAGCGGGGACAGATACTAAATATGTATAGGCGTATCAGTAATCTAATGCATATGTATGCCTTAAGGGAATAAATGTAAAGGAAAAACGACCCTGGGGATGCATACTTCGGAGGAACGATCCCCATGCACCTCAGCGCTGAATAAAGCATACCTACTTTACAACTTTAACGAGTTGTGGAGTCAATCCGCGTATCAAACAATGTGCCATACCAGTAGGATGGTGCTGTCAGGCCCTATGCACTGCTGGATCTGGGCCTCCATACCTTTGTTGCACACCACCCCCTGTGAATGAGACCACCCCAATGAGCTCTTCAGGGAGCCCCAAGCCAAGTCCATGGCAGGGCTGGGATCTCAGCATCCAAGGGACTGAAGGGGCAGGTGATACGTGGATCGACTCTACAATTCGTTAAAGTTGTAAAGTAGGTATGCTTTATTCAGCGCTGAGGTGCATGGGAGATAACTCCTCCAAAGGCATGCGCATCTTAGCATCGTTTCTCCTTTACATTTATCCTCTAAAGTTATACATATGCATGAGGTTGCACAACACGCCTATTATAATGAGCTAAGAAGTCCTTTGTGCCTGCGCAGTGCCTCCTAGTGGTCGTGGGCAAGGGTCTCAAGATGAAATAAATGAGTCTTCCTCGAGCCTGAACTTTTCACCTCTAGTCGTTACACATGCTCCCTGGAGGCTTGGTCATTGTTCAAAGTGCAGAGCCAATTTCAGCCAGCCTAGGGGTCTGAAGGATGGGAATCAAGTCACGGTCCCTACCTCTTAACAATAGCCACATCCTTACATCTTGTTCTAGCATATATGGCGAGTATGATAAGCATGAATGAGTAGTAACATTGCTAAGCAAGTGGCTTGATCTACCCCGTTGTACACTGCAAGTACGATAAACATGAGCAAGCAGCTTGACCTACCCCCCCATACATCGGTTAACCCTTTGCATCACAGGGACCTCTATGCCTCCAAGGGACACCCCTTGGAGAATGAGCTGCTACTGACCTGCTCATCAGTGAAGTAGACCCCATGGTTCCTGGCATACACCTAGCTCCCGGGCACCATGATCACTCTGACACCCTGGAAGCCATCTCAGTCAGTCCCTGAGGAGACGGACAGAGACCAGTGCCCACTGGGGCAGCACATGTACCTGCTCTGGGCCCAACCGCCTGAAAACAGGGACCATGGCAGAAGAGATGAGAGCAGTGTTCAGCCCTGGCCACCCTGCTTTAGAGATAACAGATGTTCCAATTGTACATGGGTCAGCAATGCCTGAACATCCACACCCTCATGGGAGCATGGTGCAGGCTAAAACAGCTGTGCTGCAGGCTCTGACCCCTGTCCCAAGCCAAAGGGGGTGCTGGAGGGGAGGCAAGGTTGGCACCCTTTACCTGGTGCTGAAGGCACGGTGAGGAACATGTCAGTGCTGCAGACCCACACACCAGGCAGGAAGCCCACACAGAGCTGCCGAGAGAAAGGCCACATGCCCAGAGAAGGCAGGGAAGGGGCCTGACCATTGCACCCTTCCCACCTTGCTGAGAGACAGCTGAAGGCACCCTGAAGGCTTCAGGGGGAGCTGGACACCTCTCCCCAGGATGCCCAACATCACACAGCACAAGCCTGCTACCCCATCCCACAGGCCACAAAGACCTAGTGTGTCATAGTCCCCAGCAGGCTGTCCAGGTTGCAGACCAGAGCTTTGGCTGCAGCACCAGGCTCCTCCACAGGCAGGCAGGTGAACGCCTGGCCACAGTCGTCGAAGTCACGGCCCTGGTGGGACAGGGAATGCAGGAGCTGTCACAAGGCAGAAAAGGTTGTGATGGAGGGTCCCAAGCTGGGCTGCAGGTTGGCTCTCACCGTGTGCAGGATGAGGATGTGGGCTTCCCTCAGGACATCGGAGGTCACCACCTGGGAAGGCAGTGCAGGGGACAGTCATTGGGGATGGGACAGCCACTCTTCCCCCCCTCCCCCCCGGGTTCCAGCCTCCCCTGGCCGGGGAAGGCCCCTCACCGTGTAGCCCGCCCGATACTCGGCCACCACCAGCAAGGCGTTGAGGAACTCCGCCGCTGCACAGGCGTGCCCAGGGGTCCTCCACGGCCAGGAGCAGCAGGACGGGCCGCGGACCCAAGCCGCCCCTCAGCCGGCTGGCCTCCAGCTCTGCCAACCGAGAGACGGGCGGCATTGAAAGCTGGCACCCCCTGCGCCACTCTGCCCGGAGGGAGAGGGCAAGCACCAGCCCCACTGCCAACCGAACTGAAAGGCGGACAAATAATCGCTGCGCTGACAGGTAAAAACGAAACCACTACACTCCACCACCATCGTATACACGGGGGACATACCCCTCTCCCCCGACCCTGCTTGAGGCCGCGGTGCACCCTGGGAGATGTAGTCAAGGACCTCAAGCACGCCCTGCAGGAGGCAAGTAATGGCGGACTACATCTCCCAGCGTACACTGCGCGCCCGGGCAGACCCGGGCTGCTTAAAGGTACAGTTTCTGCCCCAAAATTGGCCTCCTCCGGCGGCGGCGCGCACCCCTAAGTGCCCTGGGTCATCCGTGTCACAAGCCCGCCCGGACTCAGCCCGGCTTCTCTGCGGCGGGGTTGGGGGTAACCGGGTACCGGCGGTGGGTGCTGGTGCTAGTGTCCAGGGGGTGTTGGTGTGGGTGGTAGGGGAGTGCCGATGTGTCGGGGTGGGTACCAGGGAGGGGTACAGGGGTGCCCACGGACGCCAATGTGCCGGGTGGGTACCCGGATGGATAGAATAGTTAGGGTTGGAAAGGACCTTAAGATCAAGTTCCAAGCCCCCTGCTAAGGGCAGGGACACCTCACACTAAACCATGGTACCCAAGGATCTGTCCAACCCGCCCTTGAACACTGCCAGGGATGGAGCATTCACAACTTCCCTGGGCAACCCATTCCAGTGCCTCACCACCCTCACAGTAAAGAACTTCCTCCTTAGATCCAATCTAAACTTCCCCTGTTTAAGTTTGAACCCGTTACCCCTTGTCCTGTCACTGCAGTCCCTGATGAAGAGTCCCTCCCCAGCATCCCTATAGGCCCCCTTCAGGTACTGGAAGGCTGCTATGAGGTCTCCACTCAGCCTTCTCTTCTCCAGGCTGAACAGCCCCAACTTCCTCAGCCTGTCTTCATACGGGAGGTGCTCCAGTCCCCTGATCAACCTCGTGGCCTCCTCTGGACTTGTTCCAGCAGTTCCATGTCCTTTTTATGTTGAAGACACCAGAACTGCACACAATGCTCCAGGTGAGGTCTCACAAGAGCAGAGTAGAGGGGTGATACACGGATTGACTCCACAACTCGTTAAAGTTGTAAAGTAGGTATGCTTTATTCAGCGCTGAGGTGCATGGGGATCGTTCCTCCGAAGTATGCATCCCCAGGGTCGTTTTTCCTTTACATTTATTCCCTTAAGGCATACATATGCATTAGATTACTGATACGCCTATGCATATTTAGTATCTGTCCCCGCTTCCTATTATAATGAGCTAGAAGGTCCTTTGCGCCTGCGCAGTGCCCCCTCTGGTCATGGGCAGGGGTCTCAAGATGAAGTAAATGAGTCTTCCTCCTGTGGGCAGGGGTCCTCAAGATGAAGTAAATGAGTCTTCCTCTTCTTAAACTTTTCACCTTTTAATCTTAGCGCATGGCTTTAGGGTTTGGTTGGTATCTCAGCCATAAACCATCTGCTTTTCCCCCTTATCAATAGACTCAGGCATTCGCGTTTCTTTGTCAATAGTTGCTTATCAGTAGAACCAGATCTCTGTCTCCTCCCCTTATCAGTAGTTTGTGCCTTTGTTCTGCTTAGTAAGCATGATAGGTGTTTACAACGGACAATACTTTTGTTTAAGCAAGCGAATTCCTCTAACCCCCTTGTATATTGGTTAACCCTCTGCATCAGGGGCAGGATCACCTCCTTCGCCCTGCTGGTCACGCTCCTTTTGATGCAGCCCAGGATACGGTTGGCTTTCTGGGCTGCGAGCGCACACCGCAGCCGGCTCATGTTCATTTTCTCATGGACCAGCACCCCCAAGTCCTTCTCTGCAGGGGGGATACCGGGGGGTTGTGATGCGCCGGGCTGTACACCGGGACAGACACCTGAGATGCTTGTGGGCTGGGTGGGCTCTCCTCCTAGAAGTCCCACAAGCCCCGCCGGGCAGCCGGGGACTACATCTCCCAGGCTTGCCGTGCCCTGCCCCCCGCACGGCGCGACGCGGCGCGGCACAGCCCGGCCCTGGCCGGTCCCGCACGACGCGGAGGGATCGGCGCGGGCGGGCGGGCGGCAGCAGCAGCAGCAGCAGCAGCGGAAGGGCCCGGGTGCGCCCGGCGGCGGGGCCGTGCCGGAGCCGAGCCAGGTACTGCAGCGGAAAGCGGGCCTGGGGCGGGGGGATCGCGGAGTACGCCCCGGGAAAGGTTACCGGGAGCTGCCCCAGTACTGGGGTGCACTGGGATCAGGCCGGGGAGGATGCGCTGACCCCGGATGCTGGCCCGGGCCCTGCCGTGCTGGCTCCGGGCAGGATGCGCTGTCCACAGCCCCCGGTTGCTGCCCCTGGAGGATGCTCGGCCCTGGAAGAGGGTTTCGGGACTAGGGGTGCTCCCCGGGGAGCTGCCCTCTCCAGCCGGGGTGCTGCGAGGGGCCCGGACGCCGGAGGGGTGCCGGGGGCAGAGCTAGGGTGTCCACAGAGGGGACCGGAGGGGTAGGAGAGAGCTGGCTGGGGGTGCCCCCAGTCCCCAGCAGTGCCAATGTGCATGCGAGGTCCCTCAGAAGTAGAGTGACACATGGCTGCGTGACACACCTCGCGTGGGTAGTGGCAGCCAGGATTTCACAAACAAAGCACGAGGGGCTCTGGGGACAGGCTAGGAAAGTCATTGAGCAGGGACATGTCTGATCAGCCTTCAACCCGCCGGGGTTATGGGGTGTCTTCCTGGCCAAGGCATGGTTATCGGGGTGCTGGAGCCCAGCTTTCAGGGCCTGGTGATGCAAGGGGTCCCCATGCATGCTGGAGACTAGGGTGCTGCTGCGAAGGTGAGGTTCTGCTGGGGCTCCAGTTGCAAGGCTTATTGCAAAGCTCACAAATATTTCCCCAGAGTGAGGCTTCCCCATCCCAGCAGGAGGATTTTGGGGTCTGAGGATAGTGCTTGGGCGGTGGGGAAACTTGGAAGGGATAAAGGGTCATGTTACCTCCTGCAAACAAGATAAAAACATGACTGGGTGAAACCAAATAACTCTAGACCTCTAAAACTTGCTGAGCTTCCCTCTGGGAAGACACATAGGTTCCATGCTTGCTGGCAGAGGTAGTTTTGCCCCCTGTTGTCTGGGGATCCCCTGTTTCCAGTACAGTAGCACTAGCCACATCTCAGCCATCCTGGGGCGGTGAGCTCTGATGGGAAGTTGCTCAGTGCTTTGGGCTTGGTTTGCCTTTTGCTTCCCCTTTTATTATAGCCAGATGTTGCGTCTGCAGCAGTGATGCTTGGGGTGGTAAGAGGAAGCTGCCACCCCCTGCAACCTGCCATTCATGTGCCTGTCCATCTGTCTGCTTGTCCCCATTTGGCAGCAAGTGAGAGGAGGAGAGGAAGAGGGAGAGGAGAGCCCCAGCAGCCACACACTGGGGGAACTGACTTGGGCTTGAAATTTCATGGCCAAATAACTCCAAACTGGTGCTTTTTGAGAAAGGTTCCAAGGGTGAAATGGTTTTCCCACCAGCTTTTGGCACTCCAGATGCTGCTCCAGCTTGGCCCATGCTGAGGTCCCAGCAGCTTAATGGCTCTCATCTCCTCCTACTGCATTTAATTCTTGCAAGAGTACAAACTGCTAATTGCTCTCCAGGGGCTTGGCTGGCTTTGGTGCTTCCCAGTGAGCTGTGATTTATGGGAGCCTGCCAGTCCCTGGGGGCTTGGGATGTGGTAGGAGAGGCCAGGAACCTCCATGTCAGGCTCTGGGGAATTTCTCAGCTCCATATTGCTCTTTGCTGTCGGCATCTCCTGAAAGCTTTTTTGGAGACTGCAAGAAATGTGGGCCTCAGCTCTGTGGCAGTTTCCAAAGGTGTTCACAAAATCACACATGGATGAATGGTGAACATATAAAACCAATTTATATGTATATATATGTGCATGTGTGATATATGGATCTGTATTTTTTCCTTACAGTGATGGGGCTCTAAAATAAGCCCAACAACAATCACTCTTGGGAAACCAGAGCAAGGTGCAGTCACTTTGCCTCGGATGCCACCATGTCCCCAGCAAGGGACCTTTGATCTGCAGCTATAATTGGGTTAATTAGGAGCATGCAAATGCTCTAAGTGTCTGAGCAGAGCCCTGGCTAACAGAAAGGAGAAGTTGGGTTTCCTCACTGGGTGCTGCTCTAATTTTACATCTGATGGGAGTCCCACACAGTTGCTGTGCTGTACTGGGATCAGTGGTGGAGCCTTTCCTAACATCCTTGAGATGAAATCTCCTAGGTACGATTTTCCTAACAAGTTCAAGGCCCTCTCAGTGCCACACACAAGTAAAGTAGTTTGCAGTTCTCTGCTCAGGTTGTGTCCACAGGGAGAGAGGGGAGCTTTGGGTCACAGCACCCATCAACCAGTCCTCAAAGCATTTAGGTTTCCACCACCTCCTATCCTTGGAGCAGCTGAGCCCCAGGGAGAGGGATGCAGGGGAGGGGGAGGGAGGCCTGCATCACTGCTCGCCTGCCCTGGTGTCGTGGTTTAAACCCAAACCACAAAGCTCCTTCACTCACCCCCCCCCCCACCCACCCCCGACCCTCCCTGCTCCCGGAGGGATGGGGAGGAGAATCAAGAGAATGTAACTCCCACGGGTTGAGATAAGAACAGCCCAGTAACTAAGGTATAACACAAATCACTGCTGCTACCACCAATGATAATATTGATAAGAGAAAATAACAAGAGAGGAGAATACGATACCACCGCTGAACGAGTTTGACCCCCCCGCAGAGAGAGTGTGCCCTTCCGGGCAACTCCCAGTTACCTCTCCAGGCATGACGTGCTGTGGTATGGAATACCTCTTTGGCTAGCTTGGGTCAGGTGTCCTGTCTCTGCTTCCTCCCGGCCTCCCCTCCTCCCTGGCAGAGCATGAGGCTCAGAAAGTCCTTGGCCAGACCAAACATTCGAGCAGCAACTGAAAACATCGGTGTTATCAGCACTGTTCCCAGGCCAAAAAATCAAAACACAGCACTGCACTGGCTACTGAGAAGGAGAAAAATAACTGCTACTGCTGAACCCAGGACACCTGGGCAAAAGGCTGTGGTTGGAGTCAGATCCCCAGCCTGGCATTGGCCCATCCTGCACTCTTGCACATATTTTCCTGGTGAAGTATGGATCATGAACCTAATGGCTGGGAAAACGAGCTGTGGTGGCAGAGGGGAAGCAGTTCCCTTCCTGCTGGGTGCTGGAGAGGAGCAGGATCCCTGCCCTTGCTGGAAACTATACCTTCCTGCAGTGTGGCCACATCCCTGCATGTGGCTGAGGATGGGGGCACCAGTTTTGTGGTGTTCATGGCGTGCAGCCCTGTTGTGGCAGTCAGGAAGTGGGGCACAGGCCAGGCAGACCCTGCTGACCTCAGCCTGTGGCAATGGGAGGAGGAGATGGAAATGCGAGCTTCCTGCAGGGCCTGGTGGCTTTGCATGAGGAGCTGGAGGGAGGACAGGGGAGAGGAGGCAGCAGGTGGTGGTGAGCCCTGGGCTCTGCCTCCTCTGCTCTGCCAGGGCTGGCTGGCAACCCTATCTACTAGCCAGCCTTGAGCCTGGCTGCTCAGTGGTGTCCAGACCAGTGGTATCTGATGTGGTGGTACATGACCTGGTGGCTTGGTGGTATTTAATCTGGTGGTATGTGTCCCAGTGGCTTGGTGGTACTTGACCTGGTGGTTTGGTGGTACCTAAACCTGGTGGTACACAACCTGGTGGTCTGTGACCCAGTGGTTTGGTGGTACCCAACCTGATGGCTCAGTGGTACGCAACCCAAGTGGTACCCGAGTGGTACGTGACCTGGTGGCATCCAACCTATTGGTACCCAATCTGGTGGCGTGATGGTACCCAGCTCAGTGGTATCCAGCAGTGAGGCAGTTGGTGCAAACTGGGGGCTCTAGGATGGGTGCCTGGGGGTGCAGGGCATCAGGGCTGGGTCTGCTCCTTGGCTCTGGACGTCTTTGCAGGCATTCAGGGCCAGGGGGCAGAGTTTCTCCGCTGCATCAGACTGAGCAGCAAGTTCCTCTCCTCTCCCTGCCTGTCCTACCTCAGAGAGAAGGCTGCTGCTCCCAATGCAGGAACCTGGGTGTAATGAGGCCACACAGTGAGTGTGGACTTGGGCTTATCAACCCCCCTGGAGTGCAGGGGCTTGGGATGTTGCTGGACTGGTCCCTGTGATCCCCATCCAACCACAAGGGTGGGAGCATCCCTTTCTGAGCTTACCCATTTGCTGGCACCTCCCCTGTGCCCCCAAATCTCACAGGAAATGGCCTCAGTGATGATTAGCTCCATCACAGCTCCATGCTGGGGATTTGGCCTCCCATGCTCTTTCCTGGCCCCATCCCAGTGCTGAGGGATGAGCCTGAAATAACCCCTCCAGAGCTGGGAATGAGGAAACCCTGGAATTGCTGCCATGGCCAGCAACCAATTAACTGGGCTCCATTAGCTGATTGAGCTGGCTGATAAGAGTATGATTAATTAAAAGTATGAAGAATAAGTTACTGGGTCCTTGCTGCTGTCAGGTGGTGGCGATGGCTTAACCCATGAAATTGGCTTCTCCTGTTAATCCCTGGTGCCGTCAGTCTTCATAGCATCACTTAATAGCTGAGAGAAACATCCTTCCACCAATGAGTTTACTCCCTCTCCCATACACCTTTCAGAGAGGAAAAAACAATAAAGGGGAAAAATATGATCCCTCTGGATGGCCGATGCAGGAAAGGACCTTTTTAGTTGATCACGCTTTTCTTGCTGGGTCTCAATTTGACTTTGGAAGCCAAGTGATGCAGAAGGATGGGAGCATCGCCCCTTACTGTGCTGCCCCTGGCAGATTGCTGCTTGCCATTCCAAGCTGACGGAAGCTGACAGCCCTGGCTAAAGCAGTGCCTGGGGGTGTGTGTGTGTGCATGCTGTGACCTCGGAAAACCACTTGGGCCATGGAAAAAAGCAAATTTGAGGTGTTTTATGAGTTTTTGCAGTAATTCCGCTCACTGAAGCCAGGCCTGAAACAAGAACAGATCACCACTCAGTGTTTCTTTCTGCCTGGGGCTGAAGGAGTGGGAGAAGACTCAACTCTCTTCCCTGTTAAAGAAAAAAAACCCTAAATCTCATTTTTCCCACCCATGATAGCAAGAGAGATGCTGGTCCAGGATGGAGCCATCCCTGCATGCTGCCCCCTCTTCCACCTACAGAAGCCAGGCACAGCTTCTGCATCTGGTCACTGGTTTGGTGTTGGCAGAGATTTCATCCCTGCACAGGGGCCATGGGATAGGTGGCACCTGGACACCCAGGAGTGCATTTCCTGATGACTCCTGGGGGAATTCCCAGCCCCAGCATTCCTGTGAGGAGCAGCAGCTGGTGTGGGCAGCACTGCCTCTGCTCCTCTGTGCCCCTTCTCTCCTGGCCCCAAGCAGGATGACCCCCATCTCCTGGTGACAGGTCCTTCCTATGCCCACCCTAGCATTTACCAGCAAGGAAATCAGTGCCAACAACCTCAGGATATCTTAGAAATGATCAATCAAAGCTGAAAAGACCTAAAAAAAAAAAGCCATGTTGGGGATGGACTTGATGGTGTTAGAGCCAATGGGGAAGTGGAAGACATCCTCCAGGCCACAGGGCTGTTGGTCACATCACTCCAGCATTCATCCTGAAATTAAACATTATACATCCCAAAAGGAAAGATGATATGATTGGAAGAAATCATCCAAATGTAAAAGCAGTGAAGAAATTTGCCAGGCCCTTTTAACAGCCTTGCTTCATTATCTCTTGCAATCAAAGAGAAACTCCTGTTTGATGAGCCCATGGTCTTTAGGAGGCAATTAAGGAGACCTGGGGATGAATTTGGAAGTGGGAGGACATTTAGTGGTATTGCTGAGTTGCTGGGCTTACTCACGATGGAAGAAATCCCCAAATCCCCTTTTATTTTAAGAAGAAAACATCAAATCCTGGTGCAAAGAGCCTCTGCAATGCCCCTGTCTGGCAGGGTTTAATTTGGCGGTGGCAGGTTGGGTTGGACTTTGAGAGCTGGCAGGGAGGGTATGGTTAATCCTGGGGTGTGGATGGATGTGTAGGTGCTGTGTCCCTGCCAGGGTCTATAAGGACCAGTGCAGATGGCAACAGCTGCCATCCTCTGTTAGGAAAGGGATGACTTAAGCCGCTGAGTTTTAAGGATGCTGGACTGGAGGATGGTTTTCCATTGGGGGCAGCTCTGGGAAGTCCCAAAAAAAAATGTGCTTCAGATGCCAGGATGTGGCAGGCAGGACATGGCTGGGCTGGGGAGCTGGAAAGAGATTTTTCCCCCCTTTCACCATGAACAAAAATACCATGAGCCCATGACAGCTGATTTCCTTTAGTCTTTAAAAAGCCCTGTAGGACGGAGAGTGGTGGGAGCAGGGGAAGGGTGATCAGCCAATCCTGCTTGGTGTCCCCAACATGGCACAGCTAAAAAGAGCCCAAAATTGTGTTTTACCTCTGAAACCTTCCAGCATAGTGCATCCTGTGGGGATATAGAGCTTTTTACTTGGTTTGTCCCAAACTCCCATTGATGCAACCCCTCTGTTAACAACCACCTCTGCGTTTTCCACTGGCAGCAACCCAAAAACTCATTTCTCACTGGCCATGTGAGGCATATTAAACCCCCTGGAAACAGGGAATAGACTTGGGCAACAATCATGCCAGGGATGTGCACCCATTTTCTGGCTCTTTAAAGACTATCACCCCTTGGACAAACACTTGACAGTGGGTTAATGACGATTTCGGCAGGAGCTGTCTGTGCGATGGGCTGGGGGGGGGGGGGATTTTTTGGGCCATGCTTAGGTCTCCTCCATCCCAGCAAAGACCTTTTTCTGGGGGAGGGGCTCAGCAGCTTCAATCCACATGAAGAAAGATGGAATCTTTACCCTCAGGTCAGTGAGAAGAGCATGCAGCAAGCTCACTGCCCTGGACTTCAAGAGAGCAGACTTTGGCCTCTTCAGGAGCCTGCTTAGTAAGGTTCCGTGGGATATAGCCCTGGAGGGCAGGGGGGCCCAAGACTCTTGGTTGATATTCAAGGATCACCTGCTACAGGATCAGGAGTGTTGCATCCTGACAAAAAGGAAGTGCAGCAGGAGGGGCAGGAGACCTCCCTGGATGGATAAGGAGCTGCTGAGGAAACTTAGAGGGAAAAAAGAGGCTTATAAAAGGTGGAAGCAAGGACAGGCGGCCTGGGAAGAATACAGGGATGTTGTCCGGGAAGCTAGGGACCAGGTTAGGAAAGCTAAGGCCCAGTTAGAATTAAACTTGGCTAGGGATGTGAAAGATGACAGGAAGGGATTCTACAGGTACACTGCAAATAAAAGACAGACTAGGGACAATGTGGGCCCTCTCCAGAAGCTATTGGGAGAACTGGCTACCCTGGATTTGGAAAAGGCTGAGGTTCTTAATGACTTCTTTGCCTCGGTCTTCACTGGCAAATGCTCTGACCACGCCACCCAAGACTTGGAAGACAGAAGCAGGGACTGTGAGAATGAAGACCTTGGGCCCACTGTAGGGGAGGATCTGGTGCAAGACCATCTTAAGAACCTGAACATGCACAAGTCCATGGGACCTGATGAAATCCATCTGTGGGTCCTGAAGGAGCTGGTGAATGAAGTTGCTAAGCCACTGGCCATCATATTTGAAAAATCATGGCAGTCAGGTAAAGTTCCCAACAACTGGAAAAAGGGAAATATAACCCCCATTTTCAAGAAGGGGAAAATGGAAGACCCAGGGAATTACAGACCAGTCAGTCTCACCTCTGCGCCTGGCAAAATTTGGAGCACATTCTCCTGGACGGCATGCTAAGGCACATGAAAAACAACAAGGTGCTTGGTGACAGCCAGCATGGCTTCACTAAGGGGAAATCCTGCCTGACCCATTTGTGGCCTGCTATGAGGGGGCTATGGAACTTATGGACAGGGGCAGAGCACTTGACGTCATCTACCTGGACTTATGCAAAGTGTTTGACACTGTCCTGCATGACATCCATGTCTCTAAATCGGAGAGACATCAATTTGATGGATGGACCACTCGGTGGATAAAGAACTGGCTGGATGGCCGCACACAAAGAGATGTAGTCAGTGGCTCAACGTCCAGCTGGAGACCAGTAATGAGTAGTGTCCCTCAGGGGTCGGTGTTGGGACCAGTCTTGTTCAACATCTTTGTTGGTGACATGGACAGTGGGATTGAGTGCGCCCTCAGCAAGTTTGCCGATGACACCAAGCTGTGTGCTTCAGCTGATATGCTGGAGGGAAGGGATGCCATCCAGAGGGATCTTGACACGCTTGTGAGGTGGGCTGATGCCAACCTCATGGAGTTCAACCATGACAAGTGCAAGGTCCTACACCTGGGTCGGAGCAATCCCAGGCACAGCTACAGACTGGGCAGAGAAGAGATTCAGAGCGGCCCTGCAGAGAAGGACTTGGGGGTGCTGGTCGATGAGAAAATGAACATGAGCCAGCTTCAGCGTGCACTCGCAGACTAGAAATCCAATCGTATCCTGGGCTGCATCAAAAGGAGTGTGACCAACAGGTCGAAGGAGGTGATCCTGCCCCTCTACTCTGCTCTTGTGAGACCTTACCTGGAGCACTGTGTGCAATTCTGGTGTCCTCAACATAAAAAGGACATGGAACTGCTGGAACAAGTCCAGAGGAGGCCACGAGGATGATCAGGGGACTGGAGCACCTCCTGTATGAAGACAGGCTGAGGAAGTTGGGGCTGTTCAGCCTGGAGAAGAGAAGGCTGAGTGGAGACTTCATAGCAGCCTTCCAGTACCTGAAGGGGGCCTATAGGGATGCTGGGGAGGGACTCTTCATTAGGGACTGTAGTGACAGGACAAGGGGTAACAGGTTCAAACTTAAACAGGGGAAGTTTAGATTGGATCTAAGGAGGAAGTTCTTTATTGTGAGGTTGGGGCAGCACTGGAATGGGTTGCCCAAGGAAGTTGTGAATGCTCCATCCCTGGCGGTGTTCAAGGTCAGATCCTTGGGTGAGATGGGTTAGGTGTCCCTGCCCTTAGCAGGGGGATTGGGAGTAGATGATCTTAAGGTCCTTTCCATCCCTAACTATTCTATGATTCTATCTTAAGGTCCTTTCCAACCCTAACTGTTCTATGAGTCTATGATCTTCTATAGGATAGTTTTTAATAGGAAAGAGTCATCCTGGTGCCTGATAAGTCATAATTAGTGCTGCTGGCTTCTGCACTGGCTTAATTTGGGCCAGGGCTGAGCTATGGAGATGATGCTGCCATGGGAGGGTCCTGCCCTGGCATCTTCCTCCCCTTTTTGGGATGATGAACCCTACCCCATCTCAGCAGCTGTGTTAAAAGGGGATTTTCAGCTACTTGCGGGTTTTTTTTGGCTGGGGATGAGGGTTTGGCTTTGCTCCCCCCAGCTCCTCCCATCCCTCCCCAGGCGCAGATGCCAGCAACTCTACCCCAGCTATTTTTATCCATTGGTCTCACGAGCCTTCAACAGTGACCTTCCCTGAGGGATTATGCCACATGGAGGAGGGACAACAGCCACCAGCATCGGTATCCAGTGGGGCACCTGTGGGGTTGTGACATGGCTGTTTCCTGTTGGTGGCAGCAGCCAGTGAAGATGGTTTTGGAGGGGCTGCTTGTGGCTTGGTAGAGGAGGAGGATTGAGCCTGAGAAAGGAGCCACTTGTTCGGCTCCAGAGGCAAGTTCATGGCTCAGCCTTTATCTGGCAGAGAGGGCACAGCCTGGGAGCTCCCCCAGTGCTGCCAGTGTGGAGCATCTCGGCTTGCTTTGCACCAGTTTGTCCCCTTCGGGGATGGGTTGGGTGGCATTTTGCAAAGCTCAACAGGGAATTAACAAACTCTTCGGCCCCTCAGTGCCTTCCTGCTTGGTGCATCCCCCAGCTCTGCCATGTGCGTCACCATTCCTTCCTTCCCACTCCAGGCTGGTCTTGCAGTGGCCATGTTCCCAAGCCAGTGGTGGAGGGCAGCATGCCAGCAGATCAGCTAAACCCCGGGGACAATGAGCAGTGTCACAGCTGAAAGCCAGCCAGGACCAGGACCAGGAGTCACCGCCGAAGCATGGTGCCGCTGCTGAGGCTGGTGTGCCAAGTGTACCAGACTCCGTGCCCAGCATCACATGCTCTCACTGCGGCCAGACCACGTGGATGGAAAGCTGCAGCCTAACAAGTAGGAGCCCAGCATGGTGGCTGTTAGGGGGTCCACATCTCCCCCCCATGTCACCACCACAGTGAGCTGAAGCTCTGTGTCCCACAGGGAGCCTCACTGGCCAGCTGACACCATCCTGCACCCTATGCCCCAGTCCTGTGCCAGAGCGGGTGCCCTCCCTGGCTCAGCCATCTGTCAGCCATGAAGTACTCATTGCGCTTCTGCTTCCTCTCGATCACCTTCCTGCTCATCTTCATCATGTCCCTCCTTTTCACCTACTCCCACCACAGCACTGCCTACCTGGACCCTGGCGGGCTGGGTGGCATCCACCAGGTGAAACTGGTGCCTGGCTACACTGGCATGCAGCAGCTCAGCAAGGAGAGCCCATATTCCCGGGGCTGCGCCTGCCACCGCTGCCCAGCCGACAAGGTTGGGGCTGCTGACTGGTTTGACGGGCGTTATGATGGCACCGTGTCCCCAGTGTGGACCAAGGACAACATGGACCTGCCACCCGACGTCCAGAGGTGGTGGATGGTGAGCAAGGGGATGGGCCCCCTCATGGGTCTTCCACACCTCGGGCACAGGGGGCACAGCTTTGTGCTCCACTAGCTGATGACACCCCACCCTCCTCCACCCCTTGCAGATGCTGCAGCCCCAGTTCAAGTCCCACAACACACACAAGGTCCTGAGCAAGCTCTTCCAGATTGTGCCAGGAGACGATCCCTACCGCTCCCGTGACCCGCACCGCTGCCTCCGCTGCGCTGTGGTTGGCAACTCAGGCAACCTGCGAGGCTCTGGTTATGGGCCAGAGATTGACAGGCACGACTTCATCATGCGGTGAGGACAGGGGACCCACTCAGCTCAACAGCCAGCACAGAGGCACAGGGTGATGCTGGCAGCACCGGTGGGTGTTGAGCTCCCATTGGTCACTGCAGAAGCATCTCCAAGTCTGGAGGTGCCAGGGGGTTGTCCCTGCTCCAGCTGCTCAGTCAAGAAGCCCATCATGGGTTCTGCTGGGTGCTGGAATGGGTCTAGCCCTGCCACCTCCCCTGGGCTGAATGGGGGGACCACCAGCTCATCCCAGCACCCTGAGCATCAGCAGGCTGGGAAACTGCCCCTTGGCAGCATTCAGCAGGTCACAGGGGACACCTGTGTCATCTGCAAGGGACAGGGTGGCTGGGAGGGGGGTGTCACCTTCCCCGCTCTCTCTCCAGGATGAACCAGGCCCCCACAGTGGGTTTTGAGGGTGATGTGGGTGGTCGGACCACACACCACTTCATGTACCCCGAGAGTGCCAAGAACCTGCCCGCCAACGTCAGCTTTGTGCTGGTGCCCTTCAAAACCCTGGACCTACTCTGGATTGCCAGTGCCCTCTCCACTGGCCAGATCAGGTTGTAAGTACCCAGCTGGCACCAGCAGCACCGGACTGGTCACTCACCTACCACCGGGGCATATCCCCTGGATTACTCCCTCAGTTCCTTCCTCCCAGAGCATCCCAACGGCTGGCAGCTGAGCCTGGGATTGGACAACACGGGACCCCCAGTTGCTCACCTGCCTCTCCGCTTTCTTCCCAGCACATATGCACCTGTGAAGCCTTTTCTGGGGGTGGACAAAGAAAAGGTAAGGAAGGCTCACCCCTACTGCTGCGATGAGCACCTGTTTGGCCACGGCCCCTGTCACCCCATTGCCTCCTGGAGCCTTGGTGCTACTTCCTGGGGTGTTGATGCTGAAGGGAGTGTGGACGGCTCTAGCACTAACCCCAGTGTGTTCTCCCAGGTGCAGATCTACAACCCTGCCTTCTTCAAGTACATCCACGATCGCTGGACAGAACACCATGGGCGCTACCCCTCTACTGGCATGCTGGTGCTCTTCTTTGCCCTCCACATCTGTGACGAGGTAGGTGATAGCTCCTTGGGGTCCTCCTCTGAGCTGCTGGGTCCTGTCTGGCACAGGCTGTAGTTGCCTGGACCCTGAACCTTGCAGGGTTAAGGAGCAAGGTGGCTTCTTTGGGACCAACCACAGCAGTTTCACTTGCTCCAGTTGCCTGACAACTGGATGGGCAACCTGCCTGACAATGGTGATGGGCACCCTTGTGCTGATGAGCACCCTTGAGCAGTGCAAAGGCCAGAGGAATGTATAGTGTGAAATCCCAGCAGCACAGTGGATGCTCAACCAAGGGGGGTCCCCAGCCTGTTGTGGGGGTCAGGGCTGGCTTACCCCCCTCCTCACTGATGCAGGTGAACGTCTTCGGGTTTGGCGCTGACAGCCAGGGCAACTGGCACCACTACTGGGAAAACAACCGCTACGCCGGGGAGTTCAGGAAGACAGGAGTGCATGACGCCGACTTCGAGGCACACATCATCGACATGCTGGCCAAAACCAGCAAGATTGAGGTGTACCGGGGAAACTGAGCCTGCCCCAGCTCTTGGTTCTCCCCAGGGCACCAGCTGGGCAGCACAGCCCTGTGCCACCAACGGAGCCAGCCCAGCCATGCTCAGTGCCTCCAGCAGCCAGTCAGGTTCAGAGCTAAAGGAGACTTTTTGTTTTTATTATTATTATTAAGAAACCCGGATAAAAAAGGATTTGTAAACACAATCAGTGACTGATGGCAGCAGTGGCCACCTCGCATCTCTTTACAGTCAAACCAAATGCTGCTCTTTTTAAAACAAGAACCCCCTACCCCAACCACTAAAGCTGGGTGACTTTAGGGAGCACTCGAGCATCACATCTGGGCTGAGGGAGACCTGGTGGCCAAGCAACTTCACCAGTGGAACCAGCTGCTTCTTTCTTCCTTCATTTTGATATGGGATTTTTTACCCACCTGGGGCAGCTGCTGCCATCGCTTCCCTGGGGAAGGCTCCCTCCCAACACACACAAGTACATCCTGGTGTAGCTGCATCGCATAGACCCATCATGGGGAGCTGGTGGCCGTGGGAAGCTGACCATCACTGGTGCTCTGCTGTGGGCTGGTGGCTGCTGGCATGGCCAGGCTGAGAGATGGAGAGGAATCCCGGCTTTCGGGCTGGGCATCCCTACTCCTCTACCCAGGGAGATGGAGAAAGGAAGTGCCTCCCCAGAAATGGAATCAAAACCACATTATTTGGGTCAAAGAGGCAGATAGGCTGGTTTTTGTTGGTTTTTATTAGGAGATGCTGGAAAGCTCAAGAAAAAGGCAACCATGGAAAAAGTCCCCCAGAGAGGGACCCTCGGCTTACATGGTCAGTGACAGTGCTGGGTGCTTTGGCACGGTGGTGGCACAAGCACCAGGGTGCCAGGACTGGGGCAGGGGCTGCAGGGCCAGAAGCCCTAGTTGCAATAATTTGAGGAACAATCACCATGGAGGTTTTATTGGGCTTGGAGATATTTTTTTACCCTTTTGTATTGGGCTTTCCTGCAGCAGCCTCTTACCTGTTTCTCTGCTTTGGTTTGGTCATTTTTCAGGGTTTTCTTTTTTTTTTCCTGAGGTTTGGGTCACCTGAAGCAGGCACTGAGCGTCCCCTGGGCTGGGGAAATTCATCTTTTCTGTGCACAGGGTTTTAAACCCCTGAGTTTTATGGTGGGTTTTGGTGGAAGCAGTGCCGCCCCAGCATGAGCTGCATGACTTGCAACTGCTGCGGCCAGCCCCCAACCCCACTCTGAACCCTGGGACACAGAGGCAGATTGCAGCGAGCCCAGGTCTCCACCTTCCTGGGTTGGTTTCCCCCTTTTTTTTAGTGGAAAAAAACTAAAACCCACAAAACCACAAGCAACGAGTGCCTTGACCATCTTCTGTCGGCTGCATCAGGCTGTGCCTGCTCCTGTACCAGCAGCAGGGACTTGGCTGATTTATCTAGCAGTCAGATCCACTTCCCTCCTCACGCAGGGCTGGCTCTCAGCTGGGAAGTGCTGCAGGGGGACACGGACACGGACACATCCAGGTCACCATTTGGCTGGAGAGGCCAAATCCAGCTTGATGAGTCTGACCATGCCCAGGGCCAGGCAGGACAATCACAGGGTGAGCAGAGGCGCTGGGTACCAAACCCACTGGCAGCACAGTGCCGGTGTCTGGTGTGCTTGTGGCTCCTTGCTACCCTGACAGTATTTTGGGGGGCTGATTTCCTTCCCCTTCCCCCTCTTTAAACAGTTATTGTTATTTAAGCTGTCCCACTAGGACTTGAGCCTTCTGGTTTTCTGGCAGAGCAGCCACTGGCCAGGTGCAGGAAGAGGATGCTGCACAGCCAGAAGGGAGCTGTTGTGATGAACACCACTATACTATATATAGAGGAGATGTCAGGCAGAGGCTACAGGCAGGGAAGAAGGGCCAAGGCTTTGTCTTCATCACATGGTGCCTGATGGAGCACCCATCACCTCCCACCCCACCGGGAGCGTGAGAGACACCAGTGCTCTGAGCTAGGGCTGGGAGCAGGCAGTTGCCTTCACCTGTAGCTTCTGTGTACATGGAGATTTCTGCACACAACTGTCTTAAAACAACTTAAAAAAACCCAAACAATAAAAAAACATGCATCAGAACTGCTCTGTGTTTTCCTTCTAGTAGCCCTGCCTGCTAACATAGAATCATAGAATCAACTAGGTTGGAAAAGACCATTAAGATCTGGGAGTCCTCAAAATCTGAAACACTGAAGTGGGTTTTCTTCCCTCTGTTGCTTTCCTTTCCAGACACTCCATCTTCTAAAGGCAAGAAGACAGAACAGCTTTGTGAGGACTGTCACATTTATGGAGCACCCTGTGCTCTCTCCAGGCCACCACAATGCTTTGTCTTTACCAGGGTAATGGGCTAGGGGTGGACAGTGGGACTGAGGACGTACCAGCCCACAAACACCAATCAGAGCAGCAAGAAGCAATTCCTGCAATGACCCCTCCAACAGATCCCTCAAGAGGAGGCAAGACACCGATTTAGAAATGTATTTTAGTTCAAGACACACTACATTTCAATCATAGAATGGTTTGGGTTGGAAGGGACCTTAAAGCTGATTCGGAGAAAACTCCAGGAACAAACTTGCCAACAAAGTTTTCAAGCTGACAAGCAGGTATTCTTTATTGTGGCGCCGGGAGACACGGGGGAGAGCTCCTCCTAACGTGTGTCTCTCTGTTGCTCCACAAGCTGTCCTTATATAGTCCCTGGGCATACATACATTACGTCATTTTCCAGAAAGCTCCCCGCATGCGTACGGAATTGTGGTGGTGGTCTCTGAGGGTCGTTTACTTCTTCCAACAATCTTCATCACTTCTGGCAGCCTTTGGAGCACGTGCAGTAGATGCTCATACCAATTTAATTGGTTCGGTAGCACAGGAGACATAATAATCCTCCTATCCTCCTACTTATCAGTTAGTTTAACTGTAGCCCATCCTGGACACCTGCCGTTCCCAGATAGATACTCCTTATCCCTGTGTCCTGTTCCTCTAGACTGTTTTTCTTAAAACTCTGTCAACTATAACAGTTTATCTTGTACAAGAATGCTCAGTGTGTTCTCTAGCTGCACTCTATTTTTTTTTCTATATATCATGCACTTTAGTAATTTTCCATTGCTACTGTTACAAAGCCATCAAACTTAACATTACTTAAAACTGATTCTAAAGGTTTATATATTCCATTTTGTGATTTTCTGTCCCACTTGTTTCAAAGCTCATCCAGTTCCAGCCCCCTGCCACTTCAGGAGGGGAGGGAAAGGGAGCAGGAGGGTCGGTGGGGCTGGGAGGATGTCCTGTTCTCCTCTCTTCTCTCTGTTAGGGCTGCTGCTGGGCTGGACATCAACCACTAGTTGTGATTTGCACCCATGCAGCAGAGCAGGAGCTGCCCTAGGTGCTCAGCAGCAGGGCCCTGACACCACAGCTCTGTCCAGATCCCACCATTAGGTGATGCCACGGCTCACTTAAACCCTGCATCCGTGTCCGATACAGCTCTCCTGACCCTCTCTGGACTCTAAAAAAGAGGCCCCAGCTCCCACCACCAAAGGCTGGACCCTGCAACAGGCCCAGTGTCCTGGCAGGATCCCATCCAGATGACCAGGGGATTGGATCCCGAAGGACACATGAAGCTCCTGTGCAACAAATCACTCACTTCGGGAGTAGTTAAAATGCCTTTTTAATAGCATACAAACCCAGCAACATTTAGGCCAACCAAAACATGAAATGAAATAAAGCATGAAATAAATGCAGTCTATATAACAACGTGGTCTCAGTGGAGAGCAGTAAACTCACTATGACTTGTGTGCTAGGAAACAACTGTTCACGTCCTCTACCATGGGGTTTAGCCATCAGAACAGCTTTGTCTCTCCCAAACCCCTTTGAATCCAAAACTGGCAGAGGTGAAACCACGGCTCCTCTCAAATGCAACCACCTGGCGCAAGGTTTCTACATCCCCAGATCTCAAAGGAATAAAAAAGCATCACCAAGCTGCTACAGATGATCTGTGGGTGTCTGCCTGCCACGATACTGCAAAGGGAGAGGGAGATGGCTGAAGTGGATGGGGAACCACACTACTGAAGTTGTTCCTTGCTCTGTCCCACCTCAACTACATCCATTGCACAACATTCACAAGCGTAAGGCAATAGGAAAATGTTTTCACAGGTTCAAACTTCAGTTCTTAAAATTTCAGCAGCAGCACACTTTAGAAGTCCTCCGAGCCCTTTGAAATCTCTGGAGATTGATAAAAGCATGAAGGGGCTTTGGACATGTATTGGCACACCTGATAACCAGAAGTAATGGTGGAGAAGGGAGGTACTGGTGCAGATGGCAGTGTCCTCTCAGGAGACCTGCCCTAGGTGCCTGTCCAAGAACAGGGAGCCCTTCTCCCACAGAGTTCAGGGCTCCTGCAACACAGCTGTGTATGCAAGAGCCATCACACATACACAGGACAGAGCAGAAAGGGACAGAAAGGACTTTGTCTCAGGAGCAGCAGCAAAGAGTTCATGAGGACCAAAGAGGGGTTTCCCTGACCCATGCTGAAGATGCTGGAAGTGTCGCCATCATCCAGCTGCCTGCCACTGGTCTGGAACCAGCTGCAGTCACAGCACATGTGTGCTCCTTCCCACAAATGTGGCTCAGGTCGCTTCTCTGGCAGTATAGCATGTTGTACCTGCAAAGCAGTGCTTTGTTTTGTGTGGTAGCTCAGAACCAGGCTGACATCAGGAACCCAACAGAGCTTTGAGACAAATGGGAGATGGGAAGTCTCAGAGTCATCTTGACAAAGGTTACAGGCAGAAGAAGATCCCTCTGCTCCCTCTTCTCCTGCAAATGTCAGCTGGTTGTTGTGGTTTAAACTCAGCCACGCAGTCTTGCTTGCTCACTCCCCCCCTTTACTCCCCCCTCTGCTCCTGGAGGGATGGGGATGAGAATCGAAAGAATGTAACTCCCATGGGTTGAGATAAGAACAGTTTAGTAACTAAGGTATAACACAAATCACTACTGCTACCACCAATAATAATGATAAAGGAAATAACAAGGGAAGAGAATACAATACCACCCACTGACCGATACCCAGCCTGACCGAGAAGTGATCTCGCCCTTCTGGGTAACTCTCAGTTTACCTCCTGGGCATGACGTGCTGTGGTATGGAATACCTCTTTGGCTAGTTTGGGTCAGGTGTCCTGTCTCTGCTTCCTCCCAGCTTCCCCTCCTCCCTGGCAGAGCATGAGGCTCAGAAAGTCCTTGGTCAGAGTAAACATTTGAGCAGTAACTAAAAACATCAGTGTTATCAGTGCTGTTCCCAGGCTGAAAGTCAAAAACAGTGCTGCACCAGCTACTAAGAAGGAGAAAAACTGACTGCTACTGTTGAACCCGGGACACTGGTACAGCATTCAAGCAGAGGATTCTGTTCCCTTTAATGCAACGGGACACTCACAGAATACTTTGCACCAGCCCAGGAAGAAGAAAACCCATTAGAGCCAGAGTGATACAGTGAATAAATTAGTTTGGGGGGGGGGGTGGGGGCGGCAGGAGCTCCCAGCCCTTTTACTTGAGTTCAGTAGGAATTTCAGGCTCATGCCAGCAGCACACTGCAGCTTCCACCAACACTCAGAAATACCTGCTCAGAAATACCTGCCAAGGTTTGGGTCTGCTCTGCATGCTCAGCACACAGCTTTCCAGGAGGAAAAAAAAATCAAACAACAGGCACAACCAGGGCCCAAACACCTCATGTCAACCTTTAAGGCATCTACAAATATTTACAGTTGGGTTTCCTCTCTCAAATACAGACTCCTCTTACTGAGAGGTATAAGCATGATACAGTCATGATACTTAAAGGAAGTTTAAATTGCAAAGAAAATTTATGAATGCTTTTTAAAGACAGCTTGAAGTCAGTCATCTGCTGACACCAACCCCCTCCTTCCCAAAGCCCTGTTCCCTGACCAAATGCTTTTTAAAGATAAAAATCCAATCGATCCATTAAGGAAAAAGTAGTTTAAAACAGAAGAGCATCCTGAAATGGGCAGAAATTAACCTGACCAAGCATTGGAATAAAATCACTTGGGAAGACAAATCTGAAGGTTGTGAATGTTTTGCTGGCACAGGTTGCCCAGAGAAGCTGTGGCTGCCCCATCCCTGGCAGTATTCAAGGCCAGGTTGGATGGGGCTTGGAGAAACCTGGTCTAGTGGAAGGTGCCCTTGCCCATGGCAGGTGTTGGAACAGGATGAGCTTTAAGGTCCCTTCCAACCCAAGCCAGTCTGAGATTCTATGATTTTCAGCAGCCAAGCCTTCTGTCTGAAATAAAAATTACTTCTGCCCCTGCAAGCAACCTCCCTCCCCCCAACATAGAAACTTCTACATTGTTTTCATAGATTTCTTCCCAAAATGTGACCATTTGGTTAGAGTGTGCTGGAAGGACAAGGGCAGCGATGGCAGTGCTGTACTTTCCCAGTTACTTGGCAGTCCTTGGGTAATGGTTGGACTTGATCTTAAAGTTCTTTTCCAACCTGATTGATTCTATGATTCTATGAATGTGCCAGAAACACAAGCATCATGAGCAATCAAGGGCACAGACTCCCCACCTCCCCATGCAGCACCACTTACATTGCTACGAGAAATGAGAGAGGGAAATGTGCTGGAAAATGAGCAGCACCACTGCTCTCAATTCCTCATATTGCTGTTCCCACCCTGTCCAGAGCCATCACTGCCCCTCAGCACTTGCCCAGCACTAAGGCTGTAGAGGAAGATGCTCCCTGAGCTGGGAATCAGGACTGATCCTCTCTCCAATGCTGGGCTTAAGTGGCTGAATAACAGGCAAAGGATCAAACAGCACTCATGCCTCTCCTTCCACCTCAGCTCAGCCACTCTGCCATCCATCCCCTTGCCTGTTTTTATTTTGCAGTCTTGTGCTCTGATGGGCAAAAAGAACTAATGTGCTCAGCTGCCTGAGGAAGGAGATTAGAGAAGTGTTAAGGGGAGTGGGAAAACTAGCACAGGGAGCAGGAGTTTTAAATGGTGGAATACAAAGCAGCCACAAACCCACCTGGGAGTTTGGATGTTGGTATCCTCACCATCTGAAAGCTGAAGAGCTTAAATTAATACAGAGAGACAGAACTAGAGCCAGCTTGGATCAGATGATGAAGCATCAGGTAGAACAAAGAGAAGAGAGGTCTTACAGCAGCACAGGCTGAGTTTGGAGGTGTTGCAGGAACAGCAACATGATCAGTGGCAGCTTGGAGGAATCCAAGCTTACACCAAGACTTGGAGATGCAGTGGAAGCTTCACATGGCCTCCCCTCCTTGCCACAAAATAATGAGAAGAAACCATCCAGCAAGGCACATCAAATCTGGACACTAGTCAGCACAGAGAAAACAAGAAGAAACTAAGTCTGGCAAAGATGAATGTGAAAATCCCTGTAACACACCCTCCTGAAACAGAAAACATCATTCCTAAGTAGATTGCTTTAATTTTATCCTCAGATCATTAAATATGAACAAGAAACTCCCTCTTCTCTAACACCACTTTTACTCAAGCCTCTCAGTACTCACTCAAGGACTTAGAAAACATGAGAGCTTAGGAAAGGACACAACAAGTGTAAGACAACGTAATAACCTGGAAAAAGTAATTTAATGGAAGAAGCTGCTATATCTTACACAGTTTCCCACTACAGATGACGCTGGGGCAAGCAAGCCCTTCCCAGTGTATAGGAATGCCGTAGATTTAGATGGATTCACCACCACACCAGCAAACCCACACAGATGTTGACTTCCGGGGTAAGAAAAAACAAGCCTACACATGCCAAGTGCATGTCACCCCCAGTGGCCTATCTCCCCATGGATCACCCTTCCCGTAACATTTGTCATTAATGGGCAATAAGTTTATCCTAACATGGGTTATAGAATCATAGAATGGTTTGGATTGGAAGGGACCTTCAAAGGTCATCTAGTCCAAACCCCCTGCAATGAGCAGGGACGCTCAACCTATAATATTTTAGCCAAAAAGATAAATTATTTTCTCATATTAAACTCCAGTTAGCTTCTCCCATGAATAAAAACTATAGGACTGTTCCCATTCTGGACCATAGGACTCTGAGACCTTTCTCAGCAGAAAGCATTTTAAGGCTCTTTTAAGGATAAGAATCATGATGCATAACTTTACAGGCCATGTTATTTAGCATCTTAGATGCTAAGACGGTGTCATAGCACCTTCCAAGATCCAGTTTCTAATTCAAAGATGTACTAAAGGTGGTAACTCTTTGTCCTGGGTTCAGCAGTAGCAGTTATTTTTCTCCTTAGTAACTGGTGCAGCACTGTGTTTTGACTTTTGGCCTGGGAACAGAGCTGATAACACAACTGTTTTAGTCTGACCAAGGACTTTCTGAGCCTCATGCTCTGCCAGGAAGGAGGGGAAGCCAGGAGGAAGCAGAGACAGGACACCTGACCCAAACTAGCCAAAGAGGTATTCCATACCATAGCAAGTCATGCCCAGGATGTAATGGAGAGTTACCCGGAAGAGCTAGGTCACTGCAGGGTTGGACAAGGTATTGGGTGGTGCTCTGTCGGGGGGGGGGGAGGGCGAGTTATCAGTCGGCTGGTGGTGAGGTGTTGTATTCTCTTCCCTTGTTATTACCCTTATCATTATTATTATTGGTGGTAACAGCAGTGATTTGTGTTATACCTTAGTTACTAAACTGTTCTTATCTCAACCTGTGGGAGTTGCATTCTTTTTGATTCTCCACTCCGTCCCTCTGGGAATAGGGGGAGGGAAAGAAGAGGGGGAGTAAGACAGCGACTGTGTGATTTATGACTGACTTTGTTTAAACCACGACACTCTTCAACTGATCTTGTTGTTCTTTTTTTAGGAACTGCAATTTTAGTCCTCAAATAAAGGGATTAGAGCCTTACATTACTGTCCTGGGTTGAGCAGCAGCAGTCATTTTTCTCCTTCTTAGGAGCTAGTACAGTGCTGTGTTTTGATCTTTTGGCCTGGGAACAGTGCTGATAAAGCTGATGTTTTCAGTTGCTGCTCGAATGTTTGGTCTGGCCAAGGACTTTCTGAGCCTCATGCTCTGCCAGGGAGGAGGGGAGGCCGGGAGGAAGCAGAGACAGGACACCTGACCCAAACTAGCCAAAGAGGTATTCCATAACACAGCACGTCATGCCCAGGATGTAACCGAGAGTTACCCCGGAAGGGGTAGAGGGACTGGAGGGTTGGACGAGGTATCGGTCAGTGCTTGGCTGGGGGGAGTGGGGCGAGTTATCAGTTGGCTGGTGCTAAGGTGTTGTATTCTCTTCCCTTGTTATTTCCTTTATCATTATTACTATTGGTGGTAGCAGTAGTGATTTGTGTTCTACCTTAGTTACTAAACTGTTCTTATCTCAACCCGTGGGAGTTGCATTCTTTTCGATTCTCCTCTCCGTCTCTCCAGGAGCAGGGGGAGGGCAAGAAGGGGGGGAGTAAGCAAAAGAGGTTTGTGGTTGGGTTTAAACCACGACAGTTCTTTTTGGCGCCCAACGTGGGGCACGAAGGGTTGAGATAACGACGGAGATGATCAGATTAATAGTCGTCACAGTGCTGATTTATTGGCTCTCAAAGTTGTTTCTCTTGCTCTCAGAGCTTCAGAATGTAGTACATTACTTAGAGCCAGTATTCCCTGTGGTAGTGTTTATCAAGTGTGGGGCTTGGGCTAAGGTTTTTGTTTCACTGTACTTTATGGCAATGACTTGTAATACGGGTGGGCTCCGGCAGCAGGGAGAGATGAACATGGCCGTGGACTTGTACCCGGACGTCCCGCTGCTCTTCACCGCCCTGGCCCTTGTCCTCGCCTCCGTCTTCGTGAGGCTGCGGGGAGCCGAGGGGGAGCGGCCCCGGGAGCCGGCGGCGGCCGAAGCGGCCCGGGAGAGCGGCCCCGGGGACCAGGCGGCGGCGGGAGCGGGGCCCGAGGCCGGGAGGAAGGCGGCTGCTGAGCAGCGGGAGAAGGCGGCCGAGGAGCCGAGCCCCGCGGAGGAGCCCAGCCCCACGGAGGAACCGAGCCCTGCGGCAGAGCCCAGCCCAGAGACAGGACACCTGACCCAAACTAGCCAAAGAGGTATTCCATACCACAGCACGTCATGCCCAGGATGTAACCGAGAGTTACCCCGGAAGGGGTAGAGGGACTGGAGAGTTGGACGAGGTATCGGTCAGTGCTTGGCTGGGGGGAGTGGGGCGAGTTATCAGTTGGCTGGTGCTAAGGTGTTGTATTCTCTTCCCTTGTTATTTCCTTTATCATTATTATTATTGGTGGTAGCAGTAGTGATTTGTGTTCTACCCTAGTTACTAAACTGTTCTTCTCTCAGCCCGTGGGAGTTGCATTCTTTTCAATTCTCCTCTCCGTCTCTCCAGGAGCAGGGGGAGGGCAAGAAGAAGGGGAGTAAGCAAAAAAGATTTGTGATTAGGTTTAAACCACGACAATTACCATTTAATACCTCTGGAAGAAAACATTACACTAGAAGAACCTTCCTCAGCCTCAGTATCTAGCACTATTTTAAAGGCCACTATCCCAACTGTCCCCTTGACAGGTATTGAAGGTGGTGAAGACAAACAATTCTTTAACATTGTAAGGTTAAAAATAGCTGCCAGAAATTATATTGACTAAGCTTGAACAGCAGCTGAAGACTACAGATTCTGATATAAAAAAAGAATCAGAATTCCAAGCAGGGAAACCTCATTAGGTGTTAACAAGCTGCAAGATTGACAATTATCAAATCACCTACCTTGAAGTTTCAAACAGCAAACAAAGCATTGCAGAGAGTTTTGCTATATCTATTGATGTGACAGGAAACTGTTTTCACTCTCTGCTTCTGATGTTGAAAAGTCAACACATCTAGACAGAAAATAAACCTAAGCAGACATAATGACATAGTAGCTCATAAACCACAATTCTGTTGGCAGAACTGGACTACAGAGCCCTGGGAGAGGTGGTATGGGGCTCTGGAGCTCAGATAGTCTTTTCATCAATTCTCCAGGATAAAGGGAAGGACCTTAAAAAGGACAGATGGATTTGGCAGGTTAATAAATGGTTAGAACAGTGGTGCCATAGTCAGGGGGTTGGATATTTAGAACATGGGACTTGATTTGGGAGGCTAGGTCTACTGCAGGCTGGTGGAGCTGGTCTGACAATGAAGGAGAAGAGCTGTTTTGGTAAGAGGCTTGCCAGGCTGGTCAAGAAAGCTTTAAACTAGATGTAGTGGGAGAAAGGGGCATCATTCCATCCCAACACTTGCAGTCAGTTGCCAGCACCTATAATAAATGCTTGGAGCAATGTAGAGATATTTCAGCTGCTCCAGCCAATGAGCTGGCTTCATTTGGAGCTCGTCTCAGATGCCTCTATACAAACGCCCGTAGCATGGGGAACAAACAAGAGGAATTAGAGATGTGTGCACATCTACGGGGGTATAATATAATGGACATCACAGACACATGGTGGGATGGCTCCTATGACTGGAGTGTTGGAATGGAAGGTAACAGGGTCTTTAGAAAAGACAGGACCGGAAGGTGGGGAGGGGGAGTTGCTATTTATGTTAGGGATAGGCTGGAGTATGGAACTCTGTCTGGGGACAGGTGGTAAGTTAACAGAGAGTTTGTGGGTCAGGGTTAAAGGGAGAACAGCTACGGGGGACATTACTGTGGGGACATTCTGTTACAGACAGCTTGATCAAGAGGACTCTGTGGATGAAGCACTCTATAGACAGATAGGAACAGCCTCATGCTCGCAGGCCCTGGTACTCATGGGGGACTTCAACCATCATAATATCTGTTGGAGGGACGGTATGGCCTGGCACAAGCAATCCAGGAGGTTCCTTGATTGTGTGGAAGACAACTTCCTTCTGCAAGTAATAGAGGAGCCGACAAGGAGAGGTGCCATTCTTGACCTCGTGCTCGCCAACAGGGAAGGGCTGGTTAGAAATGTGATGCTCAAGGGCAGCCTTGGTTGTAGCGATCATAAGATGGTCGAGTTTGCGATCCTCAGGACAGTGAGAAGAGAGTGCACCAAGCTCACTGCCCTGGACTTCAAGAGAGCAGACTTTGGCCTCTTCAGGAACCTGCTTAGTAAGGTTCCGTGGGATATAGCCCTAGAAAGCAGGGGGGCCCAAGACTGTTGGTTGATATTCAAGGATCACCTACTGCAAGCTCAAGAGAGTTGCATCCCGACAAGAAGGAAGTGCGGCAGGAGGGCCAGGAGACCTCCTTAGATGGATAAGGAGCTGCTGAGGAAAATTAGAGGGTAAAAAAAGGCTTATAAAAGGAGGAAGCAAGGACAGGTGGCCTGGGAAGAATATAGGAATGTTGTCCGGGAAGCTAGGGACCAGGTTAGGAAGGCTAAGGCCCAGTTAGAATTGAGTCTAGCAAGGGAAGTGAAAGACAACAGGAAGGGATTCTACAGTTACATTGCAAATAAAAGACAGACTAGGGACAACGTGGGCACTCTCCGGAAGCTATCAGGAGAACTGGCTACCCTGGATTTGGAGAAGGCTGAGGTTCTCAATGACTTCTTTGCCTCAGTCTTCACTGACAAATGTTCTGACCACGCCACCCAAGTCTTAGAAGGTAGACGCAGGGGCTGTGAGAAAGAAGACCTTAGACAAAGCTGTGTGGCTCGGTTTAAACCACAACAGTTCTTTTTGGCGCCCAACGTGGGGCTCGAGGGGCTGAGATAAAGACAGATCTGACTGGAGTGTGTCGAATCGTATTTGTGATAAGCATTCATTGTTTTAGATTAATAGTCACTCGTCACAATGCTGATTTATTGGTTCTCAAAGTTGTTCCTCTTGGTCTCACAGTCTCAGTATATCGTACCTTACTTAGAGCCGGTATTTGCTCTGTGTTTTTCAAGTGTGGGGCTTGGGCTAAGGTTCTTGTCTCATTGTACTTTATGGTAATGACTTATAATACAATAGAATCATTGATCATGAAACTGATCTGGCTTAAGTTCCCAGTGTGGTCACCACCTTTATACTTTGGGAGGTATATAATAAAAGTGCTTAGCAATTACACATCTTTTTTCTCCTTCTCGGGTGGTCAACCTGTGAAGGAGATATTCTTTTACCCTCCCAGCCCCCCTCTCAGACAATTTACAGTCGAAGAAGTCTTTGACAAAGGGAGGAAAATAATCCAAATCCTGCTGAAAGCTGGTTTTGCCATAAAACGGAGTAAGGTCAAGGGACCTACACAAGAGATTCAATTTTTGGGAATAAAGTGGCAAGATGGACGTAGACAGATCCCCACAGATGTGATCAACAAGATAACAGCAATGTCTTCACCAACTAATAAGAAAGAAACACAAGCTTTCTTAGCTGTTGTGGGGCTCTGGAGCATGTACATCCCAAATTACAGTCTGATTGTAAGCCCTCTCCATCATGTGACCCGGAAGAAGAATGATTTTAAATGGGGCCCTGAGCAACAACAAGACTTTGAGCAAATTAGACCATACATAGTTCATGCAGTAGCCCTTGGACCAGTCCTGACCGGGCCAGATGGGAAAAATGTACTGTACACCACAGCTGGGGAAAATGGTCCTACCTGGAGCCTATGGCAGAAAACTCCACAGGAGACTCGAGGTCAACCCCTTGGCTTTTGGAGTTGGGGGTACAAAGGATCTGAGGCCAGCTATACCCCAACTGAGAAAGAGATACTGGCAGCCTATGAAGGGGTTCGAGCTGCTTCGGAAGTGATTGGCACTGAAGCACAGCTCCTCCTGGCACCCCAGTTACCCGTGCTGGACTGTATGTTCAGAGGCAGGGTCTCCTCTATACATCATGCAACTGATGCTACATGGAGTAAATGGGCTGCACTAATTACACAACGAGCTCGAATAGGAAATCCCACTCATCCAGGCATTCTAGAAGTCATCATGGACTGGCCAGAGGGCAAAGATTTTGGAATGTCACCAGAGGAGGAGGTGATGCATGCTGAAGAGGCCCCACCATATAACGAACTGCCAGAAAGAGAAGAACAGTATGCCTTGTTTACTGATGGGTCCTGCCGTATTGTGGGAAAGCATCGGAGATGGAAGGCAGCCGTATGGAGTCCTCGACGACAAGTTGCAGAAACTGCTGAAGGAGAGGGCAAATTGAGTCAGTTTGCTGAGGTGAAAGCCATCTAGCTGGCCCTGTACATTGCTGAACCAGAAAAGTGGCCAGTACTTTATAATGACTCATGGATGGTGGCAAATGCCCTGTGGGGGTGGTTGCAGCAATGGAAGCAGAGCAACTGGCAATGCAGAGGGAAACCCATCTGGGCTGCTGCACTGTGGCAAGATATCGCTGCCCGGGTGCAGAACCTGGTGGTGAAGGTACACCATGTAGATGCCTATTTGCCCAAGAGTCAGGCTACTGAGGAACACCAGAACAACCAACAAGTGGATAAAGCTGCTAAGATTAAAGTGGCTCAGATGGACTTAGACTGGCAACATAAGGGTGAATTATTTTTGGCCCGGTGGGCCCATGACGCTTCAGGCCATCAGGGCAGAGATGCAACATATAGATGGGCCTGTGACCGAGGGGTGGACTAAACAATGGACACTATTGCCCAGGTTAGTCATGAGTGTGAAACATGTGCTGCAATTAAACAAGCCACACAGTTAAAGCCTCTTTGGTATGGAGGACAATGGCTGAAGCACAAATATGGGGAGGCCTGGCAGATTGATTATATCGCACTCCCACCAACCCGCCAAGGCAAGTGCCATGCGCTTACCATGGTGGAAGCAACCTCCGGATGGCTGGCAACATACGCTGTGCCCCACGCCGCTGCCCGGAACACTATCCTGGGCCTTGAGAAACAGATTTTGTGGTGACACAGTGTAAAGAATACGAGAATGATTCATGTCAAGAACTTGGGAATCATTGTTACCAATGCACCTGTGACCAGTGTACCATGTGTGGGATGTATAAAAATGACTTTGATTATAATAAATGTTCCTGTCAATATAATGGAGAGAAGAAGAAGGAAAGGAATAGAATCGTCTTCTTTTTAATCATTTTTGACTGTTAAAATAATAAGGGTGCTTAAAGGCTTTGTTTTGCTGCTTGAGTGCTTTAAGGAAGGGATTGTGTAACCAAGTGATACATCCTGTTACAGGAGTTTGTGAAACCTATGCTTTGACTAAATAACCATATAAGGATAGAACTAGGGCTGTGGCTAAGCTTGTGATAAACGATTCTCTAGTAATAAATTACCAAGGGGTTCAGTACCTCTTCCAAGAAGTTTCTTCACTGAAAAGCAGACCTCGGCAACAAGAAACGAACAATGAAAAGGGGCCACGTCGGCATCCGGGTACAGATGAAGAAGGGATTGGCTGAGACCCAGGACCAAGAAGTGTAAGAGACTGCACCCCAAAGACCCCGGTGTGCGTCTTGGTGGAGCAGAGACTCCCCTACGCACCCAGTGCTGCTTGCTTATTGCCACTCGATATTAATCAATTGTAATAAAATAATTAAATCAGACCATGGCTAAGACGGAATTTTTATAACAACAGCACCCCAGAGAGAACTGAGTCAGACAATGGGACTCATTTCCAGAATAACCTTATAGACACTTGGGCCAAAGAGCATGGCATTGAGTGGGTATATCACATCCCATACCATGCACCAGCCTCTGGGAATATACTTGGTGGGTAATGCGGGAAGATGGGGAAGTCCGATGTATACCTCAAGGGGATTTGATTTTAGGGGAAAACAGTCAATGAACTTAGTTGTGTGCTGTTGCCTGCTGTGTAATACTTTTATAGCCCATCAACTAGATGTCTTCAGGTCACCAGCGACTGGCCCTGACTCCCCTCCAACCGTCATCCCAACAGAGAATGAACTTTGACAGAACCAGAGTTCTGCAGTGAAGGAACAATCAGCATCAGCAGGCAACGATCCAACACTGGGCCTTTCCTGCCCCGAAAGACTGTTACAAGAGATGTAACCTGACATCATGGACCGAATGGACTAGACAGCATTATAGGGATTGGTCCATGCACTAGGAAATGATTTCTTTCTCTCTGTCTGTGTATGTATGTGGATGTATATATGTAAGAGCGATGGTATATTGAAAATGTGGGATCTGAGCATGATGTGAATGGTATGGAATAAAGGGTGGATACTCTCCTGGGTTCAGCAGTAGCAGTCATTTTTTCTCCTTCTTAGCAGCTGGTGCAGCGCTGTGTTTTTGACTTTTGGCCTGGGGACAGCACTGATGACACTGGTGTTTTGATTACTGCTCAAATGTTTAGACTGACCAAGGACTTTGTGAGTCTCATGCTCTGCCAGGGAGGAGGGGAAGCCAGGAGGAAGCAGAGACAGGACACCTGACCCAAACTAGCCAAAGAGGTATTCCATACCACAGCACATCATGCCCAGAATGTAACTGGGAGTTGCCTGTAAGGGCTAGTTCACTGCTGGGTGGGGTGAGTTATAGGTCGGCTGGTGGTGAGGTGTTATATTCTCTTCCCTTGTTATTTCCTTTATCATTATTATTGGTGGTAGCAGTAGTGATTTCTGTTATACCTTAGTTACTAAACTGTTCTTATCTCAACCCATGGGAGTTACATTCTTTTTGATTCTCCTCCCCATCCCTCCAAGAGTAGAGTGAGGGAAAGAAGGGGGGGAGTGAGAGAGAGACTGCGTGGCTGATTTATGGCTGACTGGGTTTAAACCATGACAGGGGGTATCGTGGTTTAAACTCAGCCATACAGTCTCTCTCTCAGTCCCCCCCTTCCTTCCCCCCACAACCACTCACCACCCACTGACCGATACCCAGCCCGACTGAGCAGTGATCTAACCCTTCCGGGTAACTGCCCCCAGTTTATATAGAAGGCATGACGTGCTGTGGTATGGAATACCTCTTTGGTTAGTTTGGGTCAAGTGTCCTGTCTCTGCTTCCTCCCGACTTCCCCTCCTCCCTGGCAGAGCATGAGACTCACAATGTCCTTGGTCAGACTAAACATTACTAAGCAGCAACTAAAAACATCGGTGTTATCAGCACTGTTCCCAGGCTGGAAGTCAAAACCACAGCACTGCACCAGCTACTAAGAAGGAGAAAAATGACTGCTACTGCTGAACCCAGGACGGGGGGTAAAGAAAGAAGTGGGTGGAGTGAGCGAGCAGCTGCATGGTTCTGAGTTACTGACTGGGCTTATACCACGACAGGTAGGCAGCCCACAGCTACAGGGATCATCTAAGTGACCTTAAATATTGGCAGTTCAGCCTTTTCTAATTATTGAAGCTCTTCAAAATAGCTCCTATACCTTTTCAGCCAATATAGAATATACTTATTTAGAAAGCACTTTACCCTAATAAATGCTTAGCAACCTCCCTTGTTACCAGTGGAGTGGAATAACTCAAGGATGCTTGAATACTTCTTCATAAATGTTAAGTTTCTAGGCAGATCATAAACTGCTTAAAACTGAAAATAAGGCAAAAAAAAAAAAAAAAAGCTTTGCTAAGCTTTTCTCTCTGCCTGGTAGGTTAAAAAAAAAATCAGTCCAGTTAGTTCTAAGG
Organism: Lathamus discolor; assembly: GCF_037157495.1. NCBI lineage: Eukaryota > Metazoa > Chordata > Aves > Psittaciformes > Psittacidae > Lathamus > Lathamus discolor. The sequence continues at coordinate 1,209,399 of NC_088908.1, forward strand.
AAGCTTACTTGATCCCCAACAGGCTGCTGACCACTGACATGTGATGCCTGAGGTGAGTATAACACAGATTTGGAATACACACAGGAGAACGTAATCAGAACATGGCAACTGCTCCTCTTCTTCACTCAAGTTGGAAATGGAAAAGGAGTCTTTGTCAGAGAGGTGATGATGAATATCGACAAGAACATTCTACACAGAAGGATCATCTGAGCAGTCGCTTTTCTTGGCTAAAACCATACTTACACAGGTAACAGCCATAAATCATTTATTTGCCTGCTCCCCCACCATATGAGATACCAGCTGAGTTCGTGCCAGCCAGAACGAAGTAGCCCTGCATGGTGGGTGACTCTCTCATATCTGGTGTGAAGGACTCGGGGCAATTCAGAAGCTGCATGATCTACAGAGCCTCCAAATCTGGCATCCTGCACAGAAGGGCACCCAGAAGTGGCTCTAGGACCAGAGCCAAACAAAAAAAGACAAAAAGTCACAACCTTCAGTCTCAACCCATCAGCTACTTCACCTTCAAACTGGACAGCACCACAGAAGCACTCTTACCTGAACAGATGGAAACTGCTTCCATGTTTCAATACAGTCACAAGACATTTACCTGCTGGAATCAAATTACTCAAAACAGATCCCTCAGCATACTGTAAGAGCAGCCACACCAGTCCAGACCAAGAGGCCAGCACTGTTCTCAACACTGCAACAGTATGTTCAGTTTTGTTAGGGAAAACAATAGAAACAGACATCAAATGAATACCTAACAAGGAATAAGAGCAGACAAATCTATATGACACTTGTCCCATGCATTCTGTCTCCGCTTATCATCAGCTCCTCAAAACCTAGTATCTTTTCCCTTCTTAGTAACCCCTAAATTGATCTCTTTTAAGTACTTGACTCATCTTCCCCAAACTCATGAAAACACCCTACAGACACTGTCAAGGACTTCCACATGTTTAGGATTTGTTGCATGAGGAATCACCTCCTTTTGTTTTGAAATTCACACAATTAATTTTTTGATGCCTCCTAGTTGGCATAATAGAAGAGACAGTGAGCAGAAGATTCCCATCCATCCAGTCCATCTCATTCAAGATTTCTTAGACCTCCATCTATTTCCTTTCTGTCATCTTTTTCTCAGCCCACTCGGTCATTCCACCCTTGGAAACTGTTCCAAGCCTCTTGCTGTCTCTCACCAGGCCTTCTCTGGTCACAGGATGCCCTCTGGAGATAGGCAGCATAGAACAACTACTACTGTCTTGCAAACAAAGGATTGAGTGTTGCATAATGACTGTGTTTTCTTCTCCTTTCCTAATAATTCCTAACTTGTCTTTTGCTTTGAGTGCTACTGAGCTGATGCCTTCACAGAACTAATACAACCTCAAGGTCAGTTCAAAGCCCATCATTTTGTATGGTGAAAATAAGACTGTCCTCACCCCACCCCCCATGCACTTGTGTCACTTCACATTTATCCTCATTGAATCTTGCCACTTCATTGCCCAGTCATGCTGGTAAGGTCCTTTGGTAATTCTTCACAGTCTGACATTTGGAAATGTTAATAAAGGGATAAGCCATCTATTTTGTTTTTCTTGTCACCAAAAGTTACCTTTGCATAGTACTCCAAGTAAAAGCCCTCAAGATTCAGCACTAATACCACTCCTCGCTTTACATAAGCAGTAAAATAATCAGATTTCACATTACCTAAGAAATTAAAAACAGAAACAATCTTTCTGATGTGTTCTCTCTCTCCCCTCTCTCATGCATTAGAATTCCAGAGTGAGACAGACTGCTACAGACTTTTTTTCTTACTGATAAAAAGAAGGATCAGTGTTAGATTTCTTCTTGTATCCAGCCCAACATTTAAGCAACTGTACAGGCTGAAAATCAAAAGGTGTTCCAACAAAAGAGATCAAAGCAGTAGTGCAAGAGCTCAAACCACAGCAACTGAAGGCCTAGAAAAGGATCAAATACTGGCTGAGTAAGCTCTGACTTTGCTCAACTGTTCAGTATGTTCGATCTGATAAAAGGGTAATGCTGGAACATAGCATGCAGCTGCTTCTGAAACTTGGGCAATTTGTGGGTGCCAGCAAGCAGTGCCTTTTCATTTCAACAATACCTAGAAAACTAAAGAGGAAGTGGGTGCAGAGCTCGAGCAACTCATTAGTGAAGCTAATATCTTCAAGAGGGTCTCTAGCTCTACAGATCTAAAACCCTTCAGCATATGTCAGCACAAAACTTCACCCTTCTTGGCTCCACCCCCTGGAGTTTAAACTTTTATGGTATGAATACAGTATTTCACAGAAATGAAAGTAAAATGAATCAATTTAACCTGGGGAGTAACAGGAAGAACATACTACCACTGCAGAAAGAAATCAGTGAAAATCCATCTGTGCTTAGAGTCACATACAGAGGCATGTGCATTCACAAGGGAAAACTGGATCCCTGAAAAAAAGATAAATTGGAAGATGAGAGGGCACACACAAACTTACCATGCATAAGAGAAGAAAACACAAAAAGAGACTCATAGATCATGCTATGTTCTTTCTTACAGAAAGAGCCCTCTGTGTAAAAGTACACGCAGAATATAATAGAATCAAATATAATGGGAAGAGAAAGACAGAACATAATAAACCACCACTGTCAATGGTGGGATGAAGTCTGGGAAGCAATAATACCACGTTCTGTCCACAAAGCAATTGCCACTGATGGAAATGTACTTGGCAGCCAGTGCTGAAGAGAGCTGCAGAAGCAAAATACTGTGGCTACGTCAACACTGCTGATGTCCAATGTCACAAGAGGAGCAGCATGTGGCCCTGACAGTCAAAAATCAAATTAAATGGAAGAGTGCTGGAAAGTTTATGTAGCACCTTGCTGCAATAGAGGAAATTCGTATGTGGTTAGTGGGTGTTTTTAAACAATACACAGGTATCAAGGTAGTCCTTGGTAAAGGGGTTTTGTGCAAATTACTGACAAATGAAGAGATAAATGAATTTAAGAGAACATTCATCTCCAACACCTTTCAGGTTAAGGCAGACACAACACTGGCTGGTCAACAACAGCCTCCTGCATTGCCAACTCTGCCTCCTGCTGAAGCCAGGTGTTTCACTGCTGTGGGAATCTTTCTTTCCTAACATACCAAAATGATTCCAGTCTTCTTGGAGGTTCTGAATCTCCAGCTGATTCCATCCCTCTGTGAAGAGAGGCTTGGGGTTTTTCTCAAAGTCTCCTGAGAGGATGCTACCTTTCCAGTTGCATATGTAAATCCTGCCATCTGGGTCTGCAACCTCTGCAGAGGAAAGAAAAGAGGTGGGAACTGAGAGAAGGGATAGCTGTCTTGGGCTGTTGTTCCACAACCACCAATAATGGGGTCTGGTGCCATGCTGGGCCAAGCTACAGCCTCCTGACATGAGAAGGGATAGCCTCAGTCCCCCAGCCCCACACTGTCACACCATTCTGGTTCTCACATGACATCTTGGTGGGCCAGTTTAGATTACCAAACCAGCATTAACTCCCATCACAACCATGCATGTTAACTTTTGGGCAGTACAGCAAACTGAACTGAAGAACACCCAAGCCAGTAGAACAGTGCTACCAGGAGTGGGAGGACACAAGAGGGAGTCAGATCCTTTGTGGCACCAATAAGCTATGATATACTGCCTTAGTTCCACTGGAACTGCACCCAAGACCAGACCTTTCCCTCTTTCTCTTCTTATATTAGGAACAGTTAATTTTAATGGGGATGCATCACTCATCCAGTTTGCTGCAGGCCAACAGCACAAAGGTGGGCAGCGCTGGGATGAGGACACACAATCAGGTTTGGATTGCTTCCTCCAGTGGTAGTGTCAATTGAAGCATTTATGATACACCACCTGACATGTTCCATAGTAATTTTTTCCATGTACAGAAAAGTTGCAAATATATATATGTGTGAATATATATATTAAATTACTCAGTCAAGTAAAAGTGAAGCACATGGGGACTCTGGTCAGAGTTTAATTCCCTGAAGACTATATATTACTCACTAGAAGCAGAAACTCTTCCTAAAGACTGAGAGTAAATAAGCAAAGCTTTTTACTTCCCAACCATGGTTTTCAAACACAAGGGCTTATCTTCAAGAGATTCAAAAGCCAGAACATGGGGGAGGAGCAATTACCTCAAGTTCTTGGTTGCCCCTACAGCTCATAAACATGTAAATGCCATTGTAAAGCCTTAGCTTCAGTTGGAGGAAAGGAATAGATGGGCCCTTTGGGGATAGCAGCCTGCAAGGAAAACATAGTGCCAAGGCTAGCACCCTCTCCAGTCCACAAATGCAACAATCCAAGTCTCAGACACACCTAAGAGTCAAGCCACTGTCATTCTGCTAAGTTGACAAACTGTGAAAATCAATTTCTACAGCAAAAGCTTACCCAAGAGTAAGGAAAGAGATTCTTTCTACCAGTGAAAGAGGATATTCAGAGCAATTGTCCTGGGTTCATCAGTAGCAGTCATTTTTTCTCCTTCTTAGTAGCTGGTGCAGTGCTGATTTTCAGCCAAGGAACAGTGCTGATAACACCGATGTTTTCAGTTGCTGCTCAGGACATTGTGAGTCTCATGCTCTGCCAGGGAGGAGGGGAAGCCGGGAGGAAGCAGAGACAGGACACTTGACCCAAACTAACCAAAGAGGTATTCCATACCACAGCACGTCATGCCCAGTATATGAACTGGGGGCAGTTACCCGGAAGAGTTAGATCACTGCTCAGGTCGGGCTGGGTATTGGTCGGGGGGTGGTGAGCAGTTGTATTCTCTTCCCTTGTTATTTCCCTTATCATTATTATTATTGGTGGTAGCAGCAGTGATTTGTGTTATACCTTAGTTACTGGACTGTTCTTATCTCAACCCCTGGGAGTTACATTCTTTCGATTCTCCTCCCCATCCCTCTGGGAGTGGGGGGGAGGAAAGGGGGGGAGGAACGGGGGGGAGTGAGAGAGCAGCTGCGTGGTTCTGAGTTACCAGCTGGGCTTACACCACAACAGTTCTTTTGGGCGCCCAACGTGTGGGGGCTCGAAGGGTTGAGATAACAACAGATCTGACTGGAGTGTGTCGAATCGTATTTGTGATAAGCATTCATTGTTTTAGATTAATAGTCACTCGTCACAATGCTGATTTATTGGTTCTCAAAGTTGTTTCTCTTGATTTCAGAGTTTCAGCATGGTGTACCTTACTTACAGACGCTATTTGCTGTGTTAGTGTTTATCAGGTGGGGCCTTGGGCTAAGGTTCTTGTTTCATTGTACTTTATGGTAATGACTTGCAATTCAATAGAATCATTGATCATGAAACTGATTTGGCTTGCGTTCCCAGTGTGGTCACCACCTCTTTAGTTTGGGAGGTATATAATCATAGAATCATAGAATAGTTAGGGTTGGAAAAGGCCTCAAGATCATCTAGTTCCAACCCCCCTGCCATGGGCAGGGACACCTCACACTAAACCATCCCACACAAGGCTTCATCCAACCTCGCCTTGAGCACCGCCAGGGATGGAGCACTCACAACCTCCCTGGGCAACCCATTCCAGTGTCCCACCACCCTAACAGGAAAGAATTTCCTCCTTAGGTCCAATCTAAACTTCCCCTGTTTAAGTTTTAACCCGTTACCCCTTGTCCTGTCACTACAGTCCCTGACGAAGAGACCCTCCCCAGCATCCCTATAGGCCCCCTTCAGATACTGGAAGGCTGCTATTAGGTCCCCACGCAGCCTTCTCTTCTCCAGGCTGAACAGCCCCAACTTTCTCAGCCTATCTTCATACAGGAGGTGCTCCAGTCCCCTGATCATCCTCGTGGCCTCCTCTGGACTTGTTCCAACAGTTCCATGTCCTTTTTATGTTGAGGACACCAGAACTGCACACAATACTCCAGGTGAGGTCTCACAAGAGCAGAGTAGAGGGGCAGGATCACCTCCTTCGACCTGCTGGTCACGCTCCTTTTGATGCAGCCCAGGATACAGTTGGCTTTCTGGGCTGCGAGCGGACACTGAAGCCGGCTCATGTTCATTTTCTCATCGACCAGCACCCCCAAGGCCTTCTCCGCAGAGCCGCTCTGAATCTCTTCTTTGCCCAATCTGTAGCTGTGCCTGGGATTGCTTCAACCCAGGGGTAGGACCTTGCACTTGTCATGGTTGAACTTCATAAGGTTGGCATCAGACCACCTCACAAGGGTGTCAAGGTCCCTCTGGATGGCATCCCTTCCCTCCAGCATATCAACCGGACCACACAGCTTGGTGTTATCAGCAAACTTGCTGAGGGCGCACTCAATCCCACTGTCCATGTCAGCGACGAAGATGTTAAACAAGACCGGTCCCAACACCGATCCCTGAGGGACACCACTTGTTATTGGTCTCCAGCCAGACATTGAGCCATTGACCACAACTCTTTGCATGTGGCCATCCAGCCAGTTCTTTATCCACCGAGTGGTCCATCCATCAAATTGATATCTCTCCAATTTAGAGACAAGGATGTTGTGTGGGACAGTGTGAAACGCTTTGCACAAGTCCAGGTAGATGACATCAACTGCTTTACCCTTGTCCATCAATCCTGTAGCCCCATCATGGAAGGCCACCAAATTGGTCAGGCAGGATTTCCCCTTAGTGAAGCCATGCTGGCTGTCACCAAGCACCTTGCTGTTTTTCATGTGCTTTAGCATGCCTTCCAGGAGAATGTGCAGCTACAGACTGGGCAAAGAAGAGATTCAGAGCGGCCCTGCAGAGAAGGACTTGGGGGTGCTGGTCGATGAGAAAATGAACATGAGCCGGCTTCAGTGTCCGCTCGCAGCCCAGAAAGCCAACTGTATCCTGGGCTGCATCAAAAGGAGCGTGACCAGCAGGTCGAAGGAGGTGATCCTGCCCCTCTACTCTGCTCTTGCGAGACCTCACCTGGAGTATTGTGTGCAGTTCTGGTGTCCTCAACATAAAAAGGACATGGAACTGCTGGAACAAGTCCAGAGGAGGGCCACGAGGATGATCAGGGGACTGGAGCACCTCCTGTATGAAGATAGGCTGAGAAAGTTGGGGCTGTTCTGCCTGGAGAAGAGAAGGCTGCGTGGGGACCTAATAGCAGCCTTCCAGTATCTGAAGGGGGCCTATAGGGATGCTGGGGAGGGACTCTTTGTCAGGGACTGTAGTGACAGGACAAGGGGTAATGGGTTAAAACTTAAACAGGGGAAGTTTAGATTGGATCTAAGGAGGAAATTCTTTCCTGTTAGGGTGGTGAGACACTGGAATGGGTTGCCCAGGGAGGTTGTGAGTGCTCCATCCCTGGCGGTGTTCAAGGCGAGGTTGGATGAAGCCTTGTGTGGGATGGTTTAGTGTGAGGTGTCCCTGTCCATGGCAGGGGGGTTGGAAGTAGATGATCTTGAGGTCCTTTCCAACCCTAACTATTCTATGATTCTATGATTCTATGATTTTGTCTGATCTCGAGAGGCAGGCAGAGAGGTGCATGCCTTTCCATCCTGCTGCTCCAGCAGCTCTGCTGACAGCACACACCAGACAGCAAGTTTGCCTCTAAACACATTGGACCAAAGGCCATAAGTTGGATGATGAAGGGATAATGCAGCCTCTAGGATACTTTTCCTTTAGTTCACTTCTGAAAATGCACTGTATTCCAAAACTATTTCTCTTTAACTAGTCCTAAACACTAAAATTTTTAAAAGAATCATGGACTGGTTTGGGTTGGAAGGGACCTTAAAGCTCATCCAGTTCCAACCCCTGCCACGGGCTGGCAGGGACACCTCACACTAGAGCAGGTTGCTCCAAGCCCCTGTGTCCAGCCTGGCCTTGAACACTGCCAGGGATGGGGCAGAGAGAGATGCTCTGGGCAGCCTGTTCCATATGTTTCATATCTTTGTTTCATCTAGGGTCAGCAGTCTGCTCACACACCAAGGTACCACAATTTCAGTTTACTGCTGTGGACTATCTCTTCAGTACTAAACAACATTGCTTTAAATTTAAAAGAAACCTTTAAAGCATTTGTAAGATATGTCATTGACCAGAACCCTGCAGCAGTACAACATATACATATGCAGCAGCAATAGTGGCAGTATGTTGTTGCTCTGAGTCCTAACTGATGACTGCTGGATTGCAACAAGCAATTATTATATTATTAAATAATACCTTATGCTTAAGTTGATCCGCCTACCCGATTCTTCCTTTCTCCAAAGCAGGACTTCCCTCAAATGAAAATTAACTTGGATTTGAATCTTCCGTCTTTGCTGTTTACAGTAAGAACAAATCCCCCTTACTGTGCAGCAACTGCCACAGACAGGTACACCTATTTCTTACCCCTTTTTAAACTGTCCCTTAAAACACTGTCCATCCAGCTATTGGTGAACGGCCACTGTAGAGACAGAAACATTAAAAACTCCCTGCAGCAGAGGCAGTGGAAGACAAAACAGCATCTCCCTCCAACCTGCTTCCACAATACTTCCAAGTCATCTTTCCTGCTGCTAAAGCAGTCCTACACTTTTCCACTTGCCGACACAAGCCTTTGACAGGACTGCTTTTGGCCAAGGGCATCCATACTCTCAGCAATTCCACCCAGAAATCAGTTGAGTAAGGTATGTCCCTACTTGGTGACAAACAAAACAGCTGAAGCACTGTCCCACCAAGCTGTGCTTCACATGAGATTCTTCTGCTAATGGAATGCTGTTCTTTTTCCATGAGCATGCAGACTGCACTCATACAGCATCTAACTCAGTGAAGATCAGTCATGGGGTATCATGATTTAAGCCCAGCCAGTAACTCAGAACACCATGCAGCCACTCACTCCCCCCCATACTTCCCCCCCACACTTCCCCCCCACTCCCAGAGGGATAGGGAGGAGAATCAAAAGAATGTAAATCCCATGGGTTGAGATCAGAACAGTCCGGTAACTAAGGTATAACACAAAACCACTACTGCTGCCACCAATGATAATAACGATAAGGGAAATAACAAGGGGAGAGAATACAATTACTCACCACCCACTGACCAATACCCAGCCCGACCTGAGCAGTGATCTGGGCCTTCTGGGTAACTCCCCCCAGTTTCTATACTGATCATGATATGCTGTGGTATGAAATACCCCTTTGGCTAGTTTGGGTCAGGTGTCCTGTCTCTGCTTCCCTCAGGCTTCCTCTCATCCCTGGCAGAGCATGAGAATGAAAAATCTTTGATTGGAGTAAACATTACTTAGCAACAACTAAAACCATTGATGTGTTATCAGCAGTGTTTTCAGACTAAAGTTGAAAATGCAGCATTGCACAAGCTACTAAGGAGAAAAATGACTGTTACAGCTGAACCCAGGACATGGGGTATTCAGATCCCACTTCAAGCCAGTCAGGATTACATTCCCTTAAAAATGAAGCCTAGCACTTTATTTCACTTGGAAGGACACCACTCACAAGGTCTCAGATGAGACAATTCATTTTTCTTTCTTTGCAACTAAAGAACCTGATAGAACCTGCTTCCCAGGCACATAAAATCAAGGAGTCGCAGCTAATTATCCCCAAAGGTAACATCAGGCAGGAAGCTCTAAGCTAGACAGTAAACATTCTCAGCCCAGCCCCTATTTAGGGTGTTAGAAGCTGCTACAATAAACAGCCCTCCAAGTCTTACCACTGTCTCATACCCAAGGTCCCAAAATTGCTCAATGAAAACAACACAAATCCACTTCTGAAACAGAAATCTAAAAAAACATGTAAGGGCTGTGCAGTCAGCTTTCCATGGGATCTCCATGCTCTGCCACAGACTGCAGATCCAACTCACCAAGGAGAGCACAAAGCTCTCGGCCAAGCTGCAACAGCCTTGGCTGTTTTACAGATAGGCACTGAGTCCTGCAACAGTGTCGTGGTTTAAACCCAAAACCACAAACCTCGTTCACTCACTCCCCCCCCCGACCCTCCCCACTCCCGGAGGGATGGGGAGGAGAATCAGGAGAATGTAACTCCCACGGGTTGAGATAAGAACAGCCCAGTAACTAAGGTATAACACAAACCACTACTGCTACCGCCAATGATAATATTGATAAGAGAAAATAACAAGAGAATACGATACCACCGCCGAACGAGTTCGACCCCCCCCCCGAAGAGAGAGAGCCTGCCCTTCCGGGTCACTCCCAGTTACCTCTCCGGGCATGACGTGCTGTGGTATGGAATACCTCTTTGGCTAGTTTGGGTCAGGTGTCCTGTCTCTGCTTCCTCCCGGCCTCCCTCGTCCCCAGCAGAGCATGAGGCTCACAGAGTCCTTGGCCAGAATAAACATTACTTAGCAACAATTAAAACCAATCGGTGTTATCAGCTCTCTACCCAGGCTGGAAGTCAAAACACAGAGCTTGCACCAGTTACTAAGAAGGAGCAAAACGGCTCCTGGCAAACCCAGGACAGTATCCACCCCTTATTCCAAACCATTCACATCATGCTCAGATCCCACATTTTCAGTATACCATCAGTCTTATCTCAGTACACTCTTAGTGCATAGACCAGTCCCTATAAAGCTGCTGAGTCCATTCGGTCCATGATGTCAGGTTCCATCCCTTGTAACAGTCTTTTCAGGGCAGGAAAAGCTGTGTGCAGTGTTGGATTGTTGCCTGCTGGTGATGATTGTTCCTTCACTGCAGAACTTGTCTGGTTCTATCAGAATTCATTCTCTGTTGGGATGACGGTTGGAGGGAAGTCAGGGCCAGTCTCTGGTGACCTGAAGACATCTAATTGATGGTCTCTAAAAGTATTACACAGCAGGCAACAGCACACAATTAAGTTCATTGGCTGTTTTCCCCTAAAATCAAATCCCCTTGAGGTATACATCGGACTTCCCCATCTTCCCGCATTACCCACCAAGTATATCCGGGTCCCTGAGCAAAAGCAATCCCACGAGTGGGTTTGCCTTTACCTGAAGCAGGAATAACCCAGACTGTCTTCCCTAGCAAATTCTTCATGTGCACCACAGGAACTTTGTCCCCCTCTGCAATGTGTAAAAGTTCTGACTGGGCCAGCTCTATTGACCGATCCTCTAGTGTTAACCAACCAGGTGGCCTTTGGTAAGTGTGTATCCCAATGCTTGAAAGTTCCCCCACCCATTGCTCTCAGTGAGGTTTTTAACAGCCCATTGTACCATTTGATTTTCCCAGAGGCTGGTGCATGGTATGGGATGTGATATACCCACTCAATGCCATGCTCTTTGGCCCAAGTGTCTATAAGGTTATTCTGGAAATGAGTCCCATTATCTGACTCAATTCTCTCTGGGGTGCCGTGTCGCCACAAAATCTGTTTCTCAAGGCCCAGGATAGTGTTCTGGGCAGTGGCGTGGGGCACAGCGTATGTTTCAAGCCATCCCGTGGTTGCTTCCACCATAGTAAGCACATGGCGCTTGCCTTGGCGGGTTGGTGGGAGTGTGATGTAGTCAATCTGCCAGGCCTCCCCATATTTGTACTTCAGCCATCGTCCTCCATACCAGAGAGGCTTTAACTGTTTGGCTTGTTTAATTGCAGCACATGTTTCACAGTCATGAATAACTTGGGCAATAGTATCCATTGTTAAGTCCACCCCTCAGTCACGGGCCCATCTATATGTTGCATCTCTGCCCTGATGGCCTGAAGCGTCATGGGCCCACCGGGCCAAAAATAATTCACCTTTATGTTGCCAGTCTAAGTTCATCTGAGCCACTTCAGTCTTAGCAGCTTTATCCACTTGTTGGTTGTTCTGGTGTTCCTCAGTGGCCCAACTCTTGGGTACGTGTGCATCTACATGGCGTACCTTCACCACCAGGTTCTGCACCCGGGCAGCGATATCTTGCCACAATGCAGCAGCCCAGATGGGTTTACATCTGCGTTGCCAGTTGCTTCGCTTCCATTGCTGCAACCACCCCCACAGCGCATTTGCCACCATCCATGAGTCAGTGTAGAGATAAAGTACTGGCCACTTCTCTCGTTCAGCAAAGTCTAGGGCCAGCTGGATGGCTTTCACCTCGGCAAACTGACTCGATTCGCCCTCTCCCTCAGCAGTTTCTGCAACTTGTCGCCGAGGACTCCGTACGGCTGCCTTCCATCTCCGATGCTTTCCCACAATACGGCAGGACCCATCAGTAAACAAGGCATACTGTTCTTCACTTTCTGACAGTTTGTTATATGGTGGGGCCTCTTCAGCATGCATCACCTCCTCCTCTGGTGACATTCCAAAATCTTTCCCCTCTGGCCAGTCCATGATGACTTCTAGAATGCCTGGACGGCTGGGATTTCCTATTTGAGCACGTTGTGTAATTAGTGCAGCCCATTTTCTCCATGTAGCATCAGTTGCATGGTGTGTAGAGGAGATCCTGCCTCTGGACATACAGTCCAGTACAGGCAACCGGGGTGCCAGGAGGAGCTGTGCTTCAGTGCCAATCACTTCCGAAGCAGCTCGAACCCCTTCATAGGCTGCCAGTATCTCTTTCTCAGTTGGGGTATAGCTGGCCTCAGATCCTTTGTACTCCCCGCTCCAAAAACCAAGGGGTCGACCTCGAGTCTCCCCTGGAGCTTTCTGCCAAAGGCTCCAGATAGGACCATTTTCCCCATCTGCGGTGTACAGTACATTTTTGACATCTGGCCCGGTCCGGACTGATCCAAGGGCTACTGCATGAACTATCTCGCGTTTAATTTGCTCAAAGGCTTGTTGTTGCTCAGGACCACATTTAAAATCATTCTTCTTCCGGGTCACATGATAGAGAGGGCTTACAATTGAACAGTAATTTGGGATGTGCATTCTCCAGAACCCCACAGCACCCAAGAAAGCTTGTGTTTCTTTCTTATTAGTTGGTGGAGGCATTGCTGTTATCTTGTTGATCACATCTTTGGGGATCTGGCGACGTCCGTCTTGCCACTTTATTCCTAAAAATTGAATCTCTTGTGTAGGTCCCTTGACCTTACTCCATTTTATGGCAAAACCGGCTTTCAGCAGGATTTGGATTATTTTCCTCCCTTTCTCAAAGACTTCTTCTGCTGTATCGCCCCACACGATAATGTCATCAATGCATTGCAGATGTTCTGGAGCTTGCCCCTGTTCCAGTGCAGTCTGGATCAGTCCATGGCAGATGGTAGGGCAAAACACACTCCGTATGTGTGCCAACATGGAAATCCTCATCACAATCAGGAAACAGGTCTCAACAATATTAAAAGGCCATTCAAGAACTTCAAAACTCTCAAATGATGCTGTAGCTGGTCTGAGAGGGGGGCTAGGAGGGTAAAAGAATGTTTCCTTCACAGGTTGACCACCCAAGAAGGAGAAAAAAGATGTGAAATTGCTAAGCACCTGTATTATATACCTCCCAAAGTATAAAGGTGGTGACCACACTGGGAACATAAGACCGATCAGTTTCATGATCAATGATTCTATTGTATTACAAGTCATTATAATAAAGTATAATGAGACAAAAACCTTAGCCTAAGCCCCACACTTGAAAAACAGTACCACAGCAAATACTGGCTGTATGTAATGTACAGAGTTCTGAACCTGTGAGACCAAGAGGAACAGCTTTGAGAGCCAATAAATCAGCATTGTGACGAGTGACTATTAATCCGGTCAGATCTGTCGTTATCTCAACCCTTCGTGCCCCACGTTGGGCGCCAAAAAGAACTGTCATGGTTTAAACCAATCCACACAGGTCGTTCATTCACCCCCCCCTCGACCCTCCCCACTCCCGGAGGGATGGGGAGGAGAATCAGGAGAATGTAACTCCATGGGGTTGAGATAAGAACAGCCCAGTAACTAAGGTATAACACAAATCACTGCTGCTACCGCCAATGATAATATTGGTAAGAGAAAATAACAAGAGAATACGATACCACCGCCGAACAAGTTCGACCCCCCCCGAAGAGAGAGTGTGCCCTTCCGGGTAACTCCCAGTTACCTCCCTGGGCATGAAGTGCTGTGGTATGGAATACCTCTTTGGCTAGTTTGGGTCAGGTGTCCTGTCTCTGCTTCCTCCCAACCTCCCCTCATCCCCAGCAGAGCATGAGGCTCAGAAAGTCCTTGGCCAGAATAAACATTACTTAGCAACAATTAAAACCAATCGGTGTTATCAGCTCTCTGCCCAGGCTGGAAGTCAAAACACAGAGCTTGCACCAGTTACTAAGAAGGAGCAAAACGGCTCCTGGTAAACCCAGGACAATGGTCCTGAAGACATTCCAGCTCCTACAACACCAGACATTTTAGTGTGTGAGCCAAGAACCCAAGCTAAAAATCTGGGCTTGAAATATTGTAACACCTGTGAAACTGTCCCTTCCTTGTAAAGGTCCTAAATTTCATTTAATCCCAACTCCTTTACTGGCACTCCCAGAACACATATAGGTAGTAGTGATTGAGAATATTGGTCTAGGATGTTTCTGCTTGTTTGCAAAAGCTGTATGACATGCTTTCACTTCCAGAATATCACATTTCATTTTCCCTTTGCCTAACCTTAACTACCCAAACTACAACCTATGATGGGCACTTCAAAGAGACAACGGTGCATGCTCTACTGGGTCTACTGTTGAATGGCTCCTTGTCAGGGCACAGAAATTTCACTTGAAAATATTTGCTGAAGCTTTGTTAAGTAGCAGATGTTAGTTCAGTTCTGAATAAACACAGGAAGCATGTCAGTATTTGCCAAATGGAAATGGGATAAAGTTTGTGTGGGAGATGTTAAGCCTGTAATAGAATATTACAAATAAGAGTCAGGGTGGGGTTGATTCATTAAAGTCTTTTGTGTTAATTATCCCCTTTCCCCTTCTCATTCCACTGCACATTTGAAATGTACACTACTGAAGCCATGCAGTAGGTGCAAAGCTTCTTTGTATCACCTCCATCTCTTGGTCTAGTGTAAATGATGTTTTAAATTGCACTCATTTTTAATATATTCTCACCTATAAAGAGACAGCTAATGAAGATGTCCCTTTATCCCCTTTTTGCCCTTCCCACCCCTCTAGCTACATGAAGTAGCAGTGTGCTACTGTGTGCAGTACCTGCCCTGTCTCCATTTTTTCAGTGCGCCACTTCCCTAAGTCAATCATTCACTTGTCCTGGAGGGCTGGGTCCAGCTTCACATCTGTGGCATGCTGATGGAGGATTCTCTGGACCTCTGCTCTGCACTCTCGTGATAGCTGAAAAGAAGGCAAAGAGCATACAGGGTCTTGAAATCCATGCAATACAAACAAGATGCTGCCAGATAAAGTACTGAGAGTGACCACGAATGCCATTAAGAATCCCAAAAAGCACAGAAGTCCTGTGCTGCTTAGCACAAGCTTATTGGGTCCCCCACAAGTGATCCAGGGTCCAAAAAAATCATTTGGTTTGGATGGAAGGTCCTTTCATTCCACCAAAAAAAGTTTTATATTCTTAAACCTTCACTTTGCTTTTGAAATGAGATGTCAAAGCAGATGGCAATTGTGTAAACCCACCAGCTCCTAGGGGCTGTGCACACTACAGTGCTAAAAGAAATGGAACCGAGTACCCAGCTGCTTTCAGGGGAGTGCCTTCATAAAGGCAAGAGAGGGCAGCAAACTTGTAAAAAGTAGCTCTGAACCAAACAAATGTGATGATGGTGGATCTCCAGACTGCAGGACAGCAAGTCAGATCTCTACTGTCTTGTTCAAAGCCAGCATAAGCACATTTACACACATTTATGCTCCAAAGACCTGAAAGGATGCTTCGTATCAATAGGAAGAATTTAATACAGTATAATCTGAAGTTGCACTCCAATCAAAAATTAATTAGAAACAGCCTAGGAAAGTTGGGCTTGGAACTCCTCTTTGCATAAAACCAATTTTGCAGCTATGCTAGCTATCTACAAAGAATCACATTCCTCTTTGGAAAGACAAGGGGGAGGACTTGCACTGTGTTTAAGCAAACATACACATGCTGTTGTCAGCACAGTTTCTCCTGCGTGCAATTGTCACATCTTAATGTTGGCTATTTTGTCTTACCAGAACAACAGAGACCTTCAAGGCACACTTTAAGAGTTGGGAATCTGAAGCAGTGCAAGTACCACCTACAGGCAAATGTTTTTAAGCAGCTTTTGCGAGTTCTTGCAGTTTCAGTACAGTGTGTCCAACTTCCAAATGTATGTGCAACTCTTCTATCACAGATCAAAGAGCAGTAAGTTGCAGTGGAGCACTTACCCTCCTTCCCTGCTCCTCTGTGTGGTACACATGCCTGTACAATGATTCGGAGAAAACTCCAGGAACAAACTTGCCAACAAAGTTTTCAAGCTGACAAGCAGGTATTCTTTATTGCGGCGCCGGGAAACACAGGGGATAGCTCCTCCTAACGTGTGTCTCTCTGTTGCTCCACAAGCTGTCCTTATATAGTCCCTGGGCATACATACATTACGTCATTTTCCAGAAAGTTCCCCGCATGCGTACAGAATTGTGGTGGTGGTCTCTGAGGGTCGTTTACTTCTTCCAACAATCTTCATCACTTCTGGCAGCCTTTGAGGCACGTGCAGTAGATGCTCATACCAGTTTAATTGGTTCGGTAGCACCAGAGACATAATAATCCTCCTATCCTCCTACTTATCAGTTAGTTTAACTGTAGCCCATCCTGGACACCTGCCGTTCCCAGATACTCCTTATCCCTGTGTCCTGTTCCTCTAGACTGTTTTTCTTAAAACTCTGTCAACTATAACAATTTATCTTGTACAAGAATGCTCAGTGTGTTCTCTAGCTGCACTCTGTTTTTTTTCTATGTATCATGCACTTTAGTAATTTTCCATTGCTACTGTTACAAAGCCATCAAACTTGACGTTACTTAAAACTGATTCTAAAGGTTTATGTATTCCATTTTGTGATTTTGTATCCCCCTTGTCTCAAATCCCCCCTTTTTCTGTCCTTTTGCAAATTCTTTTGCAACATTTTATATATTACCATTACCATCACCATCAAGTCTTTTTGAAATAATTTCCCGTTTCTACTTGGTGCTTAATTTCATTCCTTTTCCAGTCTTCATAATTTATTATAGATCATTTACAACACCAAAGGGAACATTTTATCGTACCACAAATAATCAATATTAGAATAATTAACACCAATATACCTGCAATATACCAGTTGCCTCAACCAGGAGAGATAAGGTAACCATGAAGTTAACTTTTTCCATATTTTTTTCAAAACCCCAGGAGGTGTCATCCATGGCCATTTCATGAAATATCTTAGTTTGCTTCCAAATTTCCTCCAGATCTGTTTCAATTCTGCCACTTTGGTCTATATAGGAACAACAACTTTCACTGATTATGGAACAAACCCCTCCTTGTGATGTCAATAATATGTCTAGAGCCATTTGGTCTTGTAATACCATCTTAGATAGGCTAGTTATCTCTCATTCTGCCTGGATTATATCAGTGTTTTTACTTTCCATTTCCTCTATGGTTGCTGAGATATTTACAATTGCCTTCTCTAATTCACTTATTCCCAAAGATGGAATTAGCCCTCTTACAAAACTATGAAATGCAGTGTGCTGTTCAATAATAGGGTTAAGCCCTTGCTTAATCTGTTTAGCAAAACTTCTAATTGAGGTCCCAGAAGGATACCTGTCGATAATGGTAAAATTGGGTATTACAGCACCTAAGGTGCATGCCTCCTTCTAGTTGGGGGCTAGAGTCTTATAAGCATTTTCTCCACATAACCAATACCATCCTTTCCCTTTAGGAACAGGCCACCACTGAACTACGATACTATCTGTATTGAGTTTTATTATGTTCCTCCTGAACTAACTTCCAGAGTTGGTTATAGGGGATTACAATTTTCCCATCAAGTATCTGAACCCCACCCTCGTTATTTTCCTGTCCTTTTAGATCTTGAATCAATTTTCCATCCTCTTTTGAATACCTAGGTTTAGATTTCTCAATTGTTAGTTTGCCATCAGGGATTAAGGACATGATTTTAGATTGTTCAGCTGCTCGTTTGGCTTCAAAATCGGCCAAATTATTTCCAATTTCCTGATCAGAGTCACCTTGATGTCCTTTACAGTACATAATAGCTACTTCTTCAGGTAGCTGAACAGCTTCTAGTAACTGTAGAACTTCTGTAGCATGTTTAATCTGTTTCCCTTGTGTGTTCAAAAGTCCTTGCTCTTTCCAGACAGCACCATGTGCATGTACCACACCAAATGCATATTTAGAATCAGTCCAAATATTTATAGCCAATTCCAGGAATCTCCTTAAAGCTATTATTTCTGCCTTTTGGGCAGAGGTGTTTTCTGGTAAAGGTTTAGCTTCTATTACCTGTGAAGTGGTAGTAACGGCATATCCTGCCTTTTGTTCACCATTTTTCATGAAGCTACTACCATCAGTAAAACAAGAATCAGCATCTTCCAGAGGTTTTTCTTTCAAGTCTGGTCGGCTTGAATACACAGTCTCTATAGTGGCCAAGCAGTCCCGTGTTAGTGGTTCTATTGATTATTCCTGCAAAGAGGATGCTGGATTCACAACATTAGTGACCGCAATTTCACAGAATCACAGAATCACAGAATCCCAAGGGTTGGAAGGGACCTAAAAAGATCATCTAGTCCAACCCCCCTGCAAGAGCAGGGTAACCTACAGTACATCACACAGGAACTTGTCCAGGCGGGCCTTGAATATCTCCAGTGTAGGAGACTCCACAACCCCCCTGGGCAACCTGTTCCAGTGCTCTGTCACTCTTACAGTAAAGAAGTTCTTCCTGATGTTAACGTGGAACTTCCTATGTTCCAGTTTACACCCATTGCCCCTTGTCCTATCACTGGATATCACTGAAAAAAGCCTAGCTCCATCATCCTGACACCTACCCTTTACATATTTGTAAACATTGATGAGGTCACCCCTCAGTCTCCTCTTCTCCAAGCTAAAGAGACCCAGCTCCCTCAGCCTCTCCTCATAAGGGAGATGTTCCACTCCCTTAATCATCTTTGTGGCTCTGCGCTGGACTCCTTCAAGCAATTCCCTGTCCTTCTTGAACAGAGGGGCCCAGAACTGGACGCAATATTCCAGATGCGGCCTCACCAAGGCTGAGTAGAGGGGGAGGAGAACCTCTCTTGACCTACTAACCACTCCCTTTCTAATGCACCCTAAGATGCCATTTGCCTTCTTGGCCACAAGAGCACATTGCTGGCTCATGGTCATCCTCCTATCCACCAGGACCCCCAGGTCCCTTTCCCCTTCACTACTTTCCAGCAGGTCAACCCCCAACCTGTACTGGTACATGGGGTTGTTCTTCCCCAGATGCAAGACTCTACACTTGCCCTTGTTAAATTTCATCAAGTTTCTCCCCGCCCAACTCTCCAGCCTGTCCAGGTCTCGCTGAATGGCAGCACAGTCCTCTGGTGTGTCAGCCACTCCTCCCAGTTTTGTGTCATCAGCGAACTTGCTGAGGGTGCACTCAGTTCCCTCATCCAGGTCATTGATGAAAATATTAAACAGCACCGGTCCCAGCACCGACCCCTGGGGAACTCCACTAGTCACAGACCTCCAGCTAGATTCTGCGCCATTGACCACAACTCTCTGCCTTCTTCCTTTCAACCAGTTCTCGATCCACCTCACTACTTGATCATCAAGCCCACACTTCCTTAGCTTATCTATGAGGATGCTGTGGGAGACAGTATCAAATGCCTTACTGAAATCAAGAAAAACTACATCTACCGCTCTACCATCATCCCTCCACCTAGTCACTTCCTCATAGAAGGCTATAAGGTTGGTCATACATTACTTCCCCCTCATAAAACCATGTTGGCTGTTCTTAATGACGCCCTCATCCTTGATATGCCTAGTGATGGAGTCAAGAATAAGTTGTTCCATCATCTTTCCAGGGATGGAGGTAAGGCTGACCGGTCTATAATTACCCGGGTCCTCCTTCTTGCCCTTCTTATAGATTGGTGTGACCTTTGCCATCCGCCAATCCTCAGGCACCTCGCCCGTTTCCCACGACTTACCAAAGATGATGGAAAGTGGCCTAGCAATGACCTCCGCCAGCTCCCTCAGCACCCGTGGGTGCATTCCATCCGGACCCATCGATTTACAGATGTCCAGTTTGCGTAGCTGATCCCTAACCCAATTCTCATCTACCAAAGCAAACTCCTCCTTTGTCCTGACTCCTTCTGGGGCTATAGAAATCCGGGGCCCTCGGGGAGAGTCTGCAGGAGTAAAGACAGAGGCAAAGAAGGCATTCAGCACCTCTGCCTTCTTTATATCCTCTGTCTCCAGGGTACCCACTTCGTTCAGCAGTGGGCCTATATTGCCTCTTGTTTTAGTTTTATTTGCTATGTATTTGAAGAAGCCCTTTCTATTGTCTTTAACCCGACTAGCAAGATTGAGTTCCAAGGAGGCCTTAGCTGTCCTAATTGCCTCCCTACATCCTCTAACAACTGTCCTATATTCCTCCCAAGCGGCCAGCCCCTCCTTCCATAATCCATAGATTCTCCTTTTCCACTTGAGTTTGCCCAGCAGCTCCTTGTTTAACCACGCTGGTCTCCTAGATCCCTTACTTGACTTCCTACTCATTGGGACGCTCCGATCCTGAGCTTGGAAGAAGCGGTCCTTGAATGCTAACCAACTATCTTGAGCCCCTTTACCGCCTAGTACACTTTCCCATGAGACTTCCCTTAGCAGTTGACTGAAGAGGCCAAAGTTGGCCCTTCGGAAATCCAGAACTGTGGCTTTGCTAGGTATTCTATTCCTCCCACACAGGATCCTAAACTCCACCATCTCATGGTCACTGCAGCCAAGGCTGCCATTGACCGTCACCACTTCGACCAAACCCTCCTTGTTGGCGAGTACTAAATCTAGCAGCGCTGCTCCCCTAGTTGGTACGTCCACCATTTGCATTAAGAAATTATCATCAATGCACTCGAGGAACCTCCTAGACTGTGAATGACTGGCTGTGTGAGTCTTCCAGCAAATATCGGGGTAGTTAAAGTCCCCCACGACAACTAAGGCATGTAGTCGCGAGGCTACTTCCAGTTGCCTGTAGAAAGCCTCATCAACTCCTTTGTCCTGATCAGGAGGTCTGTAATAGACCCCCACAACTGTATCACCCGTGCCAGTCAGCCCCTTGATTCGTACCCACAGACATTCCACTTGCTCCTCATCCGACCCCGGACAGAACTCAATACATTCTAGTTGCTCTCTCACGTAAAGAGCAACTCCACCACCTCGCTTTGCTGACCTATCTTTCCTAAAAAGGACATAGCCATCCATGACCACATTCCAGTCATGTGAACTGTCCCACCATGTCTCTGTAATCGCCACTAGATCATAACCTTTAGCCCGCACACAGACTTCTAACTCCTCCTGTTTATTCCCCATGCTGCGTGCATTGGTGTACAGGCATTTCAGGGAGCCAGTCCTAGTACCCTTTTTCCCCTGCGGGACAGGGTCTAAAGAGCTATCCTTTCCCACAAGTGAAACAAGAGATTGATAGTCCTCCTTAGCCCGCCATCCTTCAATCCCTAGCATGTTCCTCTTGGGCTTGTCCCCAACAGGCCCAGTTAAATCCCCTCCCCCCTTCATAACTAGTTTAAAGCCCTGTCAATAAGCCCTGCTAACTCCTGCCCCAAAACCCTTTTTTTTCTCTGGGACTGGTGTATCCCGCCTGTCACCAGCAAACCAGGTGTCCCATACAGCAGCCCGTGACTGAAAAACCCAAACCCCTGCCTTTGGCACCAGTCACGTAGCCATACATTAACCTGCAGAGTCTTCTTATATATCCCTTCACCCTCGCTTGCAACAGGTATGGAGGCAAACACCACTTGCGCTCCAGACCCTTTAACCAGCCGTCCCAGGGCCCTGTAGTCTCTCTTCATTGCCCTTACGTTCCTCGTAATAATTTCGTCACTGCCAACCTGAAAAACCAGCAGTGGGTAGTAGTCAGACGGCTGCACCAGTTCAGAGAGCTTCTTTTTAACATCTCTAATCCGAGCCCCAGGCAGGCAGCAGACCTCCCTGTGGGGTGGATCCGGTCGACAAATGGGCCCTTCTGTTCCCCTCAGAAGGGAGTCACCCACCACAATTACTCTTCTTTTCTTCTTGGTTGGGGAAGTTCTGAGGTATGTGGGTGAGTGACTAGCCCTGGGTGACTCACTAGATAGATTTGCCTCACCATCTCCATTCACCTGGCCCTGAATTTCCAAGACCTCGTACCTGTTATTCAAGGGCAACTGGGAGGGAGGAAGGGATTGTGAGGGTTTTCGCTTACCTCTCCGAGGAGGAACCTCCCTCCATCCATCCTTGTCCATTAAGCTCTCTCCTTCTGTCTGATGGTCTAAATTCCATTTTGCCTTCTTTAAATGTTGCTTCTTGCCCTAATAAAGATTTTAGAGTATTTGGCATGCACAAAAATTTATGCATTCCTATTTGTTTTCCCAATTTGTACTTTAAAGGTTTCAGAAAGAATGCCTCTCTTCTTTTTTTTTCTTTTTCCTGGTGGCCAGTAGCTCCCACATCTGTAACAAATTCTTTTTTCTCTGATTTAATACCAAATAACTTGCTCCTGTAATCGCTAAAATTCCACTTTATTTCCTCTAGTCCCTAGTTTTAATTTAACCAGTGGATCTGGTAGGGTAGCTTCCCCAGGTCCCCGTCAGTCTAGTTGCAATTCAGTCACCGGATCCACCCCATGGCACTGCCCCCCCACCCAGGGCAGTCTCACTTCCAATGCCTAAACTCCCCACAGCCCGCACACCGATCCGCTTCCACAGAAGAAGAGCCCACTCCCCCACCTCTGCCCAACATCCCTCCTCCCAGGCTCAAACACAGGAGCTGCTCGAGCTCCCCTCCTTTCCCCCTTGGTTTTCCCTTTTTGTTTTCTCACAGTTGCTCACCCTGCTCTGCAGGGGCTGCAGAAGCCTGCCTCTGCAACAGCACTTCTGCTTTAACCCTTTCTTCACTCTGAATGTGAATCTGCTGCTTTTTGCCAGTGACAGCAATCTCTTCCTCCTTATCAATATCAGATAGGACAGGTGCAGAGGGTGCTCCTCTCAGAGGTACCTGTGACACATAATTTTCCAACCTATCTTCCTGATTACTGTTTTTTAACTTTAAACATCTTTCCCCAATATCACAGGCTGAACAGCATCTCTCCATCTTAACTTTCAGTTTTTCCCTGTCCTTTTCCAAAGCGAAAATTAAGGGATCTGGCGGAGCTGTATTAATTCTGCATTCAGTCTGTCACTCCACGTGGTTTCTTAAAGTGAAAAACATATCTGCATACATTACTTCATCCCATTTTCCTTGCCACCTCAAAACAACATTAATTGTAACAATGTATTATAGTTCAGAGTTCCATTTTCAGGCCATTTTCCCTGATTTTCCAAAATATACAAAGGCCACCATCGGTTACAATATTTTACCAATGTTTTCTTATTTGCCGAGCCCCCAGGAGACCCTCCAAGTTACTTCCAGTGTGCCAAAATGCACCCTAAAAGACTCTTTTTCAAGATCTCTTCACTCTGCTGGTTTTCCATTATCAGTCTCACATTCACACACACACACGGGATCCCACAGACACACTGCACACAGTTACAACACTGGAGACAGAGACTAAAATTCTATCAAACAAACAACAGTTAATAACACAGTTATAGCATCCTGTCACCAATACCAAATCACACGACCAAAATCCTTAATGCAACAAGCCACAAAATAAATCAAATACCAACAAGATCCAAAACCATTTCCACAAGACACCCCCTGCGTCTTGTAGGACCCGAACCACAAGATGCCCCCTGCTTCTTGTGGGTGTATACCAAACGCACGCTAGCAGCCGGGTATACGCCTTTACCTACGAGATTTCCTATCTCGATTTACGGAAGGCTTCCAAACCTTGCGTACGCTTACCAAACCAACCCAATTACCAATGCAGTCTTTATGCAAGATGCCCCCTGCACCTTACAGACCATACAAAAGAAAAGAATACCTTTTATGAAGATGGTCCTTGTCTGCTCCTGCAGTGATCCGAATGAGTCGAGGGGTCCCTCCGGGAAAAATTCCCGAGGGCCCTAGGGAGCCCTGTCCTCAGCGGGTCCTGCAGCCGAGCAGAGAGGGTCCCATCTGGGGTGTCAGATTGATTCGGAGAAAACTCCAGGAACAAACTTGCCAACAAAGTTTTCAAGCTGACAAGCAGGTATTCTTTATTGCGGCGCCGGGAGACACGGGGGATAGCTCCTCCTAACGTGTGTCTCTCTGTTGCTCCACAAGCTGTCCTTATATAGTCCCTGGGCATACATACATTACGTCATTTTCCAGAAAGTTCCCCGCATGCGTACAGAATTGTGGTGGTGGTCTCTGAGGGTCGTTTACTTCTTCCAACAATCTTCATCACTTCTGGCAGCCTTTGAGGCACGTGCAGTAGATGCTCATACCAGTTTAATTGGTTCGTTAGCACAGGAGACATAATAATCCTCCTGTCCTCCTACTTATCAGTTAGTTTAACTGTAGCCCATCCTGGACACCTGCCGTTCCCAGATACTCCTTATCCCTGTGTCCTGTTCTTCTAGACTGTTTTTCTTAAAACTCTGTCAACTATAACAATTTATCTTGTACAAGAATGCTCAGTGTGTTCTCTAGCTGCACTCTATTTTTTTTTCTATGTATCATGCACTTTAGTAATTTTCCATTGCTACTGTTACAAAGCCATCAAACTTAACATTACTTAAAACTTATTCTAAAGGTTTATATATTCCATTTTGTGGTTTTCTGTCCCCCTTGTTTCACCTGTGCCAGGGCCTCACCACCCTCACAGGGAACAACTTCTTCCCAAGATCTCATCTCAATCTCCCCTCTGGCAGTTCAAAGCCATTCCCTCTTGTCCTGTCCCTACAGGCCCTTGTCAAAAGCCCCTCTCCAGCTTTCTTATAGCCCCTTTAGGCACTGGAAGCTGCTCTAAGTTCTCCCTGGAGCCTTCTCCAGGCTGAACAAGCCCAGCTCTCAGCCTGTCTCCAGAGCAGAGGTGCTCCAGCCCTCTGCATCTCTGCAGCATCCTCTGTACTCACTCCAACAGCTCCATGTCCCTCTTATGTTGTTGCACCAGAGCTGTATGCAGGACTGTGGGGGGGGGGTGGGGGGGTGGTCTCCCCAGAACCCAGTAGAGGGGGAGAATCCCCTCCCTCAACCTCTGCCCAGTGGTTGCTTCATGGTTCCATTTGGCACTGTACTGGGGCTAACCTGGACACCAGGGTTATGGGGATGGCTCTTAGACTAGCAAATTCCCAGTACTTCAGCTGATAGGACATTGCTGTAAGACTGCACTAAGGAAACAATTGCTGAGCTGAATGTTATAATTTCTTCCTGTTTAGACTAATTTCCCCCTATGTCTAGTAATTCCATGAAACTAGAGAAAGAGTGAGAGCAACTGTACTCAAAGCACTTTGGGGTAGAAATTAAAGCAAGAAAACAATGGTTTCCTAATGCATCTTTTTTTTTAGGAATCTGAAAAATAATATTATCTGATAAAGTGGTACAATAGATGTTCAATTGCCTTCATTATGGCAAATAATCTACTCCAGTTTGGACATCATGGCTAAATCCAGCACCCAGGTAACTACACACTATCCCCCAGTTTGATATGATCATGGACACTGCTGGGACCAGGAAAGCAGCTCATTCTGTTCAGCAGCCTGAGAAAAAAAGGTCTTTGCAATTACCAATTTCAAATTAGACCCCTATTGCATGAAGACAAAGCAAGCTTTAAGTACCAGGAGACCAAATTCACTATAAAGCACAACAGCCACCTGGAAAGTTGACTGAAACTACTATTAAATAGTTCTCCATTGACTGGAAACCCACAACTCCACAACAGAGGCATGTTACAAAACTTAATGATTTCAAATGGCACATCTACAGCCTTCCTGCTATATACAGCAAAATGAAACCTACAGGCAGATCAAGACTTCTAAGCTGAACTTTATTTCTCTTAGAGAGTGGAAAAACAACAAGAAATGTGGAAAAGCACAGAAAACAGCACATCAGAAGCAACAAAACCAACAGGAACAGAACACAATTAGGAAGTAGAAAGCAAGGCAAACCAAGGAAGTTTAGAAAACGAAAATTATTAGCTAGCAGAGGGTCTTCAAGAGGCAGTGTAATTTCAGAATATCTATTTTTATAGTTTAAAATGCCAGTTTATCCCAATCACTATGATGAAGCTATCATACTGCAATCTACTAGCCATCTGGTGTGGCTGGAGTTAGTAGTCTAGCAGTGCTTATTTCCATCAAAAAAAGGTGAGAGATGAGTCTCTCCCCCATCTTCCTCCTCAGGTGTTCAGGTCCTACTAAATTCACAGTTACGTTCAGTTACACAAAAGGGTAATGACTGTTTCTCTACAGGCAAATCTCAGAAACTACAGTGTGGAAATAAAACCTGAACCACCACTTAATGGGAATAAATTAGATTTCTCCAAAACAGAAAAAAAAGAGAGAACAGAACACCAACAAAAGAAATACATTGCCGTTTCTAGCTGTTTCCATAGCAATATAAAATATTTCAATTGCTCCAAGTGCCATGGATGACATCATAACAAAAGACATCATACAACAGGTTGCAACACTTTTGTGCACCAAGGCAAAATATTCTGGGTTGGGCACCAAAAAAGTGAGGAACGTGCATAAACTTCACTAACCCACACAAAAGCTTGGTTAGTGACTCACTCTGTTACCCCACAGAAACTCAGTAACCCAAAGGTTGCATCCATTTCCTCTCCCAGATGCACTGTGCTTGTGCCCACCACAGCCATTCCCACACTTCACCACCCAACTCAATTTCTGCAACAAAGCCAGCGGTAACATGCAGATCTGACATTGAGGAGTCCAGTATTACACTTCTGATTCTATACTTGCTGTTAAAAGCCATTTTGCATTTCATGAGGTCCTTCAGCCCAGTATTCATGGCTACAGGTTGGGCAGAGAACAGATTCAGAGCAGCCCTGCGGAGAAGGACTTGGGGGTGTTGGGTGATGAGAAACTTAACAAAAGCCAGCAGTGTGAGCTCACAGACTAGAAACCAACCATATACTGGGCTGCATCAAAAGAAGTGTGACCAGCAGGTCGAAGAGGTGATCCTGCCCCTCTAACTGCTCCCATGGGACCTCACTTAGAGTACTGTGTACAGTTCTGGTGTCCTCAACATAAGAAGGACATGGAGCAAGTCCAAAGGAGAGTGATGAGGATGATCAGGGGGCTGAGGCACCTCCCGTATGAAAACAGGCTGAGACAACTGAGGCTGTTCAGCTTGGAGAAGAGAAGCTGTGTGAATACCTCAGAGCAGCCTTTCAGTATCTGAAGGGGGCCTACAAGGATGCTGGAGAGGGACTCTTCATTAGGGACTGTAGCGACAGGACAAGGGGTAATGGGTTCAAACTTAAACAGGGGAAGCTTAGGTTAGATATGAAGAAGAAGCTCTTTACTGTGAGGGTGGTGAGGCACTGGAACAGGGTGCTCAAGGATGTTGTGAGCACTCCATCCTTGGCAGTGTTCAAGGGCAAGTTGTTTGAAGTCTTGGGTGACATGGTTTAGTGTGTGGTGTCCCTGCCCATGGCAGGGGGGTTGGAAATAGATGATCTAAAGGTCCTTCCCAACCCTAACTATTCTATGATTGTATGATCTAGTCACCACAAACTGTCCTTTGCACCAACCTCTACTTATGACTCCTATGGCAAAAGAACATTGATTTAGTTAAACCAATATGGTGTTAATAAGCCAGTACTACTAAAGTGTGACACTTGGTACTGTGTGCCCTTCAGTATGGTATAAGCTCTGTCCTGGGTTCATCAGTAGCAGTCATTTTTCTCCTTCTTAGCAGCTGGTGCAGTGCTGTGGTTTTGACTTTCAGCCTAGGAACAGTGCTGATAGCAATAACTAAAAACATCGGTGTGTTAAGTAATGTTTACTTCCATCAAGGACTTTCTCAGACTCATGCTCTGCCAGTGAGGTGGGGCATGGAAAGCCAGGAGGAAGCAGAGGCAGGACACCTGACCCAAACTAGCCAAAGGGGTATTCCATACAACAGCATGTTATGCCCAGTATAGAACCTAGGGGGAGTTACCCAGAAAGCCCAGATCGCTGCTTGGGTCAGGCTGGGTATTGGTCGGCAGGTGGTGAGTGGTGGTATTCTCTTCCCTTGTTATTTCCCTTATTATTATTATTGGTGGTAGCAGTAGTAGTTTTGCATTATGCCTTAGTTACTGGACTGTTCTTATCTCAACCCGTGGGAGTTACATTCTTTCGATTCTCCTCCCCATCCCTCTGGGAGCCGGGGGAGGAAGGGGGGGGAGCGAGCGAGGGGCTGTGTGGTTCTTAGTCACCGGCTGGGTTTAAACCACGACAGTTCTTTGTGGCATCTAACGTGGGGCCCAAAGTGTTGAGGTAATGAAAGATCTGAGCAGATTGCGTCTAATCGTATTTGTGATAAGCATTCATTGTTTCAGATTAATAGTCACTCACCACAGTGTTGATTTATTGGCTCTCAAAGTTGTTGCTCTTGATCTCGGAGTTTCAGCATGTCATACCTCACAGCCAGTATTTGCTGTTTTACTGTTTATCGGCTGGGGGGCTGGGCTAAGGTTCTTGTTTCACTGTGCTTCATGGTAATGACTTGTAATACAATAGACTCATTGATCATGAAACTGGTCTGGCTTGCGTTCCCAGTGTGGTCATCACCTCTATACTTTGGGAAGTATGTAATGGAAATTTCAGTGATTACACATCTTTCTTTTTCCTCCTTGGGGGGTCAACCTATGAAGGAGACATTTACTCACACTCTCTGCCCCCCCCCCCCCCCCCCCAGCTATTTACAGCAGCATTTAAGAATTCTAAAGATTTTGGATGGCCCCTGAATACCCTTGAGACCTGCCTGCTGCTTGTGCTAGGGATCAGCATGTTGCCACACATGGAGTGTATTTTACTCACAGCCATCCCACCCTGAGAACACCCTATTTGATCTGATCTCAAAATTTAAGCAGGGTTGGATTCAGGTCTGGTCTAGGGTTAGATGATGATATAGGAGGACCACCAAGAGATATTCCCCGAGGCTGGACAGTCATGAGTGGCAGGGTGTGTGGGATCATACGGGCAAGCACTTGGGCCAGTGGGCCCTACCAGTGCTTTGGAACTTCACCCCCGAACAACTGTGAAATCCAGACAAATTAGTAGAACACTTAAACGAGGTGTGCTGTCATCCTGGTAATACGAGAGACGTACAACTTGCTGCAAAGCGTTGGGGCTTGACCTATGGCTACAGAGCCCTGAACAACACTATTCAGCACCTTCAAATGGAAAAAGATGTCTCTGGATTTGATGGCAAAGCAACAGACAACACAGCTACTACACCCCCAAGCACAACAGCTACACGAACCCCCATAACAGCCACTGCAGCCACTCCAACCACACTGATAATCACTGCAGCTAAACCAAATGACTGACTGATGCCAACATCAGTTGCTCCTATAAGCAAGGGGAAAAGCAAACAAGAGGCACAAATAACAACCCATACAGTGAAGAAAGATGCACTTACTACATGGGACAGCACCTGAACAAGAGTTATTATTACATGAAGAGGAAGAAGAAGAGGTGACTTTTCGACCCTGGACCTCAACTGAGCTGCGGAATATATGAAAAGATTTCAGTCATCTTCTGGGGGAGCACATTGTCACCTGGTTGCTCCAATGCTGGGACATGGGGCCGACAGTCATGAACTAGAAGGAAGAGGAAGCCAAGCAGCTGGGATAACTTGCTAGGGAAGGGGGAATTGACAAAGCAATTGAGAAAGAGAAATGAGCCCTCAGCCTTTGGAGGTAGCTCTTGGCAGCTGTGAAGGAAAGGTTTCCCTACAAGGACAATGTTATGAGTCGCTCAGCCAAAGGGACCACGATAGAGAGAGGCATCCAGTTTCTGAAGGAAACAGCCATTCTAGAGATGATCTATTATAGGCTGGATGCCGGGAATGCATCCATAAACCCAGATAAAGTTGAATGTACACAACCCCTGTGGCAGAAACTTACACGGAGTGGACCACCATCATATGATCACTCATTGGCATCAATGACCTGGAGTGAGGCAGCACCAACAGTGCATGAAGTGACTCATCAACTCCAAGAGTTCGAAGACAATCTCACCCCTTCCATCATTTCAGCTGTGGAAAACCCCCTGACCAAGGAGTTCAAACAACTGAAAGACAATCTATCCAATCTATCCAGCTCCCCACATGTACCAACCAACATCTCAGCTATTAACAGGCACCCTACTCCCCAAGAGAGAAGATATAGGAGGTACACACCAAGGGCCACCATATGATTGTATCTGCAGGACCATGGAGAAGACATAAGAAAGTGGGATGGAAAACCTACCTCAGCTCTGGAGGAAAGGGTGCGTGAACTGGAGAACAGAAGTCAAAGATGATCACTATTAGAGGGGCCCTGCCTCCAGCCAGGTGGAGAAGAGGGACAATCATGTTTACCGGACTGTGTGGATCAGATGGCCTGGCACATCAGTCCCACAGAAGTATAAGGCTCTAGTAGATACCAGTGCATAGTGTACCCTGATGCCATCAAGCTGTCAAGGGGTAGACCCCACTTGTATTTCCGGAGTGCCAGGAGGATCCTAAGAGTTGACTGCACTGGAGGCTGAAATCAGCCTGACTGGGAAGGAGTGGAAAAAGTACCTTATTGTGACTGGTCCAGAGGCTCCATGCATCCTTGGCATAGACTATCTCAGGAGAGGGTACTTCAAAGACCCAAAAGGGTACCAATGGGCTTTTGGTATTGCTGCTTTGGAGACAGAGGAAATTGAGCAGCTGTCCACCTTGCCTGGCCTCTCAGAGGATTCTTCTGTTGTGGTGTTGCTGAAGGTCGAAGAAAAACAAGTGCCAATTGCGACCACAACAGTGCACTGGCAGCAATATTGCACTGAGACTTCTGATTCCCATCCGTAGGCTGACCTGCAGACTGGAGAGCCAAGGAGCAATCAAACAGGACCAGATGTAAAAAATATACTCTACACCGCAGAAGGGGAAAATGGTCCTTCCTAGAGCCTCTGGCAGAAAGCTCCAGGGTAGACTCGAGGTCGACCCCTTGGCTTTTGGAGTCAGGGATATAGAGGATCCGAGGCCAGCTATACCCCAACTGAAAAAGAGATACTGGCAGCCTATGAAGGGGTTTGAGCTGCTTCAGAAGTGATTGGCACGGAAGCACAGCTCCTCCTGGCACCCTGTTCAAAGGCAGGGTCTCCTCTACACATCATGCAACCGATGCTACATGGAGTAAGTGGGCTGTACTAATTGCACAATGAATTTGAATAGGAAATCCCAGTCATCCAGGAATCCTAGAAGTCATCATGGACTGACCAGAGGGCAAAGATTTTGGAATGCCACCAGAGGAGGAGGTAATGCGTGCTGAAGAGGCCCCACTACATAATGAAGTCAGAAAGTGAAAAGCAATGCCTTGTTTACTGATGGGTCCTGCTGTATTGTGGGAAAGCATCAGAGATGGAAGGCAGCTGTATGGAGTCCTCTACAACAAGTTGCAGAAACTGCTGAAGGAATGGGTGATTAGAGTCAGATTGCAGAAGTGAAAACCATCCAGCTGGCCTTGGACATTGCTGAACAAGAAGAGTGACCAGTACTTTATCTCTATACTGACTCATGGATGGTGGCAAATGCCCTGTGGGGGTGGTTGCAGCAATGGAAGCAGAGCAACTGGCAACGCAGAGGTAAACCCATCTGGGCTGCTGCACTGTGGCAAGATATCGCTGCCCAGGTGCAGAACCTGGTGGTGAAGATACACCACGTAGCTGCTCATGTACCCAAGAGTCAGGCCACTGAGGAACATCAGAACAAACAAGTAGATAAAGCTGCTAAGATTGAAGTGGCTCAGATGGACTTAGATTGTCAACATAAAGCTGAATTATTTTGAGCCCAGTGAGCCCATGACATCTCAGGCCATCAAGGCAGAGATGCAACATATAGATGGTCTCATGATTGAGGGTTGGACTTAACAATGGATACTATTGCCCAGGTTATTCATGAGTGTGAAACTGTCCTGGGTTGAGCAGCAGCAGTCATTTTTCTCCTTCTTAGGAGCTAGTACAGTGTTGTGTTTTGATCTTTTGGCCTTGGAACAGTGGTGATGGTGCCGATGTTTTCGGTTGCTGCTCGAATGTTTGGTCTGGCCAAGGACTTTCTGAGCCTCATGCTCTGCCAGGGAGGAGGGGAGGCCGGGAGGAAGCGGAGACAGGACATCTGACCCAAGCTAGCCAAAGAGGTATTCCAAACGACAGCACGTCATGCCCAGGAGGTAACGGGGAGTTACCCCGGAAGGGCTAGAGGGATGCAGGGTTGGAGGAGGTATCGGTCGGTGCTTGGCTGGGGGGAGTGGGGTGAGTTATTGGTCGGCTGGTGTTAAGGTGTTGTATTCTTTTCCCTTGTTATTTCCTTTATCATTATTATTATTGGTGGTAGCAGTAGTGATTTGTGTTATACCTTAGTTACTAAACTGTTCTTATCTCAACCCGTGGGAGTTGCATTCTTTTTGATTCTCCTCTCCGTCCCTCCAGGAGCAGGGGGAGGGCAAGAAGTGGGGGGAGTGAGTGGACGAGGTTTGTGGTTGGGTTTAAACCACGACAGTTCTTTTTGGCGCCCAACGTGGGGCACGAAGGGTTGAGATAACGACGGAGATGATCAGATTAATAGTCGTCACAGTGCTGATTTATTGGCTCTCAAAGTTGTTTCTCTTGCTCTCAGAGCTTCAGAATGTAGTTCATTACTTAGAGCCGGTATTCCCTGTGGTAGTGTTTATCAAGTGTGGGGCTTGGGCTAAGGTTCTTGTTTCACTGTACTTTATGGCAATGACTTGTAATACGGTTGGGCTCCAGCAGCAGGGAGGGACGGACGTGGCCGTGGACTTGTACCCGGCCGTCCCGCTGCTCTTCACCGTCCTGGCCCTTGTCTTCGCCTCTGTCTTTGTGAAGTTGCGGGGAGCCGAGGGGGAGCGGCCCCGGGAGCCGGCGGCGGCCGAAGCTGCCCGGGAGAGCGGCCCCGGGGACCAGGCGGCGGCGGGAGCGGGGCCCGAGGCCGGGAGGAAGGCGGCTGCTGAGCAGCAGGAGAAGGCGGCCGAGGAGCCGAGCCCCGCGGAGGAGCCGAGCCCCTCGGAGGAGCCGAGCCTCGTGGCGGCCGAGAGCGTCCCCCGGCAGCCGCCCGCCGAGCCCCAGGAGGATGCAGGAGCCCAGGCAGCATTTCCCAGCACGGCAGAGGAGGAAGAGCTGCGCCCAGGGAAAGAGAAGCTGGTGGTGGGAGAGCCGGCAGGCACAGCAGCTGCACCAGCCCCAGGGACAAGTACAGCAGCGTCACTGGAGAGTTCTGAAGGGTTTGAATGGCCTCTGGGTACCCTTGGGACCTGCCTGCTGGTTGTGATGGGGATCAGCATGCTGGCACACACACAGAGCGTGTTCTACCCACGGCCATTTTGTCTGATCTCAGAAGTCAAGCAGAGTCAGGTTTGCTTCTTGTCTGGGGTTAGACAACAATATGGGAGGACCAAGAGATCTTCCCCAAGGCTGGACAGCCATGAGTGGCAGGGTGTGTGGGACAGTATGAGCGAGTATCTGGTCCACTGGGCCCCTCCAGTGCTTTGGAAGCGTCGGAGATGGAAGGCAGCTGTATGGAGTCCCCAGCAACAAGCTGCAGAAACTACTGAAGGGGACAGTGAATTATTCGAGCCTGGTGGGCCATGACACTTCAGGCCATCAGGGCAGAGATGCAACATAGAGATGGACTCATGATTGAGGGGTGGACTTAGCAATGGACACTATTGCCCAGGTTATTCATGAGTGTGAACACTGCACACAGCCTCTCCTGCTCTGAGAGACTGTAACAAGAGATGGAGCCTGACATCATGGACCAGATGGACTCAGCAGCTTTATAGGTCCATGCACTAAGAAATGATCTTTTTCTCTGTGTATATGTAGATGTATATATATATGTAAGAGTGATGGCATATTGAAGATGTGGGATCTGAGCATGACGTGAATGGTATGGAATAAGGGGTGGATAATGTCCTGGGTTGAGCAGCAGCAGTCATTTTTCTCCTTCTTAGGAGCTAGTACAGTGTTGTGTTTTGATCTTTTGGCCTTGGAACAGTGGTGATGGTGCCGATGTTTTCGGTTGCTGCTCGAATGTTTGGTCTGGCCAAGGACTTTCTGAGCCTCCTGCTCTGCCAGGGAGGAGGGGAGGCCGGGAGGAAGCGGAGACAGGACACCTGACCCAAGCTAGCCAAAGAGGTATTCCAAACCACAGCACGTCATGCCCAGGAGGTAACGGGGAGTTACCCCGGAAGGGCTAGAGGGATGCAGGGTTGGAGGAGGTATCGGTCGGTGCTTGGCTGGGGGGAGTGGGGTGAGTTATTGGTCGGCTGGTGTTGAGGTGTTGTATTCTTTCCTCTTGTTATTACCTTTATCATTATTATTATTGGTGGTAGCAGTAGTGATTTGTGTTATACCTTAGTTACTAAACTGTTCTTATCTCAACCCGTGGGAGTTGCATTCTTTTCGATTCTCC
Organism: Lathamus discolor; assembly: GCF_037157495.1. Lineage (NCBI taxonomy): Eukaryota > Metazoa > Chordata > Aves > Psittaciformes > Psittacidae > Lathamus > Lathamus discolor. The sequence goes on from NC_088908.1 coordinate 1,243,916, forward strand.
TCTCCGTCCCTCCAGGAGCAGGGGGAGGGCAAGAAGTGGGGGGAGTGAGTGGACGAGGTTTGTGGTTGGGTTTAAACCACGACAGAAACATGTGCTGCAATTAAGCAAGCCAAGCAGTTAAAGCCTCTTTGGTATGGAGGACAATGGCTGAAGTACAAATATGGGGAGGCCTGGCAGATTGACTACATCACACTCCCACCAACCCGCCAAGGCAAGTGCCATGTGCTTACCATGGTGGAAGAAACCACCAGATGGCTGGAAACATACGCTGTGCCCCACACCACTGCCCGGAACACTATCCTGGGCCTTGAGAAACAAGTCTTGTGGTGACATGGCACCCCTGGGAGAGCTGAGTCAGACAATGGGACTCATTTCTGAAACAATAGACGCTTGGGCCAAAGAGCATGGCATTGAGTGGGTATATCACATCCCCTACCATGCACCAGCCTCTGGGAAAATCAGACGGTACAACGGGCTGTTAAAAACCACACTGAGAGCAATGGGTGGTGGGACTTTCAGACATTGGGATACACATTTACCAAAAGCCACCTGGTTGGTCAACACCAAGGGATCTGCCAACAGGGCAAAAGATGAAAATAAAGGTGCTCCTCTGGAGTACTGCTTTAGCAAAGCACTCTGGTACACGTCTTAATTCTCTTCTCAGCTGTCCTGAACCCAGGATAAGCAGTTTTCGATTGGTCAGGGAAAAGGGGAAGCAAACAGATGAAAGCTCTTGTTCCAGTCTATCCACTACAGCCTGAAAAAGCAGAAAGGGTTATAGCACCGGCCACACCACCATGATAATCCTTCTGAGTCAGACCCAGAGTGTGAAACAAGCGTAGCAATAGGTCTGAGTCTACTGTTTGGATCCACTGTATTGAGCCATGCCTAGTATAGCATGCTCTATGGGAAAAATACCTACCAGATCATTTGTAGTGCAGTAAGGAAAGACAAATCAATGTTATCTCTGAATAGCAGCCTTTCAGAGAAGAAGAAATACATTGTTATTAAAAAGGAACTATGCAGAATCAGGACATCACCCTTTTTAGACAGATGAGATATGCCATCTAAGTAAGACAATAATACCATTGCAGAGTTCCCACTTAAATTCCCTTAAGTTAATTACTTTTACAAGCCTATTGACAATCTACATGCTCAGTGATGTTGCCTCTGTGATCCACCAAACAGGACACTCCTTGATCTATTAAAAAAAAAAAAAAAGGAAAGAAAAATAATACAGTGGCTGCAGCTCCTGAATTTAACTTAAAAACAAAAAAAAACCCAAACCCCCCAAAAACCAAAAAAAAACCCCCACCAAAACCCAAAACATCCTCAAAGAAACTTGCATCTCTAGCTTTAAAATCTGCTGACAAAGAAACCCTCAAGGCTTTAGTTTGGCTTTCAGTAAGTCCAAACACTTGAAAATATTTCAGGAATGAGAAATACTTTGTGTGCCAGTGTCTGAAGAAAGCAAGCACAGCGACCTGAAGGATTATAAACCCTATTGCTCAATAATCATCTTTCCTAATAATCACATTGATCCCGTGCTATCAACAGGACTTGATGTAGGAAAAATGCTAGTTTGACAAACCTTTATTTAGAAAACTGAGAATATTATATCATCATTAAGTCATACTTGGACCCCCATTAGCCACCTGACCTTGTACAGTACTATATTTTGGCTGGAAGTGAGACTGATTCAAAATTCAACACAATTATTTATTGAACCATTTATAACTTGCTGGAAGCTGAAAATTACTATAAAGGAAAATCCTCATCAAATTCATTTTTATTAGGCTCTTGCAGGAACTGATTGCTGGTACTAAACCATTTTAGTCTAAAAAAAAAAAAAGTAAAAATCACAGCTAACACAAGCTGAAAGCTGTGTGGGGATTGGAAAAGCAGCATACATGGACAGGTCCCCACTATAAATCACAGCCATCCCTATGCAGACAGTAAGGCCAAAACCATCACCTTCGGAAGTAAAAGAGGAAGGCAGTTTTGACAGCCTTTCCAATGGAAGTGGGAAACAGTTACTTATCAGTTGAGGATGCTCCCCCCAGGAATCTTGCGAGAGGAGCAGTGCAGTGCCTTCCTCCATGGAGTACTGAGATTACACACACTCTTTTTAACCCTGGAAAGACTATGTTGAAATACTTGCCCAGTTCTGGTGTGCCCTGCTCAGAAGCATGCTGAAAGCTGCAGCCATAATGATGCAGAAAGCATGCCTGACAGCCAGACACTGAAGTTCAGTGCAGACAGTTTTTCCAGTGATAGATACATGGCTTGACATGATTACATCAAAGACTTGTTCCTGTGCAAATACTGAAGGGCTCATCAGTCTAAAGGGAGATCTGTGGCAATAATAATCCAGATGGGTTCAGGTACTGAGCAAGGGTAGCACTAAGGGAATAGGCAGGGAAACATTTTACCAGTTCTCCAATGACAAGCTGGAATCTTTACACTGGAAAACTTGAAAAACTAGACAGACATCTCTAGAAAGATCTATTCTAATTCAAACAACAATTAACTCAGGGCATCCTGCAACAGAATCATACAGGCCTGACTAGGTTAATAATACAGATCTCTTTGCCTCAGCTTATCATAGAATCACAGACTGGTTTGGATTGGAAGGAACCTTTAAAGCTCATCTAGTTCCAACCCCCTGCCATGGGCAGGGACACCTTCCACTAGATCAGGCTATTCCAACCCCTGTCCAACCTGGCCTTTATAAGGTCATTACTTTCTACATAACAAATAAAACACCATTATTTGAAAGCAGCTGTGTTAGCGTAAGAATAAACACATAACCACCGGAATGGTTATATGAGGTGCTTTATTGCAGTGCTGGGAAACCAGGGGCATGGCCCAAATCTGGCTTCGACCTCATCACATCGTGTTCGCAATTTATACACTAAAAATTTGGTCACTAATACATATTCAACACGGATTACATCATTAACTAATACATATGCATCAAGGATTACCACATCAGTCTATTATGACATCAGCCTCTTCTGCGCTTGCGCAGCCCCCTCTGGTGGTCACATTGATGAAGGAGTCTTCTTCGGATGAAGTAAGAAGTCTTCCTCACCTTGTCCTTTTCACCTTTCTGTTCTTTGGATATATCCCAACCATTGTGTGGATGCCAGCATTCTCTTATTCTCACTTGACTGCCCTTGGTGTGTCCATAATTTCTGCTTCGATAGACTTTCACAATACTTTCTTAAATCCACCCATATACCCTTCACCATATATGGTTATGTTAGCTCTTGCCACCAAGCCTACCATTGTATCAGGTGTTGCAATTGCACCCCAATCAGGGGATCTCCCTGTCCTCGTTGAACTGCAATTGCCTCTTGACAGGTTTTCTCCCAAAATATGTTCCATGACAACAACTGTGAAGGGGTGAGGATTAATTTCACAATACTTTTAATATAACAGTAATTCTGTTCCCCAACTATATGACAACATTTGCCTAGTGGGTTCAGACTGAATGCCTGTAGAAGAAACCGTTTGCCTTAACTGAGATAGCAATTTCCAATTTAGTGGAGACATTTTAGTATTTATTGCCTGACCTTGAGTGTTAATCTGGTACTTAACAGGAAAGGCGAGAATCTTTTTCTGCAATGCCTGCGAACAATCAAAATTATTGTTTGACAGAGTCTCTCTCTGAATAGATTTCCAATCTATCACTTGGATTTGCATTTGTCTACCTGTGCTCTGCAACTTTATCTCTTTTCTAAAGTTGTTTACCCTGTTTTGCACGGCTACAAACAGCAGCCTGCTCAGCAGCAGCTACAGCTGCCTGCCTGCTTCAGCAGCAACCATAAATATCTGTCAGTAACCGCACTTTTGTATTAACTCTTTCTTGCCTGAAATGTTAAACCAGTATCTGTTAAAAACTTTTACATGAACATAATAACAAAAAAAATACATAGAACACCATCTGCCCTCATCACACACACACACATACGTATGCATATGGGATCACACAAGCACACTTCACACAACTATAATATTTGACACACAAAATCCAGACAATCATTACTTGCTCTACAAAGTTCCACATACAGAACGTGGCACAAGGACCCTGTGAAGACTCTCAGGAAACCAGCTCCAAGAAGCATCATCGCAGTGCGAGGTGGCAGGCTCAGCCCTAGCGAGCGTCCCCGCAGAGGCTCTGCCTCCCCCACATCGCATGAGGCTTGGGCTTTTATACTGACCAAAATGCGCACTCATTCTGACACAGGTGGCCAGCCTATGTCAGAAGTGGACAGCAATATCTATAAAGGTTTCCAAGCATCAATAGAATCATAGACATATTTGCCAACTTCTAGTACATGAGTATCACAGACAGACTGTATCACATGAGTTGTATATGGGACCCCAAGTCCACGGTCCGCCACAGTCCACTCGATATCTCTGATAAGGGCATACGAGAGATTTTTCCACCGCGGGTCTTGATCCAGCACATATATTACAGGGAAAGCACACAATACATCTGCATCCCCCACCCATCTTGTTTCTCCCTTTACAGCTGCCCATTTATCATGAGGATCTGGGGGATATAAATCAGGCTTCTTTTCCGGCTCCATGTCAAAAGGATCATCCAGGTCAGCATCAGAATTAACAGGCGTCAGAATCTCAGGAGCAGCAACAGCAGTCTGATGAGCACGCACAGGTTCCTTCTTGGGGTCAATAGGGTCCGGGTCAAAAAGACTGTCTTCATCTCTGTCTTCAGTCTTTGCAGCCGCGGCGGCAACTGGCAGAGGCTCAGGGGTGGCCAGTTTTCACGACCATGGTATTGTCACCGTTCAAGCGAAAACAAGTATCACGTCGGGGTCACCATTTGTCGTGAAAGGAAGACTTGGACGACTCAATATGAGTTAACAGCAAGCTTCGTTTATTGAGCTTCTACCTTCGGTTAATATAACAGTAAATATGCAAATACTAGGCACTTGATTGGTTCTGGCACAAATAAGGCATTGCGTAAGCTCTACATTTTTGTAGCTACACCATGCACCCCCCCACCATCCTCTTTCTCATGCACTTATCGCTTAGTGTCCTTGGCTGTGATTGGTCATAGTATGTTGCTGTTTGCCGGTGTCCTTCAGTTCCTTATTATCTGGTGTGAGAAGTCTGCACCATGTTCTACACAGATGTCTTGTTTCAGCTCGTTGATGGGAACGTGACCTTTTTCGACAAGCCAATCCCCCACACTTCTCTTGTTATTTTCTCTTATTGTTATCATTGGTGGTAGCAGTAGTGGTTTGTGTTATACCTTAGTTACTGGGCTATTCTTATCTCAACCCATGGGAGTTACATTCTCTCGATTCTCCTCCCCATCCCTCCGGGAGTGGGGAGGGTCAGGGGGAGGGAAGGAAAGAAAGAGGGAGAAAGAGAAACAAGGGGGGGAGTGAGTGAACGAGCTTTTGTGGTTGGGTTTAAACCATGACAGTTGCAAAGCCTTATAGGCATTTTCTCCACATAACCAATACCACCCTTTCTCTTCAGGAACATTCCAATAACCAGTTAAAGGTTTTCAAAGGTGCAGTTGCATTGACCAGCTGCAATATGGATAATTTCCTACTGACATGTTGATTAAGAGTTTTGTTAGTGGTTACACATTTAACTTCTGACATATTTGAGGATTGTATCCTTAAAACCTGTAAATTTGTATGGCCCTTGTTGGTCTAAAGAGGATCTCTCCATAATCTATTCCAATTTGTCTTAAAGGGGATAGGGAGGCCAATTAAAGGAATACCCAATCTCTCTCCTGATTTAGGTAGCTGAGTACAGATCCAACAATCACTCTTGTTTAAGACATTAGTAACATTTTGTTTCAATCTCAGATACAGATTTTGATTCCATGCTTCTACACCTATTATTATACAAGTCCAAATTATGATTGATGTAGTCTCATATGTGTGGGTCCTGAAGACTTGACGTGCCGTACTTCTTCTCGGTTCTGATGTGTTTCTAGTTCTTGAATAATGTATCCAAGTAGGTTATTCCTTTATCTTCACTGCTGTAAAGGTGGTCAATATTATCTGGTACGTTCCGCTCCACTTCTCCTATAGAGGATCTCCTGAAAAATTCTTAACATAAACCCAGTCTCTGGATCTAGAAGGGTGAGTCGGATAATTCACGCCTCTCGCTCTTGTCCCCAGTATTCTCTTATTTCTTCTAATTGTTTTCCCAGATTGACCAGAAACTGTTGGAGATAGCCTTCTCCCACTTCCAGAAGACTTTCTCCTTTAAACTGGGATTGATATGGTCTTCCATATAAAATTTTACATGGCCTAGCCTCTTCTTTCGACCAAGGTTTAGTTCGAATCCTTAATAGAGCCAGTGGTAAAGCTTGGTACCAATATTAATTCATTTCCTGACATATTTTATCAGTCTGTTCTTTGATCAAATGAACCATCTTTTCTACTTGCCCGCTGGCCTGAGGACTTGGTAAACCCAGGACAAACATGAAGTTACCAATCAATTTCTAATTTTTTGCTAATTTCTTGTAACTGTTTTGGGCTAAAGTGCGAGCCTCGGTCAGAAGAAATTGCCTCTGGTACTCCAAAACAAGGTATTATATCGTTTAATAATGTTTTAATTACTTGTCTTGCATTATTTATTCCACAAGGGAATGCTTCTGAAAAAGTATCTGTCAATACCAACAAATATCGATAACCTCTTTTCTAGGTAATTCAGAAAAATCTATTTGCCACTGTTGTCCCAGATAATTCACTTTTCCAATTGTCCCTACCTGATTCCTGTTTTCAGTCTTAGGGTTATTTTTCAGACATAGGTGACATTGTTTTGTCACTAATTGCACTATGGTACAGAATTTTCATCATATGATCTGTTTGTTTAAATGTTTATACAAGGCATTACTTCCCCAGTGTGTTTTATGTTCTTCTTGTATCAACTTCCATAATTGATTATAGGGGATTGTGAGGTATACAGGAATGATTCGTGTCAGCAACTTAGGAGTTTTTGTCACCATTGCACTTTATGGGGAATCGGAACCCCTTGTGACCATTGTGCCTTGTGTGGGACCTATAGGAATGATCATGATTATGATAAATGTTCCTGTCAATACAATGATGAGAAGGAGGAAGAAACAAAGGAATAATCCCTCTTACTCAACCATTTTGTTTTTCAAAAGGTGCTTTGTTTAACTGCTTGAATGCTTTAAGGGGGTTATGTAACTAAGATATAAGATACATCCTGTTACAGGATAAGTAACCAGAGAAGGAATGGAATTTATGGTGCTAAGATGGTGGTTAATCGCATGTGAAAGACATCTCCCCGTTAATGTATTACCAAGAAGTTCAGCAAGGTCTTCACCGGAGAAAGACCCCAGCAACAAGAAAAGAATAATGGAAAGGGGCCACGTCGGCATCCGGGTACAGAAGAAGGGATTGGCTGAGACCCCAGATCAAGAAGTATAAGAGACTAGACCCCAAAGACCCCGGTGTGCATCTCTGGTGGAGCGGAGTCTCCCCGGCGCACCCAGTGCTGCTTGCTATTGGCTCTCGATATTAATCAATTGTAATATAATCAATTGTAATAAAATAATTGAATCAGATCATGGCTAAGATGAAATTTTTATGACAAAATTGGTGACCCCGATGTGATCTCTGTGGCTGCTCGGGACTATAACTCTTATGAGGGGAGCCCCACAACTTGTGGCTCGGGAGTAGTAGTCCCAGACAGTCTCGTGAGATCAACGAACAGAGAGGCAATAACCAAGGAATTTGAGCTCCCGGAAAACTGCAGTATAAAATACCCGTAATTCTTGTGCACGAAGATCTGGACGAGAACAACGGACTCTGAGTATCGTTCGGTTGGGTGGGGTGCCGGTGTGTGTGTGTATGAATGGCATATATGGGAAGTTTTCCTCTATCTGGGATCTGACTACCCAGTTAAGAGACGGTATGTGGAAGTGAATGAACTGAGACACAGGCTGAGTAACGTGAATCTATGGAAATACGGTCCAGGATACAGAAGACCTGTGAAGCGAGTGTGGACCTCTTCTAGGCACGTTTCCAATCTCCCGCGAGGGACTTGGCCGCTGAAGGAGGGAAGTGATATTGGTTGATTGAAAGGAGACAACACCCGGCGGGGAAATGGGTCAGAGTAGGAGTCGTAACTCTCACCCAGGAAGGGGCCCACGGAGAGGTCCCAGGAATAAGGCAGGGAGCGAACTACCAGAAATACCCCCAGACAGTCCCTTGTATTAGCATAAGAATAAACACATGGTTATATGAGGTGCTTTATTGCAGCGCTGGGAAACCAGGGGCACGCGCCCAAATCTGGCTTCGACCTCGTCACATCGCGTTCGCAATTTATACACTAAAAATTTGGTCACTAATACATATTCAACACGGATTACATCATTAACTAATACATATGCATCAAGGATTACCACATCAGTCTATTATGACATCAGCCTCTTCTGCGCTTGCGCAGCCCCCTCTGGTGGTCGCATTGATGAAGTAAGGAGTCTTCCTCGGATGAAGTAAGAAGTCTTCCTCGCCTTGTCCTTTTCACCTTTCTGTTCTTTGGATATATCCCAACCATTGTGTGGACGCCAGCATTCTCTTATTCTCACTTGACTACCCTTGGTGTGTCCATAATTTCTGCTTCGATAGACTTTCACAATACTTTCTTAAATCCACCCATATACCCTTCACCATATATGGTTATGTTAGCTCTTGCCACCAAGCCTACCATTGTTAACATTGGTTACTGAATAACTACGGTACGAAACTACAAACAATAGGACAAGGGGCAATGGGTGTGAACTGGAGCATAGGAAGTTCCACGTTAACATCAGGAAGAACTTCTTTACTGTAAGAGTGACAGAGCACTGGAACAGGTTGCCCAGGGAGGTTGTGGAGTCTCCTACATTGGAGATATTCAAGGCCCGCCTGGACAAGTTCCTGTGTGATGTACTTTAGGTTACTCTGCTCTTGCAGGGGGGTTGGACTAGATGATCTTTTGAGGTCCCTTCCAACCCTTGGGATTCTGTGATTCTGTGAATACTGCCAAATTACAGTATTTCCAAAGCCACACTATTGATTTATTAATTTTTCAAATATAATAATTTCTACTATTTATATAGTTATCGTAAAAATCTCTCCCCTTTCTCTAACATTTCCCCCCTTTGAAAATACTTCACTCAACTTAAGTAAGTATTTTCATTCTCTTAGGTAGCTGTCTCCTGATAAGTAGGTGGAGGTGTAGGGTACTTCAGATGTTCCCTAGTTACTGCTCCTATGATTCGATGGGTCCATGCACTGTTTTGGGCTATTTCCTTTCGGATACAAAGATACATCAGATATAGCATGAAAAATACAATCAGTATCACAATTATAGTTTGCACGAGGTAATGGACCCATCCTGTGAGGTGAAGGCCCAAACTATCAAAGAGTGCTCCAATCCAATTTTGTTCAATATATTCTCTTTCTTTTTCCGCTTCTTGTTCAACTTTAGTCAATTGGGAAATATTGTATTCTATGTCCGCAGTTACATTAGGAATATGAATACAACAATGGTCTATTCTGTCTTTCAAATATTCACAAACACCATGTTCTTTAATCAGTAACATGTCCAATGCCATTCTGTTCTGCAAGGTCATTTTAGTCGTTGCTTGTAACTGCAAATTTATATCTCTGAATCCCATTTTTGTTATTATAGCTAATCTTTCTGTCTGACCAATCAGATCATAAATCATTTCTCTATTCCGATATGCTGCAAATTGAGCAAACAAGGATTCCATAGCCCATCCTACTTTAGTTCCTGTGGAGGGTTCCTGCCAAGTATGGCTTTCCATAGAGGATCTCATAGGGGCTTACTGACATTCCACTTCTGGGTTTTACTCTGATTCGTAACAGAGCTATAGGTAATGCTTGTGGCCATTTTATTCTGGCCTCTTGACATATTTTACTGATTTGTCTCTTTATTGTTTGATTCATCTTTTCTACCTGTCCACTAGATTGGGGCCTCCAGGGGTTATGTAAGTTCCATGATACCCCTAATAGTTTACTAACTTCTTGTACTATGGTTGCAACAAAATGTGGACCCCTATCTGACGATATCCCTAAAGGGACTCCAAATCGTGGAATGATTTCTCTAAGCAACCATTTCACCATTTCCTTTGCCTGATTGGTGTGACAGGGAAGGGCCTCTGGCCATCCAGAAAAGGTTTCAATCCCTACTAGCAGATATTTGTACCCTTGTACTTTTGGTAGTTCCGCAAAATCAACCTGCCAATAATCTCCTGGTTCCACTCTGTCACTGTCTCCCTGTAATGAGATGTCCAGAGCTGCTGCAGGTGAAGTTGTATTTATTGTCTTACACAGATGAAATACGCTCTACAGATCTGTATGCTCTAAAAAAAAAAAAAAAAAAAAAAGAACTGTCGTGGTTTAAACCCAACCACAAACCTCGTCCACTCACTCTCCCCAGTTCTTGCCCTCCCCCTGCTTCTGGAGGGACGAAGAGGAGAATCAAAAAAAAAATGCAACTGCCACGGGTTGAGATAAGAACAGCCCAGTAACTAAGGTATAACACAAATCACTGCTGCTACCACTAATAATAATAGTGCAAAAGGAAATAACAAGAGGAAAGAATACAACACCTCAACACCAGCCGACCGATAACTCGCCCCACTCCCCCCAGCAGAGCACCGACCGATACCTTCTCCAACCCTGCAGTCCCAACCCTTCCGGGTCCCTCCAAGTTACATCCTGGGCATGACGTGCTGTGGTATGGAATACCTCTTTGGTCAGTTTGGGTCAGGTGTCCTGTCTCTACTTCCTCCCGGCCTCCCCTCCTCCCTGGCAGAGCAGGAGGCTCAGAAAGTCCTTGGCCAGACCAAACATTCGAGCAGCAACTGAAAACATCGGCGTTATCACCACTGTTCCAAGGCTAAAAGATCAAAACACAGCACTGTACTAGCTCCTAAGAAGGAGAAAAATGACTGCTGCTGCTCAAAACCAGGACACACTCCTATCCTAATTCTTCCCATCTTAACTTGTCTTTTTACTACTGGATTATTTTTAAGCAGATTTCACATTTTGACCCCACTGCTTTTGCCATAGTTAACATCTGTGTGGAAATTATTCCTCGCCTTAAATAAGTTACCAATGCTTCTGCACCCCAATGACATTTCTGGTGTTCAGTTTGTAGGATTTTTCGCATTATTGCTGGTGGTACTATTACCTGTCCAGTTGTTGTTGTATACCACCCTTCAGAATTCTTTTGAGCCTTCAAAAGTCCTGCCAGCTTTTCATCTTCTTTTGAATAATTAGGATCTTGTGAAAGATAGGTATGGAGTGGGCTTACCTTGAGAAGTATCAGGGCCATCACGTTCCATACCTTTTGGGCAACTTGTCGAGCTGTCTGATCTGCCAGTGTATTTCTTTCCGATATCTTCGAAGTTCCTCCTTGGTGTGCTTTACAATGCATAAAGGCTACCTGTTTGGGTTTTTGTACAGCAATTATCAGTTTTAATATTTCTTCTTGATATTTTATATTAGTCCCTTGTGAAGACAACAGTCCTCGTTCTTGCCACAATGCTCCGTGTATATGTACTACACCAAACGCATACTTTGAATCAGTCCATACATTCACCTTTTTACTGTAGCTCAGTTCCAACGCTCTTGAAAGAGCTATCAGCTCTGCCTGTTGAGCTGACGTCCCAGGAGGCAATGCTTTTGCTTCAATTACCTTTTGTTGCATTGTCACAGCATATCCTGCATACCGTGTCCCGTTCTCCACAAAGCTGCTTCCATCTGTGAAAAGTTCCCAGACTGGCTGCTCAAGAGGTACATCTTTTAAGTCCATTCTGGTTGCATATGTATGCTCGATGACCTCTATACAGTTATGTTCAAGAGTTCCTTCCTCTAGGTCAGTTCCTAGAAAAGCTGCGGATCCAGTTGTTTTGAAAAATATCCTACTGGTCTTTTCCAGCTTCCAATTTTCTGCGTTAGTACTCCCAATGCCAATCTCTGTCTCTCATGGACAAATAACTGAAAGTCCTTTAACGCCTCCTTCAGTCTTTTAAAGGCCTCTTTCTGTGGTTTGTCCCAAACAAAAGCATGTGATTTTTGGGCTTCATACAGGGGTTTAGCAATGAGTCCATAATTCATTATCCACAACCTGCACCATCCTGCCATGCCCAAAAATGTCCTTAGCTCATGTAAATTCCGTGGTTATGGAATGGCACAGATTGCCTCTATGCGATTTATTCCCAGCTTTCGCTGTCCTTGTGAAATTTCACATCCTAGATACAACACAGTTGTACATGCAGTTTGTGCCTTTTCTTTCGAGACTTTATAATCATTCAGGCCTAGCTGGTTCAGGTTTTCAATAGTCACTTTTATGCATAATTTCTGTTCTGTCGCAATAAAGATGTCATCTACGTATTGCAATAGGAGATATTGTGATCTTGGTACCCGTACCTTTCCTTGAGTAGTCCATGTCTCCAGTTCCTTAGCCAATTGATTCCCAAAAAGGGTTGGACTGTTTTTGAATACTTGTGGTAGTCTGGTCCACATTAGTTGTGGTTTTCGTCCGCTCTGTGGATTCTTCCCATTCAAATGCAAACAGTTTCCTGCAATTTTTATCAAGAGGAATGCAGAAGAAGGCATCTTTTAAATCAATCACTGTAAACCATTTATATTTTTCCTTCACAGATGTTAACAGTGTATAAGGATTTGCTACTACTGGGTGGATATCTTTTGTTATTTCATTTATTGCCCTCAGATCCTGTACTAACCTATATGCACCATTTGGTTTTCTTACTGGAAAAATTAGTGTGTTATATTCTGATTCACATTCTTCCAAAATTCGATATTTCAAAAATTTCTCAATTATTTTTATAATTCCAAATCTTGCCTCTAGCTTCAGTGGATATTGTTTAACTCTTACTGGCCTAACCCCATCTTTTAGTTCCACTGTTACTGTCCTGCTTTTGATTCGGGGACTTGCATTATTAATTCACCATTCTCAAAAATAATCCTTGCATCTAACTTAGCTAATAAGTCCCGTCCTAAAAGGGGAATGGGGCATTCAGGTACATATAGAAATTCGTGTGTTAATTCCTTCCCTCTAAATCGCAGATCTAGGGGCTGCAAGAATGGCCGTATTTCCTCCTTCCCTGTGGCTCCCACAATTGTTGTAGTTCTTTCCCCTAACCCCCATGTAAATCATTTAAAACTGAATATGTAACCCCTGTGTCTATTAAAAATTTTCTAACACTTGGGGTTAATGATTAAATATTGGGGCTCTTGGCCATCCCAAGAAGGAAAGAGTAAGGAGAAAATGGTCCATTAGTGTATGGAAGTGTTGACTAAAGAGGAAATTCGGCCTGATCATTTGTACTGGCCAATATTTGGATCTTTTGATGATTGTATTTGCCAGGCTTTAAATTTATATGTTAATGGCAAAGAACCTTTCAGTCAAGAGGAAAGTGATTATGCTGCATTATGGAAAGGATCAACTATAATGGTTTTGTTATTTCCCTTAAAAGAAAAGAAAGGAAAGGTAAAAAAAACCCTAAATAAACCATCATGGGAGCCATTAGATAATTTACCACCCCCTTATCAAGGGCAAGACTCGGGAAGTAATAGAGAAGGCATTTACCCTCCGATACCACCCGACCCTGCTCTGTCGCTCCCCCATCCTCCCCTCCCTCCAGTCGCACCAGGAACAAGATAAGAACACAAAAAGGTGATAATCCTCAGAAGAATGTGGAGGAAAGAGAAACCTTATTCCCCCTCCAAGAGGTTCCGATGGGAGGGAATATAAGAGGAATCGGATTTGTAGCAGTACCCCTGAACACCGTCGATGTAAGATCCTTTAAAAAGGAAATGGGTCTGTTGTTAGATGACCCTCTGGGGGTTTCTGAACGATTGGACCAGTTCCTAGGTCCTAATATTTATACATAGGAAGAGATTGCTGTCACTGGCAACAAGCAGCACATTCACATTCAGGGTTAAGAAGGGGTTAAACCAGAAGTGCTGTTGCAGAGGCAGGCATCTGTAACCCCTGCAGAGCAGGGTGAGCAGCTGTGAGAGAGAGGGAAAAAAAAAAAACAAAACACCAAAAAAACCCACAACAAAACAAACGGAAAACCAAGGGGGAAAGGAGGGGAGCTCACGCAGTTCCTGTGATTGAGCATGAGATGGGTGCTGGGGCAGGCAAACAGGTGGGAACAGACATGTTGACAGACGGGACTGAGGGGTTGTTGAATAAATGTGGACGGGAGTGAAGGAGGAAGCATGGGGAGTGTATAGGAATCGGGAACAGGTAGAAAAGAAAAAGGTGGGTCGTGCTACAGCCACGGCTGCGGTGGTTGCTTTGAAACTGGTGGAGGACGAACGTCGGGCAGAAGTGGGGGAGTGGCCTCCTCTTCTGTGGAACCGGATCGGTGTGTGTGCTATGAGGAGTTTGGACGCTGGGAGTGAGACTGCCCTGGTGGGGGGAGTGCCATGGGGTGGCTCCGGTGACTGAATTGGAAAGTCGTGACTGAACCTGGGGACACCAAGCTAACTATCAAGAAAATTTAAGCAAGTAACTGAGAGAATTCATATTGACTCCTGTAGATATGATATGGGAAAAGCAGGTACAACTGAAATCATTTCAGTAAATAATAGAATAAGGGCCAATACCAGTCCATGTCCTATTTGCAAACATTGCAACCTATATATTAGGGCCAGGTGTCCCAATTGTTCAAAATATATTATTACTCGTAGAGGAGACCAGGAACAATTTTTAAGGAATCAATTGCAGTTCTTTTACATTTGGTGTGAAACTACAACCTCATTAGAACAGTTGTTGTGGGTCAAATATTATTGCCATAATAGCCAACTGGAAATATACCTCTGACTTACCAGAGAGGGCAAGACCGGAGGGAATTGGTGCAGCAGCTGGAAAGGTCTGCCGAGGGCTGCAACCCCTGGGGCTGTGACTGCTGAGCACTATGATCCTGACTGGACCTCTTTTGGTTTTGGTTCTGATAGGAACCACCTGGGAAATCACCGTGGCCTCTAGGGACATTCACAACTGTAGTGAATGTATCACTACAACCAGACGAGGGAGGATAACCTCTCAAACACTGATCTATCACACCGTGTATGAATGCAAAGGAACAATAATCAGTAACTGTATACACAACTGTCCTGGGTTCAGCAGTAGCAGTTATTTTTCTCCTTCTTAGTAGCTAGTGTAGTGCTGTGTTTTGATTTTTTTGGCCTGGGAACAGTGCTGATAACGCTGATGTTTTCAGTTGCTGCTCAAATGTTTGGTCTGGCCAAGGACTTTCTGAGCCTCATGCTCTGCCAGGGAGGAGGGGAGGCCAGGAAGAAGCAGAGACAGGACACCTGACCCAAACTGACCAAAGAGGTATTCCATACCACAGCACGTCATGCCCAGGAGGTAACTGGGAGTTACCCGGAAGGGCTGGGGGACTGCAGGGTTGGACAAGGTATCGGTCGGTGCTCAGCTGGGGGGAGTGGGGCGAGTTATTGGTCGGCTGGTGTTGAGGTGTTGTATTCTTTCCTCTTGTTATTTCTTTTATCATTATTATTATTGGTGGTAGCAGTAGTGATTTGTGTGATACCTTAGTTACTAAACTGTTCTTATCTCAACCCGTGGGAGTTGCATTCTTTTCGATTCTCCTCTCTGTCCCTCCGGGAGTAGGGGGAGGGCAAGAAGGGTGGGAGTGAATAGAGCGACTGTGTGATTTATGGATGACTTTTGTTTAAACCACAACAACAACCAAACTCAATACGGACTTTGTAGAGGAGGGGAAAATAAAACAGTATGTTTCAATCCAAAAGAACTCCCTTATCAATATTGGATAGAGTTGCAAACAGGGGGAGCTGCTGTAAATTGGAAACCTGAATTGAGCATACCCCTCGGTAGTAATAATAAGGTCCCTAACCTCTATTCTTCTGTATCTGTGATTTTTCATGTCTGTAAAGCAATTAACAGAGATCTGGATACCGGAGGATGTGGAGATATAGGATGGAGAAGATATTATGGAAATCTAGCCAAATATATTTGTATGACGAACGGAAACCCCGGTTGCACCCCCCAATTGGGAGGCCACCTTTGTGGATATGGATGGGACTGTGTATGTTGGGCTACCACAAATTGAGGTTATGAATATCATTGTCCTGAATTGGAAACCTTTATTCAAAATGTCCCAGTAAAGCCAGATTGTGGACCACACGAATGTACCCTACTCAATCTAACTATCATGAATATTGGAAAATGGAAAAATAAGAAAATTAAGGAATTTGGAATTAAAATATGGGCTACAGGAAAGGATCCAGGAGCTATAGTCCAAACTAAAATTATGGAAAGTGTTAAGGAATCAATACAACATCATTTTTTATTCAACTCATTTTATCATGAAATGGAAACAGTAGTCCAATATGAAATTCCCACTGTTGCTAAAAATCTCTTTGTAAAATATAGCTAAATCATTGAATGTAACCAACTGCTATGTTTGTGGGGGAACTAACCAGGGAGAGAGATGGCCCTGGGAAGCAATGGAGAGTAACATAAGCGATCCTGTAATCTGGAGAAATCAAGAAGGAAATAATAGAAGGCAGCAATGGATCTTACAAACAAATATAATTGCAAAAAAGTTGTTGGCAAATTTTAGAAAATGATGGCAAACCAGTAGGAAATTTGCTTTGTGAAGGAGGTTATATATGGAACAGAACAAAGAAAGACTGGAAAAATGGGGAGGTCCTATAGAAATGAATCACTGGACTAATGGAACTAATATACCAAACGGATGGCCCACTCCAGATGGACATTATTAGATCTGTGGTAAAGTAGCCTTTGCATTTTTACCTAAAAATTGGACAGGATCATGTGTATTGGGAACAATCAGACCTAGTTTCTTTTTTATTACCTATAAGCCGAGGAGAATGTTTGGGAGTCCAATTATACACAGAAACAGATGAACTAAGGAAATGATATAAAAGGGAACTGCAAATTGGTAACTGGAAGGACAATGAGTGGCCACCCGAACGAATAATCTCTTACTATGATCCGACAACTTGGGCAGAAGACAGGTCCTGAGGATACCGGACCCCTATATATATGCTGAATAGGATCATAAGATTACAAGCTGTAGTAGAAATAGTAGTAAATAAAACAAAAGATGCATTAGGATTAATTGCGAAGCAAAATACCAAGATGAGAACTACAATATATCAGAAGAGATGAAAAAGACAGCTCATGTTCCAGTCCAAACATGGAATGAAATCAATTTTGGAGGACTAGAATCTTGGAGACAATTTTTAACGGGGATTGGATTACTAAAGTTGGTACAGTGGTGTTGGGAATATTCGAGGGATTGTTAATTATTCCTTGTATAATTCCATGTTTTACCAAACTTATACATACGGTTGTACAAAATATGCAATTAACCGCCGTACCTTTAGAAGCAGAATTAGTGAATAAGGGAGGAACTCACTCATTAATGATACTAAAGACCAAAGCAACTCCAATAGAATCCACGGCTCGAAAAGCGGTTACTAGATTAGAAGCCAAAACACGAATCAATGTTACAAGAAAACAAAGGGGGGAATTGTGAGGTATACAGGAATGATTCGTGTCAGCAGCTTAGGAGTTCTTGTCACCATTGCACTTTATGGGGAATCGGAACCCCTTGTGACTATTGTACCCTGTGTGGGGTGTATAGGAATGATCATGATTATGATAAATGTTCCCATCAATACAATGATGAGAGAGAAGAAGATACCAAGGAATAATCCCTCTTACTCAACCGCTTTGTTTTTTAAAGGGTGCTTTGTTTAACTGCTTGGAACCCCTTTGTTGTTTAAAGAGTGCTTTGATTAACTGCTTGAATGCCTTAAGGGGGTTATATAACTAAAGAGATAGATACATCCTGTTACAGGATAAGTAACCAGAGAAGGAATGGAATTTATGGGGCTAAGATGGTGGTTAGTTGCATGTGGAAGACATCTCCCCGTTAATGTATTACCAAGAAGTTCAGCAATGTCTTCACTGGTGAAAGACCCCAGCAACACGAAAAGAATAATGGAAAGGGGCCACGTCGGCATCCGGGTACAGAAGAAGGGATTGGCTGAGACCCCGGACCAAGAAGTATAAGAGACTGGACCCCAAAGACCCCGGTGTGCGTCTCTGGTGGAGCGGAGACTCCCTGGCACACCCAGTGCTGCTTGCTTATTGCCTCTCGATATTAATCAATTGCAATAAAATAATTGAATCAGATCGTGGCTAATACAAAATTTTTATAACAGAAGAGATTCTACAGGTACGTAGCAAACAAAAAACAGACTAGGGACAACATAGGCCCCCTGAGGAAGCTCTGGGGAGAACTGTCTACACAGGATGTGGAAAAGGCTGAGGTTCTGAATCACTTTTTTTCCTCGGTCTTCACTGGCAAAGGCTCTGACTGCACCACCCAAGTCTTAGAAGGTAGACGCAGGGACTGTGAGAATGAAGACCTTGGGCCCACTGTAGGAGAGGATCTGGTTCGAGACCATCTTAAAATTTAAACATGCACAAGTCCATGGGACCTGATGAAATCCATCCACGGGTCCTGAAGGAGCTGGCGAATGAAGTTGCTAAGCCACTGGCCATCATATTTGAAAAATCATGGCAGTCAGGTGAAGTTCCCGACGACTGGAAAAAGGGAACTATAACCCCCATTTTCAAGAAGGGGAAAATGGAAGACCCAGGGAATTACAAACCAGTTAGTATCACCTCTGTGCCTGGCAAAATCTTGGAGCACATTCTCCTGGAAGGCATGCTAAGGCACATGAAAAACAACAAGGTAGTTGGTGTCAGCCAGCATGGCTTCACTAAGGGGAAATCCTGCCTGACCAATTTGGTGGCCTTCTATGATGGGGCTACAGAATTGATGGACAAGGATAAAGCAGTTGATGTCATCTACCTGGACTTGTGCAAAGCGTTTGACACTGTCCCACACAACATCCTTGTCTCTAAATTGGAGAGATATCAATTTGATGGATGGACCACTCGGTGGATAAAGAACTGGCTGGATGGCCACATGCAAAGAGTTGTGGTCAATGGCTCAATGTCTGGCTGGAGACCAATAACAAGTGGTGTCCCTCAGGGATCGGTGTTGGGACCGGTCTTGTTTAACATCTTCGTCGCTGACATGGACAGTGGGATTGAGTGCGCCCTCAGCAAGTTTGCCGATGACACCAAGCTGTGTGGTTTGGTTGATACGCTGGAGGGAAGGAATGCAATTCAGAGGGACCTCGACACGCTTGTAAGGTGGGCTGATGCCAACCTTATGAAGTTCAAACATGCCAAATTTAAGGTCCTACATCTGGGTCGGAGAACTCCCAGGCACAGCTACAGGTTGGGCAAAGAAGAGATTCAGAGCAGCTCTGCAGAGAAGGACTTGAGGTTGCTGGTCGATGAGAAAATGAACATGAGCTGGCTGCAGTGTGCGCTCGCAGCCCAGAAAGCCAGCCGTATCCTGGGCTGCATCAAAAGGAGCGTGACCAGCAGGTTGAAGGAGGTGATCCTGCCCTTCTACTCTGCTCTTGTGAGACCTCACCTGGAGTATTGTGTGCAGTTCTGGTGTCCTCAACATAAAAAGGACATGGAACTGCTGGAACAAGTCCAGAGGAGGCCACGAGGATGATCAGGGGACTGGAGCACCTCCCATATGAAGATAGGCTGAGAAAGTTGGGGCTGTTCAGCCTGGAGAAGAGAAGGCTGCGTGGAGACCTAATAGCAGCCTTCCAGTACCTGAAGGGGGCCTATAGGGATGCTGGGGAGGGACTCTTCGTCAGGGACTGTCGTGACAGTACAAGGGGTAACAGGTTAAAACTTAAACAGGGGAAGTTTAAATTGGATCCAAGGAGGAAATTCTTTCCTGTTAGTTTGGTGAGACACTGGAATCGATTGCCCAGGGAAGTTGTGAGTGCTCCATCCCTGGCGGTGTTCAGGGCCAGTTTGGATGAAGCCTTGTGTGGGATGGTTTAGTGTGAGGTGTCCCTGCCCATGGCAGAGGGGTTGGAACTAGATGATCTTGAGGTCCTTTCCAACCCTAACTATTCTATGATTCTAAGGTCGTTGTAAGGAAAGGGTTAAATCGCAAGAAGTTCGTTGTAAGGAAAGGGTAAAGTTGCAGAGCAGGGGTAGACAAATGCGAATCCAGGTGATAGATTGGAAATCTATTCAGAGAGAGGCTCTGTCAAACAATGATTTTGATTGTTCGCAGGTGTTGCAGGAAAAGATTCTTGCCTTTCCTGTTAAGTACCAGATTAACCCTCAAGGTCAGGCAGTAAATGCTGAAATGTCTCCATTAAATTGGAAATTGCTATCTCAGTTAAGGCGAACTGTTTCTTCTACAGGCATTCAGTCTGAACCCACTAGGCAAATGTTGTCATATATTTGGGGAACAGATTTGCTCTTAATCGAGGATATTAAAAGTATTGTGAAATTAATCCTCACCCCTTCGCAGTTGTTATGGAACATGTATTGGCAGGAAGCCTGTCAAGAGGTGGTTGCAGTTCAACAAGACCAGGGAGATCCCCTGATTGGGGTGCAATTACAACACCTGATGGGAATTGGGCAGTTCTCCACTAAGGAGGCTCAAGTCCAGTTAGGTCCAGAATTGTTAAAAGAATCTATGAGACTAGCCTTATGAGCTCTATCACAGATTAAAGATACTAGTGCAGCTCCTGCCTCCATGAAAGTGACACAGAAAAAGGACGAGCCCTTCAGTACCTTTGTGGATAGGGTAGCTGATGCTATAAGGAAGTCAGGTACTCCAGAATACATGCATGGTATTTTACTGCGTCAGTGTGCAATACAGAACTGTAATGATGCTGTAAGGCAGATACTTGTTCAGTTACCTGCAAATGCCACTGTAGAAGAGATGTTAGAACGTATGACACGGGTACCTATGGGGCATCAGGCAATGTTGGTTGAGGCGGTAAAAGCAGTGGGAGAGGCAATTCAAAAAAAAAAAAAAAAAAAAGAGGAAAAAAAAAAAGTCAGTCGCAAGTATTAGCAGCCTTGGCACCTTTGCAAGCCACCGGTATGGTCAGGGGTCCTTGATGTTTTAGATGTGGTCAAAATGGGCACATGAGAAAAGATTGCCACAACTCGGTTTGGTGCCCTAATTGTCAAATGGACAACCATTGTGCTGCTACCTGTCGACGTAAACAGAACCGGTCGGGAAACTGGCAGCAGAGCGCCAAGACCCGTCGCAAAATGATCCCAAGCACGGGTCCCTCAGCCCCCATGCCTTAACGTGTGTACGCAGCAAGTCAAACTCCATTGCCTTGCAACCAGCCACCGCCGGCAGCCTCGGAATGGACTTGGCAACCGCAGTAGATACTACCTTATATGATAAGACCGTGTCATTGCTCTCTACCGGAATATATGGTCCTTTGACTTTAAATAATAAGCCTATAGGAGCCTTGTTACTGGGGAGATCATCATCCGCGTTGAAAGGACTATTCATTGTTCCAGGTGTCATCGATGCTAATTATATGGGTGAAATTAAGATTATGGCAAAAACTGACTATCCTCCTCTGCATATACCAAAAGGCACACATATAGCACAAGTTGTGCCTATTTCGCAGTTAATATCAGGAGCACATCAAACCGTTCGTGGCACCGGTGGTTTTGGATCTACTGGAGGACTCGCCCTATTTTCTCTATCGATGGCGACCCGCACAGAGATTTCAGCGATATTAACTTGGGGAAATCACTCGATAACTTTGACTGCATTGCTTGACTCTGGTGCTGATATTACCATAGTTTCTCTAAGTAAGTGGCCATCCGCTTGACCGTTAAAAGAAACATTCAGGCATAATAGATGTTCAAGAGCGGATTTCCTTAACATTGTATACGTTAAATTATTTATGTATCTTTGGTGATGAACAAACTCCAGCGGTTGTTAAGCACTTTGTACAAACAGAAGCACAAAAGATAAAGCTTTCTTTTAAGGTGTACTATCGAGATCCTAATACAGGGTTGTGGCAGGGACCGGCAGAAGTAATATATCTGGGCCGTGGTTACGCCTGTGTTTCTGCTCCCGCAGGACCCTGGTGGGTACCATCCAAGTGGCTAAGACCGGCTGCTGAGGAAGCTCCAGTGACGGTATCTCCGAGCTAGGGTATGGACCCTGACTCGCAGGCCCGGGAGGAGCGTCGCCTGCGCTGAGCACTACAGCCACTAATGGAAGAACTTAACTCCTTAATCAACACAGAGCTTTCGTTGAGCACAGTCGCCCTCCTAGATCCGGTCCATGGCCACAGACATATAGTGGTACAACCGAGACTGGAGATACAACAAGTGCTTCGACAACCCTGTAGTTTTTGTCATCAGTGTGACCCTACAGTAGAGTTCTATTGTGGTGGTTGTCAGTCTATAAGGTATCTTTGCCAAAGTTGGCTAAAACAAAAGGCCTTTTGTGTAGCTTGTCGGAACAAATTTTATCGCAAAAGTGACCCGCTTATAGCGCTTCGGAAATATTTAGCTGATTTTAGAAGTACAGATTTTGAATTACTCGAGTTATTTGAAAATCGAGGTTCGCTTCATAGAGCTGCATATACGTTTGCTTTACAAGCTGCTTCGCCGTGATAGGACTAATAATTATAGGGGGTTTGTTGCTTTGTTGTGCTTTGCAATGTTGTTCTGCTTGTTTACAATGACTCCTGACTCAGTCCTTATTCCTTCATAAAGAAAAAGGGGGAATTGTGGAGACATGGCTAACAGAGAAAGGCCACGTTCCCATCAACGAGCTGAAATAGAACATTTGTTTAGAGAATGGTGCAGACTTACTAGCACCAGATAATGAGGAACTGAGGGACATCTGGAGGGAAGCGCCATGCTCTGACCAATTACAGACAAGGACACTAACTAATAAACAAGATAAGCACATAAAAATAGAGGATATAAAAGTACACAGTTTAACCACAAAAATAATGAGCTTACGCAATGCCTTACTTATGCCAGAACCAATCAAGCGCCTAGTATTTGCATATTCATGTATTATCGTTGCTATATTAACCGGAGGTAGAAGCCCAATAAACAAATCACGCTTATGGATCACAGTGGTCGTGTCTTGATTCCTCCCTGTTGCAACACAATTTACTGAACATTTCTCCTCTGCCTCTAACTGCTTTTCCTCTTCCATTAGTCCCTCCACCAGTTTCTACTTGCCCCAAAGCAGCCACCATAGCCATGGCTATAGCACGACTCAGCTTTTTCTTCTCTACTTGTTCCCGATTCCTATATGCTCTCCATGCTTAACATTCTCAGGTCCTTCTGCTCTGTTGCCAGTGACAGCAACCCCTTCCTCCTTATCAGTAACAGATGGGGCAGATGCTGAGGGTGCTGCTCTCTGAGGTACCTGTGATACATAATCCTCCAACCTATCTTCCTGATTACTGTTTTTTAAGTTTAAACATCATTCCCCCAATATCACAACCTGAACAACATCTCTCCACCTTAGCTTTCTGTTTTTCCCTGTCCTTTTCCAAAGCCAAAATTAAGGGATCTGGTGGAGCTATTTTAATTTCACATTCCGTCTGCCACTCTGGGTGGTTTCTTAAAGTGAAAAACATATCTGCATACATCAATTCATTCCATTTTCCTTGTCAGCTTAAAAATAACATTAATTGCAACAATGTATTATAATTCAAAGTCCCATTTTTGGGTCATTTTTCCTGATCCTCTAAGGTATATAACGGCCACCACTGGTTATAATATTTCATTCAAGTCTTTTTATTTACCGAGACCCTGGGGGATCATCCTAATTCTTTCCAATAAGCCACACCCCAAAGGGCTCTTTTCTATTATTTCTCCACTCTGTAGATTTTCCGTTATTTTTCTTATACACGCTATACACACACACACTTACACAGGATCCCAAAAATTCCACTCGTTCACAATTTTTAAAACAAAGACAAA
Organism: Lathamus discolor; assembly: GCF_037157495.1. NCBI lineage: Eukaryota > Metazoa > Chordata > Aves > Psittaciformes > Psittacidae > Lathamus > Lathamus discolor. The sequence goes on from NC_088908.1 coordinate 1,267,904, forward strand.
AACATATGCCAAGTATACAAATACTAATTAGCAGCATGATAAAAATAAAACCAGTTTGCCATTCATTAATTACTCAAGCACAGCATCAAATACTGGTTTTCAGAAATTGGGTCAGATACCAGAAAAATACAACTGCGTTCCAGCATGTGACATCTCCTATGCATCTCCTATGCTAGGAGGAGCTATCCCCCGTGTCTCCTGGTGCCGCAATAAAGAATACCTGCTTGTCAACTTAAACTTTGTTGGCAGGTTCCTGGAGATTTCTCCAAACCACCATTTCAGTTTGTTTTGGGGTAGAGATTTTGGAGAGAGCATGGTCTACAGGCAGAGCCCAAGCCTGGTACAGGATGATACAGCCAAGGTGTTTCAATTTCTCAAGCTCAGGTTTCTCAGCTGCAAAAAATGGTTGAGCAGACTACTAAGAAAAGCTCAAGGACAAACATGTAAATGAGTTAAGCTTGAAGCAGCAGCCTAGCAGCCACTGCAACTCTATGGTTTCATATGTGAGAGCAGGCAGGTCAGAAAGGTCACATCAGATTGAACCAAAAGGACCAAAATACCCGTGGTTAACCTCTCTATTAAGGTATAAACCTGCACAACAGTGAGATTGAAACCAACTACTGCAGAAGAGGATGGAAACATTTGTGTTCTCCCCTCTCACATACCAGTCATTGTGAATAAGCAATCAAATCAGGCCACATATCTCCTGAGCCAGATACAATCTGAATCTGTGACCTAGGAAGGCATACATACATGTGTATCATTACCTGTTTCCTGAGAGCAAATCTTCAACAGCAGACAAAACTGCTTCAACATTTCTTCCAGGAGGAAAACTGATATAAAGCTTTTTAGGTATAAAAGCAAAAGGCTTTGTGAGGTTACAGAGGGTAGGCTGGATGTAGCACAGAGGATTCGATGCCCCTATTTGTGATTGTGAACATGGGGTTGACATTGCTCCAGCACAAGAGGACAAACTAGAAGACAAGAGAGTTTGTAGACCTATTCTTCGCATTTTTCTGGGTTTCCTGCTGAAGTAGCTCATAGTTTACCCACCATATCCAGCTGTGCTGATATAAGGAAAGCAAGTGACTGGAAAACATAGGGTTAAAATACTTTTAGCCTAACTTAGGTCTCAGACAGAGAACAATGTAAGTCTGTGGTGAGATAACAGAATTTAGTGACCCTACTAACATGAGTGAATTATTTCTCCCCATCCTTCTACTTATCAGTTAGTTTGGAGACAGTGACTCCCAAACATCTGCTAGCTTCGGATAATCCTTGTCTACCCGTCCTGTTTTGCTTGCAATAAATTTTGTACGAAGGTCACGCTGTTCTAAAACTTTCTCAGCTATCAGAAAATTACAGATATGGCTGGTTTAAGCTAGTTTTGTGATTACTGAGGCATCCAACTGTGCCAAAGGTGACAAGTACATCATGAGGAAGACTGCTTACTTCATCTTGAAGACCCCAGCCCACATGAGGAAAACTACTTACTTCATCTGTCCCACACAACATCCTTGTCTCTAAATTGGAGAGATATCAATTTGATGGATGGACCACTCGGTGGATAAAGAACTGGCTGGATGGCCACATGCAAAGAGTTGTGGTCAATGGCTCAATGTCCGGCTGGAGATGAGTAACAAGTGGTGTCCCTCAGGGATAGGTGTTGGGACCGGTCCTGTTTAACATCTTTGTGGGTGACATGGACAGTGGGATTGAGTGCGCCCTCAGCAAGTTTGCCGATGACACCAAGCTGTGTGGCCCGGTTGATATGCTGCAGGGAAGGGATGCCGTCCAGAGGGACCTTGACACACTTGTGAGGTGGGCTGATGCCAACCTTATGAAGTTCAACCATGACAAGTGCAAGGTCCTACACCTGGGTCGGAGCAATCCCAGGCACAGCTACAGATTGGGCAAAGAAGAGATTCAGAGTGGCTCTGAGGAGAAGGACTTGGGGGTGCTGGTCGATGAGAAAAAGAACATGAGCCGGCTGCAGTGTGCGCTCGCAGCCCAGAAAGCCAGCCGTATCCTGGGCTGCATCAAAAGGAGCGTGACCAGCAGGGCGAAGGAGGTGATCCTGCCCTTCTACTCTGCTCTTGTGAGACCTCACCTGGAGCATTGTGTGCAGTTCTGGTGTCCTCAACATAAAAAGGACATGGAACTGCTGGAACAAGTCCAGAGGAGGGCCACGAGGATGATCAGGGGACTGGAGCACCTCCCGTATGAAGATAGGCTGAGGAAGTTGGGGCTGTTCAGCCTGGAGAAGAGAAGGCTGCGTGGAGACCTCATAGCAGCCTTCCAGTACCTGAAGGGGGCCTATAGGGATGCTGGGGAGGGACTCTTTGTCAGGGACTGTAGTGACAGGACAAGGGGTAAGGGGTTAAAACTGAAACAGGGGAAGTTTAGATTGGATCTAAGGAGGAAATTCTTTCCTGTGAGGGTGGTGAGACACTGTAATCAGTTGCCCAGGGAGGCTGTGAGTGCTCCATCCCTGGCAGTGTTCAAGGCCAGGTTGGATGAAGTCTTGGTTGGGATGGTTTAGTGTGAGGTGTCCCTGCCCATGGCAGGGGGGTTGGAACTCGATGATCTTGAGGTCCTTTCCAACCCTAACTATTCTATGATTCTATGATCTTGAAGACCTCCACCCAGGACCACTGGAGGGCAGCGCACAAGCGCCAAAAGGAGGAGACTTAGGATAATGAGTTCCTAGAACTAATTGTAATATCCCCACTGCTCTCTCGGGAACCTAATGAATATGCATGTTTGTGTGTAATAAATATCTGCTCGGTTAACCCCTCTGTGTGCAAGTTAAGAGGAAAGATCCCCCTTGCACCCAGCGCTGTAATAAACGTAACTGCTTTATAAGTCTATACTTTATAACTGTAGAGTCTGGTTTCGTGCTTCACTGCTGCTGGCGAAAGGCTCCGCAAGGGCAGGGGCAGGGGCAGGGGCGAGGGCAGGGCAGCAACCCCCAGCTACAACAGCTCCCCCAACCTAGGCATCTCAAAATTCCACCACCACATTCTGGGTGCTCCAGCACGCCACCATCTTGGGCCGCCCCGGTACAGGCGGGGCTCGCGGCAGTGCGCCTGCGTACAACTGTGCGCCACGCGGGGGATGACGGGAAATGTAGTCCTACTGCGCTCACTCCACACACATCCCCAGTCCCGGTGCGCTTGGTGGGACCTTATGGTGCGGGCGGCTCTCGCGCGGCTCGACTTCCTCAGAGCGCTTAGTTGCAGCGACTTTCGCGTGGTAACGGCCCCGCTGCAGGCCCGCGGAGTGAGTGAGGTCGAGGGCTGTGCTCCGCGGGGAAAAGCCCACCCGGGGCGCCATGTCTCTATGACCCGCGTGGCCGCAGCGGCGAGTGCCGGCATTGGCCGGCAGCAGCGTAGGGGTTAAAGGCGGGGGGCCGGGGGAGGAGGCGGGAGCATGCGTATTACCGGTCTCTATTGTCTCCGGCGCGGCGCCGAACAGCAAGGTGGCTGGTGGCGGTTAGCAGCGAGGCCGTGCCTAGCGGAGCGGGGCCCTGTGGCCCCGCTGCCACATGGGCAGCAGCTGATTGTCGCCCGGCTGCTTGGCCGCACCCCGGGCAGGAGCGAGGCGGGTGGAGCGACCTGGCTGGCGTCCACACACATCCCAACTTCCCTCGCCGTCTTGGTCTCCCCTTCTTCTACGCGGCCCCGGAGCCCTCGGCGGTCCTTGCCGGCAGTGACGGCGGCGGCCTCGGAGCGCCCTCGCCCCTGCGGGCTCGGCGCGGGGAGGATGTCTGGGGCGGGGATGGGTTTTCGCCCGTAGTTGCCCGTACCTTCCCTGCTTCCTTCCGCCCTTTCTCGCTTCCCGGGGGCGGTGCGGCCCCGTTCCTCACGGGGGGCTGTCTCTCGCCTTCCTCCGGCCCTGCGGTGCCCATATGGGGGGTAAGCAGAGCACGGCGGCCCGTTCGCGAGGCCCCTTCCCGGGGGTGTCGACGGATGACAGTGCCGTGCCACCGCCGGGAGGAGGGGGGGGGCCGTCCCCCTTCGGCCATTACCGGGCGGCCGGCGGCGGCGCCATGGGGCTGCGCAGCCGCTCAGTCAGCTCGGTGGCTGGTATGGGCATGGAGCCCGTGGCGGCTGGCGCCGTCCCCTTCGGGCTGTACTCGGCTGCGGCAGGGGAGGCCGAGCGGGCTCCGGGCGGCGGCGGTCCGGTCTCCGGCTCCACGTACGCCCATGGCAACGGTTACCAGGAAACGGGAGGCGGTCACCATAGAGACGGGATGCTGTACCTGGGCGCCAGGGCCTCGCTGGCCGACGCGCTGCCCCTCCACATCGCACCGCGGTGGTTCAGCTCGCACAGTGGTGAGTGCTGGCTCCCCGGAGTGTCCCTACGGCTTCCTTTCAATGGGTGCTTGGGTGTGGCAGTGGGCACATTTCGCCTGGGACCAGGGTGGGAGGGGGTCTGCCCCGTTTTGGCTGGCTGGTCAACGCCCCTTATGTTAAGCTTGAAGGAAGGACCCTCATCCCCTCCCTGGTGCTAGGGATGGTGTCTGTGTCAAGGTCGAGAGAGGAAGCTTTCTGGAAGGGAGGTGGCTTGGCTCCAGGATGTGAAGCAGTGGATATCCTACACATACATTCTCCCCACTTCGCCCTGGTGGAAAGTGGTCTGAGGGTGCTGTAGCTTGAGCACTGGGTTTTGAAGACCAGGCTGAGCTCCTCATGCTGCTTCTGAAGGTATTTGGGGGGTGCCAGTCAGGTATAGTGGTTCCCACACCTTAGAAGCTGGGAAAGGGGTAGAGAAAGCCTCTGAAAGTGAGGTGTAGGATTCCCCCCCCTTTATTTTCATCTGATAAAGGGCCAGGGTGAGGCCACAGTGGGTTTTCTCACTGAAGCCAGCTGGCACCGTTGTGGTGCTGTGGAGGAAGCATAGGAGGAACTGCCTGCCTCTTTAGTGGGGCTGGGGAGCTTGCAGGAAACATGTCAGGTCAAGGGAGTTGTAAGGTTGTCCCCATCTTCACCCTCCAGGCTGGACCCTTCCGTGGGTCCTGGTGTGTGGAGAAGGAACTCTGGCTGTGAGTAGGGCTGTGTCACTGACCTAGTTTTGGCTGGGTACAGGGAGCAAGATGGGAGGTCCTCCCTTTCCCTCCTTGCTACAAGGGAAGTAATTTTAGGGATGTCTCCTTGTGTTTCCTGGAATAGTCTGGGATTTCTCTCCCACCCATCCCCTTTGCAAACACTAAGTGTTCTCTTTGCATGACATGATCTGGGAATTTCATAATACCCCTTGGGACAATGCCTCATCAGTTGAAACTGAACCAGCGGACAAGAACAAAGTGCAAAATGAGGCTTGTGTGGGCCCATTTTCCTCCTTCCATCTTGGGATTTTCCCCCATTACCCAGTCTCCAGAGGCTGCTCTTCTCAGTTAGATGAAAGCTCTATGTCTTGCATTACATCCTCAATGGTAGAACACCCTGGGCCCTCTTCCTATTGGTCTGGATAAGCCGGGTTCTTGCAGTCCTTCCTGGCAGATGGAGAGTGCTGGCTGGCGTGTGAAATCAAGTGCTTCTGCAAACTTTCTTGCTCCGTGACCTTGTGCAGACTGTGCTGCCGCTCTGGGTTTTAAACACAGAAAGAAACTAAGGCACAGCATCATTCCAGGTATTTCACAAGCCTCTGTATGAACGAGTGCCATGGGGCCTTCTGCTGTGCCTGGTGCTGGAGGGAGGAGGGTTTTGTTACAGAAACACCCTGGAGCTAATCCACACGTAGAGGTAGTCCTTTTGAGAGTATCAGTTACATTAAATGATAGTTCTCAAGCTGCAGTGCTGAGAGGCAAAGACCTGCTCATAAAAATAAACCAGCTGCAAAATGGACTAAGCTTTTTCTGACAGCTTGAGTGAGTTAGTGCAGTGCTGTTAAGTTAAAGCCAGTGCCTTGGAAGATTGCAGCACAAGCTGTGGGAAGTGCTGCAGGAACTGAGTTTCTCTGCTGCCTCTTTTGAAGCCCTCTGAGAATGTTTGAGCTGTGCTGAAGCAGCAGTGAGAGCAGTTCAGTCTGTGCTGAAGCCTCTCTTGGTGGTGGTTCTTCCTCATTGCTAGCTAATAGTAAAAGGAGCAGAGGATGCTTAAAAACCATCCTGAAAACCATAGCAGCTGGTTAACCTATAGCAGGGCAGGCAGGAGCTACTTGCTTCTTCCCCCTTGTCTCCTCATCAATCTGCTCCTCTCATGGTGCTGAGCCACTCCGTTAGCCACTGGAAAATGTTGAAGCAGCAGCGCTCCAGTAAATGGAGAGGAGTTTTGACATTGCTGTGCCTGACTGTCCCTGCTCCTTTTGAAATATGACTCAAGGGTGGGAATGAGGGGGGTCACCAACACACTGAACCCACTCAGCAGGATGTGTGCCTGGGGATCCCTGGGGTCTGCCTGAATTGCTGTACTGCCTCAGGAGAGGAACCCCCCAAACTCTGTGACTTAACAGGTCTGGAGAGTGGATCCTTGCCCTGCCTGCCCCTTTTCTCCTGCCTCTACACAGGCTAGAGACTTGGACAGTGCCAGTGAGGAAGGTTGTGCACATAGGCTTGCGCTTCCAGGAGTACTTGGGTTTGGGAGTAGAGCCAGGAGCCTCAAAGTGCAGCTTAGGCTCTGTGGGGACCACAGTGGGACAGCAAGGAGCCCTGACTTAACAGCAGTGATAAAATGCTGCTGTTGCAGCAGCATGTTTGTGATAACAGGAGCATGCAGATAGGCTTGGCAACTTGCTGCTCCCTCTATCTGTGATGCTGGACCTATCAGCAGGGACCCTGAGGATTGAGATGGGGTGGGCTTGAGATCTTTTCCTTGGCTGGTCTTGACTCCTTTACCCCCTCTGCAGTTGAAGGCTTGCAGAAGAGCCAGGCTTGCCCAGAGAGGGAGAGAGAAGTGCTGGGAAGCCTGTGCAGGGGGAGGTTGTGAAGTGGTCCCCAGGACCAGCATGTGCTGCAGCATCACTGTAGGGAGCTGTGTGTCATGACAGTCAGCAAGAAGAGCCCACTGCTGAATCCTCCCGGCTCTGCCACAGCTGCTGGGGTGCAGGGACAGCAGGAGCAATTGTGTACTGATTGCCTTTGCCCTTCCAGGGTGAGGGAAGGAAAGCTGCTGCTCTTAGGAATGGCAAAGCCTAAATGTCTTTCAAATGGGGTGGGTGAAGGGGCTCTGACCTTTTTGGTAAAGCTTGTCCCTCCCTCTAAGGCAACAGCACATCCTTGGATAAGTGGATCCTGCTTCCTGATGGGGATTTTCCAAGGCGTGTCTGGATCCACGCAAGCAATGTAACTGCTCCAGCACCACCTGAAGCTGCTCTGGGATTTCCCTTTCTGCCCAGAGTTTGAGATCTGCTTCCTGCTTATGCAGGTGGAAGATGACAAAACCACTTTTGCAACTTTGGAGTTAGCTTGTAGTGCTTGACCCCATCTCTGTAGCTTCATGACCATTAGGACTTCTCAGGGAGTTTGCAGAAGCTGTAAATAGCTTTATCTGTAATTCCCCCTCATCACCCAAAGCCCTTGAGTGTTTGAAGCTTTAATAAATCCATATCTCTTCATATGCTGGCTAGCCCAGGGAAATGCCTAGCTCATCCTTATGTGCTGTGCCATCAAGAATGTTGCAAGCTTTCCATGCACTGACAAAACAAGCTGTTTGTCCTGGATGCTGGCAGCAGCAAGGTTAGGAGGTCTCCTTTGCCAAAGGAGCTGCTACTTTCTCAGCAGCAACTTTCCTGGAGCAGGAGGACCCCACCTGGAGAAGATCAAAGGGTAGCTGGTGCAGAGATGGTAGCCAGGCTGTTGAGTTGGGTCCTTCTCCAGGCAGCTTTAGAGAGTGAAACAAGCTGGAAGTGCTCTTTAATCTGGTTCTGGAGTAAGGGATGTGAAATAGGGATCACTTGTTGGAGGATGAGCTGAAAGTCTTGTGTAAATACCTGTGCTGGGCAGCCCTGGTTTCTGCCTGGCTGGGGAGAGGCATGTCTGTGGTGATCCCTTGTTGTTCTCTGCCAGCTTCAATCCTGAGCCTTTTCTCACTTGGCAATCCTCACTCCTGGGCTAGTCCTGCCATTGCAGTCTCCACCAAAACCAGAAGCCTTAATTCTAGCTGGCTAGTCAGTGAGTCCACTTTCAGCCCTGACTTTCCTGACACCAGCTTTTCAACGTGTAGAAATTGTATGTGCTTCCCTCCCCCCTTATGGGTGCTAGGCCAGGGGAAGGGCACCCCAAGGTCTGCAGGAACTTGTCATTATGAATCTATTTTTGCCAGTGGAAATTTCCAAAGGAGGCTGTCCTCAAGCTGTCTTTTTGTGTTTGGCACTAGTGACTGCCTGGCAGCTGGGTCGGGCACCCACAGCATTGCCAGGCCTGTGGATCATAGAATCATAGAGTGGTTAGGGTTGGAAAGTATCTTAAGGTTATCTAGTTCCAATCTCCTGCCACAGGCAGGGACACCTTCCACTAGACCAGGTTGCTCCAAGTCCTGTCCCACCTGGCCTTGAACACTGCCAGGGATGGAGCATACACAACTTCCTTGGGCAGCCTGTGCCAGGGCCTCACCACTCTCACTGTAAATAATTTCTTCCTTATATCTAACCTAAATTTCCCATTCAAGTCTGAATCCATCACCCCTTGTCCTATCATTATAGTCCCTGATGAAGAGTCACTTTCCAGCATCCTTGTAGGCCTCCTTCAGATACTGGAAGGCTGCTCTGAGGTCTCCACACAGCTTCTCTTCTCCAGGCTGAACAGACACAATTTTCTTAGCTTGTGAGGGATCTTTTGGAAGTGGTGCAGGATTTTCCTAGCCTGTTTTGAGGGATCATTTGGAAGTGGCTGTGATGACTCCTCAGGTTGGTGATATTCAGCTGTCTGACTCCTTGGGTCTGGAGGGGTTGCTCTTCTGCTTCAGCCTTCTCCGAGCTAGCTGCAGGGCAGCATACACCAGCGAGGTGGTGGAGTTGCTCTTTATGTGAGAGAACAACTAGAATGTATTGAGTTCTGCCCAGGGGCAGATGAGGATCAAGTGGAAAGTCTGTGGGTATGAATTAAGGGACTGGCTGGTACAGGTGATACAGTTGTGGGGGTCTATTATAGACCTCCTGATCAGGACGAAGGAGTTGATGAGGCTTTCTACAGGCAGCTGAAAGCAGCCTCACGACTACATGCCTTGGCCCTCATGGGGGATTTTAACTACCCCGATATTTGCTGGAAGACTCACACAGCCAGTCATTCACAGTCTAGGAGGTTCCTCCAGTGCATTGATGATAACTTAATGCAAATGGTGGACAAACCAACTAGGAGAGCAGCGCTGCTGGATCTAGTACTCACCAACAAGGAGGGTTTGGTTGAAGTGGCGATGGTCAATGGCAGCCTTGGCTGCAGTGACCATGAGATGGTGGAGTTTAGGATCCTGTGTGGGAGGATCAGAATACCTAGCAAGGCCAGAATTCTGGATTTCTGAAGGGCTAACTTTGGCCTCTTCATTCAATTGCTAAGGGAAGTTTCATGGGAAAGGGTATTAGGTGGTAAAGGGGCTCAAGATAGTTGGTCAGCATTTAAGGACCACTTCTTCCAAGCTCAGGATCAGAGTGTCCCAATGGGTAGGAAATCAAGTAAGGGATCTAGGAGACCGGCGTGGTTAAACAAGGAATTGCTGGGCAAACTCATGTGGAAAAAGAGAATCTATGGATTATGGAAGGAGGGGCTAACCACTTGGGAGGAATATAGGACAGTTGTTAGAGGATGTAGGGAGGCAATTAGGACAGCTAAGGCCTCCTTGAAAGTTAATCTTGCAAGTTGGGTTAAGGACAATAGAAAGGGCTTTTTCAAACACATAGCGGATAAAACTAACACAAGAGGCAATATAGGCCCACTGCTGAACGAAGTGGGTGCCCTGGAGACAGAGGATTTTAAGAAGGCAGAGGTGCTGAATGCCTTCTTTGCCTCTGTCTTTACTCCTGCAGACTCTCCCCGGAGGCCCAAGATTCCTGTAGCCCCAGAAGGAGTCAGGACAAAGGAGGAGTTTGCTTTGGTAGATGAGGATTGGGTTAGGGATCAGTTAAGCAGTCTGGACATCTGTAAATCGATGGGTCCGGATGGCATACACCCACGGGTGCTGAGGGAGCTGGCGGAGGTCATTGCTCGGCCACTCTCCATCATCTTTGGTAAGTCGTGGGAAACAGGAGAGGTGCCTGAGGATTGGCGGATGGCAAATGTCACACCAGTCTATAAGAAGGGCAAGAAGGAGGACCCAGGTAATTATAGACCGGTCAGCCTTACCTCCATCCCTGGAAAGGTGATGGAACAACTTATTCTTGACTCCATCACTAGGCATATCAAGGATGAGGGGGTCATTAAGAGCAGCCAACATGGTTTTATGAGGGGAAAGTCATGTATGACCAACCTTATAGCCTTCTATGAGGAAGTAACTAGGTGGGTGGATGATGGTAGAGCGGTAGATGTGGTTTTTCTTGATTTCAGTAGGGCATTTGATACTGTCTCCCACAGCATCCTCATAGATAAGCTAAGGAAGTGTGGGCTCGATGATCAGGTAGTGAGGTGGATCAAGAGCTGGTTGAAAGGAAGAAGGCAGAGAGTTGTGGTCAATGGCGCAGAATCTAGCTGGAGGTCTGTGACTAGTGGAGTTCCTCAGGGGTCAGTGCTGGGACCGGTGCTGTTTAATATTTTCATCAATGACCTGGATGAGGGAACTGAGTGCACCCTCAGCAAGTTTGCTGATGACACAAAACTGGGAGGAGTGGCTGACACACCAGAGGACTGTGCTGCCATTCAGCGAGACCTGGACAGGCTGGAGAGTTGGGCGGGGAGAAATTTGATGAAATTCAACAAGGGCAAGTGTAGAGTCTTGCACCTGGGGAAGAACAACCCCATGGACCAGTACAGGTTGGGGGGTGACCTGCTGGAAAGTAGCGAAGGGGAAAGGGACCTGGGGTCCTGGTGGATAGGAGGATGACCATGAGCCAGCAATGTGCTCTTGTGGCCAAAAAGGCCAATGGCATCCTAGGGTGTATTAGAAAGGGTGTGGTTAGTAGGTCAAGAGAGGTTCTCCTCCCCCTCTACTCAGCCTTGGTGAGGCCGCGTCTGGAATATTGCGTCCAGTTCTGGGCCCCTCTGTTCAAGAAGGACAGGGAATTGCTTGAAGGAGTCCAGCGCAGAGCCACAAAGATGATTAAGGGAGTGGAACATCTCCCTTATGAGGAGAGGCTGAGGGAGCTGGGTCTCTTTAGCTTGGAGGAGACTGAGGGGTGACCTCATCAATGTTTACAATTATGTAAAGGGTGAGTGTCAGGATGATGGAGCTAGGCTTTTTTCAGTGATGTCCAGTGACAGGACAAGGGGCAGTGGGTGTAAACTGGAGCATAGGAGGTTCCATGTGAACATCAGGAAAAACTTTTTTACTGTGAGAGTGCCAGAGCACTGGAACAGGTTGCCCAGGGGGGTTGTGGAGTCTCCTACGTTGGAGATATTCAAGGCCCGCCTGGACAAGTTCCTGTGTGATGTACTGTAGGTTACCCTGCTCTTGCAGGGGGGTTGGACTAGATGATCTTTTGAGGTCCCTTCCAACCCTTGGGATTCTGTGATTCTGTGATACACCCAGGGCAAGAGGCAGCAGCTACCTTGGAAGAACAAAGTACTGAATACCAGCAGATGGGAGACTGGAAGGCATATCAGGCCTGCAGCCTGATGAGGTTTAAGTGTGTCAACATTGGCATTGCGTGTGAGGAGCTGGCAGTGATTATCTCTGGTCTCTGTAGTGAGAGCTGTGCTGCCTTGACTCCAGTGCTATCCAAAATCTCTTTGCCTTGCCCAGGAGCCAGGCACTAATTGCTGTTCATGATAACAGCTTGGCTGGGCATGCTCTTAAGCTTGTGCTTAAATCAGCATAGGGGAGCTGGGTGCCCTCTTCCCCCTCCACACACGTGTGTTCCAGAGATGCTGAGTGGGATGCTCTCATGCTCCCTGGGCTGACCCACTTCCCAGGCAGGATTGTCTTCCCAGCCCATGATGTAAGTTTGTCCCATGCTGGTTTGTTTTGTTGTTTGTTCTGGTGACTGGAATAACTAAAAGCTTCTCTTGTTTATTAATGTGCTCTCAGGGCTCCTGTGCTCCCTCTCATTTGCTGGCTGGAGGATCAATCAGCTGTAGACATCTTTGGTGGAGGAGTGGTACCTAGGCTGGTGCTGGGCCAAGGGAGCTGTGGAGAGTTATGGGAAAATGCTGCTAAATGCTGAAAATTAATTTCAAGAGAAACGCAGGGAGGGAGAAAAAAAACCACTTTGGAGGGAGGGGGAGAAAAAAAAAGCCTTTTTTTTTCTCCCATGTAATCTCCCTATGACAAATCAGACAAGCAACAAAGAGATCTTTGAATGAATTCCCTCTGTAGGAACTGGTTCTGTGGCACCCCAGCCAGCCGGTGGGCAACCATGAGGCACGTCTCATTGCCTCTGCTGCTGGTACACCAGATGTGCTGAATACTTGGCTTTGAGTAAATGTGACCTGGCTTTTTCCTGGTTCCCTTGAAAATTGAAATCAGTGATAGGACAAGGGACAATGGATTCATACTTAAATGGGAGATTCAGGTTGGATATAAGGAAGTTCTTTACTGTGAGGGTGGTAAGCCACTCATACAGGTTGCCCAGAGAAGCTGTGGCTGCCCCATCCCCGGCAGTGTTCAAGGCCAGGTTGGACGGGGCTTGGAGCAACCTGGTCTAGTGGAAGGTGTCCCTGCCCGTGGCAGGGGGTTGGAACTGGGTGAGCTTTAAGGTCCCTTCCAACCCAAACCAGTCTGGGATTCTAAGATTTATACAAGTGATGCTGTAAAGCAGCAGGCCCTGATGCAGAGCATTTTGCCCTCCTGCTCTAGTACATCAGGACATCAGCTTCTGTCTGTGGAGGTAAACCCATTTTTTTCTTGCAGATAGAGCAGGAGTGGTTAAAGTTGGGCCTTGGATGTCTCACCTACACCAGTCCCACCAGGCAGGTTTCAAATGCAGGTGAACCCACTTGAGGTTTGGGTCTCCTCACCTGGGAATGCTCCTGTTTTCTCTTGCAGGTGCTGCTTTGGCCAAGCTCTTTGCCTTGGTGCTTTCTGGTGGGAGGCCATCAGGAGGTGCAGCTGCAGGAAACTCTGCTGGCCTGGGGCCTCTTCTCCTGCAGCTGCACAACATTTCCCATGGGCAGAGCCCAGCTATTGGTGGGTTTCCTGCCCTGCCAGGATGTGAGCAGAGGAGGGGAGTATGAGCAGGGATGGTGCTTTGCTGTTGGAGAGGCTGCAGTGCATCTCCGAGGTGGAGCTAACTCCTCTCCCCTCCTTCCCCACAGAGCTGAGCTGCTCCAGGTGGTGTCAGCAGCAGGTTGCAGGTTGGGGAAGTTCCTGGCTCTGTGCACTCATGCACACTCAGGCAGCTGTGGGCCTCCCATCAGCAGTGCAGAAATGAGACTGTGCACCTTGTGCAACAGTCTGGTGGTGCTTTGTAGAGGAGCAGAGAGATGCAGTGGAAATACTTACACTTTTGCTAGTTTTAACAGAAATTCCCCAGTGCTGTATATTCCTGGTGAGGCTGGGTTGAGTTATAGCCATGGTTCCTGAGAGACTGTCACCTACCAGGCACAGATATGGGGCTGGTCCTGGTGAGGGAAGCACAATGACACAGGTGAAGAATTGCTCTGAAAGCTGCTCAGACCTGTTTCCTGGCCCTAGCAGGTAGGACTGCGTGACAACAGTGGGTATTTTTAGAGGCCAGTTGCCTGGAATACAAGAGAAGGAAAGCAGCAGGCAGGCAGGAGAACTGAGTGATGCTTCCCCTGTCCTGCATCCCTGCCCAGCATTTTATTTTCTGGGGCTGCTGGCTTTAAGGAGTTTCCACATCCTCTGTGCCTCTTTACCTGTTGCTGCCTCAAAAGGCAGCTGGCTTCATTCTCCCCTTGACTTTCTCCATCGTTTCTCTGATTGTGGCTCAGTGGTAGTGCTGGGGGCACTACTCTTTGCATTGCAGCTTGGTGTGGTGGGTGTTTGGGGGATTGGATTTTTTGGGGAAGTCTTTGTCACCAGCGAGGGAAAACCCACAGTTCCTCCTGCAGCCAGGGTAATTGCAGTAATCCATTTGGGAGCTTTCCCTACATAGTGATGGAGCTGCATTTTGTCAGCAGTGCTGCAGGGAAATGGTTTTGCCTTTCAATCCATCCATCCATCCATCCAAGGCCTGTACATCTGTGGCTGGGGAAAATGAAGGGGGAGAGTTGATGGCTTAAATTGCTGTCTGCAGGGAGGTCGAGTCAGGCCGCAAAACTGACCTCAGTCCACACTGACGTCTGTTAAGCTCTTGAGCAGGATAGGGTGAGGCTGAGCACCCTGCCTGAGCTGCCTTGGCCTTCCAGGTTATACCTACCCAGATCTTGCTGCTTTGAGCTGTTGTCCATCTGCTTATTTATTGCAATGTTGATTTCATAGCCCTTGAAGTCTGCTGTTTGCCTGGATCTTACCCTTCCAAGGGTGGTTGTAGACACCTTTGACTTCTTTTTGCTTACCTTATGAAGCAGACAGCACCCTTGTGGCTGGTTCTGGGTGAGTATTTCATGGGGAGCTCTGCTTCCCAAGGCCCTGCACAGCTTTGGAAGTGGGGGTACACTGTGTTCCCCTGGGTGTTGCATTGGTGTTTTTTCTTTCTCCTGGGGAAGATAGAGCTTGAAATCCCACAGCTGGGATTTTTGTCATCTGCAGCCCCCCTGTTTCCTTCCTGCTCCCAACAGCCGCTGGCTATGGGACAGCTCAGCCCTTCCCGTGTTTGAGGGTGGCATGTGTTGAAGCGAAGGGGGGAGTCAGGAGCAGAAGAGATGGGACAGCCAGGCAGGGTTGTTCCTGCCTGTGGCATGGTGTGCAGCCCATCTTGCCTTGCTAACAGGATCTGGCATGGATGTATGTCTACGGCTGGAGAAGAGGAGCTCATGCTGACTGGCTGGGCAGTTTGGTGCTGTTGAGCATCCCTCCCCTCCTGTACCATGCACAGCAGAGGTGTGTGATCATCCTGCAGGTCTGCACCCCACCTTTTCCCTCCCTGCTGTCCTGGTAGCTGGGAGCATTCACTGGGCATACCTTAGCAATTCCAGACCCTCCTGTGGAGCAGGGAGATGCTCTTTGCCGTGCATCTCTTCCTACCATGCCAGGGGCAGCTGAGGTTAGGGTTTGCTCTGCAGTGTGCTCCCACCTAGGGCTTTTTCCCAATGGTGTCTTTCTGCAGAAAAAAACAGTGTTAACTGGCCACAGGCATTTCCCAGCCATGTGCTGCCTGTGGCTGTAGCTCTGTGTGCATTTTGTCTCTGCTGCCTGCTACTTAAAAATTGCCCTTTCTCTACCCTGAAAAGCAGTGCCTTGTGCTTCCTACACACCCCAGGGGCTGGGAGTCTTGCTGCCCAGGGAGGATGTGTCTCAGGAGCCAGATGGAATTGTTTCCTGGCAGGAGGGGGTACATGGGTGAGATCAGTGCTGTGCTCTGCTCCCTCTGTCAGCATCACAAAGCCGGGGCATGTCATCATGTCTCTCTGGAGTGTCCCTTCATCCTCCCCAGCAAGATCAGCTGAAGCTGAGGCATGATGGAGCCTTAGCAGCATCAAGACATGAGTGTTATGCTTTGGAAAAACCCAGGGTTCAGGAGGGAGGGAGCTAGGGAGCTGCTGTGTCACCCCACATCCTCGGATCCGGTTTGGTTTGGGAGTAGCTTAGGTCAGGCTTTTGCACTTGAGCCTTCTGGAAAGCAGGAGTTCCTCTGGCAGCTTGGCAGCAGATGGAGCCCACAGCAGGGACTCCATGGGTGCCTCCCAACGATGGTTTGGGAGTGACTCACACCTGGTCCCCATGTGACATTTCCTTGCTGCTGCTCCCTCCCAGCCAAAGCATCCCAACTCTCCCTTTCAGCTCTGCTTTCCAAGTCTTCACATCCCACTTTGCTGCTGGAAGATCCCCTGTGATCCTTCATTTGGACTCCCAGGACACCCCCCACCCCCCCATTGCCCTGTTGGCTCTGTGCATCTTGCAGATGCTGCTGCCTGCAGCAGGGTTTGTGGTTGGGCTTCCTCCTTTGTGCAATAAAGAGTCAGGAGGGAAGAAGCAGGTGCATAGGTAAGCCCTTTGGAAATTTCCAGGTGCCTACAGGATTTCTCTCCTCTTTGGGCAGTGAATTTGAAACCCAGAGCCTCCCTCAGGAGGTAGTGAATTAGTGCCTTGCTGCTCTTGTGTGCCATGAGATGGCCTCAGGCTGGTTTTGTGACTAGCAGGAGCCCTGAATGAGCTAGAAACTCAGTAAATTCAAGCCCTGCAGCCCCATGTCAGGAGTCTAAAGTGTTAATGCCTTTGCTGGGCTGTTGCCTGGGATCCCTCTGCTTAACTTTGCTTTTCTCTGGGATGCTAAAATTAGCTTTGGGCTATACTTCCTTATGAAGCCTGTTCCCAGCAACCGGGGGTGTATTTCTGCAGTGAAGTAGGACTGGCAGGCAGGGTGAGGTTGCCTTTCTCATCCAGGTCTGGAGGAACTGATTCTGCAGCATAGACTGGGCTATAGGAGGGAGATGCTCCCTACCTGTAGCATAGGTACCTGTCCTGGGTTCAGCTGTCCACACTACAGGCCATGCTGGAGGTGTCTTGTATGGCTTTGGTGTGTCCATCTGCTGAGGCTCAATGGCTTTGGGTGCTCTGGAGAAGATGTCCCTGTGGGGTTCCCTCACTTGTGTCTCCTGCCCCTTTCCAACTCTCTGGCTTTCCTCAGCCCCAGTATTGCAATCTGTTCTCCTTCTTCCTGTCCTTCCCCCCCCCCCCCCCCCCCCCATGCCCATAAGAAACCAGCTGCCTAAAAAAAATACAATATAGTAAAATATCTCTGCCTCCTGGCTTGCAGCAAGGCAACCCTAGGCTGCTGCAACATGATGCCACCCAGCCCCTCCACTCATGTCCTGCATCCCTTCGGCCCCGCATCCCAGCTGGAGCACTGATGACTTTTCTTTGCTGCTGCATCTGCTTTTTGTGGCTTGAGTTGGGTGGGAGGGGGCAGAGGCATCTCCAAAGCCTCAAGTGTTAGGGTGGTGCTAATCGCCCATGGCATGTCCCTGCTGCCCTTGGCTGGTGTGTGGCCAACCTAGTGGCAAACACCTGCAGCACAGGGACTTTGCCAGGAGCCACTGCAAGTCAGGGACAGCTTTTCTTAGACACTGCAAAACCTTGCCTTGCAAAGAAGCAGCTTCTTTTTGGGGTGCTACTTCACATTACAAACATTTATTTTCTCCTGGCTCAGCAAGGTGGACTGACTCCGTCAGCAAGGAAATGGTAGGGTGGGACAGGGATGGACCATTGCCAAGGCCCACTTAGCTTCTTTCCAAGCTCTGCCATCCAGGGATGTCCCATCCCAGCCACGTCCTTGGTGCCTGGCTGATCATCTGGGGCTGGCTCACTAGCATCATGCAGCCCTGTCTCCCTTCCATCCCCAGGAAGGTGGGATGTTTGTTTCCACCCTGGAGCCATCCTTTATGCTCTCCCACCTCCCTGCAGCCTTGAATTGGGAGAAAGGACACTCATAGGGGCCTTTTTCAGAGCTGGCAAATGAGGCTGCTTAAGTGCTTTTCTCCTTCCTGCCTATGTGTCCCTGCTCATGTCAACTCTTGTGCTGTGCAATAGCCCAGCACTGTCACTACATTCACCCAGTGCCCTGGGCCGCAGAGCCATGTTGGGCTTTGGCTCCTGCATCTGCCAATGCAGCTGATGCTGTTTTCTTCTGTAAGGGGAGGTGGGTTTGGGCCTGATTCTCCTGGGTGCCTGTCGTGGTTTAAACCAATCCACACAGGTCGTCCACTCACCCCCCCCCCCGACCCTCCCCACTCCCGGAGGGATGGGGAGGAAAATCAGGAGAATGTAACTCCCACGGGTTGAGATAAGAACAGCCCAGTAACTAAGGTATAACACAAATCACTGCTGCTACCACCAATGATAATATTGATAAGAGAAAATAACAAGAGAATACGATACCACCGCCGAACGAGTTCGACCCCCCCGAAGAGCCAGAGCCTGCCCCTTCCGGGTAACTTCCAGTTCCCCCTCCGGGCATGACGTGCTATGGTATGGAATACCTCTTTGGCTAGTTTGGGTCAGGTGTCCTGTCTCTGCTTCCTCCCGGCCTCCCTCGTCCCCAGCAGAGCATGAGACTCACAGAGTCCTTGGCCAGAATAAACATTACTTAGCAACAACTAAAAACAATCGGTATTATCAACTCTCTGCCCAGGCTGGAAGTCAAAACACAGAGCTTGCACCAGTTACTAAGAAGGAGCAAAACGGCTCCTGGTAAACCCAGGACAGTATCCACCCCTTATTCCATACCATTCACATCATGCTCAGATCCCACATTTTTCAGTATACCATCAGTCTTATCCCAGTACACTCTTAGTGCATAGACCAGTCCTTATAAAGCTGCTGAGTCCATTCGGTCCATGATGTCAGGTTCCATCCTTTGTAACAGTCTTTTCAGGGCAGGAAAAGCTGTGTGCAGTGTTGGATTGTTGCCTGCTGGTGATGATTCTTCACTGCAGAACTTGTCTGGTTCTATCAGAATTCATTCTTTGTTGGGATGACGGTTGGAGGGAAGTCAGGGCCAGTCTCTGGTGACCTGAAGACATCTAATTGATGGTCTCTAAAAGTATTACACAGCAGGCAACAGCACACAATTAAGTTCATTGGCTGTTTTCCCCTAAAATCAAATCCCCTTGAGGTATACATCGGACTTCCCCGTTTTCCTGCATTACCCACCAAGTATATCCGGGTCCCTGAGCAAAAGCAATCCCACGAGTGGGTTTGCCTTTACCTGAAGCAGGAATAACCTAGACTGTCTTCCCCAGCAAATTCTTCGTATGCACCACAGGAACTTTGTCCCCCTCTACAATATGTAAAAGTTCTGACTGGGCTGGGCCAGCTCTATTGACCGATCCTCTAGTGTTAACCAACCAGGTGGCCTTTGGTAAGTGTGTATCCCAATGCTTGAAAGTTCCCCCACCCATTGCTCTCAGTGAGGTTTTTAACAGCCCATTGTACCGTTCGATTTTCCCAGAGGCTGGTGCATGGTAAGGGATGTGATATACCCACTCAATGCCATGCTCTTTGGCCCAAGTGTCTATAAGGTTATTCCGGAAATGAGTCCCATTGTCTGACTCAATTCTCTCTGGGGTGCCATGTCGCCACAAAATCTGTTTCTCAAGGCCCAGGATAGTATTCCGGGCGGTGGTGTGGGGCACAGCATATGTTTCCAGCCATCCGGAGGTTGCTTCCACCATGGTAAGGACATGACGCTTGCCTTGGCGGGTTGGTGGGAGTGTGATATAGTCAATCTGCCAGGCCTCCCCATATTTGTACTTCAGCCATCGTCCTCCATACCAGAGAGGCTTTAACCGTTTGGCTTGTTTAATTGCAGCACATGTTTCACAGTCATGAATAACCTGGGCAATAGTGTCCATTGTTAAGTCCACCCCTCGGTCACGGGCCCATCTGGATGTTGCATCTCTGCCCTGATGGCCTGAAGCGTCATGGGCCCACCGGGCCAAAAATAATTCACCTTTATGTTGCCAATCTAAGTCCATCTGAGCCACTTCAATCTTAGCAGCTTTATCCACTTGTTGGTTGTTCTGGTGTTCCTCAGTGGCCCGACTCTTGGGTACGTGTGCATCTACATGGCGTACCTTCACCACCAGGTTCTGCACCCGGGCAGCGATATCTTGCCACAGTGCAGCAGCCCAGATGGGTTTACCTCTGCGTTGCCAGTTGCTTCGCTTCCATTGCTGCAACCACCCCCACAGCGCATTTGCCACCATCCATGAGTCAGTGTAGAGATAAAGTACTGGCCACTTTTCTCGTTCAGCAATGTCCAGGGCCAACTGGATGGCTTTCACCTCGGCAAACTGACTTGATTCGCCCTCTCCTGCAGCAGTTTCTGCAACTTGTTGCCGAGGACTCCATACGGCTGCCTTCCATCTCCGATGCTTTCCCACAATACGGCAGGACCCATCAGTAAACAAGGCATACTGTTCTTCTCTTTCTGGCAGTTCGTTATATGGTGGGGCCTCTTCAGCATGCATCACCTCCTCCTCTGGTGACATTCCAAAATCTTTGCCCTCTGGCCAGTCCATGATGACTTCTAGAATGCCTGGACGACTAGGATTTCCTATTCGAGCACGCTGTGTAATTAGTGCAGCCCATTTACTCCATGTAGCATCAGTTGCATGGTGTGTAGAGGAGACCCTGCCTTTGAACATCCAGCCCAGTACAGGCAACCGGGGTGCCAGGAGGAGCTGTGCTTCAGTGCCAATCACTTCCGAAGCAGCTCGAACCCCTTCATAGGCTGCCAGTATCTCTTTCTCAGTTGGGGTATAGCTGCCCTCAGATCCTTTGTACCCCCGGCTCCAAAAACCAAGGGGTCGACCTCGAGTCTCCCCTGGGGCTTTCTGCCAAAGGCTCCAGGTAGGACCATTTTCCCCAGCTGTGGTGTACAGTACATTTTTGACATCTGGCCCAGTCCGGACTGGTCCGAGGGCTACTGCATGAACTATCTCACGTTTAATTTGTTCAAAGGCTTGTTGTTGCTCAGGACCCCATTTAAAATCATTCTTCTTCCGGGTCACATGATAGAGAGGGCTTACAATCGAACAGTAATTTGGGATGTGCATTCTCCAGAACCCCACAGCACCCAAGAAAGCTTGTGTTTCTTTCTTATTAGTTGGTGGAGACATTGCTGTTATCTTGTTGATCACATCTGTGGGGATCTGGCGACGTCCGTCTTGCCACTTTATTCCTAAAAATTGAATCTCTTGTGCAGGTCCCTTGACCTTATTCCGTTTTATGGCAAAACCGGCTTTCAGAAGGATTTGGATTATTTTCCTCCCTTTCTCAAAGACTTCTTCCGCTGTATCGCCCCACACGATAATGTCATCAATGTATTGCAGGTGTTCTGGAGCTTGCCCCTGTTCCAGTGCAGTCTGGATCAGTTCATGGCAAATGGTAGGGCTGTGTTTCCACCCCTGGGGCAGTCGATTCCAAGTGAACTGGACCCCCCTCCAAGTAAAAGCAAACTGTGGCCTGCACTCT